>NC_037318.1:1910674-2547566 GCF_000143535.2 Botrytis cinerea B05.10 | reverse complement strand
CCCTAACCCTAACCCTAACCCTAACCCTAACCCTAACCCTAACCCTAACCCTAACCCTAACCCTAACCCTAACCCTAACCCCTAACCCTAACCCTAACCCTAAGAATTCTGAAAATAGAACTTAATAAGAAAAAACACTAGCAAAATAAAAAAATCACTATTAAATCAGAATTTTTCTCAGAATTATAAAATTATAATTATATATATATAAAAGGCCCCAAAACCCCTAAATTTGAATTAATACCAAATAAAACATTAATATCAGATATATAGAAATTAGATGTATAGGAGTTAGGTGTATAATAGTTAGGCCTAATTTTAATGTGTTTTCAAATAGCCCATATAGTGATATAACCCATATGCTGATGAACTACGTTATATCATTCAATTTGATTTATTTTGAAAAATTCAAAAAAATTATTTTTAATAAACTAGCTTCAAAATTAAATGAGATATTAATTAATACCAAATAAAATTCTAAAAATAGAACTTGATAAAAAAGAACACTAGCAAAATAAAAAAAGTATTATTAAATCAAAAATTTTCTCGGAATTATAAAAATATAATTATATATATATAAAAGACCCTAAAAACCCTAAATTTGAGTTAATATCAGATAAAACGTTAATATCAGGTGTATAGGAATTAGAATTATAAAAATATAATTATATATATATAAAAGACCCTAAAAACCCTGAATTTGAGTTAATACCAGATAAAACGTTAATATCAGGTGTATAGTAGTTAGGTGTATAGTAGTTAGTTAACTTTTTAATTGTTAAGTAATATAAGTATTATATAGCGAGTATCTGCTTTGAGAATATACAATTATGTAATGTCTCCATCGTAGAGAAATTTGTAATAGAGAATTTCATATCCTCTAACGTCTTTGTTGGTTTGATTGAATCAGCTACTTCTGCACGAACTCCAAGCAATTCGGACTGCGAAGGTCAGTATCAGATATGGCATGTTCAAATGATAAGTATATTTGACTTACTGTAGCCAGGTCTAACACGGTGAAAGCAGTCGTTGACAGAACTTCTTGCAGCTGTACTCTCAGATTGTTCTGGACTCCGCCATCGGCTGTAACATGTACATCCAAGATTCCCTAAAGCTTGTCAGTACCACGGCATCTTACTTTGACATCGAACAAAAGTTGGTGCAGTTTTAATTACCTCGACTATTGGATTGCTCAACACTTCTGGTTTGCTAGTCTCCGACACATCGACAGTGCCTCCATAGCTAGATTCAGGCAGAGCAGTCTCACCCTGTACCATCGTTGCAGTAAACATCGGCATTGTTGCTGCGGTGAGCATCATACTACTGATATTGGCGTTAGCCGGATCTTCATTGGTCCAAGCATTCACTTCTCGATCATGTTGTTTGAGTTCCTACTGAAGTCAGCTGCTAGCACAAACACATACACAGATAATCAACTCACATTCGCAACAGTGCTTTTGTCGAACTTGTAAAAATCATTGCGGAAGCCTTGTCCAAACTTCTTCTCGAAGATTTCTGGGCTCAGCTCGATCCACTCGTCCTTGAAAAAATCGCCTGAAGGTCAGCATATGTTAAAGATTTGCAGTTGAAACATACTGAATAAAATAACCCAGTTGTTGTAGACCTCAAGCTTTCGGTAAGCTTGAGCTGCCTGGAGTCGCGCACTATACAGGTCGTCGATCGCTTTTCGGAGTTTCTATTTCACGTAAGTTGATTCTTCAGGCCGTCTTTGGTGGGCATCTTTACCTGTCTCTCTTGTCCTCCGTTTATGACATCTATTAAACCTGCGACTAGAGCTACCACCCCCATTGCGGCGCTGACACCAGCGAAAACGGACCACCCCACTGGACCAGAGATAACGGAAAACAACACGAGGCCTCCAAGGACTATTCCACTGCCGGCAGCCACTATACCGCTGATAGTCAGCAAGAAGTTGTCTAGCCAGTGTTCCTGTGAAAGACTAGGAGAATAAGCACGATTCTTGTACAAAAGTTTTAGCCGGACAAACAGCCTTTTCTCACCTTGTCTTAAGAGTTGTCCACTCCTTGAGGGCATCCCCACTCAATGTGCTGTCGACCTTGCTCACAAGATCGTCAAGCGTGGCGTATCCGAATTTCTTGAGATACGCATCAATTCGACCCCGTACAACTGGCTCAAGGCTATCACTATGCATATTCGATGAGCTGTTGAAACGCTTAGGATAACATGTTATCTCTTACAGTGTTTTTTTGTGTTCGTTAAACGTTGCACACCACCATTTTGTTTCGTTCGAGAGCTGTTCAGCACGAGCTCTTCTCTTGGGATTATCAGGATAGAAGATATCACCAATGCCGACTTCTGGCATGCTTGAACCGCCTCCCATTTTTGCAGCTTTCAGATTGTCGCTCAAATGACAGTGTGAGGTAATATAAATGAACAAGTTTTAGACCTGCTCAGTCAAGTTGAGAAGCTGAAATCTTGTCTTTACTTTTGAAACCATTCAGAACAGATAAGCACCAAATGCATTTCGATTGAGCTAATTCTGCTTTTTATGAGTGCGCACTTCGTAACGTGTCATAAAATTCGAACCCTTGCTGGAGAAAATCGTGTTAATTGTTCAAGCTGCAGAAGTCTCACATGTCAAACACAAAATTAAAACTATTTCCGTTGGTGAAGGAGCTCACGATTCAGCTCATGCAACTAAAGATCTAAGTTCAGTGCCCTACTTTTGAGCCGCCTTTTTATACCAAAACAAGCTATTTTGATATATTATTATCTCTTTCAAAACTGAATTAATTCTTATAAAATTTTATAATGGTTTTAAAATATTCATAATCAAAAAACTCGAAAAAAAAAATTATATAAATAATTAATAAATATTGACTTGTGAAGAAATCATTGATTTCTAATCTCTATACATTTTAAAATCTTATATAAAATCTTAAAATAAATTAACAGAATTTCAAAGTTTAGATCTTAAAATACAATGATGTAAAAAGATACAATCAAACTTTACAATTTATTTTTAATAATTTTTATTAAAAGAATATTAATGTTGTTGATAAAATTTAAAATTTGTACATAATTCTTATACGAATTTGAAAATCAATATTTCAATCATTTATATTTTATTATTAAAAAACTATTAAAAATCTGAGAATCTTAGAATTAGCTTATATTTATATCAATAATTTATAATTTAAGTTTTAACTAATAATATTAATAAAGAAAGAGACTAAAAATCATAATTTTTATTATTTTTGATATGGAAAAGTGGTCCAAGAGGGGGGTGGCCCAAAAGTAGAGCACTGAACTTACACCATACAGAAGTGCATTGAGAAGAAGTCTTACCAGCACCTTGACATTGAAGTCACAACGAGCCTCTGTGACTTTAGGTCCCGATTCAGCAGGTATCAATTCTGCGTGTACAGTGCATGTTACTTAAACTGATTCATGCCCACATACCAGCTCGCTCTACGTAAGCCTCGTCACTAATTAGTGTGCAACTCCACTATAAGCAATAGGAAGAGGAGAAAGAAGAAGCGAAACTGCAGGCCCTAGCTTGCTTATTCGGAACATGACTAGCTGAGAATGGCCATTCCCTGTATTAGTGTTTATTAGTTTTCATCGGTGTTCATTATTTCTGTATTTCACTACGTCACAATAGGATATGAAAGTCTATAACATCATTTTGGTCAACTGATGTCAACGAACGAACAGCAAGACCAAGTCGCACATCTGCGCATTAGTATACTCCATATGATCGACAGCACTTGCCTTAAGCAAATATTGCGCCATTCATGACTTTTCGTAATCGCACGCGGCGCCCGTTTTGAGTAATCAATCCAAGTCAATCTTCAACTTGTGGAAAATTATTTTCTGCTAGTTGAATTGAACTGGTGACAGCTGAATCTCATACGTGGCGTACTATTCCCATGCCTCTAAAGGTCATAGCATTGCCTCGTGATTGCGTAACATGCGTGAGGGACGTGTTACTGGGTAAAAGGCAATAACCTCCAACCATCATCGCTTATCATGTGTTGCCACGTGGAGGACTTCGTCACCCCGGCATGATTCTACTTAACTTCCGATGCGCATCATAACCTAAAAAATTCCTGAGACCCCTTAGAAGCAGATCTGGAATCAGTTGCATTATGGTGTTTACCTACGCCACACTAAAGATGAGAACAGTTAAGCCGCACCCCTCAGCTCTTATTATCTTTTGACTGCATATACGAAAAGAAATTGTCAAGATAAATATACCCCACCTTGCAGAAAAGGATACACTTACAAGGGTAATTATGCTTACCTAAGCGACAGTTTTGTTAGAAGCGATCTATGAGGAAAGGCTTATTGGGCGTCAAGAACCGATTAAAACGCCTTCAAGAATATGCTTATATTTATGTTTGCATGGAAAGACAAGTGGAGAGACTAGTTTCCGGCAAGTGGACCACTCGAATAGTCCCTCAAGTTCAGCTTTAGACCTCGACGTCTTGGAACCTAGGATTAAAGTGGATAGTATTCTACATTGTGCTCACTATTTGACATAACACATTTCGCAGCTGCAAAGAATCTGACGACTTGTAGCTTTACCAAATAGTAATGCATATATTCTACCTTCTACCACCTCTATACTCCGTATTGTCTCAAATAAGGAATACAATATACATTCTTTGCGGACTAACGCCGGCGAGACTTGCTCAAATCATTGAACTTGTAATCTCGTGCTTGAAGTTTGTACTCCTAGTTCCAAATCTTGAAAAGTCAGATGTGAACTTCGAATAGGTGCCCACATTGCGTCCTCCCGCTGTGACAGAAAGATGACAGCTGAGCTGTTCGATGACATATCTCCTTTCACTATTGGCGTAGTTAATTCAATTTCTGAGTCATGGCTGGCGTTGTCATTGGCTGTTGATGGCCTTGCATACAGGAAATGGCACATGAAAAAGATCCTTCCTGCACAAACTTGGAGTATCGAATATTTTCAAGGGTGCGATTGAAATGACGAAAACTAATTCAGATCTAAACCTAATAAGGAAGTCAAATTTAACAACTCATAGCCCACATTTTTGTGGATCTACAAGGGGGGGGCTACAAGGCTTCTGAAATTCAGATTTTTTTTTCTCTAAGTCAAAATAAATCACATATATACTCACATGATATATATACATCGAATTATTAATTATCCTTTTCAAATTCAATTTATTATCTTTCAAATATAATTAATGAGAATATAATTTCTTTCAATCTAAATTAATAATATTTATTTAATTTAATAGTTTTATAAATTATTACATATAACCTCTATTACCTATTATATAACTTTGAACTGTATATAATTGAAATCAATTAAAGATTATATAAGAATTATATAAGAATTATATGATATTAAATCAGATGATATATATATAAGGCTAATCATAAATAAACAGCTAGAGCAGATTAGGAGTAGATTACTCGAATCATTAGAATATACTGATTCGTTGAAATTGATATTAAAAGCCATTGTTATAAGCAAAACTACGATTATTTTGATTAGCCTTTCTTTGAAAGAATTTATTCTAGATGTGTAGTATAGATTATATTTAAATAGGCTTAGAATCAAATTAGTTTTCGCTATTTCAATCGTACTCATTTTCAAAACTTGTTTCTTTTCGAGTTGACGAATGCTGACCCTAAACTAAGTCTATACTAAAGCAACATGTAAGTACTAATGATCAGATATAGATACTTGTCTGTGGTACAGATTCCATCATACAGTAGATGTGGATCAATATGCTTTCGTGTATGTATATTTTTTGGCCATAGACCCACAGCAAATGCACTCGAATTAGGTTAGGGTTTTCTACACTACTTCAGACCCTTATCAGGCTCACGTCATAGTAGAAGAGTCTGTCATATCCTAGTGCTAATCATGGATCCACTTATGCGGCATCAAAGTGAACCTATCGAGGGGAATTAAACAATTCAGCAAAGGGAGAGCGCAGATACTTAAAAGATAGAAAGGATATAAATTCGATTTACAGACAGTTACTTTCTTGCTACAACAACCAAGGCTTGCTCTAGACACTTCAGATTGTCCAATATCCATAGCATACGGCAGTAATCATGGCTATGTTCTATACAGGCAAGCTCTAAGACTTGCCATGATAGGACGGACTGAGTGCTAATTATGGTACAGACAATAAGTTTCGACAACAGCGCGTTACAGATCTGGTTAACCAATCTGTGATGATTCAAGATGAAATGAAAAGGGTGGATGCAAAATGGAAGGATAACGACATACGCGCATACGACTACCTCAAAAAAGTTTCTAAAGCAGCTGGTTATCCTACGCCCCAGGACTACATAACCGCGGCTATGGATAGGCTACCCGAGAAGGAAAAGTTAGAATGGTATAGAAAGCGAGATGAGGCAGTTAAGCTCAGTGAGGATATGAAGATTGCTTTTGATGTTGCCGGTGGTGTCTTCGCTCTTGCCGTTCTGGGGCGATTAGGAAGTAAGTCATGTTCGAAAATGACCCACATGCTTTGGCTAATCCATCCAGCTACCGAGCGAGGACTTGCTCTGCTCGGATCCATGGTCAGATACTCTGGTCTCCGAGTCCTAGCGAACGTGGTCGCTCGGGGTGCCGCAGGTATGTGAATGATCAGCTTGAGATCGAAGCGCTCATTGCTTATTGTAAACAGAACTTGGGCCTCTTGCTGCGAATGCCATCAAATTAATTACTGAATGCTTCAAAAGTAGTGCTGCTGAAGTGTCGGCTGCACGTGATGCTGGTCTGGTTGGGGACGCAGCTCAGGAAGCAAAATTGTTTATTGAGGCTGCAGAATCAGGCATATCAATTGAGAAGGGTGTTGGTGGCGCCGCCGAGGTCGCCGCTGAAGGATCCGAAGCAGCGGCCGAGGGTACACAGGTTGTAGGACGAGGAATGCGCTACTTCAAGATCGCGGGCAATTCATTGAGCGTAGCCGCCGCTTTAGTGACTGTTGGTGTTCTAATTTCCGACGCAGTTGAAGGCGCCAGACAGAAAGCTGAGCTAGAGAAGTATGAATTATCGAATAGGGAGAGAATTGCTGCTAAAGAAAAACGTTAGGAAAACACTTGAATATCTTGCAAAGAGATTTTCAATCAAACAGGGCGCTATGAGACTTGATCAAGCTTTTACTAACTTTCTAGATATGACAAAACTCATTGTAAAGGAAGATGCCTTGAATGAGCTGGTGGCTGACGGAACTATGACCGAATCGAAAAAAGAAGAAAAAATGAAAGCGTTAGTTCAAGATATGGTCTCCGGCTACAAAGAGGTTTGAACCCTGTCCTTCTCTTTGAGACCTATTAACTCAGTTATTGTAGTCTTTTACCATTATCGAAGATCAGACAATTCTTGATCAGCTCAAGAGTATTGATACCACAATGAATTCTTGGACCGATGAAGACAAAGGTCTTAAAGAAATCAAACAATGGCTTCGGGACCATCCAGCAGATCAGTCAGAGAAGTAGTGAGACTATGGTAAAGAATTATAATCTATTACAATATGTGATAATGTAAAGGAAACTTATATAGATTATAATAAGACTAGAATGAATCTTTAAAGAAGAGATGAAAGGAATAGCAGTCATGTATTTTACACGACGCTCAATTTTCGATTTTATGTTTTTCCTAAGAATAATATTCGATTAAGGCAAATATCTCTACCTCTTATATATAGTACGTTTTACTTAGTAAAATATAAAGCTTCTAGGACCTTAGTCTATTACGTAACTTATTGATATATATAGCTCAAAACTTTTATAATTCTCTTATTCTTTTCTCCCTTCTCTAGTTTTAGATTCTAAAATAGAATTGAATTCTTTTATAATAGTCCTTTATATAAAATGCCTATAATATAATTTATCAGCTCGTGTACTGTGTTAATATATATACTATTTCAAAATTATATTTAAATCAGGGGTTTTTTAATATTTATATTTTAATAATTAACATAATTTATTAGTGCGTACATCATATCAATATATAAATCACTTTTACCTCAATTTACACTTTCAAACCTATATTATTCAATAACAATTGAATCAATTGATTAAAACTATTTAGAATCTAATAATCTAAAATCTATTATATTATTTTGATAGATTTTTGTATTGTGATTTGTTTTTTTATATTTATTATAATATTGAATAGAAGATACTTCTTTAATGGATTTATTTTCTTTTTGATATTGTTATATTGAATCTGAATATCAATCTTTTATTGAGATAATATATTAAAAGTTTTTTGTTTGATAAACATTCCTTTTTAATATAATTGGGTTTTTTTGTATATCGATATTTGCTTAATGTTTTATTTACTATTCGAAGTGTATAAATCTCTATATTCAAAAATATATTTTTATAAATTAATTGTTTTGTATTTTTAATTAGAATTAATATAGTTTTAAATATAGGTATAAGTGAGTTTAATTGATAATAAGTTATTCGAGATTTAATTAATATTGATTGAGAAAGAGTTTCAATTGAATTATAAAAAGTTTAAGAGATTTATTGATTTAGATTGAAAAAAAAAAGGGTAGGTATATAAATTTGAATATTTAATTTCGAAAATATAGTTTTAGAATCAAATAGGATTAAATCTATTTCTTAAAATTTTGATTTTATATTTTGAAAAGTGATTGATTTTTTATATATAGTTTTAAAAATTATGAAGAATTCAATTTTTGAAATATAATTGATATATACTTTAATAAATCTATCAATTTGATTACTATATAAACATTTTAAATTATTAAAATAGTTAATATTAAGTGGTTGAATTAAATGATTTGAATATAATAATAAATATAAATATATAATATTATTTTCTTTATAATATATTTGAAAAATTATTGATTTATAGTTTTTATATTTATTCAGTATTAATATTCAATATTCAATATTTGCTTTTTCTTCAATTCTTAATATATTTATTAAAATATTTCAATTATTTTAAATTTGTTTTATTATTTATTTATTTATTAAATATAAATTTAATAATTTAGTTTATAAAAAGATCGATTTCGATATATTAATTGGAAAAATAAATTTATTTTTGAATTATTAAAAATAAAGGAATAATTTCATTTTTTTTTATTTCCATATCTAATTGTTATAATTTATTTTCAATTATCTAATTGTATTGCCTTATTTTTACTATTTCATTTAATATTGATTATCATTATTGCTATATATGTAATTCCTATTATAAAGTCTATTTCATCAAAATTATAGAAATCTCTATTTAAAATATTATATTTCACTTATATATTTGCAATTAATTGAAATTATTCTTCAGAAAGCTTAGGATTTGTATAAAAAGCTTTTTGAAAGTTATAAATATAATTAAAATGCATTTTGAATTCTTTATATTGTTTTACAAATCGATATATTCAAAGTTTTTTAATAACTTTTCCTTTTTTCGATTTGAGAATATAATTAGTTATATCTTTTACTCTTTTAAGTTTAAAAAGAAAATCTTTCAAATTTATATTAAGAATATATAAAATAATTATTTGCTTTTTTATTTTAATAAATTTTAAATTCTATGATTGAAATTCAATTGTAAAAGTTGTTTTATTTATTTTTCAAATAAATATTATATATATGATATTATATAGTTTAGTAGCTTTTCGAATCGAAAGTTTTTTGTTTTTTTTGATAACTTTGATAGTTAAGAATATTCTTTCTTCTTTATTATTCGATTATATAATAAATAATTAATAAATCACATATTGAAATTGAAGAGTATAAATTAAGGTAAAAGTGATATACGTATTAATATGATGCACACACTGATAAACTACGTTAATCATTATTTTTGGAAAAGATGAGAATAATTGAGAAAATATGTAATTTAAATATTCAGAACATTATTTTTATATAGATATTTTCATTATATTTTAAAATATATAGAATTTTTTACGATTTTCATTACAAATTTTTTTTCTTTTCAAAATAACTATTATATTGAATCAAATCTCTAATAATTGATTAGAAATTCTTATTATTTATATAAATAACTATAATTTTTTTTTAGGGAAAACTCGATTGTATTAATAAATAAAGAAAGTACACGAGTATTATAAAAGAGTAGAAGATAGTAATGATTATATAAGAAAAGTCTTTATATATATAAAATATAGAATAAGTAAATATATATAGTAAAATAAAGTAAATCATTATATTATAATAATGAGGTGAGAGAAGTAGAATAAATAAGTTATTCAAACTTTAGAAGTCAATTTGGAAAATGGAAAATTTGATTTTTATTTTAGTTTTATAAAAGTGAAACTATAAATACTAAATATTAATAATACATAATATGGAAATTATAATTTTTTTACTTTTATATTTCTTTTAGTTTTAATTCGATATATTTAGTTTAATTTATATCGAATTAAATTAATCTAATTATAATCTAATGATTATAATCTGAAATCCAATCGATTATTTGAAAATAACTTATATTAAATAACTTTAAACTTATATTTATTTAATATTCTTTATATTATTCAAATTCAAACTATTGAAAAATTTATGTGAAATAAGTTTTCATTGATTTGATTAAAAATTTTCATTATAAATATAATTATATTCTTCTTTCTTTCAGAAAAATATCAATCAATATTCAATTATATTATAAATTGATATTAAATTTTAGATTCTTTTTTACTTTCAATCTAAAATGTTTTATTTTACTATTATAAAAAACAAAAACAACTTTAATTATAAAAAGGTCTTTTTAAATTATTTTCTGTAAAATTCTTTTAAAAAGATAATTGATCTATTATTTATTTAGTATATTATAATTCATTAATCAAAATATAATTCTTTTAATATTAGATTTTTCGATTATTTATAAAATATTATTTATATAAGTTTTGAGTCCCGAAAAACAAATGTTAAAAATATTAAATTTTATCTATTTCAATAAGTCAAAAAAAATTAGAATATCATTTTATATTAATTATCGATTTACAATATTGAATTTCTTATAAATGTAATAATGTTATTTCAAATTGCGAATTAATTGAAAGTTATAAAAAAGAAAGTTTTAAAGAGTTTCGAAATTTTGTAATATTACTTATATCGATGATACGAATAATTTAAAAGTACATTTTTTTATTTGTTTTATTTATAATATATATTAACTTTATTTAATTTAGTAAATTGTATTATTCTGCAGATTGTAAAGAATAAATTAAAAAAGTGAATAAAAATTATATTTCAAATAAAAAAAATAATTATTAAATTGTATATAGGAATAATTAGATTTATAAAATAAAAAAGTATATAATGTAAACGAGTAGAAGGTGGTAATGGTCACACAAGAAAAGCCTTCACATATACCAAGCATAGAGTAAGTGGCTATATATAATAAAATGGGGTGAATTACTATATCGTAATAATAAGGTAAAGGAGATAATAGAAGTTGGGCATTTAATTCTTTAGGAGACAATTTTAGAAGATAGAAAATTCAATAATATTTTTAAATTTATAAAAGAGAAACTATAAATATTAAATATTGATAATATATAATCTTGAAATCATATATTTTCATTTTTATATTTCTTTTTACTTTGATTAATTGATTACCGAATTAATTAAAATCAAGAATTCAAATAACAATACTTTTTTTATTGCAATTATAATTTCACAAAAAGTTTGCAAAATTATGAAATACATTTATCATCTTCTTTTACAATTCTAATTGAAAAGTTCAATCAGTAAGCTTTTTATTATATCTTTCTCCAAAAATAACTTCACATATTCTTTTTAAATCTTTTGATTGTTCAGAAAAACCTCGATTGTTGAAAAGGCTATTTTTTATTATATCCATAACTTTCTTATTCTTATTTCTTTTATTGTTTAATCTTTTATTTTATTCTATAAATTCGCATCTTTTTCATTTTATATATCTAATTCCTTAAAAAGAAAAAACAGGACTCGAAGATTAGAATAATAAAAGAGGAATAGCATTTTCATTGTTGGTATTTGTAAAGAATCCCAGTATTCCTTTTTTTTTATTGGCTGAAGTATATTTTCGTTTTTGTTTAGTTGTTGGTTTTATAGAGGTTATATAATAATACGATTTTTCATTATAAATCAATTCTTTAGAAATGATATCAATAAAAACATATTGATATTGATATCAAATTTCTTTTTGATATTAATAATATTAATTATGGAATTTATTATTAATTATTTCGAAAAGAAGTGAAGCTTTAATAAAAACAAAGTAATTATTTTATAGCAATTTTTTAATAAAAGTTTATTCGATAGGGTTTTCAATAATCAAATAGCATTTGATAATAAACCCTAGAATTTCATATTATCTATTCCATATGATTGTTTTATTAAAGATTGATTTCAAATTGCTATAGGCATTCCTCAGATCTTGGTACTTCATATCATTTTCGAAAATCGGATTCAAAATTTCATTATTTCTTTTCTTTATAATTATATATAAAACAATTATGATTACAAACGATTTATTCCTATATATATTCATATATAACTGGATAGAAATAAAATTCCTTTTAATTATGAATACCTATAAATTATTCCATTCATTTATATACTAATTGGATTTCATCAAATTAATATAACTTTAATATCGTTTTTTAGCTATAATATTATAAAAGAATTTATAATCAAAGATTATCTTGTTTTTGCTAAGTATATTTTCAATTAAAATTCTTCAATCTATATTATTCAAAACAAAAGATTTAATTCTTTTATATACGATTTCAATTTGTAATATATTCTCTTTATTTTCATTATAGGAATATACAATATATACTGTAATATAATCTATTATCTTATAATTGAATACAATATATAAATCCCTAATATTTCTATATATAAAAATACAATTAAAATCTTTTTTTGTTTAAATAATAAATATAAGAAATAATACTATCACCAAATGATATTCCTAATTTATATATTATTTAATTACTTTTTTTCAAAGTATTAGATCTTATTTATAATCTTATTGTTAAGAGATATAATAGTAGTAATAAATAAAGTTAAGTTTTTGTTTTTTATATCAGTTATAATAATAATATATTTTTATTGATGTAAATATAAAATCGGAATATTAATTTATTAATATAATAAGGATTGAATTAATAACCAATACTTTTCATCTATCTATTTTATAAACTTTTATAAAAATAGTAAATAGCTTTAGTTCGAATACTGGTTTATTAATTGAGGGATTTAAGAATCGAAATTTCAAAACTTTAAGAATCCTTTTTTTTCTTTCCTTATTCATGCCTTTATTTAATTTGAATTAAATAAAGTATTTGTTATATATTCGCATATCATTAATACAATCCCTATATTTATATATAATTTTGAAATAGTAAATAAAATACTTGCTTTTCATTTGAATAGTTTTGAAATCTAATATATTCATTAAATAGTAAAAATGGAAATTACAAAATCCTTCAAGTCTGTATGGAATTAATTTAGTTATAATTATTCAGCCGATTTATTTGACTACAAATTTTTCTTTCAAAATTAGATATCAATCCTTTAATACTAAAACCTCTAATAGATATTTATATAATTTAAATTGTTTCACATTTTCTGCCTCCTCCTCACTTCTCAATAATACAATTTGTTTTATAATCCACTTATCCATTAAGCAATTTTATTATAGCTTTTTATCTTCTTCAGCTATTGTGATTCCCAATCTTAACCATCTCTTCAGATTTGCAATCACTTCCTTATTAGGAAATAGAAATAGTATAATATTGAATTCAATATATAAGTCTTCTACTAATAGAACGTTTTCCGAATAATCAGAACTTTCCTTTCCAAGCATTCCAATTATATTATATTTAAGATCAAATTGTTTTTAATTCTCATTATTTTATTTAAAGGCTTTAAATTCTTATTTAGGATTGAGAATTTTGAAAGCTATTCTAAATTCAAAAAGCATCAAATATTTATTAACCTATATTCCAAACTTGGGGGGGTTTATTAGTTGGTATATGAATTCTCTATTAACTACTTCTAATAATATATTGGGGTTAATCAATTTGATTATTTTGATTAATTTATATTGGAATCTAATTCTATATATTATAATAAGGATTGTAATAAAGATAATGCTTTTATAAAAATGATATTATAATAGATTGAATTTATTAATAGTTTTTTATTGTATATATTAAATCTTTTCTATTCTTATAAAAGTCTTTTTATTATCAATCTTTATTTGCTTTATCAATATATTAACTTTGATATAAAAATTATCTTGAATAATAATAATTATAAATATTTCTTTTAGATTGTTTTTATAATCTTTTTGAATATTAATTTAATTATTGAATTATAAATATTTAATATATTATTCTTTTTTCGGAAATATTTAAATGACTTTATAAACCTTTATTATTGCTAATATAGCTTTGTTCTTTATAGTTATTATTATATTATGTTATATATATTAAAATTGTATATTTGATATATCAATCATTATAATCTGATCTTATTCTTTCTTATTATTATTAGAAACTAGAAATTAATTATTTGATAAATAATAATCTAAATCTATATTATTATCTTTATCCAATATTGTAAAAGTTTATATTGAATATAATTTTATAAAAAGTTTGTAAAGTTATATTTTATAAAAAAAATGAAAGTATTTTTAAGAAAAGATATAAGAAAAGGGAATTAATGAGAAATAGGATTTAAAAAAAATAAGAGAGATATTTTTGAAATAGGGAATTACTAAATAAAGGATTGTAGTATTTTGAATTTCAAATGAAAAAAGAAAATGAAAATTCTATTTGTTTTTATAGAATTTTTTTAGCTTTTTTGAATTTAAATATAATTCTCTAAGCAATCTAATTATAAAGACAATAAAAGAGTATAATATAAAAAGATATATTTTTAATCCGAATAAGGAAGTTCTCGATTTCTAATAAAAACAAACAAAGTTTATTATTCTATTTTATTTTAATATATAGTTGATATTCTATCAATTATTCTAGTATTATTAAAAAAACATATTATATTAATAAACTAATAATTGGGATTTCCATTATAATATAAGTATTAATATTTATTGATAATATAATATCTTGATTCTTTTATATATAATTTATTATATTCTTTATTATTATAAAATATTAAACGATTTATTCACTTCTTTTTAAATTTAATAATACTTTTAAAGAATTTTTAAATTCATTTTTAATAATATCTCCTATATCCTTTTCTTCTCCTCCAATTAGGATATATTTTTCTTTTCTTTTAATAAACTTTTTAAAACAAACTCCTAAATAAATCCTATCAATTGAAATTCCATTTATTTCTTTTAAAATATAAATACTTTTGTTTAATAAGATTTTATTTATATAATATGAATTAAACTATTAATATTCAAGTTTCCTTTCTTTAAATATATTGATTTTCGATTACAAATCAAATTGAAGAATTATATTCTTTATAATGATTTTCTTATCAATTATATTATTATCTTTATCAAAATATACCTTTCCATTTAAATGATATCGTTTTTTATATATTACTACTTCTTTTATATTTAAATTATACATTTCTAATTAACAAAAATATAATATTAAAAGATTTTTATAAGAAATAATCTTTTTTCAATTTAAAACTCTTTATATATTATATTACATTTCTATAGATAATATTGAATAATGTTTATAAATTATATAGAATAGAATTAGATTAATTAATCGATATATAATCATTCTATTAATAAACAATATTATATTCAAATAATACAATCATTCACTTTTACTATTTATTACCTTTACTAATTTATCAATTATAGATTTATATTCTTATTCAATTTAGTTATTTACTTTCGAATTATAAATAAAGATTTATATTTATTTGATTTTATACTTTCTCAAGAAATATTCGATATATACCTTATTTTCGAATCCTTTGTTTATAAAAACCTTATTAAAGATTAAATACTTATAAATAATATTCTAAATAAAAATAATAATAACTTACAATATTATATTTCTCAATAATTTAGTTTCAATTCAATTTGATAAATCATTTTATAAAAAAATAAGATATTTGTAATTGTTATTTGGGAATATATATATAATATTTAAATTATATTTTTATTAATAAATATTCATCTATATAAAATATAGAAATTCTTTTTAAATATTAGATTATTATTTTTAATAATTGGGATAGGATTTAATAAATTATTTGATATCTTTATATATTCTATTTTAATAATAAAGTTTGTATATTTTATTAAATATATTTTCAATCTTTTTATAATTATATATTTCATATAAATTATCAATTAATAATATCCTTTATTATTATTCATCAATAATCTTATAATACAATATATTACAAATCCTATTTCTATATAAATATTCTTTATATATAAAGAATTCTAAAACACACTTTTTAAATTTTGAAAATTCTTAATTTATTATATCTTCGAAATATTACAAACTAATTAGATATTAAATAATCTTTCAACTTTTATTATTATATTTCTTATTCAATTTATAATTTCACAAAAAGTTTATAAAATTATATATAATAAAAATATCTTTTATATTATTGAATTGATTTATAATCTATTTATTAATATCTTTCTCCTTATCTTTTTTAAATATATTAGAAAATATAATTAATCTTTTTGAAAGTTTATCAACAACAATATAAACTATACTTTTAATATATTACACTTCAAAATCGAATAATCTAATTTATATAATCTATTGAATAATCAAAACTCTAAAAAGATCTATTATTATTTAATTCAATTAAACAATTAAAATTTTGATATTTGTTTTCAAAATAAAGTATATTTTATATAAATCGAATCTATATTTTCGAAAAGCTTTTAATACTTTTTTATACTTCTTTTTTATTATATTATAATTCTTTTTAATATTATTTTATAATTCATTTTCAAAATATATAACAATACATTTTCCTTTAGATTCTTATTCTAAGTATATTTCCTATTTATTAATATTAATATTTATTTCAAAAACAATTTATTCAATAATCATTATATTTCTATAATTTAAAGATATTAGAATTGAAAACTTGATTAAGTTTTCCTTTAGCGATTTCATTATTTATTTTTATTTAATTATCTATAAAAATTCAATATCCTTTTTAAATAAACAATACAATAATTCTATTTTCTATATAAACTTTTCAATCTATATTTTATAATATATATAGATATTTAGAAATATTTAAATTTTTATTATTAATTTGGATTCTGATTAATCAAAAATCTTTTTGATTTTAATTTTCATAAACTTTTATTCTTTTAATCTAATTATATAATCTACCACTTTTATTTTATTATAATATTATTTAAACTTTATATTAATAATACAATCTATATATTCAAAACATTCAAAGATTCTATTAATTACTTAAATATATTCTAAAACAAACTTTCATATACCCAATATCACTTCTTTATTATTATATACCATTTTCAATTCTTTAATATCAATATTATTTAAAAAGGATATTACTATTATCAAAATCAAATTATTAAGAATTTTTATAATAATATAACAAAATTAAATTATCGAATTGATTATTTCTTAAAAAAATATAATATATTGAAAAAGATTAAATGGAATTTGAAATATTATTAAATCTTTATTTTCGAAAACTAAAGGTATTTAATTATAATTAGAAAAGAAGTCGATTAATAAAGCTATTATATAGCTTACAAAATTTTCTGCAAAAGTATTTATATTAAAAAATAAATTCATATCTTGAATTGTATATCGATTCAGCTTTATTACAGTATTGATAATTCGATAGGTGTTTGGAATCTTCTTTTTTATTAAGAATTATGGATTACAATAGGGCTTATTGTATAATTCGAAAACTTTTTATTTTATTTTATTTTTAAATATAATAGAAATCACTTTTATTAAGGCTTTTGGAATTAGGAAATCAAAAGTTTGTTAAGTTTTATAAGGAACAATTCTAATTCTTTATAATAGGACTATATCCTCTTATATCTATCCAGTATATATTCAATCGAATACTAAAGCTCCTTCTCGATTAAGGAAATAGGCTATTAATATATCTCTTTCCAAATCTGTTAAAAGATCTTTATAATCAATTGCTTTTGTTCTTTTTAGAATAAGTCAATACTTTTCAGATTTTTTGTTGAAATAGGATATAAGAAATTCTTTTTATTTTTCGAATAGCTTTTGATATGGATTTCTTAATTAATTATATTCAAATCAATTGTTTTTTTTGTTAAAAGATTTTTTAATAATATTATTTAATTGATTTGAGGAGTGAATCTTTATAACTTTGTTTTTATATATTATATTTATTTATTCTATATTGTTATTTATAATATAAATATTAAATAATTCTTCAAAGATTTGAAAGAATATAATATATTTTCTTTTATTTAACCTTTTTAATATATTGAAATAGAACTTCTGAAATTCGATATTAAAGGAAGTATATATTTTTATAAAATACTTTATTTTATTATTATTATAACTTTATAAAAAGTTTATAAAATTACAAAAACTAAAGGAATTAGAGAAATTGCTAATATATTATTCCTTTAATATATCAATATTTAATTTTCCAATTATATTATTATTTGAAATTTCTATTCAACACTTCAAACACTAATTTGAATTTCTTTATTATCATCCACAATTATAAAATATTATATATTATCCCAATATATAAAGCTAATCTCTCTTACAATAAACTATAATATACCTAATAATAATTCATTATAAACGTTTTCTATAATATAAATATTGATTACATTTGAGATTCCTTCTAATACAATACAAACGTCTTTATAAATTCCTTTTAGATTTAAGGAGTCTGTATTGATACCTATAATGATTGTCTAAACTGAACTAATAAATAGATTAAGTTTTCTAATCAAAACAGAGTCGATCAAATTAATCGTAAATCCTAAATCCAAGATCGTATTGATTGGATCTAAATCGTTGATATTAACTTTAATCTTCGAAAAGCTTTCTCTATCTTCATTTATAATATATACTAAATTGATATAATTTATTTGCTTTGGGGTTTCGAATCAAAGATTAATAAAAAATCGATTGATAATATTAATCAAATGATTATTCAATTCTAAAAATATAATAAAATCACTTATTCTGATTATTCATTTTTTTCAAATAGCTAAACATTCCCTAAATATCAATTTTAGAAATACATTAATAATTAATAAAAGAATATCTCTATCAAACTTTTTTATATTATTAAAAGTATTTGTTATAAATCTAAACATTATTTTCTTTTTTGGTTTTTTAATTTTATTAATAATTTTTTTATAAATAATCTTTAATTTATTGGGGTTTTAGATATTTATAGATTCAATATTTAATTCAATTCTATTATAATTAAGAGTATCTTCCTTAAAAGATATTAAATGAATATATTTAAGAACTTTCAAAATAAAAGTAGAATTCTGATTCTTTATATTTTTAATAAATATTTTGTAAATCTTATTAAAACTATATAAAGATCGATTGCGTTTTCTAAATTCAAAATTAATTGTATTAATATATTTATTTATAATGAAATTTTCTAGGTTATCGATATTAAAAACTTTTATAATATATATATCTTCAATTAATTATATTTATTTTATTTCTCTTTATAATTGATTTTATTTATTTAATTTAGCTTTCAAACTTACTATTTTAATAAGGGAATCTTGAATCTTATAATTATAAATAATAAATAAAGGATTCTCTTTTATATTCTTTGATTTTTAAAACAATTTATTATATTAATTATAATATATATATTTATAATCAATATACTCTTTGAAAATAAAACAATCCTTTTTGAAATTATAATCTTTTTTCTTAGAATATTGATTTTAATAAAAATAATAATATCTCTTTTAAACAATATTAATATATTCTATATTATTATTTATATTATCTTATATATTATTCGAATCTAAAAAAGAATAATATATTAATATTTGGGATTATATAATAAAAAGGATTTTGTAATTTGAATAGAAATCAAGTATTTGTATTTTTTCTTTTATTCTTTTGAAAGCTTTTTCTTATTGAATTATTACAAAAAAGCTTTCAAATATTTTTATAATTTGTTTGATATTGTTTACTTTTAAAATAATAGAACTTTTGATTTACATTTTGATTTTTTTGAATGAAATAATAATATCAATTAATTCTTTCAAATCCAAATCTTTTTCAAAATCGCTTACCTCAAAAATCCTAAATTGAAATTCATTATTTATATATTATATTACTTATTGAAAAACTTTATTCTATTTTATTATATTAGATTTCTTTAAATCTATTTTGAATTCAATAATATATTTATAAACAATTCTTTTAGGAATATTTTTTAAGAAAGTTTCAATAACCTTATTTTTGATTGAAGCTTTATTTTTAATTAAGTATTGAGCAATTTGATTATATTGATATATAAAATATATAAGTGTATTAGTATTGTTTTTCCTTTTCTATTTATATTTTTTAATAAGGTAATGAATATAATCTTTCGAATATATTTTCTAATAAATATCATTTATTAAATGCTTTTTGAAAAATGCAAACTTGAATTTGCATTCTCAATTCCAATCTTCTTATTATTATTCTTTTATAGTTTTAATATTTTTTTAAAGAATCCTTTTCATTTATAATGAAATTCGAAAACAAAAGTCTTTCTTATTTATCCTATAATTGCATTAGAATTGTTTTATACCTTTATATCACTTTATAATATTGAAATCTTGAAACCACAGCATTCCTTTTTATTCAGAAAAGAACAATAATAAAGCATTTGCTTTATTCAATTGTTTCAAAATAATAGCAAATTGTATAATATTAATATATCTATTTTATAGAAATACATTAACGCTTTGTTTTTGTTTAATAGACTTAGTTTTTCATTGCTTTTTTATTTATTAAAAGAATGATTCTTTTTCTAAAGCTTTGAAAGTATCTCTTTATTTTTGAGAGTTGGATATAATAATCGAAATTAATATATTGAAAATCGAATCAGAGATCGAATCTCTTTTCCTTATTTGATTAATCTCTTTTTCGAATTTAATAGATTTCATTTTATTTGAAATGATTTCTTTCCTTTTTTTTCTAATGTTTTATTCTTGATTGATTATTGTAGATTGCAATCTTGAAAGAATAATAAGATTTTATATTGTTGTTTTTATACAATTTCGAAGTCTTTTATTCTTTTTTATAATTTTATAAAAAGTTTGTGAAATTATAAAGAAATCCATTGTATTTACAACAATCAATATTTCACTACTTTTTTGGTATATTGATATTAAGCTTTCTTTAATTTATAATCTTTTATTTTCCTGAATTTTCGAAATAGCTTTTGATTAAAAAAGTATCTCTACTTTTTGTTTTCCTTTTATTATTGGGTAAAAAAGAATTCACTTTTATATTGTTAATAAATATTTATTAAATAATTACTAGTTTATTCCTATTCTAATTATATATAATCAAAACTCTATAGGAATTTTCTAGTTCTATAGACTTTTAAGTTTTCATCTTATTTACTTTAATATCCCCTTACTTATATAACTTGTAGATTGAAAAAGCAAAGATTCTCTTTTGATTTTTAAACAATATTAGCATTTTTGTAAAAAACTATTTTATTCGAAATAGTTACAATATATTCTTTCGATATTATAATAAATATAAATATAATAATAAAGTTTTTCCATTTCCCTTTTCACTTTTATATCAAAAGATTACATATCGATTTTGAATTTTTAAAAAAACAATATCTCCCTCACTACAACAATTATAAATTACAATATTATATTATCTATAAATATTCCAATATTTCTATTATCTCAATTTACTTATTATACCCAATAACCATTTACTTTCTAAAAACAATCCAAAAGTTTAAATTCATATATAACTATTTAATTTTTCAATATTTTCTTTTCTATATAGATTATTAATATAAACAAATAAAAGATAATAATAATTATATAAGAAAAACCTTTGTATATATCAAATATAAAATAAATGATTATATATAATAAAATAAAATAAATTGTTATATTATAATAGTGAGGTAAAAAAGACAATAGGAGCTGGGTATTCAATTCTTTAGGAGACAATTTTAGAAGGTAGAAAATTCGATGATATTTTTAGGTCTATAGAAGAGAAGCTATAAATACTAAACGTTGGTAGCACGTGACCCTGAAGTCACGTGTTTTCACTCTCACAATAATTATTATTAGAAAGCGATTACCTGATTGGGTATATATAGTAGATTCATTATTTCAGAAGTATTTGAAATATTTTATGTTTTTATAGATTAATAGAAAAGTGGATTATTTTTCATATTGTATTTTAAATATAAAAGTGTTTTATTTTGAGATTTTTATTTGTATGAATTTGAATGAGGATAATTGTATTTTGAATCCAATTTTGGTGATTAATTTAGTTATAATTATTATATTTTTAGTATTTTATATTTATAAAATTCCTATAGTTATAGGATTATTAGTTTTTTTTTAATTGATGTATATTGAATGGATTTATATAAAATAGAGACAAGTATTAGGGAGTGATTATTTAATTAAATATATACATTAAATTTATTATTTCAAAAGTATTTGGAATATTCTATGTTTTTGTGAGTCAATGAGAAAGTGAATCACTTTTGATACTTATATAATGATAAGTTATATTATAATATAAAAATAGAATGAATATATAAAAGCTTTGAAGATATTTGAAAGTTTAATTCTATAAAATATTATTTTAATATGCAATCTATAAAGATAAATTATATTTATTGAAAATTTAAAAGAATAATTATTAATTTAGTAAGAATTTTAATTTTTAATAAAGGGTTTTAGAAAAATATAAAAGATAAAAAGATCTATTAGATTTATTGTTTATAATATTGTTTTTATAAATAAAAATAATAATATAATATAATATTGATATTTTTTAATTTATATATATATATTCAAGTAAGAATAAAGTAATTTTCATTATGTATTTGAATTATAATTTAATAATGAAAGATTGAAAGATATATAGATCGATTAAATAAGATTGATAAAATAATAGTTAATTATTTAATTGTCATTTCGAAAGAATAAAAGGAAGATTATATTTTTTATTTAAAGAATAATTAGATCAGAAAAAGGATTTTAAATAAAGAAAGTTGATTCTAAACGAATAAGTATTAAAAAGAATCTAATCCCTTAAATTATAAAAAAAAGAAAGTTAATCTTATATAATTTTTTAATTAAAATTATATATTATATTGTTTATATAGTTTATTAATTATTTATTCAAATATGTTTTTATATTATATATATATATATATAATTATATATATATAATTACTTTTTATATACTTTCGATTTATAATAGATTATGAGCTTGATAATTTATATATATGATTAAAAAGTAAGTTATTTTAATATATAATGTAATATATATTGAAAAAGCAATAAAAAAGTTTTTAAAAAATATTGAAAAAGTTTTTGAAAATTTGAAAGAAAATCGATTTTCGAATTCGAAATTAAATATATTCAAAGTATATTTAAAATCAAATTGAAATTCGATTAGAATTTGATATTTTATATATTATATATAAAAAAATATATACTAATATAAATCAATATCGATTTTATATTTCTTTTTGAATTTATATAGTTTATATATATATATATATATTATTTATATTTTTGTTATATTATAAAATAATATTATTAGGTAAAGTATATTATTGGAAGATACTTTCTTATATATATATACATTTGTAATTCCTATATATATTATTAATTATTATATATATTATTGATTATTATATATATATATATATATATATTATTGAAATATATATTATATATATATCTATGAATTTTATTTATATATATATATTATATAGAAATATTATAGAGATATTTTGATTAATTGATTAAAAAATATATAGATATAAATAATAATAAACAATATAATATAATTCAATATAATAATAAGAAAGTTTATTATATTAATAACTTATATTATTATATTATTTTCAATATAAAAATCAAAATATTATCTAATAATTTATTAAAACGAAAATCAAAATATAATAGATTAATTAAATATAAAAGATTTTATTTTCAATATATTTATATATTATATTTATAATATAAAAAATATAAAAAGAAATTCTAATTTAATTATTGAAGAGTTTTGATTATTAGAATATATATCGAATATATATATAATTAAAATACTAAATTCAAATATAAATCTTATTAAACTAAAAAATCATAATTCAAATCTTATATTGAATATATTAAGAAAAGAAAGAATATAATTGAAACAATTTAATATTCCTATTATATTGAGAATCGAATAAGGAAAATAATATAGTAAAATAGAATATATATTAAGCTTTTATCTTTATAAAAGCACTAACTTTTTAGTCTTTTTATATATAAGTCTATATCCCTGAAACTAAATCTAATTAAATAAATAAAATTAAATCTCTAGAAGTTATACAAATATATATATATCATTTATAATAAATAATATAGGAATTATTTTATATAAAGATATTCTAATTTGAATAAATTTTATTATATATATTTAATAAAATTTAAATTAAAAGATAATAATTAAATCTAATATAAAGTTTATATTAATATTTGAAATATATAATATAATTTTATAAAGTTTTTATAAAGTTAAAAATACTTTTGAATAAGATTTTAATTTATATAGTATTTATTATATTATATTATATTATATATTTAAGAGATTATTAAATATAAATTATAAAATCAAATATATAAGTTTAATTCTAAATGATTAATTTAATTGTATAAAATAATATAATAAAACTAAGTTTTTTTTAAAAACTAATAGTGTTATATTTTATATAGATAATTTAAATAATAGCTTTGATAAATAATATTATTTTAAATTTAATAATATACTTATATTTAAAGAGCTTCATTTAAAATATAATGAAAAATTAAAAGAATTTAAAAAACAATTTAAAAAAGTTTTTGTTATATTAAAATCTATAATATTAATAGAATTAAATAAAAGATGTAAAGAAAAATCTTATTCAAAAGAGTTTTGAAATATTATAAATAAAATATATAATGAAATCTTATTAGATTTAATAAATCGATATTTTAATAAATTAATACAATCAAATTATAATGATTTTAATAATATAAATGAATTTACAAATAATATATTATTATTATATATTTATTTGAAAGATTTAAAATTCGAATTATAAAAGGCATATATAATTTGAATAGTATTTAATAACTTAAATAATTTTTTTAATTTGTTTAAATCTAAAAAAATAAAAGAAATTTCTAAAGATTCAATTAATAATAATATTGATTTAAATAAATTAATATTTGAATTAATATTCAAAGAATTTAAAATAAAAGATTCTATAAAATCTAATAAAATCATTAAATTTTAGAATATTATTTCAAATTATATATATTATAATAAAAAGGATTATTTAAAAAGCAAATGTTTTAAAAAGCATTTCGAACTTTATAATAAAGATTATAAAAGATTTAAAAATTCCAATAAAAATAAATATAATAAAAATAAGCTTTATAAAATCACAAAAGAATTAAATAATCTTAACTAATCTAATAAATTCTATAATATAAATAAAAATAATAAAAAAGTCAATCAAAATAATATTAATAAAATTAAAAAAGATTCTAAAAGTTTTAATATTAAAAAAATAAATTAAATCTTTTTAGAAGATTTCGATATTATATTTAATTTCAAATATGAAAATAATATTATGGTTTTATTAGTAAATTATGTTATTAAATTTAAAAATAATATTATATTAGATTTAAAAGTTATAAAATATTATTACCCAAATAAAAAATGGTTTATAAATTATGAAATATATAAAATTTTAAAATATATTAATATAATAAATGAAAAATCTATATTAATATTAGAATATAAAGATATTTTAATTATTATAAATAATAAAAGAATATTTATTCGAATAATTAAATATATATCTTTATTAAAATTAATTTTAATTAATATTAAATAAATAATTAAAAAAAGATAAATTAATAATATATTATTTTTTAATAATATTTATAATTTTCCAAATAAATTATTAAATATTAAAATTGAAATTAAATAAATTAAGAATACTTTCTATTTAAAATACAATATAAATTATAAATTAATAAATCAATTAAATTATAATATAAATATAAATATTATTAATAGAAATATAAATTTTAAAATAAATTCAAAAAATAAATCTAAAAAGGAATCTAAAAGTTCTAAAATAAATTCAAATATAAAATCTAAAAAGAAATTGAAAAATATAAATCTTAATAATTTAAATCTCTAATATAAATATTTAAATTATATAAATAAAGATTATATTATAAAAACATTAAATTTAAAAGAATCTAATATTAATTTAAATTATTATAAAACCTACATATATATTAAAATAATTCAAAATATTAATAAAACTCTTTCTAATATTAAATTAAATCAATTCGAAAAAGTTAATATTAATATTTATAAATAATTTAAAATACTAAAATTAAAAAGGAAAAAATATTTTATTACTTTTATTAAATAAATTATAAAAAACATATAAATATATCCTATTAAATATAAATCTAATACTTTTATTATATTAAAAGATTTTTATAATTTAATATTAAATCAATTTAATAAAAGTATTAAAATAATAAGATTCAATAATACTAAAGAATTTAATTCGAATTAATAAAATCTATTTGTTAAATCAAAAGGCATTATATTAGAATTTATAAATCCTCATTATTATTCCCAAAATAGAATAGCCGAAAAATTAAATAGATATTTAATAAAAAGATCATTAATATTTATAAAAGATAAAAATCTATTTATATTCTTATAATCTAATATATTAAAAAATATAATTTATATTAAAAACAAATATTATAATAGAACTATAAAAAGCTCTCCCTTTAAATTAATATTAAATAAAAAATCTAATTTAAAAGAAATTAGAATTCTAAAATCTTTAATATATATATTAAAACATAAAGAAAAGAAAACAAATAAGCTTAATTATAAATCAGAAAAAGGAATTTTAATAGAATTTGAATTATTTAAGAATCTATTATTTTATATTCTAAATAGAAATAAAATTATAAGTTCTAATAACTATATTATTAAAGAAGATATTTTATATTATAATAAAAATATAAATAATAATAATAATCTTATTATAAATAACCTATTAGAAAAATTAAATATAAAAACCCTTGAAAATGAAAATCAAAAAAAAGAAGTAAATAAATATAATAATATTTACAATAACTTAAAAAATAATAATGATTCTAATAATTCTAATAATAATAAAAGATTAATAATAAAAATCCTATATAATTCTAATTTACCTATTTCAATAAAATAATCTAAATATATTAAAGAAATAGAATTATTATTAAATATATATAATCTTGTTTATATATTATATATTGAATTAAAAAATCAAAATTAAAAAATCAAATTAAATAATATTAATAACAATCAATATAAAAATAAAATATTATTATACTTTAATATATAAACTAAAGAAAAAGTAATAATAAAAAAACCTTATAGTAAAAATCTAATTACTTCTGAATTATATTCAAAAACTATAAATTCGAATTAAAAAGAAAATTGAAAAAAAGTTATAAATTATAAAATAAAAACCCTAGAAAAGAATAATACCTAAAATATTATTAATAAAAATAATAATATTAAAAAGCTAAATATTTTAAAAACAAAATGAATTTATAAAATCAAATATTTATTTGAAAATAATATTAAATTTAAAATTAAATACATAATTAAAGAAATTAAACAATTATATAACTTAAATTATTTAAATACATTTATTAATATAATAAAACAAATAATCTGGAGATTAATATTTACTTTGATAATAAATAAAAAATAATATATATATAAAATAAATATAATATTAGCTTTTATTTAAAAAAATATTAATAAAAATATATATATTAAATCTCCTAAAATATATTATAATAAAAATATGATATTAAAACTAAATAAAGCTTTATATAAATTAAAACAATCCACTAGAATCTAATATACTATATTAAAAAGTATATTAAATAAATTAAATTTTATTAATATAAAATCAAATGAATATATATTTATAAATAAATATTCAAAATTAATATTTAATATATTTATTAATAATATTACTATTATAAACTCTAATAAAGTTTTAATAAAAGATTTTATAAAAAATCTAAAAAAATATTTAAATCTAAAAAATTTAGATTTTATAAAAGGTTATTTAAATATTCAAATAAATTTAAATAAAAAGTTTATAGAATTTTTTCAAAAAGAATATATTGAAAAACGTTTTATAGATTTAAATTTGAAAAAATATAATTCTATAATTACTTCTATAATTATTAAAAATAATTTAAAAATAAATCCTAATAAAACAAATTTAAATAATATTAAATTGATTCAAAAAATAATAGGAAAATTATTATATTTAATATTAAAAATTAAATGAAATATTGCATTTTCGATTTTGAAATTAATGAAATATATATTTAATTTTAGTAAAGAATATTTAATAATAATAAAAAGAATTTTTAAATATTTAAAAAATACTAAAAACTTTAAAATAATATATAAAAAAGATTATAATAGTTTTATAAAAGGCTTTTGTAATTCTAATTATATTAATAATAAAAGCTCTACAAAATCCAATAATAAATATATATTTATATATAGAAATAATCCAATTATTTGAAAAACTAAATTATAATCAATAATAACTCAAAATACAACCAAATCTAAATTAATTGTTATAAATTTAATTACTAAAGAAGCTATATATTTAAAAAGAATATTAATTGAATTAAATCAATATAATTAAGAAAAATTTCTAATATGAATAAACAATATAACAATAAAAGTTATATTTGAAAATATTATATATTATAATAAAAATAAATATATAAATATAAAATATCATTATATAAAAGATCTTATAAATAAAGGATTTTTAAATCTAAATTAAATCTCGATTAATAAACAAATAACTAATGAAATAATTAAACTATTAAATAGAATTAAATTATTTAGATTTATTAATATAATTCAAAATTATAATAATTATTGAATATTATAAAAATAAAAATTAATATTTTTTTTATTTATTTAGAAAGGTTTTTTAATAAGGCTAATATTAGAATATATAAAATTAATACTCTTTTTATTTTTATAAAAAGATTTTTAATAAAACTAATAATATTCTAAAAAATAATATATATTAAAAGAGACTATTATTTATAATATTGTTTTTATAAATAAAAATAATAATATAAAATAATATTGATATCTTTTAATTTATATATATATATTCAAATAAGAATAAATTAATTTTTATTATACATTCGAATTATAATTTAATAATGAAAAATTGAAAGATATATAAATCGATTAAATAAAATCAATAAAATAATAGTTAATTATTTAATCGTTATTTCAAAAGAATAAAAAAAAGATTAAATTCTTTATTTAAAGAATAACTGAATTAGAAAAAGGATTTTAAATAAAAAAAACTGATTCTAAGCGAATAAATATAAAAAGGAATCTAATCCCTCAAATTGTAAAAAAAAGAAAATTAATGTCATATAATTTTTCAATCAAAATTATATATTACACTGCTTATATAGTCCATTAGTTATTCACTCGAGTATGCTTCTATATTATATATATATATAATTATAAATAATATTATAATATTATTATATAATAATTATTAATTCTTTATTGAAAAAAAAAATTAAAAAAAAAAAGAGAATCTTTATTTATAAGTTTATTATTATTATATTTGAATTATTTTAATTATAAATAATAAATCTAAATATTAATTGGAAATTGATATCTTTTTATTATTGTTTTATTTTTAATAATCTTGAAATAATTTTTATAAATGAATTTTATAATGAAATAAAAAAGGATATTTATATATATATTATATTATTAAAAATTCAATTTTATTATTATAAAGATAATAGAAATCGCTGGATGCTTATATTCTTTATATTAAATATCTTTAAAGAATATTAAGAATATTAATAAACCTTTTCTAAAAAAAAAAGTAGTATTTCATTAGAATATTATTTGATAAAGTATTATATTAATTTCGAAATCAATTTGAAATCTTTTTAAAGATTAATCTATTTTTTATTTGAAAAGGAATTAATAATATTAAAGGAATATTTAATAAAATATTAAAAAAAGAAATAAATAAAAAGATTTATTAATTTAATAAAAATACTAATTATATTTATTTTTAAAAAAGGAAAAGGTTATTAGCTTTATATTGATTATTGGGATCTAAATAGAATAATCAAAAAGAATTAAATTTCATTATTTTTAATTAATAAATTTTTAAATCGATTTTAATAAAATATTGTTTTTATTAAATTGGATTTATAAAATGCTTATTATTGTATTTGTATTAAAAAAAGTGATAAATAAAAAACAGTATTTTATATATAATATAAACAATTTGAATATTTAATTATATTATTCAATTTAATTAATATTTTAATAATATTTCAAATATATATTAATCAAATATTATTAAATTTAATAAATCTTATATATATAATATATTTAAATAATATCTTTATTTATTTTGAGGATAGAAAAAGCTATATGTGAGATATTTATAAAATTCTTGAATATTTTATAGAATATAAATTGTTTGTAAAATTGAAAAAATGTATTTTTTATATTTATAAGATTGAATTTCTAGGATTTGTTATTTTGAAAGCGAGAGTGATAATAGAATTTAGTTGTATTCAAATTATTATAGAATAATTAATATTTATAAATTTTAAAAAGCTATAAATACTTTTGAGCTTTATAAATTTCTATTAATAATTTATTAGAATCTATTTAATAATAATTTATAAAATGATTATTTTTATAAAAAAAATAAAGAAAAATAAAATGGTAGGGGAGTTTATATAGATAAAAAAGGTTTAAAATATATTTGAAATATTAAAGAAAGTATTTATTGTGGTATTGATATTTAAGTATTTCGAATTATTATTTTATATTATAATCAAAATTAATTTATTAGTATTTATTTTAGAATATATTCTATTATAATTATTTAAAAAAAGAATTACAAAAGTATCAATACAATAATAATACTTTATTATATTCTATTCAAGAAAACTGAACTCTATAAAATAATAATATTTTATTTATAATTAGGAATTATTAATAATATATATTATATTTATATAATAATATTATTATTTAATAAATAATTAATATATTATTATAATGAAATCGAATTATAATAATTTATAATATTTTATAATAAAAAAGATTTTCAATAATAAACAAATTAAATAAATAAAAATATTAATAATTTATAATTTGAAAATAATATATAAAATAAGGAAACTAAATTCAACCAATAAATTATTATATTATTCTAATTATATTATTAATATAAAAAATATTAATAATATATTATTTACATTTTAAAATAAATTAAAAAGTATTGTAATTATTATAAATTTATTTTATAAATTTATTATAAAAACAATATCCCTATATATTATTATTAATTATTTATAAAGAAAAGAATATAATTTGTTATTATATAAACAATTAATTTTATTAATAAAAACTAATTACAAATAATTAATATTATATCAGATTATTAGTATTTTAATATTCAATAAAATAGTATTCAAATTTATATCAAAATTAATAAAAAAAAATTTATTATAATTTTAAAAAGAAAACGATTTTATAAAGAATAAAAAATATTTAAAATAAAGATTATATTTTGTTGAAAATGTTTTATCATAATAAATAAGTATTAATGAACTTTTTAAATACAAAAAAAATATATATATATTATTAAATAATATCTTTAAAATAAAAATCTTAGAAATATATTATAATAACCTTATTGAAAATTATTAAAATATTATTAAAATATTAAAAATATTGAAATCTAAATATTATTAATTTTCAATAAAAAAAGATATTAAATAATATATTAAAATATATATAATATATTAGCGAATTATTATCAAAAAATATAAATCATATAATGAATTACAAACTCTCTCTATTTCAAAAAGATTTTGAAAAAAGATAATTATAGATTTTATTATAAATTTATTTTTTTCGAAATATAGAAAATATATATATAATTCTATTTTAATAATAATTAATAGATTTATAAAACTAGTTTAATATATTATTATTAATAAAATAATATTGTTTTTTGAATTAATTAATATTATAATTAATATAATATTTGAAAAATTTGATATATTAAAGAGTATAATCTTTGATAAGGGATTGCAATTTATTAATAAATTTTGAAATAATTTAATATTTTATTTATAAATTTATTATAAATTATTGATAATATTTTATTTACAAATTGATAATCAAATTGAATAATAAAATCAAAATTTGATTTATTATATAAATTGTTATATCAATTATAAATAAAACAATTAGATATTATTATTATTTTTTATTGAATTTATATATAATATAATATGATATAATATAATTAATACAAATCTATTTTAGATTATATATAATTTTTAATTTATATTTTATTATGTTAGTGAAGATGTTGATTTAAAAGAAAGGATGTTAGTAATATATAAGTATATTAATATTTTAAAAAAAAAAGAGAAAAATTAAAAGAATTTTAGAAATTAATAATTAATTAGAAAAACAAGAATATTATAAAGGAATTATTATAATAATATAATATTGAAAATAAGATAATATTAAATACAAAAAATATTAAATAATTATAATTCAAAAAAAAATTCTTTAATTAATTTATAGATTTTTTTATTATAACAAATATAATAATTAATAAGCAAGTATATAAATTTGGATTGTTATTTATTTATAAAATCTATAATATTTTTTATATCTTTTTATTTGAATTATAATATAAATAAAAAAATATTATTGATTTGTTATTATCAAAAGAAATTAATAATTATATAAAATATAAAATGGAAAAGATTTTAATATATAGAAAAAAAGGTAAAGGTATATAATATTTAATATAATAAAAGGATTATTAATTAATAAAAAATATATAAAAAGTATTTTATAATTTAAAAAATATAAAGATAGTAATAAAAGAATATTATAAAAAAAGTATTATTAATATAGAAAAAGAAAAGAATAAAAAAAAGGTTTAAAAATATTTAATATAAAAATTCTATAAAACTTATATTTAGAATATATATATTATATTAAACTATTTAAAAAAATTATTTAATAAAAAAATCAAAAAAAAAACTTTTCTAAATTGATAATATATTAATAATCAAATCCAAATAATCTATTATATAAAAGAATTCTAAAAAATTGAAATCAATTTTTTAATTTATTTATTTGATTTAAAAGATTAATTATAATATTTCAATTATTAAAAAGAATAGAATCTATATTATTAATATATCCCCCGAAATTTGCAAATTCGATTTAATTAATTTTATTCTTTTTATTAATTTTATTTGAATTATTAATTCCTTTCTTTTTGTTTTTATAAATTTCATTAATAAAACAAACTTCTATCAAAAAACTAATAGTTATCTATTGCCTTTTAGAAATCCATTTTATATTAGAACATTTAGAATAAAGCTTTTAAAGCAAATCTATTTAATTATTAGATTTATTAATATAAATTTATTAAATAATATTAAAAGTTTTTTTTTGAGATTTAAAAAAGTTTTTGAAATAAGAATAAAGTATTAATATATTATAAAAAATAAATTATAATGATTTAGAAATGAAAAAGGAAATAATAGATTTAATTATAAATTTATTAAATTGAAAATAATAAAGTATAATAAAAGAAATATTTTTCCTATTCAAATTTTCAAATAATAAAATCGATATATTTTTATTCAAAAAATAATATAGGATATCAATAATCTAATAAAGTTATTTCAATATATTATCCTTTTTAAAAATAAATTTTTTAAATTTATTGAAATCTATAATTATATTTCTCTTCAATTTTGTAGAATCTTTTTGAAAGTTTTATTGAATTATTATAAAAATAATAAGATTTATTTAATTCAATAAAATAAAAGTATAATAATAATTTAAAGAATTAATTATTATATTCAAATTCTATTTATTATTTAAAGATTTCAAAGGAGTTTGAATATTTTATAATATATTAGTAATAATATATATAATATAAAAGTATATAATCAAAGTTATGAATTCTCCTTTTTTGTTTGAATTTAAAATAATAATTAATAATGTAATAAAAGTTGTAATAATAATATTTAAAATAGATAGATTATTTTAAGAATTATTAAATTAGTTATTAATAATATCAAAAAACAAAAGTAAAATAATTGATAATAAATTAATATAAATCCACAATACCTTTTATAAGATTATTAATTTTATTCAATTTGAATATCAAAAGAAGAATCAATTCCTTTACAAATTGAAGTTTATAAATCCCCTTTTATTTAATCTTTTTTCAAAAAAAAGTCTTTATTATTTTAACATATCGATTATATTAGCAAACTATTATTTCAAAAGCATTCTTATTTTTTTAATTATTATTTGAAATGAAGTATTAAAAAATATAAGTTTAATATAAGAAATTTATATTGAAAGCAAAACAAGGAAATATCAAAAAGCAGACTTTCTTTTATTTATAATAATAATTATATTTAAAAGTAGAGCCTTTATTAAAATAATAAAATTCGTTATTAGAAAAGATAGCAATTTGTTTAGAATATCGAAGATAAATAGGAATAATTAATATGATAAAGGCTATTATAAATCGATTAATAATAACAATCGAAGTAATAAATTATAATACAGCTATCTTTGTATAAATAAATAAAAGAAAATAATCTAATTGTAAATAATATATCAAAGGTAAGGAAAGTCTTTTTTATAGAATTATTAATGATTTGTTAATAAAACAATAAAATGTATAGGAATGTCATTGTTTGCTTATTTATTGTTTATAAATACTTAAAAATAAGATTGGAATTACTTTTGGAATGTGGTATAAAATCGAGTATACAACGATACAATAATACAATCTATATTCTGAATAAATAATACAAAAGAAAATAAATACTTTTCGAAATATGAAATATAAAAAGAAAGGTTTTATTATAAAACAAAATGTAACCAACTCAATTAGATATATGATAGTGGATTTTTTGGATCTATTATATACCAAATGAAACTTATATATATATAAATTATATAATTTGCATAGTTATAGAAAAGCAATGAAAAGTTTTAATATTATAATATACTAGTTGATTCATTACTATTATTCATCCTAACATCTGGATAGAAAATTGAAATTTCAAAATATCGATTTTTCAATTTATATATAAATTATATACAAATTCAAAATTCTAATTAGAAGTTTAATAAAACTATAATAAAAATAAGGGAAAATAAATTATTTATTTTTTTAATAATTTCAATCTTATATCTATATAGAAATTCAAGAAAAATTTATAAAAAATCAACAATTATAGATATAAATCTTCTATAGGGATTATTAATCTTTATAATTTCAAAAGTATTTTTATATATATTTATTTAATATAAATTTCAATATATTTTTGAATTCATTTTATTTGATTATAATCTATTAATATGATAAAAATATTCAGTTTATTTTTATGAATTTTTTTTAAAAAGTTATAAAAGTTTTAAATGGAATTTTGAATTTGTATATGATTTATATATAAATTGAAAAATCAATATTTTGAAGCTTCAGCTTTTCATTCAGAAAAATCGCAAAATTCTGAAAACTTGTAATTAAATCTAAAACAATTCAAATTATATTTATATAAAATCTTATTAAATTATATTATATTTTGATAGAGGTATTAATAGAACAAAAAGCGATTTTTGATATAAAAGGGTGATCCAAAACAGAAATGGCCAGAAAGTAGGGTGGTTGACTTAGCACTAGTGACTTCTATTCCTTTTAATAAGATATCTTTTATTTGATTTAGATTTCAATTGAATTGAATATATTGTAACACTTTGCTGTGGAACTGCGAGAGCAGGGTACAAAATATCTTTAGAATCTAAAACTATAGAATCACAATCCGATCGCTTGTAGAATGCTCTTATATGCTAGCTAGGTACACGTGATCGTACACGTGAGCGACAGCATTGCAGTTGAGTCCGGCCTGTGACAGTTATCTCTTAGCATAAAATCTCTGACCCAAAATGCTTTGAGGAGTGAAGCCACTCATTGGATTCGATCGCGTCCAGTTGCCTGCTTCCACAATATCCATACTAACGAACGCAGCATTGCGACTCCGCTGTGCAGCCTGCCATATCTCATCCATACCCACTTTATCCGCCTGAATTAACCTTAACTCATAAAAGTTATACACCAATTGGTCTAGCCTCACCCATGTGTACCCCTGATACCCTTCTGCATATACTTTTCCTGGTACAGGATAATCGGCCTCGAAGGCACGGATCTGCATACTTTCGATGGACCTGCCAGATTCAAGAACCGAAGCCATACATATGCGATCGAATACTAGGAAAGTATTGGTGAGGATGCCCGAAGTAGCAAGTCCGTTCTTGTAGTTTTCAAACTGACGTGGTTTGTTGAGGGTGATAGGTGCGACATCTGATCTCTGCTCATACTGTAGGGGATCCTGTAGGATCTCGCGAAAGGCGTTTCTGAGCACCAAGCCCTCCTTTTGGATGCTATTCTCACTTACATCTAGAGTAGTCCCAACGCCAGGTGCATGAGGTACCTCCGCAGGGCCCGGTGCATTAAATGGAATCATCCGCCATTTCACATCAATAACATCCTTTGAGCCATTGTATCTCAATGCACAACTGACGAACCCCCCCCAACTGCGCATAAAATTGTCCAAAGTTTCCGCATCCAGCCCCTGCATTGCCACATCGTACAAAACTACAAAACCCCAGAACTGTTTTTCTTCTTTATAGAGTCGGTGAATCCATTCTGGGGCATTGGACAGGGCAGCCTCGGCTATGGCTTTGTCTTGTAGTTCTCTTGCGCGGGCAGGACGCATATAGGATTCTCTGATTCCAGCGAGGATCGCTTCGCGCTCGTTGGGGAGATAGACGCATTTCTCAGTTGCTTCAATTGCTGCTCCTTCTTCTCCCAGGATTATTTCTTCTGTTTCACAAAGGTGTTCCCAGATCTCCAAACGCTCCGCTTCCGTTTCAGGAGTCCAGAATCTGTTTTTCAGAAGTATTATTTCCTCTTGTGTAAGGCTGCTCGGGTCCTTGACAGCTTTCTCAATCAACGCCGCACGTGAAAGAGTTGTTACCGCTCTGATATTTGCTGTCTCCGTATTTACATCGGGAAGATCGAGAAATACACGCCGTTCTTCGTCCGTTAGAGTGGAGGGAATAGAAAGAGCCTTTTCCTTCAACGATGGATAGGCAGTAATAATTTCGTCAAGAGTAATGTGGTTTCTTAACACTCTCTTATAAATGCCCATAAGGGCTTCGAGGACTGTCCTATCGGGCTCAGGTGTCATAGTTATTTTGTACTCTTATCAATTTCGATAACAATTATATATCGTAACAACAAAAGTGTGAAAAAAAATAAGCTTAAGAGTAAAAAATCTTAAAAACTCTGTGTAGAATTCAATTCAATATCATAAGAGTGTAGTAAATGAAACCTCTATATGAATTATATCGTAATGTAGTACTGTGTTATATAATTATTATAAAACTGTATTGTAGTGAGCCCTATGGTAGCAGAATCCGCGATTGACGAAGTGGCTGCTTTGTCAGCCCTAGAAAATATTCAATATTTTTATAATGTATTGAAAAAAGCATTTTTAAAGTATTTATTAGGGGGCTTTTTTTTGGTAAATAATTAGAAATTTTTATTCCAAAGGGATTTAGTGAAATTTTTGAATTCTAGTTTAAGATGATTAATATTTTATTTATATTGAATTTGATTAATAATTGAAATGAATATAAATATATAAATTAAAGTTAAATAGATAATGTATATTAATAGTATATTCTATATAACATGATATAATAGTAAAGCTTTTAATTAAAAAAGAAATTGAGAGTAAAGTAAATGAATGATTTATTCTTTATTTTTCTTTCTCTTTAAGTTTTCGGCTAATACCTTTCATCTATTTCCTAACTTTTATACTCACTCTCCTTTTTCTCCTTTTAGCTTTTACACTTGTTCTCCTTCTGTTTACTTTTTTTAGAATTCTAATATTCATTGATCCTGAAATCTCTAAGGCTTTTCAGGGCTACAATTTTCTTTTTTTCTATTAAAAGTCAATATTAAATGAATCTCATTTTGTATCGATTCCATTCGTTATTAATGAATTGGCTATATCGTTATTAATGAATTGAATATATTATAAATGTAATGTATGTATAAAAATTTGTATAGGAATTTAAATTGAATTTCTTTTTATCGAAATTACTAACTTTGCTATTATAGGGGAGGTATTTTTGAAAGCTTTATATACTTTGTAACGCTTTATTAGACACACACCCCTGCTTCATTATCTCATCAAGTATTAAATCAGGTGATGTGATTTATCAGGACATACACTACACTCTATGCGTAGAATAAAAAACAGGCGGAATTTGATCAATGCGACATGCGTTATTTAGGTGAGGGTGCATATACTCATTCTCAGGGTCAAATTCCGCCTGTTTTTTCTCCTACACATAGACACTAACTTATACCAGCATGTAAATCATCTTTTTTACGTACGAAATTCATTCGTGCGTGGTCGTGTACTTTCTTTGTATGCTAATAGAATTTTTTGGAAATTGAATGTAGTTATAGCAAGATCAATTAGCTAGACAATCGATGTCAGTCTCTTTTACTCATAAATCAAATGAATAGCATTTAGGTTCTATTAGTTTATCCTCTATGTATTCATTCATATACTGAAAAGGTTATGAATCTTCTTGATACCTTCCTTGAATGAATCATAGAAAGTAATACAGCAAAATTAGACTCTGCAGACTTCAGCTTGAAAGATGTTATTCGGTCCCGAAAAGGACAGAAGGATCACAATTAATACATTCGAAAGAAGGTCGGGTGGTATGCCTCTCAACCAGCATACCGGTTGGTAATCATCCTAAAAGTAACCAATCCGGATCCTTTAGAGCCCTTGAAGATCTAGTACTGTATTCTTTCGAAAAATTCGAGAAACGCTAGCAAGGATCATTACTTTAGGGTGTTTTGAGAGCCAATTGGCTTCTCCCTAAACAAAATAAAACGCTTCAAAATAGAAGTAAATATTCGATAGAATAATTTATTGAGATGGTGAATCAAACAACTTTGGTGTTTTCCGTAACCCCAACTCATGATGAGCTTAAATTATCAATCCTTGCTAGCGTTCCTCGAATTTTTCGAAAGGATACTGTAGCCTAAAAATAACCCTGTCGTATAATTTTGAAATCAATTTCAGATCGAAAGTTTAAGACATACATTGTTTTTACCTATATGATTCGAAATTATTTAACTCAATGAATCGAAGATATATTCTTCTTTTGACTTTACATATTGTTAGTAGGCTTTGAAGCTAATTAAATATACTCAGGATTGATGAGGTTGAGCTTAGGTACGTGTTCAATTATCTAACTGCTTAAAAAGCTGTCCTCCATCTACAAATAGTCTATATGTAAAAGGGACCCTGAAGGACCGACCCTCTTATGCCCTGTGGTGGTAGAATCCGTGGGTGACGAAGCGACCGCTTCATAAGCCTAAGAAAATCTTTAATAATTTTATAATATATTAAAAAAAGCGTTTTTAAAATACTGATTAAAAGGCTTCTTCTTTTATAAACGATTAGAAAATTTTATTTTAAAGGAATTTAATGAAATTCTTGAATTCTAGTTTAAAATAATCAATACTTTGTTTTTATTGAATATAAATATATAAATTAAAGCTAAATAGAAAATATAAATATACAGTACATTTTGTATAACATAATACAATAGTATTAATGAACTATAGTTTTGAAATATAAAAAAAAAGAACATTGTTTTTGATGTAAATATTAATGGTAATCTTAGTAATAAGTATAATATTATTATTGAAAAAGATATGATGGATTTAGATAATAAACTTAATAAAAAAGATAGAAGCTTAAATTACTTTGGTTTGACATTGAGATTGCTATAAAGAAAAAGAATTTTGAAAAAAAAATATAGTAAATAATCTTATTAATCCTAGTATTACATTTTGTAAGAGTTGTAGTCATAGCTCGTACTACCCTTATCGAAAATACATCAAAAACTATCATTTATTCAACTTTTCAATCCCCTGAAGATTTAATGTAATATAGAGTAATTCTTTAATTTTTATCAAAAATAATAAAATATCATTGAAATCATTCAAAAAATAAATGAAATCTCTTTTAAATTGCTTTCAATTGAGATATAAAGTCTGAAAATTGAGAATTTCGAATTTTTAGAAAAACTACTTATTTTATATAATAAAAACGTTATATATTAAAATTTTCTTAAAATTTAAGTTTCGAGGTTCTATATTTCAATTATAAAAATCATTAAAAATATTTTATTCATTTTTTCTCAGTTATTATCTGACAAATCAAATTATATCAAAGTTTCAAATTTATAGTATAATAATAGTTTAAAATTTTATCTGATATTTAATTTTGTATAATAAAATATCATTTTATAGGAATTTTGTTACGAATTAATAAAGGGTACTACGAGCTATGACTACAACTCTTATTTTATACTTATCAATCAAGTTGATATAAATAGTTACTTATATAAAACAAATAATTTTAAAGCTTTTATAGATAATTGATAGTATAAATAGAACCTCTAATAAATAACTCGCGAGTATAGATAATTTTGCGCAGCCTAGTATGAAGTTCGCGGATTCAGCATTTTGATTCGCGCCGCAAGTATCTTTGTTATTATTATATAGTATCTAAATTTCTATATAAATTTTCTATACTCGAGTTTATTTTTCGCTAGACCATACTAGGGAGGTGTAAAATTACATATGAATAGTTAAATTAATATATGCCTTGATTCTAAATTTTATAGAAACTACTATAAGATCTTTTATTAATATGTAATTGATTAGTTTGTACGGAAGCCTGCTCGATTTCTTCGGTCATAACATGGATTTCGATAAGACACTTTAAGAAATTCATGCATGGTGAAGATTTTGCTTGAGGGTCGTGACAGAAACCATGAGCCTTGGCGTTGGTTGAAAGTTGGTGAAGAGTTTGTAGTCTAAACCCCATTGAGTGAGAACACCGTTGAAACAATAGGAAGCCTGTAATAGCCCCAATCTTATCATCCCTGTAATAGCAAAGTTAACATTTTCAATGAAAAGAAATTTAATATAAATCTCTATACAAATTTTAAAATATACATTACATTTATAATATATTCTCTTTATTAATAACGAAATAGTTTTTTCGTTATTGATAAATATTCATTGTTTTAAATGAAATTTACTTAATATTAACTTTCAATAAAAAAAAGTAAACAAAAGTTTTGAAAAGCTCTAGAAATTTCAGAATTCAATAAATATCAAAATTGAAGGGAAAATGAATATAAGGGAGATAAGTGTAAAAACTAGAAAAAGGAGAAAAACAAATATAAAAATTAAAAAGAAAAGAAGAGTAAGTATAAGAGTTATAAAATAGATAAAAAACATTAGTCGAAAGTTTAAAAAAGAAGAGAGTAAAAGATAAATTATTTATATTACTTTTAATTTATTTTTCAATTAAAAACTTTACTATTATAGCCTATACGTTGGTGATTCTATAGCCTATTACTAATCCGTTGTAACATAAAGGCAGCTCCCGTAATACTTAAATCGATCTAATTTATTATTACTATATATATCTATTAAATAATCAAAGTGACCAATTGACATAGCTATCCCTCTATAATATAAAAAGAAAATAATTCATAAGAATATATTCTTAAATATAAAAAACTAACGTGGTTTATTATCGAGTGGGTCATATCATCGAGTGGGCCACTTCAAAATACACCAAAATTAGCCTTTTTGTAATATTTACATTTTAATAATTAATCAATATTCTTGGGAAAAAAAAAAGATATATCAATAAGAAAAGATTTCTTATACAAATATTTAATTCTTATATGAAAAATTGTATTATATTCTATAAAAATTAGAAATTGTTACGATTTTCGTTACAAAAATATTATTTTAATAATAACTCCTATATTAATTAGAATTTTGAAAAACAAATTACATTTTTATAATATTTATATAATTAGATCTCATAATTTCAAATTTTATAAAATTATATTATTGAATGAAGAAAGTGCACGGTTACGTATAAACGAATTTTGTATATATTTATAGTAGCTCACTCGATAATATGACCTATTCGATGATAAACTACGTTATATGTTTCAAAAATAAATAAAATATTAAACGAATATCAATATACAAAAAAATACTTATTAAGCAAAAATCTTTTAATAAATTATTTCAATAAAAATTTAATATTTAAATTCATTATAATGAATATCAAAAAAGAAAATTTTAAATAAGAAAGTATGTTTTAATCAATATTATAATTAATATAAGAAAACAAATTATAATATAAAAACCTATTAAAATAATATAATAAATCCTAAATTATTAGACTCTTAATAGTTTTAATCAATCAATTCAATTGTTATTGAATGATATAGAATTGAAAATATAAATTGAGGTGAAAGTGATATATTCGGTGACATGATGTATTCGGTGTTTAATCATATTGTACTAAATAATAAAATGTTAAATCAATTAATAATAAGAAAAAACTAATTAGAATGTAGTATAATATAAAGTAGTTTCAAAATTGACTATATAAAGAATTTAACTCATTACTACTTTCATTATAAATTTCAATTTCGATACACCTACTCAAAGAATTTAAAGCTGAAGCCTTGATTGCTGGTGTCGCCCGGTACATTCTTGCGAGAATAAGTAGTTTTGCCCCACCAAACGAAGCTGCCAGTGAATATAGCCCGGTTCCCCCAGCTATATGGAGTGCCCTTTTCGACACCATGGAAAACAAAAGGGATACGATTCGTTCCACCGGGGCTATTGCTGATGTCGCCGTTGGGTAATGCAAAGGTGTTGTGACCAGGCCCATCAATGTGGAGAGTTGCATCCCAACCACTCATCATCCTGTCTTGGTGTGAACCAAAGAGGCAGCCGTTTGATTTATACCAATCCCACACATTGGTTGGGTCACCACCAGCACGAAGGCGAAGGTCTGCAAGGCAGTATTTGTTGTCCCAGCTGCCGTTAGCGGAGTACACGATATGCAGTTGTTCATTGGGGTCAATTATAGCCTCGGGACCCTCATTGACCAGTGGACTGTCACCTTGCTCCCAACTTTCACGTGGCTGTGAAATTACATATCGAGCTCCTGTCGGCGTGAGTGGGTCACTCATCCGACAAATGTATAGATTTTGTTCCGAGCTACTGGCTCCTGCCCATCCAGACCAGACAAACCATCTTTGCCCGCCGTAATTGAAGAAAGTGCCATCAATAGCCCACCGATCGTCGGGTAGAGCCAGATTTTGCTCTGATGAGTAGGGTCCGAGAGGTGTCGTGGCGCTGATCACATACATACGGTGATTGGCACCTGTGCCGGCAGAAAAATAGATGTAAGTATTTGATCCCTCCATGGTAATCTCAGGAGCCCAGACTTCTCCTCGGCCTGCATTATCAGACCAGACCTTGTGACCACTGTCGGCAGCGAGACCCTCGAGTGTGCTTGAGGAATGAACATAAACGGAAGCGCCGTCTGAGCCAGTGGAATAATACGTGTCACCAACTCTCATAATAGACGGATCAGAGCCGCCTGTGATTCGTGTCGTGAATGCAAAATCGATGAAAACAGAGAGCATAACTACAATTGCTAAGAAATTAGCAATGTAGGCTCGTGGTAAAAATGAATGGTAAGACATGCCGGAAGTATTCATTTTGGTAATGAATGTGTTCTCCAGTGATGGACTTGTAATCATTCTGTCAAATTTATTTATTTCAAGGTCATGATTCTTCATATATATCAATACAGAATCGAGTCTGCGGTGCTCTGCAGGTCACTAGAACTAGGTAGCCGAGGGATGGTTTTACGTACACTCAATTTTCCTAATGTAGGTATGTAGGAATGTACCAGGTACTAAATTACGTTATTCCACGATCCTTCACATTTTTAGCTACTTCATCCTTCAGAATTTGAGTCTTAATTGACGAAAGAAAATTTTAAGACATTAAGAGCACGAGTCCAGATTTTAAATCGGGAGAAAGATGTCAGCTTACAGCTTAGCTGCCTTTTGTAGGACAACATTCTTTTTATGTGGAATTTGCAGAATACGAGTAGGGCTGAAAGTCGAAAAATCCACCCATCAGTACCCACACCGCAGCCTACTATTACCTGACATTCTTCTTTTACGATGTCATGCCATTTTATCATGCCATTTCATTGTGCCATTTCATTGTGCCATTTCATTGTGCCCATAAATGCCAAGCTGCAAGGGGTACTTCAAATTCAGAGGTTTCTTGCAACCCGATTTTACCTGGTAGGCCGTTTTCTGACACTTTATTAGTGCTTTTGGAAAAGGAGAAATAAGCAAGAAAATTGCGTAGCTGCAACTATCATTAGGGTTTTCGAGTAAAGATTATTATCCTTCATTTGAAACTTATAATTTAGGATTCGCCAAGGTCAGCACATCTAAGCATTGACATAATATTATGTCATTGTACAGCCAACACTTCTACAAGTTGCGTAATTATAGTAAGCATTAAATCTTGATATTCAAACTAAGAATAATATCCTACTATATGCGGAAGATCCTTAGAAGACAATTGCAAGGGTAGAATGGTTGCTTACAACTCCGTGGTGTCTTAGCTTAAGCAGCTTCCGAGATGCGTATGCAACCATTTCACGTATATACTATTAAGTTAACGTTTTGGAGTCATCCATGCAGTAGAGGCTATATCTAACTGTAACACTATTCCCTCTACCACGCTTGCCCATTTGCTTCATGAAAGGGATCTGTAGCTCGTACAGTAATAAAGTCTGTCAGTGTTGCCAATTGAATCGTGTTTAAGATCATTCATGTAGTTAGAATATCTGAACAAGAGCAAATTAATATAGGTCATGATCTACTAAATCGGGCTAAAAAAAGCCACGTAGCTAAAAAGTGCTTCTACGGCTTTGTATTCTCTAGTTCTTGATTTCTTTCGCCCATTTCATTGGGGTGAAACAAACAGCTTAGACTATGATAGTTGCAATAGTGACTTCAACGGAATCATAAAAGATCGTGAAGTGGGTGGTGTAGAATGTGTGATGCGAAGGGAAATAGGGGGCCACGCGGAAATCTGTGCGCCGAAATGGCGGTATAAACATTCTATGAAACTCAAAAGTCTCTAGTTAATCTTTCCAGAAACAATATATCTTGGGTTACAGTAATCAATCCGAGTAGAGCGCAGATCAACCTTGGCTGAAAGAGATACGCCGCAGTACTATCCGAGTAGCAGCAAAGTCTAATCTTACATCTTCCAGGACCAAATCGTCTGCAGGGAGAACACTTTCTGTGTGCCCAATTATCAATGAAAACTTCAATCCATAAGTAGCTTGAATAATTATCTCTCAAGATAGACTCATTCACGTAAAAGTGACGTAGATCATTGAGGACAGTATGATGGCTTAACAGGAACACTTTATGTGAAGATTAGAGAGTGAATGACAATAACTACATGCCAAGGCAGAAGCTGTTCAGCTGATAGAAACGAGCATGCTTTTGTTGAGCGAAGAGATCTATATAAGCCCCTCAAATCAATCATCCCTTCTTCTTTTCACCATCATCAACTTCATCATACATTCACAACACAATACACCAGAATTTCCACACGCCAAACTTCAACTACCAACAAATTCACACCGAAAGCTTCAAAATGCAATTCTTCGTTCCATTCTTTGCTCTCCTCGCGACTAGCGCCCTCGCTATGCCCAACACCTTTGAAACTCGCGATGTCGAGGCTGGACAGCTCGAGGCTCGCGCCAACTGTGGCCAAATCCTACCGGCCTGCAACGGCGGGAATGTAGTCGGACAGACCAACTGTCGCTGTAAAGGTCAAAAAGAGACTTGTGATCTCTGGCACTGCCCCGGAGACGCACCCAATGTCGTAAGTCTACTTTTCCTTCATGGAGAACTGAACAGTACAACGGAAGTGACAACCAAGAACCCAGCACTATCTGATTTCTCTCATAATTTTATGAAAAAATACTTGCTAATAGAATTTTTTTCACATACAGATGGCTTGCGGCCAAGCCGGTACTGGATGTGTCTGGATTTAAATTATAATGATGACTCTCCACTCGTGGGCCAGGGAATTGAGATTTCATGGATTTTTCAAAAGGGCTTGCAGCTTGCAGTGGTAAGCTCTCAACAGCTTCTCTATCTCGGGGCGTGCGGATAAAGAAGCAGAAAACTGTTCCTTTCCATGTTTTACTTGAGTCAAGGGAGCGGATCATGAACATAAAACTTGAATGTTTGTAGAGGAGGAATCTTTCTGTGTTGCTTTCTTTTTACACGTGTACACATTATCGTTAGTCATTCATTGTCAGAAAATGCGAAAAGATATTACCCGGGCCCGGGCATAACTTTAGAAAAAAATTCGCTGCTTATATTTGTGAAACAATGCTTGCGATGCTCCTCAAGCTGGGCTGAAGGTGTATTAATATCTAATTGTTACACTTCAATTTTTACTTCAAGCTCTTTTTTCAGCACATAAACCATTCTCGGGTATCCGAAAGTTGTGGAATTTGAGAATAGCTTTGAGACTTCTAGAATAAGCCCTTATTACACACAGTATCCGAATTCAAACGATAGATCTGCCATTCGACCGCAATCTAGCTCTGGAAGTGATCTTGTTTACGAGATAAATATTACAAGCACTAGTACAGCAAATTGTGGATGTTGGTGGATTGCGTTGAAACAACGGAACGCATCTTCGTAATGGCAATATAATTGTTGAAACTTGTAGATATGATTATATCAATAAAATGGGGGGCTCTTTTTCTGTTGGTAATTACGCTTCTAGTAGGATTCTAAGATTATTGATATGAACAAGCGAAGTTAAATTTGAGGTTGATGAGATAGGGGTATATAACTATTATTGTTTTTGTTGATTTGTATTGAATTTGAGAGTATTGTTATTGTTATTATTAATACAATTCCTATTAGAAGTTAGTTATAGAGACGAAAAAGAAAAGAAAAGAGAAAGGAAAGAAGTGAATAAATAATGAAAGGAATATGTATAAGGCTTTGTTTAGGATTTATATTCTTATATATAAATTTTATTTGAATTATAAATATAATATTATTATTTATAACATGATTTATTATCGAAAGAATTATATTATTAAGTGGATCATTTTTTATTCTAATAAATATAATCGATTTCAATATGCGATTTATTAATTATCTATTATATAATCTAATAATAAAGAAGTATACTTGTTTTTAACTATCAAAGTTATTGAAAATAATAAAAAACTGAGTTTCTGAAAGATTTTTCAATTATATAATATTCTTTATACAATTCTTATTCATAAAATGAATAGTTTAATTTTATATATTGAAATTCGAATGAATCGATATAAATTTATAGAATTAGAAGAGGAGATTATTATTCAATATATTTTTGATATGAATTTAAAAGGGTTTTTATTTAAATTTAAGAAAGTAAAAGATATAATAAATTATATTTTTGAATTGAAGAATGTAAAGTATATTAGAAAGTTTTGAATATATTGATTTATAAAATATTGAATCGAATTAAAAATATATTTTAATTGTATTTATGAATTCGTAAAAACAAATGAAATGAAAAAATACTAATATATTATATAATTATATATCTATATAACAGGCCATTTTTATATTTACACATTTATAAAATCCCTTCTGATTAATCATGAGTAATATACTAACACTAAAACAGAATTGTTCCGGTTGAACAAAGTAATAGATTTTATGAAATTCTTTTAATTCAATACACAACCTTAAAAGAAAAGAAAATTCAATTGAAAGAGAAGTAATTAGATTAAAACAATTGAAAACTTTTTAATAGTCTAATTAATTTTAGGGTAAGATTTATAATAATGATGGAATTAATTAATTAAATTGAAAGGATTAATAAAAATAAATTCGAAGATATATTTATAAGCAAATATATAATGTCTGAGATATAGTTGCTTTTGTCGTAGGTCGAAAGCATATGAGGGGTGAATATATATATAATATGAAAGCATGCTCGGGTGAATGATTAAAAGACTATATAAGCAGTGTGACACGTGATTTTAATTGAAAAATTATATGAGATTAACTTTATTTTTTTACAATTTGAAGGATTAGATCTCTTTTTATACTTATTTACTTAAAATTAGCTTTCTTTATTCAAAATCCCTTTCCTAATCCAATTATTTTTTAAATAAAGAATTTATTATTCCTTTTATTCTTTTGAAATAATGATTAGGTAATTAATTATTATCTTATTGATTTTATTTAATCGATTTATTATAATTTTTAATCTTTTATCATTAAATTATAATTTGAATTTATAATGAAAATTACTTTATTCTTATTTGAATATATACATATAAATTAAAAAATATCAACTTTATATTATATTATTATTTTTATTTATAAAAACAATATTATAAACAATAGCTTTAAACGTTTTTCAATATTAGAATTTAAATTAGAATCTAAATTAGAATCTATAGAAAAGTTCAAGAAAGAGAATTAGAAAGAGAATTAGAAAGAGAATTAGAAAGAGAATTAGAAAGAGAATTAGAAAGAGAATTAGAAAGAGAATTAGAAAGAGAATTAGAAAGAGAATTAGAAAGAGAATTAGAAAGAGAATTAGAAAGAGAATTAGAAAGAGAATTAGAAAGAGAATTAGAAAGAGAATTAGAAAGAGAATTAGAAAGAGAATTAGAAAGAAAATTAGAAAGAAAATAAAAGAAGAGAATAAGAAAAAAGAATTATAAGATTTTAAGATTTTAAAGTTTAATTACATTTCTAATATCTTTATATAAGCTAGAGATAAAAGATTAATAAAATTTCTAATATCTTTATATAAGCTAGAGATAAAAGATTAATAAAATCTATAAACTATTATTATTATTATTATTATTATTATTATTATTATTATTATTATTATTATTATTATTATTATTATTATTATTATTATTATTATTATTATTATTATTATTATTATTATTATTATTTATAAACTTCGCTAACCGCTCGCTTCTAGCTCGTGTAAAGGCGCCGGAGATGCAATTAAGCTTTAAAACCTCAAAACCTCAAAACCTCAAAGTCTTATAAATCTCATAAATCTCATAAATCTCATTCTAATTCTCTTCCTAAATCTCTTTCTAATTCTCTTTTTAATTCTCTTTTTAATTCTCTTTTTAATTCTCTTTTTAATTCTCTTTTTAATTCTCTTTTTAATTCTCTTTTTAATTCTCTTTTTAATTCTCTTTTTAATTCTCTTTCTAATTCTCGCTTACATAACCTGACAGCTTACGAATTAAGAATATTAAGATTTCGATCTGATAACTAATTAGATTTATAATAAGATATCTATATTGATATATAACTTTACAATTAGAACTTAGAAAGCAATAAAAATAATATATTTGAAAAACATATAATAAACTCTAATAGAATATATCTTTAATAATTAGTTTATATATTCTCAAAAAGTTATATATTAGATTAAAATTGTTCTATAACAATTCAGTCTTTTTATTAATCGAAACAATCCTGTTCTAATATTAGTATATTATTTATAATCAATTAGAAGAGGTTTTATAATCTGTAAGTATGAAAATGACCTATTACTTAAATATATGATTACATAATACATGAGTACATTTCCACTTGATTTGCTTCTACGAATCCATTAATTCAAAAATGTAAAAGAAGTATATAATTTCGTTTATATTCTTAAATATATATCATTAGAATGAAAAGTGATTTAATTTATTATATAATATTATTTCAACTCTTATTTTATTCAATAATAGTAATAATAGAATTAGTAAAAATGTTTTACTTTGGATTAGATCTATGTATTTTTTGAAATCATATTTCATATAATGTGAACCAAATCATTAATAAATTCATTTTTTTGTTGTATAGTATAAAATTTACTTATATATATCGCTAAGTCCACATAGCATAGTTATAGTTAAACCAAATCAATTTTGAAATCACTACCGCTACTACTTCCACCTACTAATACTCTGCTTGTTGAAAGCATAGGAAAAGTGCTTCCGATTAATAATAAGTAGCCACCTCATTCCCGCCAGCATGAAACCCCAAGGTATCGAATCAAGCTTTGAGATTATTAGGCTCCGGAGTAACGATAGCGAATCCCCTATCCAACGGCTCCAATAACCCGAAAAGTGTATCCCACACCTTGGAATCCCCCTGGGTAGTCAAACCAGTAAAATTCTTACGAGCACCATCTACCAAATCAACTAGGTCTTGATGTCCGGCCCAGAAAGTGAAGTTCACACCAATATTTGGTGTATCTGAGTAGTCAATCTCATGATCCGTCATAGTGGCATTACCGAAATTCACGTGCCAGCCCGATTTGTTACTACTTCCATCTGTCTTGGCTACATCTGAGAGCATGATATCGATCTGGAAAGGTATGACATCCCAGGCTTTGGGGCCGTTTATTCGAATAGCTAGTGTATCCAGCAATTGTTCAATAGTCAGTGCCATCATGGACGCAGCATCTATTGAGTTATAAGCTTTTTGGGTGAGTCCCGTTACTTCCAGCGCACCACACTAGAACACAGGAAGTCAGTAATTACCTATTAAGGAATAATTTTGAAGTTAAATAAGGAATCGAAGCTGTATTATGAGTAAAGAGGATTCGGAAGATGAATCATCAAAGTGTAGTTTGGGATTAAGCAGTGAAAAGTGAAAGAACCGAATATGCTCACAAGATAAAAGTTTCGCCATGTTGCGTTTTCCGCGGCATATCCCAATTTAGTAAAGACTTCACTGAGCGCTTGTTTTGCATCATCGGCATTCTCTTGATCGCTGAAGACAGCATGAGAGAGAAGCGTGGCTGCGAAGCGGAGATCAGGCTCATCGACATTGATATAATTGTTTTTGGCCATCGCAACGACATTTTCCATACCACCCATGCATGCTACGTAACGTTTTGCAATGGCCACTGGTGGATGTTCCCACAAGTGAGCGGGATTGCCGTCGAACCAACCCATGTAGCGATTGTATATTGCTTTGACATTGTGGCTGATAGAGCCATAATAGCCTCTTGCGTTCCATAGTCTGTTCAGGCTAGGTGGTAACTCAAAATATTCTGCAATTTCTAGACCAGTTTGCCCGTCGTTAAGGAGTCGGAGAGTTTCGTTGTGCATGTATGCATAGAGATCACGCTGTTGAGAAAGGAACTCGACGATTTCATTGCCTCCATCGGATTTGAAAGTTGGCCAATGATGGCTGGCGAAAAGATAGTCACTTTCGTCTCCATAAAGAACTATTGCCTCGTCCACTGAAACATCAATCGCGGTTAGTAAAGACTTAAAATATAATTATAACGGACAAGTGTTCATATTTAAAGCTCAAAACGACTCTGTATGACGCACGACGATATAAAGGAAGTGAATTTAGTCGAAGAAATTTTACTTACAATACCGAGACCAGACTCTTGAATCACGAACCAATGCACCTCTCAACGTCTGAATATTATGCAGAGTATGTGTGGCATTCTCCGCCATGCAAAGAGCTCTGTACTGCGGGAAGTAAAAGTTCATCTCTGAAGGTGCTTCGGTCCCAGGGGTAACCTGGAAAAGAATTTCCAAGGCATTGGTACTATCGGTACCACCAATGTAATAAGATTTTCCAGTTGTAGAAGAAATGCTCACCGTAGGCGGGACCAACGAACTAACACCGGTTGATGCAGCCATACCTAAGCCGGTCCCAACCTGTCCCGTGGGACTTTTGTCTAGCGATTCACCGTACATGTATACAGCTCGACGACACATTGCGTTTCCCGCGTAAACATTTTCGCTTACAGCATGGTCAAGGAAATCCGCAGGTGCGTATATATTTTTCAAAGTGCCTTTGCTAAAGTCTTCTTCGGTGCCACCTGAGGCCGCTGTGATTAGAATGTTAGCATGGTGGTAAATCGAGTAGAAAACGAGGATAAAAAATCTCAGTAGCATACCAACGACGGCACTCCCGCCACCGAAATGATCGACATGAGAGTGTGTATAAATCATTGCGATAATATCTTTGTCTTTGCGGCACTGTTGATATAACAAAATACCCTGCTGGGCAGTCTCAACCGAGCACAATGGATCAATGACCACAACACCAGTTCCATCAGGCGTCTCGACGAAAGTCATATTGGAAATATCCAGACCGCGGACTTGGTAGACACCATCCTTAACGACCTCAAAGAGACCCTGCTTAACACAGAGTTGTGATTGTCTGAAAAGAGATGGGTTGACCGTAGAGGGACAGGTGGCATCGTCATTAATGAACGATGCGTATTCATCGTTATTCCAGACTTTGACGGTGGGATCGCTATTAGAATAGATCACACAATTTTCCATGCCACCTTGCCATCCTGCCTTAGCATTGCGAAAGTCTGTTTGGTCGGTATCAGGGTATTTTGTCATGATTATAGCTGGAGGTAAGATTTCGATTAGTTTTGAAAATGCAATGTTTTGCTGTCGAGGAAAGGGAGAAAAGAAGAAGCTTTATAGAAAAGACTTGTGAATTTAGTCAGGAAGAGTTTAGCCTTCACATACTGTAATATAGATTAATTCTTATCTTTGAATTCAACCGTCGCATTTGCAGACATGGTAAGTCAAATCTGATTTGGATTGCGGAGACGACTCCCCGAATCCTGTCATCGTAATAAAATCCGAAGCAGATAAACTTGAAGCTATTATCTAAAATACCTGTTGCAATTTGGTATTTACTTCGAGTTAAAGTTACATCAGAGTTGAAGATGTTGGGCGGGAAAACTAATTGTGTGGCTTCACAATGCAACAGAGATGAGATGTAGTTGCTCAAACCTTTATCCTATGAGATACAGTGACTGGCCTTCCCTGTGAAAGTATTGGGCATTACTCGAGGGAAATTAAGAAGCTGCAGATCTCAAAGCATGAATATGAATCTCAAGATAGTAGTAGTGTATAATATAGTTTATCAGTGCGTACATCATATCAGTGTGTGTACCACTCATTTCACATATAAAATTCGTCTGTGCGTAACCGTGTACTTTCTTTATTTAATAATATAACGTAGTTTATCGGTGCGTGCACCATATCAGTGTATGCACTACTTCAAAATTATACTAAAATCAGGGTTCTCTTAATATTTATATTTTAATAGTTAATCATTATTTTTGGAAAAGAAGAAAATATTTAAAAAAAATTATCATTTAGATATTCAAAAACATAATTTTTATATAAATATTTTCATTATATTTTTAAAAAGATTGAATTTGTTACGGTTTTCGTTATAAAAAAAACTTTTTTTAAAAAAAATAACTATTATATTAAATCAAATTTCTAATAATTGATTAGAAATTCTTATTATTTATATAAATAATTATAATGTTTTTTTTAGAAAAACTCATAACATAACTTGACTAGAAGTAGATCATGTCATGATATGGGTCAGGTACCTTTACACCAAATTTTGTATGTAAAGGTACTTAGAGCGACTTTTTATATCTCTATGGATATTAAAGATAATTTAAAAAATTTTGATAATTAGGCTTAATATCTAATAAAAATATATTATTAAAGTTACAAAATACTTTTTAATAATATTGTTCTTAAATTGATACGATTTTAAAAATTCCCATAGTAATTTTTATTAGACAAAAACGAAAATTTGAAAGAAACTTTAATATCTTTATTAAACGTTTTTGTATCTCTATAATATTTTATCATATTAAATATTCATATTGAATATATTATACTTCAAAATATCGAAACTATATCTCTAGTATTTATAGAGTTAGAAAAATTCGCTCTAAGTACCTTTACATACAAAATTTGGTGTAAAGGTACCTGACCCATATCATGACATAACCCACTTCTAATCAAGTTACGTTATTATATTAATAAATAAATAAAGTGCACGATTATGCACAAACGAATTTTGTATAAATTATTAGAATCTTAATAGTTTTCACTAATTGATTTAATTGTTATTGAATAACATAGATTTGAAAGTGTAAATTGAAGTGAAAGTGGTACACGCACTGATGAACTATATCATATTAACCTTATTGTTAATGTAGTAATACGAATGTATATACCTTTGCGGGGTTGAGTGGCCATGTCCTGTTGTGGCGTCATATTGATTCTGAAGACTGACAGATTGTATATTCACATGAAATTGATATCGGCAAAATATCATGGACTCACAAGCCTCAATAGTAGGTCATCGGCAGTTGATGAGTATCTCTGAAACAAAATCTTTTTTAACATAAGCTAATCCTCTTTTCCTCGATTACAAGAAGGCGATGAGAATCAATGTGTGAAACTATACTATAAAAGATTCATATGATTTTTTTTTTATTGGTAGGTATTATAGAGCTGATCATATATAATCATATTATTGCCCCTTATTCTACTCATTGACTGCGAGGGTATACACCGTACGTCCTTTAATAATTATTTCATCATCATCCTATTGATATCAGACACAACACCTTCTAACCTTACCTAACAAATATTCCACGAAATAGTTTTCAAATTCATGAATAGAAACATCATTCTATCAAATATACCAGCTTTGATATAGAAGTCGACTCAAAACATAACAATCAGTAAGTGGTAACGTGATCACATGTCAACAAACGACTCATGTAATTTCCAGCAGATAGCCAACATCGCATGCGATGCGGAGGCTGTTGCCGATAGCTTCTTGATAATTGATATCGATCGAATACAGCCTTTACATTGATAAAGTATGCCTCTCGTAGAACTCAATCCTGGAACCAGTGACTGGCAGGATGTCAAACATGCTGCCTTAATATTATGGAGAGCCTCTCAAATTTCAGATGTCACTGCTCTGCAGAATGATCTTCGCAACTACGATACAATTTCCGCGCCAACAATTATTAATCTTCACACTGGTATCAATCGGACTCGAAAAGCTATTCTCATCAACGACCAGGATACAATCACCATTGCCTTTGAAGGGTCTACGGATGATGAGATTCTGGTGAACCTGTGGACTGATGGTAAAGGTCCAAACTGGTGGAATCTTCCATATCCTGTATACGTTTACGGGAATAGAGTCCACAGTTTCTACTTGGACATGTGGAATGGGATGAAATCTGCCGTCTTCTGCGCTCTCAGTGACGCAGTGGCCACAATGCAGGATCATAGCATAGTGCCAAAAAAAATTGATTATTGCTGGCTATTCCATGGGCGGAGGGGTGAGCACGTGAGGTCTCCACTATTTTCATCACATGTCTAGAAAACAAGCTGATAGGCAATATATAGCCTGGGTTTCACAGAGATTGTGGAACATGTCCGACACACTTATGGCTCTCAATGTTCATCCCCTCAAGACTGGGCCTCCGACGACACCCTTGGATCGCTTATTCAACACCTCACATTTGCGAGTACGGGAGCAGGCGATATGGGCTATCTCACATTGCTCAATGAGCTTTATGGACGATACCAGATCCGAGCTTGGGATTTTTTGAATCATTGGGACCGGACACCTCTTGCTCCTCCATATCATTTCCGAAACTGGAGAGGCCATCGTTATATCTTGCCGCAAGAGGTGACTTGTCATCTTGGGGCTGGATTTGGTCCGATAGGCCATTTGATTCAGGGGTATTATCAATCTGCTGAGTGGATGGCCAACCATGGATTGGATCAGGTAAAGACAGCCTACCGCAGCGGTTATGCTTAGTTGATTCAAGTATTTGCATTAGTTAGTACACGGGTGGTACTACAATGTCTGATATGAAGTTGATAGTACATACGATAATATAATAGTCCCTTTTATCTACAACTATAGGTGTTATATGAAAGAAATAATATAATTTATCATGACAATATATAATCTTTAACTGTGTATCTATCTTTCAATTCAACACGCGATTGATTAATGACTAGTCGTAGATTTATAACTCTTTATAAGAAGAGAAGATACAATTATCATAGCTATTTATCGAATCTTTTCCTAGATTTATTTTTTTTAATTCAAGATGATTGTGATTAACCTTGATTTATCAATAATAAAGAAACATCTAATCAATACAACTCAAGCTTTCAGTTTCGTACCACATGGTCTTCATTAAGTTATGAACCGCTTTTCAGCCTGAATGCCTCGAGATTCAAATTCCTGTTGTGCGTCATAAATGAAGGAAAAGACAAATGTGATCAATAGTAAAGCGCTTTCTGCCACCATTCACATTGCCCCCTCACCAAAGTATCAACAGAAATAGTTCCCAGAAACGATGAGTTGATACTCAAAACATTCGACTCGCTGCCATATAGAGGAAAATTAGGAACCCTCCTCCCATTCGGAGTACCAGTAGTCACGAAATTTATAATGTAATCTTGAAGAGAAAGTGCCGCACCTCCAAATACAGGTTTCCCATCCCATGTAACACTCCCAGGACCATTGTAAAATGTATATCCGACATCTTGTGCGTGCAGTGCTGGCGGTACATTGAATGAATAAACGTAGGATTTGTTTCCGACTTTGGCATTCAAGTATCTAGTATTGCATGTAAAACAGGACTCGGCACTAGTAACTGCTGCGCGCAACATCTCATTCGTATAACCGTATTTGCGATTGAATTGGTCAGGATAAAGTGCTAGGATATCATAAATTATCGATTCAGGAGCCCTTGGAAAGAACCACTTGAGATTGGTGATATAACCTGCTTGGCTTGAAATGTAGGGTGAAGTGAATAGAATACCTTCTTGATCATTTCTCCCTATCATTAATGCCAAAGAAGTGTGAAAATTCTTATCCGCTAAGACCTGACCAGGGAGTGCTGGTGCGAAGGTTCCATCAACAGTTGGACCAAATGTATAAAGACCATAAGGAGAGTTTGCAACGATGAAATCATTGACTTTAGCCAATGTCCGAGCATCGACGGTTCGTAAATCATCAATAGTTGCAATCGACCTATTCGAAAAGCTGCTTGCATATTTCAACACATAATATGAGATTCTTTCTTGTTCATAACTTCCTGGATTTGGTTGAAAACCTGGACTTTGTAAAATAGCTTTTTGAAATGGCGGGGGACCTCTCATTCCACCGTATGCAGTTATTTGATGTAGTATAGATCCACCTCCGGCCGATTCGCCCATGATAGTTACTCGGTTCCTGTCACCTCCAAATAAGTAAATGAACTCCTGGATCCACTCTAATGCTAGTCGTTGATCAAGCAGACCTGCATTTGCATTCCCATCCGTTTTCAGGAGTGGCCCACCTAGGAAACCCTGATAAAATTAGTATGCTCAAATTAAGAATAGTCATGATTATACTAACATAAAGACCAAGTCTGTAGTTTATAGAAACATAGACAAACTCTTCTCCTAAAACTATTGAGTTCTCAATTAATCCTGCTGGATTAGTTTCATGCTTGTATCCTCCAGTAAAACCACCACCATCAATCCAAACTAGGACAGGAGCACCAGGATCATCATCGCACGGCTCATCCTTCACAGCTTTATCAAAGATTGTAGTAGGTACCATCACATCCAATAACAAGCAGTCTTCGGATTGACTGGCATCATGCGAAGGTGGGTTATTGATGTCGAACCACTCTTGCTTTATCTCCTCCAACGGAATCCCATGAATATATTGCCATGCCGTCGATAACCAAAGAGGATGTGCTTGGTAACATGTTCTTGCTTCTTGGCCAGTATTTATAGTTCGATTGGCAGTCCGTGGTGGGATTGGTCTGGAAAAACATAGTGGGCCAACAGGAGCTTCTCCATACCGAATATTTGAGAAATTGTAGTATTCTCAATGGCTAGTGGTCGTGGAAAAGTTAGCTTTGAGAGAGACATGATCGAGATCTCAGCAACATACTTCAACAGTAGCTTGATTAACAGAATATCCCAGATCCACTACCGGCAATGACTTTCCTATTGCACCAACAAAAGACGTCCAGATGGCAAAGAGAATGATGAAAATGACCATCTTGGCTAGAAATTTTTTGAATTTGGTAGAAGTTACTCAGTTGACAAACGTGGGATAAATCAGAACGAAGCAATAATTTTTGGAAAGAAAGTGATATTCAAACGCGTTGGAATGAAAACATACAATGTGGCTGCTTTAAAGCATTCCTATAGATAAACTTTGCCAGTAATTTCTTGGGTGCTAATAATTCCTAGATGAAATTATTAAGATTAACGGAAACATGAATGAAAGATGGATAGCAACTACACATGGTGTAACTCATGCACACATCCTCTGAATAGCTCGTCTCGTGAATAAATCCTGTTTGATAAATATGATGTTTGTGCAGTATCAGGAACTCTTCATGCTCCAAATTCAAATTTATATATCAGAAAACAATGATACACTGTGTTGAAGAAGTCATGAACCATCCAAGACGCCCTTTCCCAATGCCCTCAAACTGCTTTCATATCTTCCCGGACTATGGTCTAACAGCATGCTTCCCCCAAACCTGACTTCACCGAACCTCTTCTCTACATCCCTCACGTATTTTAATACACTTCTAGTCGCTGGTTTACCTAATCCGTCTTCCCCTCTATGATTCTTTCCATCGCTCACATCACTTTTTCTTGTGAAAGCGTTTCGTTTCAAGACAGCCATACTCTCAATCACAAAAACTTCTCCAGGTGGTACTAGCTTATTGCTCAACATACAAGCTCGAAGCGCTTTAAGTGCAGCATATGCCCACGTATCTTCCTCTTCCTCATCAGTTCCATGACCAGATCGTCCGTACCATCTTTCAGCAAATGAATTACTCATTCCAGTCCATACCCTTCTCTTTACTTCGCCTTTCGCACCAGAATCATCGTTCTTGAATGCAAGAGCTACTGCTTGAAGATCGTGAAGCAGACCAAGGGAAAGATGAGGGACGAGATCGTTACCGTTCACAACTGTTGTGATGAGACCTCTAGTTGCAGATCGGAGAGATGGAGAAATCGTAGCAGGGGGGCCATAAGCATAGACATGGATTGATCGACCCGGTGGCAGTTGTAGTATTCGAGAAGAATCATTAGTAGCGTCATGAGATGTGGATAGATTTTCGGAATTATAGGAAGTAACGAATGATGTGCCGGAGCCAGCAGGCTCGGAAACCATGATGGCCAACAAAGTACTTACACCGCCACCTAATGAATGCCCACACATAATCAGACCATAACCTGAAAATTCCTCAAGCGCTGCCTTTATTGTGGCCATAACACGGCCTCCACCGCCATGAAGGAGTCTACGTGCAGATGCATGAATCCCCTTGTGGACTTTGTAAGCTTTACCACGCCAAATCAGTTCATCATAATCACAAGTCATATCGGCGAGAACATCTTCAAATCCTAGAGTACCACGACATGTGAGAACTATAGCTTGTGATTGATGATCTAGTGACACATAATGGACCATTGGAACGCCAGTATTTGTGAGTCCACTAGAATCAGTCCCACCTTGAGGATCAACAAATGAAGAAAGAAGAATAGTGTCGGCAGGCAGTTGTGTATGAGACGAAAATGATTGATGTTCGAGATGATGTATAGCATTAAGCTCTTGTCTTGTACTAGGATCCGAGATCCCCATTACTCGAAGAAAATTGGAACCGTAAGAAGCAGATGCAAATTTGACGAAACGAGTAATGTTTTGTATGAGATGGCGTTTTGGAAAAGTGCCATCAATCTTACCAGTCCGCACCAGGGAATCTAGTGCTTCCCTGCCCTCAAATATACCCTTTTCTCTTCTAAAATTTGGGATGAGACAAATCTCTGAATTATTTGTGTTCAATGTAAATATGCTTTCTTCATTTGAATGTGTGCGTCGATGGCTTTTGGGTGTCGAAAGTGAATTTTCGAGGGTCAAACCCCTCTCGGATAGTAGCCTCATAGCATTATTCTGGCCCATGAAACGATTCCTCGGGGTTGTTGGGGAATGAGAACGGCCTTGATCAAAAGAGTGGATTGAATATGTGTCAATTTGAGAAACCATTGAATCTTTTCGTTGTTCGTGAACCGTGTAATAACTAGTTCTAGAGGGAGTGCGTGGTAAATCGGGCTGAATCTTATCAAGATTTTCCGAAGTCAATGGGGTCTGATTTCCACGCAATGGTGTTGAGGAGCCTGCAGTACTTCTTGGCCGTTTCTGTGGAATTGATAGATGGGCTGGGGTAGATCTAACCGTTGACGCATGAGTGGGGTCTCTCCATGTTGAACGAGGCCGAGGCGGAAGTGTGGGTTTGCTGTCTTCTTTGATCCCATCCTTGTGGAACAGATTGGATAACTTGGTGCTAGATCGTCCACTCAAGGCCTGGCGAAAAGAACTTTTCTTATCTTCTCCTTCCACCGTTGTTTCATCGGTCTTTGATTTTTTAGATATTTGATTATTCGAAATCGGTTGAAGGAAATTCTGTTTAGAACTATCATCTGATGATGTTGGGCTGATAGGCTTTCTTGATCTCTTTTGATTTGCTAAGTTATCCGAAACCAAAGAAGATACTTCCGCACTTACTATACATTTCTCATCCAAAACTCCAGGAAGGGAAAGTCTGGGGATTTTTGATTTGCTACCAATCGTTCTTCTGCGAACAATGACAGGCGGGTATTCGTCTTGTATAGGCAAACCATCGTCTAGATAAGTCGCTTTGGGTATGTTTGAATAGGTGACGCTGCTGTCCTGGTCATCGGCCGAACCGTTATCACTTTCCACGTTCTTCTTAATATCTTGTAGTGATTCTTGTTCTGCGACACTCGTATTTCGCAATCTATTTCCTACTATCCCATACACGACTCTATATCTCGGTACTGATGTAATTTCTTGTTGTTTGCCCCCGGTGATTAGGTCCGCATTTTCAAGACGAATAGCATGTTCTTCTAGTATTTCCACTCCGGGAGGTGGCAAAAAAACAGGAGGCTCGAATCCTGAAACTTCCACAGTGATTGTTTTTATGGTTGTTGTGATGGTAGAGGTCGTAATGGAAACAGAGGCATCAGAAGGTAGAGACTGGATTAGCCTCTGTCTCAATACACTCTCCGCATTGTCCTTTCCAACATCAGCTTGGCTTGGCTCCTCTCTTTCAATCGTCTCTAACAGTTCACCACCTCTTGTATTCATGAAAGACAATTTGGTGGTATCTCCTTGAGTATTGGAGGAATCTCCTGATATCATACCAACCACATCCGCTCGCCGTCCATCATCAAGCACAACCACATCCCAAAGAACTTCCTCGTGTTTGTTTTCTCGGCATTCCAGGTCGGTCAATTTGCGACACCATCTTTGCAACAATGCCAACCCACAAATACCCAACAAGAGATCACCTACACTAACCTTCTCTCCTTCTGCTCCTGTGGCAGGGTTCTGGAACTCTCTGCGAATCAGTGTAATGATGCTTGCTATTGCTCTCGAAGAATCAGTCGAACCAAGAATCGAATCCAATGTACCCAGTAGCTGTTGTGAAATATCTGTAGCTGAAGACAAAGCTACAGAAGAAAAATGAAAACTAGTCGAAGCAGCGAATGATATTCCTGTAATAGTGGCGTGTAAATTCGCGATGCTTCGTTCCAATAGTCCTTCTGCTTCCAACCTTCCTAATTCTCCAGTACTCCGATTTGCAACGTCCTTTCCGGCACGATGTATTATTCCCTCTATAATAGCTCTACTGACTTCTAGCCCGGTGAGTGTTGTTACTCGTGCACCATCTATAGCAAGGCCCCCTATGAATGTGCCAAGTCGAATGTAAAGAGAAGATGATCTTGTCACCAGGCTAATTGCAGTGGCAATGGGCGCTGGGAGAAGCGTCGATTCTCGAATTATCTGCGGTAGACGTTGATGGTACAATACCGCATTTTCCTCTAGCCCGTCTATCTCCTCTGCCTCACGTTGCGGTTCTTCATTCAGAGCCTCTAGAGCTTGAGGCTCCAATTCTTTCAAACTCATCGATTGTGCTATGCGTGGCAAATTGAGGGTTTCGATTAGGTTTCGAGAATCAAGACTTTCTCGAAATTGACCCTACAGATTCATGATCGAAGTAGATGAAATTGAGGTCGCCGTACCTGACAGGACTGAGTAGTTGTGGTGCATATTATTTCTCATGATGTATGACGAAGATCATTGAATCGTGGCGGGGTGTTGACAACAGAATTGAATACCATTTGACATGTGATAATGCGTAATGGCCTTGGGAATGATGTTGTGATAGCAACCATACATGACAGTGAAGAATGCAAAGGTATTAAGAAATCGTACTTGGCTAAGGATGTGCACTCACCGTCTTGTAGAATAGAGACAGTTGCCAGTAAATCGATTTGATGGGAATGTGACTTTCGAGAAACCTCTGTAGAACTGGACACTCGACTTCAATATGATCACTGGGTTGGTCAAGCACAGGATTTTTATTTTCTTGTCAATCTTGAGAAGTAAAACGCCACATGCTCGTAGACATTATGTGAGTATTATATTGGTGAAGCAGAAGTGTTCCTGACATGTTGATGCTTCGTGTAAAATTGGAATGGTAATACATTCCATTGTATCGGCACCGCCCTTCCGCACTTACAAATATGTTCAGCCACAGCTTATGAGCTCAGCCTCGTCTCCACAGCCTTCCATATCAGCCACTTATGTCGCTTTATTCTAGCGGCTGACTTGCTTCAATTGCTGTAGCTTTCCATCACCAAAGTTCTAGAATTCTTTGGTACCGTCAATACTCCTCACATATCCCCCCCAACAGATAACAGACCGCATTTTCTCATACATGCGACACAATGTCTGAAAGGGGTCAAGGTCAACACAGAGGTGGCGGACGTGGAGGTGGTAGAGGTCATGGTGAACACAGAGGTGGCAGGGGAGCTGGTAGAGGAGGTCATGGTGGGGAGAGGGGTGGACATGGCGGGGGAAATTTTGAGAAACCAAAGAAAGAGAATATCTTGGACCTGGGAAAGTACATGGATAAGCAGGTCACAGTCAAGTTCAATGGTGGCAGACATGGTACGTTTTGATTTGCATTGGTAGACTCGAAAGTTACTAACACAAATCCTCCTTAGTGAAAGGCACATTGAAGGGTTATGATGCTCTGATGAATTTGGTATTGGATGATGTGGAGGAGAAGCTAACTGGTAAAGTGTATTTGTATTCTACCAAACCCATTTACTAACTGAAATCTTTCGCAGATGATGAAGGAACAGAAGCTTGGAGGTCATTGGGCTTAGTGGTTGCAAGAGGAACCTTACTCATTGGAATAAGTCCAGTTGATGGTAGCGAAGAAATTGCGAATCCTTTCGTACAACAAGAAGAATGAGAAGAATGAGAAGAGGGTAGAAGAGAATGTCAGGTGAAAGGGGATGAAATCCACAAGAACATCTCAATGCGCTTCAAGGAAAAGCCAGATACGCCCACACCAAACCCGATTGTTTACAAGCGCCACCCAAAATGATGCAGACATGATATCCGAAGGTTATTCAGGTGCAAGATATTTTGGGAATAATAAGACCATAAAGAATGAAACATGACGTTGAACATCTGGTCTTTCATGAATCGGACGATGTGATGTGATGCTACCAAATAGATTCGGCGGCGGGGAGTTAAAAGATCTTGTGATAGAATTTCAAGCAACCAACGATCCTCTGATCGTCTTGGGTACCCAATGCAGGTGCAATGAAGCCTAGCGGCTGCTTCGATAATCATGTTCTTGTTGTACAGTTTCCGAAAGATATCTGGAGTGATGAGTGAGTGCACTCTACGTTGAACACTCAACATCGCTTGAACGTTTGAACTGGCTCGAATAATTCCATTGGGCTTAAACATCTCATCAAACTCGAATACCTCTCTAGATTTGAATGTCTCCTTGGATTGGAATAAATTTTGTTCATTGAAAATTCCAGTCCTTGCCCAATCAGGGCGTCACAAAAATCATGACATAAATCAGCCAATCCCTCAATTGATTTTTTTGAACTGTACGAATGGGGCTCTGAAGCTGCGTGTTGGAGCTTCTAAATCTCGACTTCGTATAGTTCTTCACTATCTCCAACACAGTAATCTGCGATGAATATTGCAATGCTATCTACTTCGCCGGGCCCATTCTAATGTCCTAATTCCCCTCATGGATTGCATTTCATTCCTTGCCTGCAATTAGTTATGGTTTGTTATCCCATATCTCAGTGTACAAAAGAACACCTAGGTACACATTCCTCGCTTTTCTTTCAACTTGAGGTTCGTCAATGCATTTACATCTTGCATGAATGACTCGTACGGAATCCGGCCATGATTCGCTATACTTGTCCCTCTTTTCCTACGATCCCTGACCAACACCTGTTAATTCCCATGATAATTATCCACAATCAAGTGAAAGGGATTCACAGCATAAGTGGCATATTTTAAACGTCTCAATATCATCATGCCATTTCTGGCCGATGATGTGGGATGCAATAAAACATTTCGGGTGGTTATAAGATTTCCAGGCCAACAGCATTTTTGCGAGTTACCTTACCCCGTCTTGGAATGTGGTAGATATTTAACGCAGACTTCAAGTACTTATGACACCCTGTCGAACAATCTAGGGCTGAAGCAAATAAAACTTATGTCGGAGATTTAATTCATGTTTCGTTCATCACTATCCCTTTACTTTGAGAGATCTCAAGCCATTTCGCAACAGCAATTAGAAGTCTCAGGTTCCCATCGCCTTTCAGACTGCTGAAAAGCGCCAATATCGATGTCAAATCATACATTTCAGCGTAATGACGCGGTGGTAGCAACAAAGAGGCATCCGAATGTCAAAACGCAAGCTCCGATAGAATCCACGTACCAATTCGAAATTTTTCCACCACTTCAGCTTTACCCGCGAATACCGATGACTCCTATACCTAGTCATCAAACTACCGCTCATAAACTCGCGTCTTTACTTCAAGAAGTCGCTTCTGTAATGGACACGATTACTGGAGAAAAAATGATGTGTGGAGAGGAACTAGATGGTTTGGAAGGGGATGTACTTGGCGGTTTGACAGAGATGGTATTAATCATGGAAGAGGAAGTCGAGGGAATGATCGAGTTGGCTGATATTGTGGAAGAATATGTGGAAGAATTGGAGATGGCAGAGCTAGATGGGTGGGTTGCTGACCTTCCGCCTTTGAAAATTAATAGCGGAAGCACAGCAGGAGCGGGATACTGGGAATCTGAAAATAACACAATAAGTGTATGGGGAGGGAACCATAGTAGCTTATCCTTAGGGGATGGGAAAGAGAGTATTCGGATAGGACTGGATGATAATTTCAAGGGACGTATAAGCTTGGATGGATTCTTGGAGGAGGTTGAGGAGGATGTTTTGGGATGGAGAGTGAGGGGAATGTCCGTGAATTCCGACAGCTATGTGTCTGATGAACGGTCAGGGGTGGTTATTGGATCCGGGGTTTCTGTGCCCATCAGAATTAACAGGAAAGACGTGATCAAACCGACCCTCATCTCACTTCCTTCCAGAAAGATTGATCCAGAGACAAAATTTAGAGACTCCGCGTTGGGACTTGTGAGCCCTGCCGGCGTTACAAGAAAGCCAATCAAGAAGGAACCTCGAATGGTTATGAAGTCTAGTCCAATTGGATTGCGGACTGGTCCTGGGACCATCAGAAGAAAAAAAACGGTCAAAAAACCTCAATGGGTTTGAAGCAGCAGAAAATCACTAATGTATGAAAAGAAGACGAGGAAACAGAACCACAATAAATCTAATATGCATTGCTTTAAACTTCCTAGCAGTAGTTAATCCATTCCCAATCAAAACAAATCTGTCCATGGTATCCTTTTTATCTTCCATTTATAACGCTCGCTCTATGCTCAATTCCAAATCAAAATCCAACAAATTCGCTATGTCTGGAGATCCAAACTTATTATCTCAACGCTTGTTTCAATGATCATAATAATGAGCCATTTCCAAGCCCGCCCTCTTGAACCCACACTTTACATAAAATCCTTCATTAGCCTCACTGCAGTCTAATATGCTCTTATAACAACCGATCTTCTCCGCGATGAAATCCAGTGCTTGAATCATCTTCAATCCGAGTTTCTTTCCTTGCTGGTCTTTCGCTACGGCAATGTCTTCGATGTGGCCCACGAGACCGAGATTATGGATACTTTTCATTCAGTCAGTATTCGTTACTTCTCGGAATTCACCTCCTTAAACTAAATATACTCACAATTTCCTTTCCACAATCAAAGCACCTGTAGCAACAACCTTTCCCTGATCCTCAATAACTAAGAGGTAATAGCCACCCTTTCCTTGATTGTTGTACCAATCGTATCGCTCATTCCATTGCTCCTCGGTGATATCCCCAACAACAGTCAGAACCCGCAAAACGTCTAGAAATCCGCGGGCATAATCTGATTTTTGAAGGGCGCGGAGAGTATATGATTCAGGGAGAGATTTGGCGACTTCGGGGGAGACGAGCTCAGGCCCAAAAAGTCCTGCGGTGACTCCATTGGTGTCTGTAACTCCGTTGGTGGAAACCATTGTGTATTTGAGTGTAGTTTTCAGGGAGAGTATGCGAATGGAACCTAGAACAGCGAAGGTAGTTGTGAAGTCGATTCAGGGTATGATGTGTATTATCGGGATGAAGAATAAAGCGCGCGGCTGCCCCTTTTATATCAATGAATGAGATCTGCAAGACTACCTCGTAATTTTTAGTGAGTGGCAGTGCAGTGCGGAAAAGAAGAGAAAAGAAAAAGTATTGTTCTATTTAAGGAAGCTCACGGTAAGTGAAGTATTGAAACGATGGTAAAAAAACGAGTGTGGAAAATTGGTTGGAAGAGAAGTATGCTGGCTGTTTTGTATGCAGCTGAAGGGGTAACCCCAATGTATGTAAATATCGACCGTTTCCAATGGCGGGGCTTGAAAAGGCCTCAGCCTCGCCGATGGTTATTCATCATGAATTGTAGATTTGCACCTACCTACCTGGGCGTGATTGCGAATTTGAGGACAGAAACACGGCATAGTTGGTACATTTAGACTCGAATGATTGACTGAGTTTTATGAGTGGTGAATGAATGGAAATTTCAATATCTGCCCTGTCCTTGGTGTTGTTCTTTCAGTCCACCCAACTCATTGGCAAGTCAGGGGAGCTCAACACGCCCAAACATGTGCTGAATATCTCTCTTCAACAATTGCTCAATAGATAACAAACATGCAACGCTCCCAGGCAATCTCCAAGATGGACGAACGTCTAATCATGTCATGTCATGTCGGAGAGAAACGGGAATACATATATTTCAACCTGAACAGAGCTCCCTCTTTCAGTGGAGAGGGGAGGGAGCGGAATGTCGGAGGTTTTTCTCAGCCAAAATAGAACGGATGAGAAGAGATGATCTATATATATCCCTTGTACATCGAGACTATAAATAATAAGAAGGGAAGGGACAGATGGAGAATTGAGGCGCTCCTTTTAGAACCATTGTAGAGATGTATCTGAGGCTCAATTCAAGATAGCATTGATTCTTTTTATTTATTATTTGTAAAGCAGACATTCCAGCTCCAAACCATGGAGTGACACCTCTCTTAGTTGTTGAGTGGGATCGCTACAGTCAAATCTTCATCTCCTGAGTGGAAACCGAGCACGCCCAGGTAAACAACCGGGTGCTATCACGTGGATGTTTCTTTAAGGTTTAACTTTCAACCGAGGAAAGCGCGACCGGCGGAGGTCCATCTTCCGCTTTGTACAAAACAGTCCCTTCACAATCCTCCATCAAAACTTTGTTTACTTGCAACCACAACTCGTGTTGTCTTACTCCTATCAATCTACACTTCGAACTTCAATGTCACAATTGACTTGAAACCTTAACATCACCCTCCATTCCTCCCTCTGTTTGTTCTTAACTTGTTGTCACCTCTCCGCCTCTCCTACTTCTCCACCTTCCCCCTCCGCTCGTCATCATCTTTCCTCACCTACGTATTATCTACGTATAGATAACAATTCGCCATTCCACACGATTGAATTGCAGCGAAAATCATGGAACCTACAACGGAGTCCCAAGGTGAAAAACGAAAACGTAGCCCGGAAAGTTCAGGAAGTCAGGGCCATGGGCGCATCACACAAGTTCCTCGATTGGCCGAAAGCGCAACTCCAACAGCTGCTGCGCAAATCAACTATTTAGTCAAAGCTAGAAGCGATAAGCTTAAACTGGTCGAAGGAGATTCCGAAACGTTCGGAGATGTTTTGAGCATGTTGGACGAATATGAAGGTGTGTATACATATCACGTGTATTGATTTCCGCTCGGTGGGGGAGCAAGGGAGGAAGTTCTACTTGTGCGCGGTGACCATGGAGGGAATATAGTAATAACGTAGCTAGGTGTTCTTCAACGGCGCGAAAGTCTGGCATCCAACCTTGGCGCTAAACTTGTCGGCCCTTTACTATTGAAATCATTTGAAAAGCTTTTTGACGGTCCAATCAAAGTCATTCAAAGCTCCTATGCTCTCGAACAAACGCCAATTACCTGGTTGGAGGTTGTTTCTTTTGCGCGTAGTAATCCAGCAGACTTCATCCTTAGCGATGCATTACACAGCATGAAAGCTTGTCGGTTCTGGATTAATGGAGGTCAAGTCGAAATATCTGAAGACGATTATCGACTGATCATGTCAGGTGCTCCGGAAAGGATGATTCCAAGCCAACCTCTACCGGAAGATGAGGACTCTGAACTTGGTACCCTCCTCATTCTCGAAAATCGACTTACTATGTTAATCAAGAAGGCCGATGCAGTCGCTAGTAAAGCAAGACAACTCAACTACCATATGAAAGGCAGAAAGAATGCTATCAAGGCAAAGAAATCTCCCGAACAACCTACTGAATCCCCCCTTCCATTTGCATCTCAACCATTTTCTGCCGTCAATCGAAGCAGATCACCTGCTCCCTTAAATGGTGAAACTGCCAAGCTACAACAAGATCTGTTGGAACAATTCCATAGCCCAAGTCGTCGTCAATCGTTGCCATCTCAGCCAAGATCGAAGCAACCCCGGCCTAATAATTCTGAGCATTCCAACTTCCATTCTTTCAATGGTGCAGCTCCAGGCTCTGATCATCAACGAGCATCACAGCCACCATCTAACTCTGATGATGGGATCGAAGGACAGTATCGTGTTTTAATGGCTGCCAGGATTGAGAAACTCCACAAAGGAGATCCAATTACACCACCGTGCGATCGATGTCGACGTTTGCGATTTACATGCACCAAGCATATGACTGCTTGTGCTGCATGCACAAAGAAGCATGCCAAATGTTCTTGGAAGGATGTCAAGGATGGTGAACTCGAAGCAACTGCATCTGCATCTGCATCTGCACAGCGAGATTCTTGCGCTTCATCAGAAGATGGGTTGCTAATCGTTGATAAAAAGCACACACCAGAACGATCCACCTTGGCAACTACTAGTGGTGTTACTACTATCGCGGCAGGTGGAGCAAGTGGATCGAGTAGACAAATTCCTGTAAGTTGTCACATCTACTGACTATCTTTCTGCCACCCTTTTCACCAGTCAATTGCCCTACTAAATCCATAATTTTTATAGGCTCATGCACAGCACATATCAATGCTTTCTGGTCTAGAATCTGAATTGCGTCCTCAAAACGCCACAAAAATCAACAATCACGTCCCCAACATCACCGCCACTGTTCCAGTCAGATCACCACAATCAAAGCCAGAGCAAGAAAGAAGAGTCTCTGCCGAACACACATTATTAGCACAGATGGCTTCAGCTGCGGCTGCGGCTACTACTCAATGACAAAAGGATATTACGGGAGTAGCTCGATATGGACTAGAATATGAAAACGTCAGATCATCAGCAAAGATAGGATGACCGACTAAATTATCATCTCATGTTGGCATCTACATTTATCTTGGATATCATCTAGAGTTGGGGCTGCCAGCTCCATTAATATATTCCCGATTTTTGGAAGCAACGAATGATTAATAATTCTCTTGTTATGGCGTCCCGGGGCTATTTGTGGGGAGCTGCCCGCTGCTTATTGGAGGTTATTGGAGGTGCATTGTTAGTATGGAAAAATGGCGCGTATCTCAAGGTCCATTTGCGATGAGATATCAAAACGAAAAGCGCCCGGTTGATTATTATGGATGGTTCAAGGATTCATGGGCGCGTGTTTGGTATACCAGTTTCCTCTCCTTGGTCTACGCTAGTTTCTTTCTTTGGATCCTTTCTTAATGGGTTCAATTTTATTATCTAATGTTTGTGTTACATCCTTATGTGGTACTAGCTCACATCTATTATCTATTGTTTAGTCAAATAAGAATTGCTCGTCATTTATCTGCTTGGCTACTATAATGTTGATGATCTTTCCCATTTTTGGCACATCTGAAATCTTCCGTCCCCAGCTCATACCTTTTTATGTTATGCAGTATTATTGATCGCTCGAATGATCTTCATAGCTTATATGCCACCTTTTGCATCTCCCAGCTTTCGGGGCCACCGGTGGGCCCACCAACTCGATCTCGAAATAATTGATAGTTTTATAGTTGCCATGGACATTATGGATTCAGTCAATCTTTAAATATTTTTGTACCAATTGCATGAACCATAACAAAAATTTCAAAGATACTTGCATTCGAACCACGTGTCCTGGTACTTTTCTATTTAAAATACTTCACATCACAGGTTTGTTTCTTAACGAAATTCCTACGACACAAAGAAACCAACTTTGCATCGCAGGTCGTATGATTTCTCATGCCATCATGATATCAACTACGATCTTATTATGCTCATCTCTCTCTCTCTCTCTCTCTCTGAGTCAATTGCTGATATATCTAATTATATAAACATTTCTTGTTATGCTTATATCGTACCCAATGTTCTCATTATCTCCCAAAGGAAACAACCCCTTCATTTCACTTTAACATTTCGGCTAATGGTTTTATTCGACTCTCCAGGTATAGTTTCCTTGACTTTCAATCTTGTGACACCCTTCAGCAATCCGCTTTATGATGAAGTCGCCTTACTGATACCGAGTCCCCTTGGGTGTATTTATTTCATCGTTATATTTGCGGGGGGTGGAAGTGATTTCTGCTATGCTAATGAGGTAAAATAATAAATTCTGTGAGTGCTAGACTGAGTATGCGAAATCTAGACATTGGAAGGAGATCAGAAAGCGAGGTAAAATACAATGAAAATAGCATGTAATTTACCAATTATGTCTTCAAAGTTGAATGAGTGATAGCAAAAGAAAATGAGGCTTGTGAGAAGCTTTAGATTTCTCTTTATTAAGTCTTAAACTAAAATGCTCAGTATTGTCAGAATTCTAAAGTACATATGTATCCCAGTAGTAGGGGAATAATAAACTTTTCATTATCATGTCACGTACACACCGTATCATTAATGCCACTTCCAAGATCTAAATCGTATAACCCGCACTATTGAGTTGTCTTGGCTCACCTGCCGCCTCAAACGTTCCGTTTCCTAATCTCCTCAATGCCTGCGCAGTCGTACTTCCCACTGCTACAAACGAAATCGTTGCTCCGATTTCCTCAAAAAATGCAGTGGTCTCATTACTATATCCTTCGATGCCGAAAGTATCGGATCCATACTCAAAGTAAACGTTGTTAGGAGATAATTGATCGTGCAATCTTGGTTGACGGAGACTTTCGGCCGAAGTCATGTTTTGGTCGAGGACATGCCAGAGATGTTGGATTACTTCTGTGATGATACGGGAGCCACCTGCAGAGGCATGCGCAATGTAGACAGTACCGTTGGGGTATTCAACGATGGTTGGGGAGATGGAAGAGAGGGGTCGCTTGAAAGGTTGAATGAAGTTGGCTGGGGCGGGAGCATAACCGAATGCGTTGGTTGTGTTTGGGATAGAGAAATCTAGAGAATCATTAATATGATGCGGAAATACAAAAACTGAACTTGAATCAAGGATCTTACCATTCATTTCATTGTTCATAATGACACCTGTTTCTGGAACCATGAGTCTACTTCCAAACAATGTGTTAATGGTAGATGTCATGGCAATTGTGAGGCCGCTCTTATCAGCAGCAACGGAAGCTGATGTTCCATCATCGGAAAGAATGCCATAATTTTGAGGATTGTAAGCGGACACATTCAAAGTATGATATTTCTCGATTTGCGATCGAATTTCAACAGCTGTATCTTCCGATAGCATCTCCTGCTGATAACTTGTCAAGTTTGGTAGGAAAGTTGGATCTCCCAACAACGTTCTTTGACCATAAGCAAATCGCATTGCCTCATCTAAGTAATGAGTCGAGAAGTTCAGCTGACTTGGACTTGACATATCATACCCCTCAACAATGTTCAAGACACTGCAAACCACAGCACCGCTCGATGGAGCAGTTCCGCTATGAATTTTGAAGCCCCGATAATTAATATTTGAAGGGATTCTAGATTCGATAGTGTAATTTTTCAAATCCGAAAGTTCCATAGTTCCATTGGATTTTTGAAGTGCAACAATTGTAGAATTTGCAATGGCGCCTGTGTAGAATGCATCTGGGCCATATTCGGCAATGGATTCAAGTGTATTCGCATATCTTTTTCTTGTGAATAGGTCACCCAACTTGACTCTGGTCCCATTTGGTGCAAAGTCAATTGCCCAGGTTTCGTCATACGTCAAAAAATCGTAAGAAGATGTAGCAGAGGCCATGTAGCGGGCTAAATCAGCTGTAACATTGAAACCATAGCGAGCAACCTTAACTGCAGGTAGTACTACTTGTTTCCATGGCAATACTCCGTATTTTGTGTGGATGTGCTCGAGACCACGGAGTTCTCCTGGTACACCACTTGCCAAACCACCGTAGAGAGAGGCATCGGAGTTTGAGAGAGGAGGGGAATACATTGTTTCGAAAGCGGCGGCGGGAGCCATTTCACGGAAATCAATAAATTCGTAACTTCCATTGGCTGATCGTACAGTTGCAAAACCACCACCTCCAATACCGGAATGATACATTCCGACTACTCCGACACAGAGTTGTACGGCCACGATCTGATAGGGGTGTTAGCATGACTAAAAGTTGATCACAAATTTTGGTATGATTGAACTCACAGCATCAGCAGCATTTCCTCCGACTTTCAAAATATCAATACCAATGTCTGTGCAAATAGAACTTTCACTAGCAACGGCTCCATTCTTTCCATCATTAACTGAGGTCGAGTTTAGTGGTATCGATGTAGCTTTTATGGAAGGTAAGGCTGCTAAGGCGACACTGAGAACGTGAGGAAGACGACGAGGGAACAACATCTTGAAACTTCAAGCCGAAAATTTGTACAAAAAGGTGATGGCAATGGGGCCAAGAATGATGGCTATAAGGGTAGGAATACGACAATAATGAAGTTGGATGGAAGCTATTCCTGCGTTTCTCTAGTATTATATGAATAGGATTGGCATCGTCTTCACTGTTCTTGACAAGAGGGGTAGTACTGAAGTGTTAATTTCCAGCCAACGCTGAATGAATACTTATACAGATCAATCTAATTCATGAACACCGAAATCGGTTTGTCATTATCTAGAGTTATTGATAATGCAGGAACTTGCAGGTATATCTGACACCGCAACACAACGATAGGAATCATGGCTGAGCCGCGTAAGTTCCCCATCTAATGATTGGAAAAAACCTTGAATGAGTCTCATACGAGGTACTTGCTTGAAGATCTAATTGACTGTTCAGTTGTTATCTCATTGGCTTCCATCCTCACGTTGATATTAGACCCCGAGCCAAGGGTATTTCCGAGATGGCGGGGAGAGGTCAGGGGATTAACCTAATAAGGAAGCTCGAAGCTCGGGTGGGGTAAAGTTCGGCTCAAGCTAGATCCATACATCAACTGTATATTAGTGGGGTGTGTTGATAGGCGTTTTTTATAAGATTGATAGGCGGTTGATAATGAGTTCGCCCAATCTTTGTTAGATATGAGAATTTTGTCATAACTTTCCCATGACAAGTACTTGAATATGTACCTGCATAGTGATAATCTCGGATTCGGGACCGGAAATTCTCATAGATGGGATGAAGCATTGACGATACGATCCCAAAGTTTCCGGTGCCTTCCAGCCCTTTCAATCTACAATACACTTCGAACGTCTTAGCCTAAAATCATGCGGGGATTAACGTCAGAGGCGGATGGAGACCTTCTGACATACCACCTTGAGCGTTGGATGCATTCCAATCTATCAGCCTGCAAATGATGATTCCGCAGTGGGGAATGGGCTAACATACAGTGGGAATAGCATCAGAGCCCGATTGATCTAATACATTGATCCAATCCGTCCAATCTCTTGGACCAGTCCTGTGATTCAAGATGTGAAGGAAAATCGGATCGAAAGAATATAATCTCGATCTTAAATTGACAGCTACTACCACCCATTAAAACTCCGCTTAGTAATCTTATAACCCCAAGGTATCAAAATGCCGCTTCGCTCTCAACCCGAAAAGATCGCTCCAATATACATCCATCAAATCGTAAATGCATCAATTCTTCAATATCCACCCCAAGATCTGAAATCTCTTTACCCGTGCGTTATATATCCTTCAAAATCATCTAGTATCGATAGACAGGTTGCTTACCCTGAGCTACTGAGTATCTTGGCTCGTCGTCCTCATCATCTGATAACTGCTCATTAACTGCAGCATGCATTGTGACATTGCCTATACTACTATCTTGCCTTCCGACATAGCTCTTGGTTTCTTTGAATCCAGGGTGATATGGTTCGACACCAAGAGTATCATTGAACTGAGCAGTCGTTTTCGGTGGCGCATCAGATGGGAATGGTGGTCTCCTTGATGAGTTTGGCTCTGGGTCACTGAAAGGATTTCGTTCATCGTCCTCGTCATCCATAGGCGCGATATCTCCTGGTGGAGGAATCGGTGGCACTGATCTCTTACCATTACTTGGGACAGGTTTTGAAACTTGGTTGGGTGGCGGACCAGGTGGTGGTGTAAATCCCGAGCTTGTTCCTGCCGGAGGAGTACTATCTCCATTCCCAAGCCCCATGAGTTTCCGCGCATGTAGCACTGCTCTTTGATGTTGATTCATAGCTTTACTTAATTGTTCATTGGTCTCAATTAAGGTTTCCATGGTATCATTGTCCGGTGCTGGATTTTCTGAAACCATGTACGCTTGTACACTTCTGCTTGCAGATTGACAACGATCAGCAAATTCGCGGATAAGTTCATTAGCAAGAAGTTCGGAAGGAGGTGTAGATTGTACGACTTGGGAGAGGAGTTTTGCGGAAGTGCGTGCCTCTTCGATACGGGACGAGAGTTCGTGTGGAGGGGGAAGGCGATGAGTATGGTGATTTCGCCCGAAGTAATTTTGCGAATTAGGATCAAAGGGTGGAGCGATGAGGGTTCGCGGACCTGCCGGACCTGCCGGACCCTGCGATGTATTAGAAGAGTAAATTCGTCGACCATAATGCTTGGGGGAACTTGCTGCTACTTTCATCATTTTCTCTTGCTCTTTCTTCCACATCTCAATAAGAGGAGCCAATGTTTCATCGTTTGCCTTGTCTCTCGTGAATGTGATCAAAGTTTCCATCAATATCTGCTTAACACTTGGATCTCTTCCAGTTCTCAGAAGCTCCTTGACCGTTTGTACAAATTTCGCATCGATATTCCTCGTAAAGGTCATTCCAGGGTTATCGGTCAGGATCCGAATCAACATAATTGCATTATATTGTACGTAGGCTTTGCTGTGGTTGTCCTTGGAGAGGAACTTTCGAATATGGTAGGCGCATTCTTTCGCAGCTCCCGGAGAGGATTCTGCGGCTTCAACTATCGCAGGCAGATAACCAACTTCTTCACCCTGTAAAATGTTAGATATGCCACTTGGTGAAAGGAGATTCGCAGTCGAGTGAATGTACATACCGAACCATTTGGACCCCCAGATTCGCAGAACGAGCGCTGTATTACGATCAATACTATAACTTTCGGTCATTTTCGAGAGTAACATACAATATTTCTGGCTGCATTTGCTTCGGGTGTATCGTGCTGAGGGTCTCCAGTTTCTTCATTGGAGTCTTTGGCTAAAAGAGAGAATATCCATGGTCAGTCAAATTCAAATCAACGCCCTTACTTTATGGCGCATAAGTAGTGGAACTCCTCCGAGATCTACCTACATCGCTTCAGTGAACCCAGCATGCGATTCATGCCCATATTCTTCATGGCTTTCATGGCTGTGACTGCGAAAATTGACTTTGATAATCTGCGATACGTTCTATCTTTCTTGTAAACCGATGCCGGTGTCTTGTAGGGAATGTGATAGCGAGATGCGATGTACTGCGATAACGAAAGCCGTTGCTTAGATTATATCACCATAGGCTGTGGACCGTCGATGTTCTGCATGAAGTTTCAACTGATATTTTCGATACACAGTTTGTTTCGTTCTCTTGGATATTCTTCGAGATGTTTTCCTGTATATTAAATTTTCAAGGAAGGAAAGTAGATTTTTATTTGATGGGCGGTTATTTTTGGCAAGGCGGTAGAAGGCTGATATGATAGCAATTGATGGCAATTGATAGCAATTTGGAAAATGCAGCGGTGCGGCGTAGTTTTTATCAAATCCCAATCCGGTCAAAAATTTCAGTGTATCTCTTCAATTGGCAGGTAAGAATGAGAAGAGGAAGGCGAAGGGGAAGAAGGAGGAGACGGAGAATGGTCCTGTGAATGTTTCCGAATGGAAGATTTACTTTGAACTACTTGTACCGTGGATGGATTTTGTCGTCGACAATGATAGCTACTATGTCTGAAACGGCTTAAATACATCCTGAGGTACGATCCATATACTGGGACAAAGAACAAGAACCTGGCTACCTAACTACCTCCCCGCCAGCTTGTCCTCAAAGCCATCATGTGGCAATCAGTATCCAGTTTGAGTTCGTCACCTCGTCGTAACCCTCAACAGTCGCTTCACAAATCATCGCCGTCGCCAAGCAACACAGCCTTCCCCTCAAGATCACGGTATATCTCGTACTGCGTGCTGTGTACTGTGTATAATTGCATAGCGATGAAACAAACACGCCTCATCCTATCGACCTCGAGCGAACGCTAACATCCCCGGATTGCCGGATTGATTGGATGGTGGCTGAGCTTGTCGTCATTTGGAAAGTGGCCGCGATGTTATTAATAGGGCTCTGCAAATGTTCTTCAAGAGAGCCTGAACGCTGCAAGTGGAGAGAGCTCAAGGATAAATTGGCAAGCTTGCGGACCAGATCTGACACACCAACACCAACCTCAACCCCAATCTAGTGTTGAGGCTAATGACACGTCAAGAACACGTGGAGCTTGCAGAACACGTACTTTGACAGTTTGCCGCAGAATCACTTCATATGGAGGAGAAACCATACACCAGCAACGGTTGAGCTGGCATAAGATTACGAAGAGATTTGTCGTGGTGCGATTTCTGAAGTCTCCGAGTAGATCACGGGATGTCCTGTATCGATGCGAAGCTTATGGAGGAACGAATGTTGATATTCCTCCGTGAAGGAAGCTCTGCATTCATTCATACCCAAAAGGGATACATGGCACCGGGGGACTTTGGTGAGGAGCGTCGTGATACAACAGAGTGTGCAAGGCATTCCTACAATCTCACACGATAACCTTAGAGAGCGCACAACACAAGCAAGCAGGCTCTAGTTGTCGTGAAGAATTGAAACTCTGGGTTTGATGGTTGTATCATTATCATTACTATTCATTCCCGTTGGCGATTCATCTACTATCCCTCTCAATCTCACGATCCTCCAATGATCAAATTTCCACTCAATGGCAAATCCCTACTACTCGATCCAACCCAGATCCCATAACTTCCCTGTTGTAATACCCAACTTTGTTCCTCCACGCTCCACTCACTCAAATCCCTTCTCGTCAACTCAAATTCCACAACCGCGCTTTCTCCAACTGGTATGTTGACCTTCTCGAAACCTCTCAACTGTCTGACTGGTCCATTCGGAATACCGACATACAACTGTGCAACCTCCATGGCAGTCATTGTTCCGTTGTTTGACACAGTTGCTTGAACCTTTGCGACAACGTCCCAGAGAGACTGGGCTCCACCCTGAATGATGGTGGTAATTGGCGGGAAGTAAGCTGTGCTCGCATTCGAAACAACTGAGCTCGAAAGGTCGGAATACTCAAAAGTAGTGTATGTTAATCCGAATCCAAATTCAAATCTTGGAGTTATATTTTGAGCATCAAAATCGCGATAATCGAGATAAACACCCTCTGAAAAATCGCTCTGTGGGAATTGTGTATAAATACCCTCAGGTGCCGAGTGGTTATACACATTGTAATCTGACTCGTTCTTTGCGATCGTATATGGCAATTTACCGGAGAACGATTCAACACCGTACAACAATTTAACAAGTGCTCGACCACTATCTTGACCGGGCAGATGACCAAAAATCACGGCCGTGACGTTTGGATGCTCGATCCATTGATCAACCAGGCGTATCCCAACATTATGAATGGTCACAATTGTGTTATTGCATTTTGATGCAACATTATTTACCAAGGTATCAGAGAAGTCATCTGCATGTGTTAGTATTAGACTTCTCAAGTGCGGCAGGGAATGCTGAACTAACCATAAAGACCAGGTCTATCACTATTCTCGATAGAATATGCGTTGAGGAACACAAGGCAAGCATCCGAGCCGGCATCAACGTCGGGGTCAACGGAAACAACTATGATCTATGAGTAAGACTTAAAAACATAAAACGACATAAACTTACAGTCCCAGAAAATACTTGTGTCATCATTATAAGCTTGTTCCTGTAGCGCATCAAAAGGGGCAGAGATATATGGCGGGGCGTTTGAGCCGCTTCCACCTATACAGGTTGTTAACATGTGCTGTCTTGTTGGGTGTATCGAACTCATCTTACCTCCAGCAATAAGAGTACCGTTGCTTGCGATTTGCAATGAGATATCGATGGGAGTGTCAGTTATATTGAGATCCAAAATAGCTTCCATCCCATACGAATATCGGCTGTTTCCAATGTTACTCTGACTTGGCACCGGTGCATCGTACCCAAAGATAGAAAGCAATTCGGGCTTCTTAAGAGGAAGAGCATTGTTAATATTTTTAACCAAAACATGACCCTCCATTGCGCCACTCAAAAGAATTGGCTTTGACGAGGGATCTCGGGCATTGACTTTAGCATGTGGTGTCAAATATGAAGATGCCAAACCGAGTTCTGGGAAATCTTCATCTTGACCCATTTGATACCAACTGGCCACAATTCTAGTAGCCATATCGGTCAATCTTGACTCCGCAAGAGACCCATTTGCAACGGATGCTGTTAAATTTTCACCACTCACTCCCCAGAGGTCTGAGCTTGGCATGACAATATCCAATCCTGCCTCTGCTGCTGCATAACCAGCGTGCAATGCTCCCCAGTCACTTACAACGAATCCTTCAAATCCCAATTCGGTTTTTAAAAGTCCGTTTTGAGCTTTGCTGTTTTGGCAGGCATATGAATTGTTGAGTCGATTGTATGAACACATGACGCAGGCAGCTCCTGCATGAACAGTATCGGCAAATGGCCAAAGATATAATTCGTGCATTGTTTTATCATCGATGTTGGAGGAGACGGCAGAAACGTTGCCCGATGGATTTCGTTTATATTCTTGTTCATTTCCAATGAAATGCTTCACTGATGCTATTATGCCAGCATCTTGTATTCCGGAAACAGTTTGAGCGGCGAGCTTTCCTGAAAGATATGCTGTTTGTTATTAGCGAAATTCAGGTTGGCTCGAGACATTACCAAAAAGCGGATGACTCAGGGAATCTAGTGATGGAAAGAAAACTTACGATCAGTGCCCATCCCCTCCCAATTCCTTCCACCAATTGGAACTCTTCCAAAAGGGCCAACAACAGGACCGAGAGCAACATTGATGCCCTTTGCCTTGAATTCCCTTGCCATTTTGTACCCTCTGTGGTAAGTTAAATTTTTGTTCCAGCTTGCGCCCATGTGGACACCGCTAGGCCAGGAATTTACTAATTCCGTATCACGAAGACCGTTTCCGGCATCATTCATGCAGATACCTTTGAAATTAAGTCGCGGTACAGAACCTGTTAGGCCATTACAGCCGTTTAAGCCTTCTGATTGCCCAACTGTGAGGTTGGCTCTTTCCGCCATGGTCATTTGGGAAACCAGAGCAACAGCCTTGGAGTAGGCAGATGCCCATGATCCGTTTCCTGGCATTTCGGCTGTGGTATTTATAAGTCATTTGTCCAAAGATATATAGGGAATCAATCAAGATGCGAATATGGTAACTCACGAGATGGATACACAGGTGGAGATTGTCCATAGAAATATGTATCATCGGTAATAACATCCTGCGCGTTTGTGATACTTGGCCCACATAATGCAGTAGAAAGCAAGGCTGCACGAAGCAAACTCTTTGGATTAAGGGACTCCATTGTTTGCAACTGGTGTACAAGTGTAGTTCTGGAGATTGACGTGGGATTTTCTAGCTTTTATGTACCTGGAATCCGGGAACCAGTACAGCAATTTTGATGCCATTTGATTTTTCTCACTCACGAGGGCATCTATTAAGTCCACTCTTCATACCAACATATCCATTCCGTCCACCATGAGTCCCAAGAACCATGAGTTCTAAGAGCTAATGTGCTCAAAATCTCAAGTGATTGGACAGAACCGAACGGGTACGCCTGCACAATGTGACCGAGAACTCTACCAACCATTAAGATCAAGCTTCGGACAACGGATAGCAAGAACGGCTGATCGAAATTGTAGCATCTTCAAAAATTTCAAGGTCGAAGATGGGGTAAAGCTTCGAACTTGACAGTATACGGTGAAGGAAATGTCGATCTCATCCCCGTACCCCTCAACCCCACAACCCCACACTTGAAATTTCTGGTAGAATTTACTCTCTTTAGCGGGGACTGGTGGACGGAAAATCGAATACATACAATCTTCAGATTATTAAAATTTGCCGTTCTTATTTGGTTGAGAATATTGAAACATTGGTCGTATGCAGTTGTTGATAGTTTCATCAAATCTTACAAAAATTTCTATATTATTATCCAATTTCGAAAAACGAAGTCGTTTCGGAAAGTGTTTCGATTTTGAAGAGTTTGATGTGCCCATCTTTCAGTCCAGTTGGAGAGACTTCAAAATTTCAGATCAGTCATAAGAAATTCTACTCTCGGCATCGGATATTTAGTAAGACCAGCAAGGTTTACTTGATCATTTGAGAAATTGCTATCAATTTCCGTCCACCTCGTATATGACATTTTTGCTCAAGAATATCAGCAAGTGTATTGATATCCACGTATTTGATCTGCATCAGTGTGGAAATCATGACCTGTATAAAAAGCTCTCTCCTATCCTCGGCGTGCTCGGCGGTATTTTTTGTAGCGAAACCATTTCCATCACCGGGTACATGCCGGCAACCAGGCTTTTGGTGATTATACCTTCCAGTGCTTCCATCCCGAGCTTTTAGCCTGTTAGTATCAACTTGGCATTCATCCCATTCAGGGTTTGGTAAGTGTGTGTCTATGCGCGCTCGATTGTTAGTGTTCGTGAGCTGGCATACTCCATTCGAAACACAACAAAGATGTTCTTGTAGTTTCATCTTCTCTCACCAAAATAATATGAACGAAGTCCTCATTTTACTGTGAAAGTCTTCTCTTTCAATGAAGTCAGTCTACCTTTTTAATATGGCATTCCATGAGGACCTGTTCTTATTGGGGAATGATTTCTAGAAATGAAGTTATACAGCCAAGCTACTTCGATATTAGTCTCTTGTTAGCATTCACCTTTAAGCCTACATACTTGTAACATTTTTCGTAGATTGATTTTTGATTTGAGTGAGATTTTTTTCTTTATGCTACCAAATGGCCGCTGTCTACACGCCTTGAAAATGCAGTGGTGGCAAAAATATCCCGACTGTGGTCCAAGATGTAGTGGGTTGAGGAAATGCGAAAACATCCACAGATACATATTGGAGGCTTCTTCCTTATTCTGTCTGCTTGTTTGTATTCTGTCGAATTTTCTGGGATATTGTCCTATCAAGCAGCCAGTGCCAGTTGCTCTTACCACAGAGACCTATTGATGGGTAACTAGAATTAGAAGACTGAAGTTACTTATTATTTCCAAATCCTACTTGTATCAAGAACATTCTTATGAATCTAGGACTTCAAATCATCGCCTTCGACGCCCACATACATAAAAATCATTCTACCTAAGTATCTACATTAAAGTATGGGAATATCACCCTCGTAATTTAAGATCAACTACTCTAAGGTGTTGTCAAATATCTAAGTGCAATAATTATGCCTAGCACATAGAACTCATTTGGCGACACGAAGAGAAATATCAACGGACGGAGGGGTGATCTAATTCATGAAATATTACTGCCTTGCAGATGAATAAGATTGACATGAATAGAAAAGCTGATAAGCTAGATAACTATAAAAGCGACAATAAAGTCGGGGAAAAAAGTAGAAAAGAGGCTGAAGAAAAAAGGGGGATGGAGGATCTGGCCGTGGGAATGGGAGAAGCAGTTGATGACCTCGCCTTGCAAGTTAGAGCACATTGCAATTTGAGTTGTGGGTTACGGGGGGGATGTGAAATTATGGAAAAGACCATGGACTAGTCGTTGAGGATTTGTACCTAACAAAAACACCATCTCTAATATCATCTCTAAATCTATCTGATTGTTCACTTGCTGTTTGAGTAACTTTTTCTCTAGATTTAACTCGACACTGCTTCGACAGATGATTTCAATTTCAGTGTATGCCGATACGAAAGAGTCAGAACGGTGACTGTGAAATTGAGCTATCAAGTATGTTCTTACATTATTTAGCATATCGTAAATGTAGTGTTGCCTACTTCGCTGACATCAGATGAAATAAACTGGATGACTGGGGTGAGTACAGTAGATTATGAAACCCCACTTAATCTCAACATCTTTTTCGGTGCCAACTCCAAAAATAATTATTCCAAAATCATTCCGTTTCCCAGACAAAGCCATCTCAACCCCCATACCCATTCCAAGAAACATGACCAAATTAATCGTCATCATTGGTGTGACTGGCAATCAAGGGAATTCTGTGGCCCAAAGGTTTCTTCAGGACTCCAACTACAAAGTCCGCGGTATAACACGAAATACTACATCTGCCCAAGCTCAATCGCTCTCCGCGCAAGGCGTTGAGATCGTGGAAGCGGACTTAGATGATGTAAACTCTTTGATCTCTGCATTTCAGGGCGCGCACCTTATTTTTAGCGTCACAAACTACTGGGAACCTTTCTTCCGTCCCGATTGTCGTCAAAAAGCTCAGGAGCTTGGAATCTCGTGCCGGAAATATGCTTACGATGTTGAGTATCGACAAGGAAAGAATATCGCTGATGCCGCTGCTCACTCAAGTGTCGTTTCAGGACTTGACGCAAATGGGTTCATTGCAAGTACGTTAAGTCATGCTGGGAAATCTAGTAAAGGAAAGTTTACGGGAGTGTATCATCATGATTCAAAGGCTGATATCTTCCCTTATTATGTGAGGGAGAGATATGGAGGCGAAGGGGAATTGGCTGTAAAAATGAGTTGTGTTATGACGGGCTACTTTACTAGTAGTTATAAATTGGCCATGAAAAGTTTTTTGGGGAAGGTTTGTTTCTTTGTTCATTCATCTAGATATCACACAACGTTTCAACATCGCTATCTTATTATTATTGCCTCCATAGCTGAACGTGGCCATAGGAGGGGAAAGATCACCGGCTAACATGATACTGAATAGCAACCCGACGGAACCTTCCAAATGAGTTTCCCAACAACACCGGATAAAGCGGTTCCTCACATTGCCATAAACAGTGATCTTGGTTCTTTTGTTTATGCCGTTTCGCAACTTCCACCTGGTAAAAGCTACATGGCATGTGGTAGTAATTGTTCCTGGAGCGAGTATATTCGTCTGTGGAGTGAAACGACTGGAAAGGTTGCGACATATAGACAATGTACAGAAGATGAGTTTGTAGGACGAGAACAAGATAAAGCTTTCGGAGAGGAATTGTATGCTATGTTTGCTTATTCTAGCGACCCGGGATATGATGGAGGTGATAAGACATTGTGGATGAAGGAGGATATTGAGAAGGTATGTAAAATTTATTTTTTCTTTGGGGGGGAGGGAGATGAAAGTAGCGAGGAACAAGAAATCGGGCGGCTAATCTGACTTTATAGGCTGGGGTGAAATGCCCTATGACTACTTTGGAAGAGTGGATGAAAAATGAGGACTGGACTGCTGTGTTCGAGCAGTAACTGAGGCTCAAAACGTTTCTGGCGATTGGCCGGAGATCGCGCAGATGGGACAAAAAGCGAATAAGATCAACAATACGGCAAATGACTTCAATATTGAGGAAAATACAAGGGAGATACATCAGAAGTAGCTCTAGAGCGACAAAGCAAGCGCTGCCAGAATGTTCAATAGTCTGTCTGGACTGCAATCCAAAAACCAAAAATCTACAGATGTCTAGTTCTTTCTGATTCTTACATTATTTGAAATGATGAAATCATGAAATTAACAATGGTATCTTCAAAACCTCAAATTAGATTTTTACATTGAATTCTAGCTGATCATTGCAAACACTGTGCTGCGCCGTCTGAATCAAGCACCGCGTCAAGATTGCGCATATATTTGTGCTCCCACCAAAAGAATGTTTTTCGCATGTAGCCATAGCCGAACTTCAGGGGAGTAGCTGTGATTTACATATGAAATAACCCATCTTAGTCACATGACCAATATGCCTTAGTTCGATCCAGCGAGTTCCTGTTTTCACGTGCACAAACTCGACGCAAATCACGCGAATGTGATCTTCTTGACATTACTCTTTCTAACACACTATCTGTAATACATCAAGACGAAATTATCATTCTATTCACTTCATAATCAGATCGTCAGGTCATCAAAGTACAATGTCTTCAATCAGGGACGTTCTCCGCTTCCCTGCAAGTGATCGCGCCCAAATAGATGATTACCTACCATCCAAAAGTTCTATTATAGCTGCTCACTTAAAGTCACTTCCACATACAACACTCACATTTGCTACCTCCATGGACTCCCAGATTACCATGCGTCCCGGCATTGGTTCACCCTTATCTGGCCCGGCGTCAAAGGCGATGACGCATTACTTGAGATCAAAGCATGATGCTATATTAATTGGTGTCAATACAGCAATTGCAGATAACCCAAGTTTGAACTGCAGGATAGAAGGGGTTGGAGGTTATGGAGGAGGGGAAAATCTGAAGGGGCAGCCGAGACCGGTTATAATTGACCCCAAAGGTCGATGGAATTTCGGAGAGGACAGTAAAATTTTCGGATTGGTTAAGGACGGCAGAGGCAAAGCTCCTTGGATCATTACTGCCCAACAGGAAGATGAGATATCATTTGAAAAGAAAGATTTGCTAAGAGCAACGAGCGGGAAGTTCATACATTTGTCGCCGGACAAAGAAGGAAGGTTCTCCTGGCAAGATATTTTGGAAGCGCTCTGGAAAGAAGGTATCGAAAGCCTGATGATCGAAGGAGGAGCTGGAATTATTAACGACATGTTAGCTGAAGGTCAAGTATTTATAGATGGAGTTATAGTAACTATAGCACCAGTATGGCTTGGGAAGGGGGGTGTTGCTGTTCTTCCGGAAAGGGAAGCCCCGGGAAACGAGACGTTTCGGTTGAGAGGAGTAAAGTGGATCCCCCTTGGGGAAGATGTTGTTTGTTGTGGAAGGGTTACTGATCTTCTACGCGAATCCCCTGTCACTTTGTAACTTCTAGTCGAAATGAATATCCATGATTTCGGGTTCCATCCGCTCAAAGCACAATACCAGTTCCTTCCATCTGGCTGTTCATTTTCTCACTATGATCAAAATGTGCTGGGTGCAATATATCGTGATGATGTGGATGGTGATCTCCTTGTCTAGGCTTTCTATCATACTCCAGGTATCAGTTTCAGAAGACAACGGATATTTTCGCATGTTTAACAATTTAAGGTGTCGAAGAGTGACCCGCGATTGTATGTGTGAGCGGGATGTCTTCGATGACAAGGGCTACACATTTTCTATCGCGGAACACACGACCGAGAATTGATGTACTGCGGAAATCACTCTACATGTTCATTAAAAGGGAGCGATAGCTAATCATTTTCTCAAGGGTAGTTTTCGACCGAGAAGAAACTTGTACGCTGCCCACGCCTTCTGATTTCAATTCATTCTATAGAAAATAAGCCGCACAACGCCCGTAATTGATCGCAGCATGATAAAAAGTCTCACATGAGGCAACGTATCAGTGGTACAGAGCTAGACGAAAATACCTTGCTAGCTTGCGAGGAAGTTGCATATCTAACATTTGAGTTGGTTGTATAGTATTTAGTATGAGTGTTTACAAGTAACATCTAGTATGTACCTAACAGAGGAGTCCTGTCGTGTATTCAAAAGACCGACAGCAATGCTCGCCATGTTCTCCTTTATGACTCCAGATCCCATTTTGCTTCATAATTTCATATATTACAGCTTTTTACAATGTTTATAACCATGTAACTTTAGATCCAATAAACAGTTACCATCTTCCGCTCTCAGAATCTTGAGGTTCTTGTCCTTTATTCAACGACACATGCAATTCATCGACGTCCTCCTTAACCGGCGCACTGTCAAATCTGGATTTCTTTTCGTCATCTTTTTCGTACAGTCTTTTCACGTCCAAGAAATCACTAGGCCTCTTTGGTATGTATTTGAAATCATCAGGGCCCAAGACCGGATCTTTTCGTTCTGGGAATGTTTCTCTCACCTGTCCATAGACACTTGTGAAATTCTTGATATCCATCAACTGTACCATCTTCAACGCTGTCTTCATAGTCTCATTGAATTCATCTTGATTTGGCATGGATCGAGATGTAAGACTCAATTCCAAATGTGAACCACCAGCTTTTCCTGCCTCGATACTTGTGCAGCATATTTCGTGATTATTGAAATTGTAAGTTGTCTTCTTTCTGTATTCGAGTTTGGCAAACAAATATTCAACATCAACACCCGATCTTGGCTTGCCATTCATGCGTTTCCAGCCATTATCAGTGCAAAGATGTCTAGCGAGGGGAATGACCAATTTCGGTGGTGTTTCTAGGGGCCGTTCACTGGTTAGATCTAGTTGGGAATTCTGAATGAAACTCTTTACAGAAAGTGCGGCTAATTTCAGACCATCCAGCCCACCATTTGATTCAGATTCATCAAGTAACATTCTTGAACGAATCATTCTTTGAAATTGAAGATCTGCTTTGAGTTCAGGGAGCATCAAATCCGCTGTCTCAGTGGAAACAATAGCATGAAGCTCCCGAAACTCTACTTCAAGAGATTCTCGATTGATGATGAAAGAAATCTCTATCGGAGGAAAGTCATTGAAAGCGGAAGGCCCAATTGGGACGCCATTTGGACATAGCGCCGATGGATTAGGTTTAAATTGCATAACAAGTTCCTGGTTTGCACTGTCAAACTGTCCATTTTTGATATGATCCGACTGAAATAGGCCTGATATGTTTGGTGCTTGTGCGGAAAATATTCGGATTGATCCATTATCCATCTCAGTCTTCAGGTTGATCATATTCAATGTCTTATCGGGGGATATCGCGGGTGGTCCCCTTGAATGCTCCATATCATTATCAATATATCTTCCAATTCGATGACCGCTAATATTGTGTAGAACAGTTCCGGCTTTAATCGTGGTAGAGGGCGAGTACTCATAAGACCATAAAAACTCGGCCCCTTCAGGATTGGCGCTCTTCTGGGGGTTTCCAGCTAGTTTCACGTCCACAGTGTTGAAAGGAAAGGTGTATTGACTCGTTTCAATCGGGCTATCGATGGCCGCAGACTTAGAGGTGGCTGTAGTCCATCGACTCCACGTACGAAGCCTTTCGTGCCAAGAAAGCTCACGCGATCCTGGATATCTGACAAAACCTCCAGGCAAGTCAAGTGTGGAAGAAGACTCGTTGAAGTCTCGCAACCCAACTTTTCTTGAATTGTGATCAGACCCATCGAAGCGGGCTAGATCTAGTAACAAGCGTTTTACTACATCAGCCCGTTTTGACAAATCTGTTTTTCTGTCGGTAATTATGGACGAAATTAGAAGCTGTGAATAGTTAGTGTATATAACTTGGAATGAAATTTAAGAACACTGACAGTCGGCTCTTTGTGTGGCAATCTTCTGATATCCGTTTTGGTCAATTCACCAAGTTTAGCCAATACTTCTGGAGTAAGAGTCCTATTCTCCCACCCTCTGATATAATGAGAAAAGCATAAGTCCTTCAACTGGAATTCCTCTCTGCTAATACTTTGTATTCCATCTTGGATCTCAGCAATAATGAGAGCAGCCTTTTCTCGAGTCGAGGTGATGCGGAGCACTTGACGAGGTCGATATATTTCAATCTTTTCGGGGTCGTTTAGATAATATCGCTTGATCAAAGATTCTATGTATCCCTGGGCTAAATATTACACTACATCAGCTGAGTTGTCGAAAGAAACAAAAGGCTGCTTTTACGTACTATTTAAAAAGTCTAGATCCCTTATCTGAACTTGAACTTCGACTTCACCTATTCCATCAACAAGTTCTGGAACTTCCATTTGCCAGCATTCCCTTAATATCCTTACCGCAATGTTTTGTTTGTAATTATAGGATGCTGGAGAATATCCCCGCAAGGGATTGTCATCAACTGGCTGGTTTATAGGGGAGATTTCTGGTACCCACGGAGTGGCTCGGAAAATTGCGTTCTCGTCGTATAAAATTCCAACACCGAGAGATGGTACTTTCCTCATTCTTTCTTCCTCTGGGTATGACTGAACATAATTCTTCAGCTGAGGAATCGTGAAACTTTTATTTAATAATTGTACGAGACCGTTGAAGTCGTCCCATGTTTGTATGGTTCCCTCTGTAGGTTTGCATTCATTGATATGTGCTTCGACATCTTTTGAAGATACAATTCCTCTTTCGCTTTGAAGTCTAGCTAGAATATTAATAGGTTCAGGTGCTGGACCTTCGCCAAGAGGACTCTTCTTCTTCTTCACCTTTTGAGATTTTGACATCAAATCTCGCAAGACGAGGACTTCAGCGTCCTTCCCCAACGCATCCACACCTGATAATGTCACACTATTTCCAACTTGTTTTGTTCCAGTACGTCCATAGATCTTAGGCTTATATTCTTTGATATGTCCTTCTGGCTTGATGTGTTTAACGCCGCGGCTTAATTTTGGACCCTTTAACACACCATAGGTCCTTCTTATAACGATGTCGTCCTGCCGTTCTGGTGGCCATTCTCTGGGTCTCGCTGTATCTGTATCCTTTTCGCTGGTATGTAACTCTGTTTCTCCATTGCTGTCCCATTTACTTCCCTGCGATTGAACATTCGACGTCTGTAACCCATTGTCTTCATGATCTGCATCCAATTCGGTAGAATACGCTCTCCGGGCTAGGGATGGTAAAGGCCTTCGATCTAATCGTATTTGGCATCTCAAGCATATATGCGCCGCAGATATATGTCGGCGAATCATGTATGCGGATTAAAAGTTCGTCGAGGGAAAGTTACAATTATCTCTTTTTCATTCATGGAAATCTTCATATTTTTGTGAGAACCGGCAAAGGCGGCCGACTTTTCTCCGCATTAGTTTTTCCGATCAAACGCGGTCGGTCGCGTCTCCCCAAATTAAGTTAACTTTTTCCCGCTTTTTAGGAAAGAGTGATAAAATCATAAAATCATAAACACTTAGATACATTCATAATATTAATTTTTCTTAAGAACGATCATACCCAAAAAGAAACTCAATATGCCAGCTAAGTCCCGCAGAGGTGGGCGACACGTCGTAAGTTATACCCGTTCTACACTTTCCATTTCTTCATGACCCCGCGCTTGACAGCTAACTTATCCCAGCAAATTAGAGAAGATGAAGAGTCAGAAGAAGAAACACCTCGAAACATTCAGCAACGCCGCCGCCCAGATCCAGAGTCAGAGGAAGAAGAGGATAATGGTGACGACGATGAGGATGATGCAACGGGTGAAGGTATGGGCTCGGATAGGGAGGAGTCTTTGGATCAAGTTGTGAAGAAATTGGTCAGATATGCATTGGCTTGCGAATTCCAGCGATTACCCATTACAAGAACTGGTATCAAGGAGAAGGTTCTTGGAGCACAATCTAGATCCTTTAAATCTATATTTGAACCGGCGCAAGAATCGCTGAGAATCATATTTGGCATGGAAATGGTCGAGCTCCCCGCTAAAGAAAATGTTACTGTTAAAGGTCGATTGAGTGAGTAACTTTGAACCTTTGCCTTGTTATGTTCCCACCTAATTTAGTTTCCTTCAGAGGAGGCTAGCAGAAAATCGAAATCCACGACAACTTCTTCATATATTCTCACCAGTGTTCTACCTATCGATTACCGATCATCCTCGATTATTCAGCCTTCCAAAGTTATTAGCCAGTGGGACGAAGCTACATATATAGGATTTTATACAACGGTTGTTTCTGTCATAATGCTGAGCCCCGACTCAACGATGACAGACAGCAAGCTCACGTCAGTTCTAAGAAAGTTAAATGCGGAAACAAATCTGCCTCTAGACAAAACAGCTCTCATCTTGAAGAAGATGATGCAACAAAATTACATAATCCGAACTATCGAAAGAAATGATGGGGAGGAGCTGATCGAATGGAGAGTGGGACCTCGAGGAAGGATGGAGATCGGTTCGAAGGGTGTGCAAGGACTTGTGAAGGAGGTTTATGGTGAACATGCTCCAGAGGATCTCGATAAGCGGTTGGAGCGTAGCTTAGGACTAGGGAAGAGGAAGACAACTCATGGAGAGAACGGAGAGGGAACGGAAGTGTCAGAACAAAATGGAGCATCAAGCTCTAGGAAAGTTTCCGCGAGGGGAAGGCCACGACGGGAAGCGGCTGATGAAGATGACCACGATGATGAATAAATAGTCGATGCATTGAACGGAACGGTAACGGCAGTTGTAGAGCGGGCGTTATTTTGGGAAGACTTGAAGGTTTGGCTGCGAAACGTAGTGCACATCTCGGGGCCACGGAGTTGCAGGCGCTGAGTAATTTGGGTCATTATTCGAGTCATGAAATACTCTGAAATTGAGTGACGGGGAAACCCCTTGATTCACATCACATCCAGAATTGTAAGGTGCGTGAGTATTGCAGCAAATTAAGTCTAAAATATCTTCACAATTAATCTTGACAAAGAAAGTATTCAGTGGTTTCCACTTACTCCAGGTTCTTCAAGTTCATCTTGGGCCTTGACCCCAATCTTGAGGGAAATCATATGCGCAATACAAGGCCAATGCATCATCATTTGGAAATTTCGAATTGGAGAAGGGGACACGCGAGAGATTGGGCTATTGCAAATGCAATGTCCGATGCGATATTTCTTCAATTGCACGTGCTCTCGCAGATTTGTTTATCCCCTTAAGAAGCTTCGTTATATGATATTAATCTGACTCCCATTATATGTATGCGCCATTAACACCATAGTATGACTCCTCGCCCATAACAATTTGAACAATCCTCCCCTGGCTCCGCATGCCGATATCATCTTGTCGTGTCCATGAGTGTTGTCGATATGCGGCATCTTATTTTCAATTTGAGGGATGCCCTGTGTATGATTAAAATCACTTCTGAACGAAAACGATACTACCAAGTCCTCGAACATACCTTTGCATTTCCCACAGGAAGATTCCATGCCCAAAAAACGATCACTAATCCTGTACCTCGGGGGGTTTTCCAACTGGTTGTATCATTTTCTGTTGAATGTTAGTCTCCATCTTGATTCGCACTTTTACATGTCCAATAACTTCCACGTCAAGATAAGAAGGGTTCAGGTGTACAAAATTACACACCTCAATCATATTTTTCCTAACAATCTCCCTCGGACTTCCCATTCCAATCGCCATGTAACTCAACAAAGGCGGGTGGCCTACATAAGAGGCATACGAATCTCTTTGAATATTACTCGTCCATTCGAATCTTGTTGTATCAGCATGGCCCGTTCCAACATAACGCTGCTGGAGTTGTTCGAGCTGCTGCTGCGCGCGAAGTTTGTCTGCCTATACCCAAGGACGTATCAGTAGTGCTTTTATTGTTTATGTTGGCATTATCGCTGAAAATGAATAAGAAACACGAGTCGCGAATGCCATGCGATCACGAAAACAGGATTGAATTGTAGAAAAGCTTACCATTCTGTGTTGATTGACAGGTTGTGCTGGTGAGAAGAATCAAGTCAAGAGATATCTACCAGTCTCTAAGTCTATTGAACGTTTACCCGGTCCGTCTTTCATCCAGCGGCCGCTAGCTCTAACGGGCATTATTTCCTAAGCTGTAGTACAATCACATCTGAGCAACTAACAAGATTGATTTCTTCATAATTGGCAAACTAAGCCATCGACATATCACTAAGAACTGTCGAGCCTACTAGAGTTGACGATTTTGGGTCCTCAATTGACTTTGATTCCGGCGAGGCGCATGTTTAGATGGTCATGGAGTAAGTCGGGACACTCACGTGACAGCGCGTTTTCCTGACCTATATCACAGAGATACATCATTTGAATTGAGACCGCAAGGTCAAACTTATCCTCTTACATTGGGCGAGCGTCTTGAACATGCGGATAATTATCGTGCCGATCATGAAGCTCTCAGAAAGACGCTTGAAAGTATCAAAAAGTTTTACGAGAGCCCCTTTGCAACACCACACACCACTGACCATAAGGATTGCGAGAGTTGTATCGGAGAGGATCGTCAAACCCGCAAGGCTTATTGGGATTGGTATCTTTCAGAAGATCCAGATCGTTGGTACTCTAAACTATTTGACTACAAAACAGAGTTGCAATCGATGTTCGAACAACCTAAAGTCCACAGGCTCGACGAAATTCACACAAGAGTCGATGATGAATTTCGGGCACATTTAAAGAAAGATCTTTGTGCACATAGACCGGATGACTCTGAGGATGTTGTCGAATTCAAGGACCGCATCGCAATGGAACTAGATCAAGGGAGAAATATCTCAAAAGTTTTGAATACTTACCTGACGGAATACATCAAGACATGCCCAAGTCCAGACCAGGTAGATTTTATCCTTCACTTGCACGATACTACAACTCATAAACAACGAATTCCGATTTACATCTCATATTACTGCAGCCCTCTGGAATCGGACTCTGTCAGCGTGCGAAACTACAAAAGTAAATATGCTCGAATGTTTGAGAATGAAATTCCCTATGATGAGGTTGTTGCCGCTATGAAGAAAGAGAGCGCTCGTACGAAGGATACCGAGATAGCACAGCTACAGCACCGCCTGAACGAACTTAACCTTGCACAATCTGCCCATCTCAAAGCAAAGGCAAAGAAAGCAGAGAAAGATACACTCAAATATCTACATCATCAGCAAGTGGAAAAGGAGAGTAAAGCGCTTTGCTCGTACGATGGCTGTGATGAAGATGTGGATCTATCCGTACCAGAAGGTGCAATACAATGCATCTTATGTGACTGGATTGCGTCCAAAGTTCCAGAAGATAGGGATCACAAAAGAACTTATTATTGTTCTCCTAGTCATGCGCTTCTGGACCATGAAGATCACGACAAAGCCGATCACTATTGCCTAAGTGCCCATTGGAAAGATTGTTGCCTTTCGGAGTTTAGTGCAGATGAGGAGGTGTCCCATGATGGGATGTGTTTGTGCAAAGTATGCATGGTTAGTGGACATAAGGCCCTTTTCTGCTCTGAGGAATGTTACGAAAAGAATTATAATCAACATGCCGCAGAGTGGCACACGGACGAAAACGCACAGAGATCTTTGGAGATTTTTAAGATTCCGGACGATTTCATAGTTGAGGATGTTGTTGATGACCCTGGAATAGAGAGTGGTGAAATAGTGGACACGGAGATGCATGGTGTTTAGAATGGGAGTTTTACTAGTCTTGGTGTATCATATATTATTGGGTCGTTGAATTCAAACAAATTTTAATCTTGAAGCTGCTTCTGAACATTTAGTAATTGAGGAGACATTACCAGAACTTCCTTCTGGCCGCCGAGCCCGAGGTCAGAACGATTAGCAGTACATGCGATTGAAATTCAAAAGTTTCCCGGGGGTGAAAAGACAAGTGTGGTGTTACATACTCTGCAAATCCCGTGCAAGTGCTACAGAGTATGATGCACTACAAGAAACCAATGAATGGTCAAAGGTAGAGAGCGAAGGGAAACCTCTCACAAGTATCATTCAACACATCTCAATATAGGTCTGTGACTGCTTCCTGAATTGAAATAGTATATTTCAAATCATCCTTGGGAACTCACTTGATTGCTTGTATATTGAGCTTGTTTCTTAATACAAACATGTGGATTGTTTTGTGACATTATATCCATTTTGTAAATCAAGCATTTCCTGATGCCTCTTTGAATTAAAATATTGAGCGCCACAGCTTCCAGCTCTCAAAATATGTATCCTTAGAGATACCATCTGTACATGTATAGATCCATGAAGATCTTGCCCAAATTTTATCCCTAGATCCACAAAAGCTGTTATTTTCAAACCATATCACAAGATCCATATTGCACGCAAGCCAGTCTATGCAATCCTGTATATCCGAATCCTATCACACTGTTGTCTGCGGTAATCCTTCGATCGTAGAAATTTCTACCCTCAACCGAATTCTACACAACCCTTGAAACATCTCTCTTAACCTCCTCGCTTGCCTTGATTTTCAAATAAAAATCCTCATGAACTTCTCAGTCTTGTTTCTCCAGTTTGAGGTGAATAGAAACACACGTGACGATTCTGCTTCCGCCCCTTGGCATAAAACCCAGGGGGCACTCAATGACTTCATTGGATTCTAAAGATCGCTTCGATAGATGGGACTCCTGAGCCAGTTGACAGCTGTCAGTAATCTCATGGGACTTAGTAATTTGCGCTCTGTTCATACTCACAATATGAGCATTGTTACTGTATGCTGTAATGTTTCCGCTGGATGTAGGAAGTTTCTTGAAAGAGTTAATAAGCATTGCGCGAGTTTCATGCGGATGGTTATGAGTGACTGTTGGATTATTGAAGCAGAATAATGAGGGAAATTTTTCTTACTGGAATAGGTATCCCGAAGACAGCCTGAAGAGCTGTTAACCCAAATATGAGGATGGACGGCGAGTACATTGTGAAGCGTAGATGTAGATCGTCGGTGCGAATTGTCGAATCCAAGTTGATACTTGTGGATGAGAGAGTGTTCTATCCGCAGTGCGAATGTCAAAGAGGAACCTATAAAGGAACAAGAAAGAAAAAAATCTAGGGGTAGTGCTGTCTTTCTATTATATTTCTTTGGGATATCTAGTTCGGATCGTGGTAATCAAGAAACTTTGCTTTCATTCGTTTCCTCACAAGTCATATAGCCAATCTATTGAGATCGGGAATGGCAATGTCAATTAATGTGGTCCAGCCTCTATTCTTTGTGTTTTGTATCACTAAATGAGATATCAGACGAAAAGAGTAGCAGTTGTGTAATTATATAACCGTGGATGCCACGCTGATGCACGAGGGGCACGACCTCGAACTCCACGGTAAGAGAGAAGAGTATCCGAATATGTATAATCCGGAGTCATGAAAGTATCATTTGATTATAACTTTCGGGCGTTACCCCTCTTTTAATATCCACACAGTATAGTATTAGCACTCAGTGGTGTAACAATACTACAAAATGAAATCTTTCATTACACAGAGAGATAAACTCGGATATAAAAGAGGGTGTTGAATAACTCATGTCATTTCAAGCAAACAGCACACACCGGCAAATACCACTCTATGGCCACTTACTTTCTAATTCCCGAGATGAATCTGGTCATACTCAGTTCAAGATCCTCGAAGCAAATTCGAAAGCACAGTGTGCTCACCACTCGGCTGTGACTTTTCATTTCTAGCAGCCAGAGCTATTCTGTGACACCGTTAAAGATATCATAAACTATAGGAGAGGCTTTCGTTGAAAATAAGAGACAGAATTCCTGAACAACAATCACTTAGTGGTGAAAAGGTACGATATAACAACTTGGTCAATATTGAGAGTATAGCAAGTCTTTAGCATCGTTCTGCTTGATATAAAGTTCACAATCTCCAGCATTATTTGTTCCACTCGACTTTGTAATCCCGAAGGTTGCGAATCGAAAGTCGATTCAAAATGCATAATTAATTTACATCTATCAATTCGATTCCCTTGTGTCAATAGGTCAATTCAAGTTGTTAAATGGGTAAATATATGAATTTTCTCTTAAGAGTGAATAACTATATTAGGTAATTCAAGTACTCCTATGATTTAACAATAGCTTTTCTGATCTAATAGTAATAATCCGCTTAAGTTGTTATCCACATCAACGTCAATTGTGCCAGTAACGGACGGCATGTATAGACATCTACTCTATATCTACAACTCAAATGTTCCTAAATGCTCGACCAACATCTATCAGCCACTCAAAGCAAAGACTCTATTCTATGGATCTACAAGCCCTCAAACTTCCACCATAGACAGCAAGAAACATACATGATTCTGATTACATACTCAGCGATTCTAAAACTTCCCTTCTACATTATAGGCGCCGATACAAATAATATAAAGATATGTTACCACGGAAGGCTGCGAAAAAAGAACAACCAAGAAATAGGAGCATACTATTCCTCCCACCTAAGCGATGTATATAAGTTGAAGGAGAGATATACAATCTCATAGTTTTTTCCGTATATCAATATCAATATCAATATCGACCTCAATAAAAAAACTCCATTACATCACATATTACACATCACATCTCACACGTCTCACAACAAGTCCATACAAATACAAATATAAACATAAACACAATAATAATCAAACAAGTAAAATCGAATCTCAAATTGCTTGCTTGCTTTGACAACCAACCAACCAACCAACAAATAAATAAATAAATGATAACATCTGAAGCTTGAAGCCATAACAAGCCCGAACGAGCACAAGCCCTTGCAGAAACAGGCCCAGCTTTCCGCAAACTGTCTCCTTCTTCCATCCCTCTCTCTATCCCTCTCCTTCTCTCCCCCTCCCCCTCCCCCCCTATCAAAACCTCCCCAATCACTCAACAAATCCCGCATTAACCACATCCATCCATCCCAATACCAGAGTCCAATATCCCAATATCCCAAAAAACCAAAGAAAAAACCTCAACCCGCATATAGCATATAGTATATTCAATCCCCCAACTCCCCAACCCTTCCATCCCTCCTCCCTTTAGAATCCACCGCCAATATTCCCCGGAAGTTCTTCTCTTCTCCTTTCTCCACTCTCCATACTCACATTCGACCTCAAATCCCAACCTCAAATCCACAAAGCTTCTCTCTCACCAGTCTAGTCACCACTCTGTCCATAAACGTCAATTACTCAACAGGGATAGGATACAATTAGAATTCCAGATCTACTTTCCCCATCTACATGTACATGGCAAAAGGAATGAATACATACGTATACATCTCACCCTCATTTCAGTTCTTCACCTTGGAACAATCAGTGCAATAGAGAAACCAACATGTATGTATGCATGGATGTTAAAATTTATAAATGAATATATGCATGAATGTATGGTATCTATTATGAACTTCTTCTCAAACGTATCTCATGGTATTATCTTGAACTTCCTCCTCTCTTCTCCCCTACTACCGTTCCCCCTAGCTGTACCACTCCAAAAACCCACAACCTACATGCGCGCATTACAAAGTAGATCATTGCCATACCACGCATCGATCAAAATCAAATAATATGATGTCCCAAAAACGCCGAGCCACGCTGATGCAACCTTTCCTCCACCAAATTAATATACAGTTAACATGATTTTCCCAGCGCAAGCTTCATCCGTGTATGCCTATCGTGTACATTTTTTTTTGCTTTTCATTTCGAATTTCCCATCCACTTGACTCGTGAATGCATTTCACTTTCATCTCCCTGTAATTCAATCTCCAATCGAATGTCTTTTCCCATCTTCGCAACTCAAAGCACTCCCCTCATCAACACTCAACCTAAGCAGCCCACTCCACAACCTCCAACGCACACATAACCAAAATCAATGTACTTGGCAAGATCCAAATAACATAACTTTGGAAGAGTAATTTACTCATCACACCCTCATAAACTCCATTGATTTGACAAATTTGCGCCAATTGCAAAGCACTAGGTGCACCTGTCAACAAGAAGCAAACGATAACGAAAATTGGATCATCCAATATGCTGACGGGAACATATTTTGCAGTCAAAGCTAAAAGTGGTGCCATGATCAACGTTGGAAGTAACATTCTGGAGATCAAGGAAGCGATGAGAAGTTTTGTGCCAATTTGATTCTCTTCTGAATTTTCGTCGAGAACATGTTGAGGAAGTGTATTTCTAGCAAGGTTCGCACCGAGAACGACTAAGATGAGAGGAACGGCTACACCTCCTGATTGAGAAACGGCTCGTGTGACGGAATTAGCGATGAAAGATCCCTCGGCGAAGAAAAGGTGTTGAAGTTTGGGAATAGATGCGACAATAACAGCGAGAAGCATAGCCCAGAGCGGTGGATTCATGAATTCCCAAAGACCATTCAAGAATTTGCTGACAGAATTTGAAACCTTTGTTAAAATTCTTTGGGCAGGAGTTGGTAAAGCATGATAGGTTTGATGAGATGCTTTAGCGACGGTTCGTTTAGTGTGGAATTTTGCCTTGGGGACCCAACCTCGGATTCCATCTGGAATTTCTGATTCCTCTTCAGACGGTGGTGTTCGAATGCTTGGGAATGAAGTAATATCATCATTGTCACCCGGTAAGTGATTTCCATTTGTAGGCGTGGCCAAGATACCAGGTATTTTCGCAGGTTCTTCCTCATCGGAATTGTCATGTAAAGCGTGAGTGACTGGTGTTCTGCCACCGAAATTAGAAGAGTTTGAGGACGATTCACCGTTATCATCATTATCATCTTCGCCATCCAATCCAGGGATTAGAAGAGGTTCATCTCTGTACCGTCCTTCTTCTTCATCCTTATAGGTTTCGGGTGGTGCAAGTAAAACATGGTAACCCCAACTCCAACGAACTAGTTGACCTAATTGTTGAAAGATGAGAAGGTATAGGATACCTCTTGCGCCAACCTCATCGTCGTTATCTCCAGGTATTCTATCCCAATGCAAACCTTTTAATGTTTGCGACAACGAAATGACGAGTGAAATGGGTAAAGAGTTTGAATTTCCGAAGACCTGTTGAGACTATTAGCATTTCTATCAATCGATAATTCAGAGTGACAATAACATACACCCATAGCAGTAACAAAGTTGGCAGGTCTTTTTCCAAGTCCGAATGCTTTACCAACCCCTATCGAGACCAGATACGATACGAATGTTTGCACAATGAAGATAACCGGGATGACTGCAAGTTCGACCAATTTATCTGCCGTTAATTGGGATGCCAGTTTGGTGAAGACTATTCAATTTCTTAGCATTTATCCACATTTCTCCAGGTCCCCAGGTACCTACTCAAACAAGGTGTGAAGAGAGCAACATTTAAATTCGCTACAAACTTCTGTTTGTCTGCATCGAACATTCCTTGCCTTGCCACAATATAACCTGGTAAACTGACACATACGACTTCCAAGACGGCTTCGAAGACTAGTAATATTAGATGGCCAAGGGCAGGATGTGAAGAATGATCGTTTGCCATAGTGCCGAAGGCGACATCTGTTAGGGATCGTGTTGAGATGGAAGATACGCCGACATCGTTATTGGCAGCTAGATTGGCCAGTCGAAAGGACGTAGGCGATGTAAAAAGTCCCATGATGATCTGATGGGATTGAATGATCAAACCAAAGTCTGCGATAGAAATTGGCTGAAGGATATAAGGCTGTTGATATTCGAGGTACTTTCGTCCTCTTTGACAATTGAGGTTTCAAACAATCGCTGAAGATGTTTGATAATGTTTTCGTATGTTGGGATCAAGTTTGTGAGATTGCTTGGCTTGAATAGAAGACGACGATCAAATGTATTGATGAAGAGAAGTGCAATCAGCCTTTTCGGTTTGCTCCTTTCTTCGCCTTCTTCTTCTTTCTTTTGGCCCTCAAGCTATCGAATGATAAGTATTGAGGGACGGCGGCTGTGTAACGACTGGGCAAAATTGACGTGGTTTTAGCTTTTCTTGGGCCGGACCTGGATTTGGAAAATGCGATAAGGCCAAGGATGGTATGGTGGTAATAAGGAGAAGAGGGACTAGACTGCGTCCTGCACCGTACCTTGGTAATTGATTACTTACGGAATATGTGGGTGTTGATCCGTTCTCAGCCATTCAAATTTTCTACCAAGTCTGAGCAGTCGCCGCGTGGACGAATATCATTGACGAATGAAAGGTTGGTGGTGATGACGATGACAAGGAAGATGAATAAGTAAAGGGCCTATGCGTGTGCCCTGCCTGTGCTTGTGCTTTTGCTTGTGCCTATGATGGGATTCGGTAGCTCATATGATGATCTGACGGTCGAGGTTTGCGAGAGAGAACTCCTTGAGTCGCATCGAGTTGCGGTTGTCGATTGTGATATGGAGGAGGAGGTATCGTATGGCACGACAGCAACCCAGAGTCAGTGTCAGAGCACGAGGGTCAAACAAAGAGCTCGATTGGAATTATTAATAAGTTGAGGCGGAGGATGTTCTTGGTATCAAATCAAGCTGTGACTGATTGGTTGTGATGTGGATGTGGTGATGTGATAAAGAGATAAAACAAAAGGAGTCAATCGACTGGATGTGAATTGGGGGCAGCGCGTCGAATTGAAGATGATATGTATATGGTACATGCACATACGCATCATTGTCGAGGACGTTCCGTCTCTTCATATACACTCCAAGTCCCGCCAGGTGCACGATACACAATAAGGCTTCATGCAGATGCAGTACACTGGTGACAACAATACTCTCACCTCTCCTTCTCGGGATTTGGCCAAGACGATAATCGCCCCTCGATGTTGCATCCAAAGGATGTTTCGTGGTCGTATCTGAGTATCTATTATATAAAGAAAAGGCATTCCGCATGTTCTGGCACTCGTTCTTGACTTATACTTTGGTACATTGACCATTGAGATGTCGGCGTCTAGAAATGCATGTCACATATAACACTCAGCCGTATGATGTGTAACAAAAGAAGAGAAATACTTCACATCATGCTTCTTGGGGTGTAACTCTGTGGTGCGTGGTGATGCTTGAGATGATGAAATTGTTGGCTTGGATGATATCAAAGTCATGGAAGCAAGAGAGGAGAGGAGATCTTTTCACCCGTTCGAACGCCGTTCAATTGCAGACTCAATAAGATTCAATCCAGCTCAATTCAGCCCAGCTCACAGTCTCACCACCTCTTTTTGTTCTCTTTTGTATGATGAGATGCTCTCAAACGATGATATCGGTAGTTTCTATCATGTACATCGCCGCCATTCAGTCCAACCCAACCCAACCTGTGTAGCTCATTGATAAGAAGCGATACCCAGCCACTATTCACAAACAGCCACAGTGCCTCGAGTGCCACATCAATGACGATGAAATTTCCCAAAGTTTCAGACCTCCCTCCCTCCCTCGCCATTTCCAAAACTCCACCATTTCTTGGCTTTCCCTGTTTGTATCGCAAATTAATGACTGACGTGAACTTGCATGAAGAACGGAAAGGGAAACGTCAAAGCATGCAATTCAATCATATCCAATGTTACCCACTCGAGCCACTCGATAAACTAAAGTTGGCACAATTCCAATCATGGAGAAGAGATCCAGAATAGAGCAAGGAGAAGGAAAAGATGTTGGTAAAAGCCACCTCCCATACCTAGTTTCCAGGAATTATCACGACGGGAAGGGAAGTACAACAGGCCGCGTCGTGTCCTATTTGTTCTTGTTCGTGTTTACGAAATCAAGATTGGATATCTATCCCTACAACGACCTCGACCTATCAAATCATCCATCAAATCATCCATCAAAATTCAAGTTCGAGGTTAGAGAGTTGGGGTTTTCAATAGGGAAGAGGATAACTTTTGACAACCGTGTACCGGACCCTTCATTCCGATGGGACTATCTCAAGATGGTGAAAAGTCAAATATAGTCAGGTCTATCGATACCTTAGTACTAAAGTGTCGTCTACCTCAGCCCCATTCCCTTCCTCGCTGGATGAGAATGAGGATGAGGATAAAACTACCAAGGCGGCTGGTACATACGTCCAATACCTATCATCTTCTCCTGACTTGACTCGTTTAACATGCCGAGCATAACTACAGCAATTGCAAAACTAGACATTACTCTCAGGGAACAGTGGAGTTGATGGAGTTGCATGTATCGATATCCTCGTTGATATAGCTTACACATTACAATATAATGATTCTCCGTCCTCTGTACCAAGTAGATAGATGTCTTTTTTCTTTTCTTCCAACACGCCACTCAGGGTCTGATGTCCTAAAGTAGTAGATATACAGGAGGTGTGTAGTAGGTGCAGAGTAAAACCACCATAAATATGTAGTAAATACGCAGTAAATACGCAGTAAATACATCGATCCAGAAAGAGGTAAGGAGAGGTGAAGAAAAGTACGTAGATGCATATCCCTCTCCATCAAAGATTTGGTACGTTTACGTAGATAGTCGTATATATCGTAAGTTGATCTACATTCGATTCAGGGTTCGCATCAGACCAACTCGGCTCGCCTCATGTGCCAATCTACGTACGGTGTCTTCACTCGACACAACAATGGATCCACGTTCCAAAGCGTTTGGGCAATTTCTTTCGTATGTGGCTTGAATGTGAAGATTGATCGTGGGTGGCAGTGGGTGGCAGTAGGTGGATGGAGGTTGGAGATGGGAGATGGAAGAAAATGAGGGAGAGCATTAGAACAATTGAGAACGTTGAGAAAATCGAGAAAATCGAGAAAATCGAGAAACATCATGGAGAAGAGATGATGGAATTATGGAATTCTCATCCAATGGAAAACCCATCCATCTCCTAGTTCGTTGAAGCCAATCAAATTGGATCTTTTGATGTAATGTTAACTGTTCATGTCCATCCATCTCATCTCATCGCCATCTTCCGTCTTCACTCCAACCTTCGCTCCAACCAGATAGACAGTTATTGTTATTGTTATTGTCCCACCCCCCTCCCCCCCCCCCCCCCCCCCCAACTTGCATGCCCCCTCCACTCATCAATGCCCCTCCATCCATAAGATCGATTTTCGTCCTTCACTCTTCGGACGCAACGTCATCGTGCTGCAGATGCACCCCCTTTCGTCGTCTTGGGCATGTATCATGTATCATGTATCATGTATCATTTATCATGCTGAATATAGAGAATACACGAGATTTGGTTTTACGATATAAAACAATACCGCGCTAAACACCTGTAAATCTCTGTAAATCCAAGCGCAAATACCCATATAAATGCAAATACACATAAAGCAACATGCAAATTCAGATCAACTTGACAATAGAGATCTGGAGAAGAAATATCGATATCAACACTGGTGCATACATCACGTCTAGTCTAAACAACATAAAACAATACAAATCATCGCTTGAGCTCGAGTGGTAAAATGATTCACCGAGATCCCATATCAACCATTGTAAGGATGGATAGATGGATAGATGGATAGATGGATAGATGGATTTGATGCCGATTGCCTACCACTTACGTCCTTATATTGCTAAGATCAAGATATTCTCTGAATGCTTTTGGGGGAATGGGGAGGGGTAGGGGGAGGGGGAGGGGGGAGTGAGGATAACCATACGAATCTCTCTCTTTCACCAACTTCCCACCTACTTTGATTTTCTACCGTAACATAATCATAATCTCATCACGAACCTAAATAATAAATATCTTGGAATTCCGTGAAACTTCCTCAATTCAATCTTCATCACGATTACCTACGATTGCCTACGATTGCCTACGATTGCCTACCATTTCACTCCTCTCCTACTCTTACTACTCTCACCACGCCCACCACTCTAACCACGCCCACCTCTTCAACCTGTCTGTCCTAAATACCATTTCCCCTCATTATTAATCAAAGCTTCGTCCCGTCCCAAATAAAGAACCTAGACCTCCAGTCTCCAGTCTCCAGTCTCCAATCCATCTTTTGCCAACTATTGTAAACCACTCATTCGCTTCGACATCCCCGGAGTGAAAGATTCGAAGAGAACGGCAGAGAAAGGCCGAAAAGCAAAAGACCAAGAAGGAAGAAATTTCGGAAAAAATTCAAGTAGAAACGGCTTCCCCCCAACATCTGAAGCTTCGACCCACCACGTCCAAAGTTCAAATCAGTCAAGAGCTTCATTTCTTCGTCTCGAATTGCCCCAAACACTCTTCTCTTCAAAAAGTCAAGACTCAAATCCTTTCGCCGGCCAGTATACCGACTTGTGCCTCAACGACCTCGTTATCTCCCAGGGATAATCTAAACTCCTAAAATTCAAACAAAGTTCACACGAAGGGAAATCAGAAGAACTACTAGTAGAAATTTGGTCTAGGTATATCTTCTAGTATATGCTCTAGACCAGCCTTCCCTCTTCTCAATCGGGATATTTCCCGTTCAACAAAGTACCGATCATCCTGAATCCTCATACGGACGGCAATTGTGAAGTCAAAATCCATTTCACCAGTGACCTTTGTTGAGTCTTGACCACTTTGATTCATTGACAAGGTGAGTCCTTCAATCTCCGTTCTTCAATCCGAAATATACTTTTGCCAAGAGCGATATCAATCACTTCATCTGCTAACTAATCCTTTTCACACTAGAAACGTCGACAATAACATTCGATTCTTACCCCACCACTCATACTACCTCTCGAATGCGAACATTCTTTCTATCAGAATAATGGCAGATAATCCGCAACTAGATGCGATGGGTCCTCCCAGCGACTCAATCGATTTTGCTCTTAAAGATACCCCTCAACAAAAGCCTACAGATGACCAAAATAACGAGGCTCCTACATCACCTAGTTCTTCGAAACCTCCTACTATACCATCTCTTCGACCCGCATCAGATTCGGAGGGGATAGCTACCATGACAGCATCTTCTACACCTCTTGGTATGTTGCAGAATGCGAGAAGGCCAAGACCTGGTCCATCGATACCAGGAGGAGGTAGATCTTCGCAAGTAGGAAGACAACCTGGTGGTGGTTTACCCACTTCCATGGCAGAAAAAATGAAAGCATTTCACGCATCAAGACAAGGCACACCTACACAACGACCACAGTTACCCGCGACAATATCATCACCGGGGGTACCAGCTTCACCTGCCATAGATGGATTATCTGGAGGGCTACAATTACCACCTAACATGCGACCTCCACCACAAAACTTTGTTTCTGCTCCGGTAATTCCGAAAATGAAAATGGGTGGTGGACTAAGCGCAAGAAGAGGATTGAAACTACCTGGTGGTCTACCTCCAGCTCCAGCTGCTGCGCCAGGTTCGGAATCAAATGGTACACCGAACACCGCAAATGGGGGTTCTATGTTTAATCAATTTGCAAAATATGTTGACACAGAGAAAGGGACATTGAAATTTGCAGGAAAAGCAGTTATTCATGGAGGTGGTATCGATTTTGCAAATGGTACAAATTTCAACATATCTTTGGATGAGGTTGATACCTTGGAAGAATTGGGCAAAGGGAATTATGGTACCGTTTACAAAGTTCGACATGCAAGACCACGAATGCGCAAACCTGGATTGGGTCTCGCGGGTAATAAATCATCTACAACTGATACCGATGATGGCGAAGTACAATCTGGAGGAAATACAACTGGTGTAGTCATGGCAATGAAAGAACTTCGACTGGAACTTGACGAAGCTAAATTCGCGGCAATCATTATGGAATTGGATATCCTGCATAGATGTTTGAGTCCTTATATTATCGACTTTTATGGTGCATTCTTTCAAGAGGGAGCTGTTTACATCTGCATAGAGTTTATGGATGGAGGATCGATTGATAAAATTTATGGAGATGGTATTCCCGAAAATGTCTTGAGGAAAATCACCTATGCAACAACTCAAGGTTTAAAAACCCTGAAAGACGAACATAACATCATTCATCGAGATGTTAAACCGACGAATATTCTCGTGAATACCCAAGGGCAGGTCAAAATTTGTGATTTTGGTGTCTCTGGAAACTTGGTCGCTAGTATCGCAAAAACGAATATTGGATGTCAATCATATATGGCACCAGAAAGAATTTCGGGTGGTGGAATATCACAAGCTGGTGCAAATCCTGGAGGTGGAACTTATAGTGTGCAAAGTGATATTTGGTCCTTGGGATTAAGTGTTATTGAGTGTGCAATGGGAAGATATCCGTACCCACCAGAGACATATAATAATATCTTTTCACAATTAAGTGTAAGTTTTTTTACGTTCCATCATTGCGTTTATCTTGAGGTTTGAATCTAATGTAAAATAGGCAATTGTCGATGGTGAACCACCCGATCTTCCTGCAGAAGGTTTCTCCCCGACCGCCCGCAATTTTGTTCGAGGATGTCTGAACAAAATTCCAAATATGCGTCCTACCTACAGTGATTTACTTCAACATCCATGGTTGGCTGAGCTTTCGAAACCAAACACAATTTCGGAAGAAGATGAAGAGGAAGAGGAAGATCAGGCCGATGTGGGTGGTTTAAGTCTGGAAGATGATGTAAAACAAGATACATCAAATGGTATCTTGACAGGCACCGAAGACTCGGAGGTTGCAGAATGGGTGAAAAATGCTATTGAGAGGAAGAAGTTGGGTCTCATGGGTACACACGCGCAACCTGCCTTACACAAGGCGCCTTTGGATACGGTTAGTCCGTTGCCGAGTCCGAGGGAGTAAAGCAGTGAAGGATTGATACAGGGTGAATGAATGAGCTTATGAAATAAGACGAAATGGGAAAGAAAGATAATTTTACATGGCATGGAATGGAGTTTAGGGCGGGCGCCATTACGATTTTTAAACGATTGACAAGCTGGCGGTAGGCAGACTCTATTTTGAGATCCTAGAAGTGCATATTCTGGGGGGAACTCGATTTGTACATTTGAACCTCTTACCTTTTCTTCTTTATTCTTCTCTTTCTGTCCTAAGAAACGAAAACGTATCAAATTCTTTTCTTCTCTTTTGATGATGCATAGCATGTAAGACGGGTATTAGGCAATAAATGAAATGGATTATTATATTCTTTGAATGAGGAATGATTTGGGGTATGGGGTATGGGGATATGATAGGAAATGAAATGAAATAAACGGAGGGGTGGTAGAAAGATAGAACCTTTGAGATTAAATGAAACGAAATGAAATGAGATGAAATAAAATAAAATGCATATAAATCCAACCAAATATTTTATGGGACGAGTGAGTGGTGGTTAATGGTATGTAGCTAGGAGGAAATGAGTGGGAGGGTCAATAATGGGTTGAATTTCTAGTGATGGCTTTGATATCGGCTTGGTGTTGGGTTGGGCATGGAGGGACGAGGGACGGTCGGGGAAATTTTATTCCGAAGAGGCGATATGTGCACGTGTGTCTGCAACTTCTTTTCGTGATGGGAATGTATCTCTCTGGGTAGTGAATGTAGATTTGTGCTGCTGGTTCTTTCTATTTTGTTTTGTTTTGAGATTCGAATCGAAAATCTAGAAGTGGTAGTTGGGTTATTTATTTTTGGGGGGGGAGGGATAGAGGGGGGGAGGGGAGGAAGAGAAGAGAGGAGAATTCTTATTAGTGCTGTTGTGGTGCGCGATTTGATATGTATATTTTTCCGTGGATAGCACGTTTTTGTTATGGGGAACGGTCGCTAGATGGATGGATGGGAAAGAGAGGAAGAAGAGGAAGAAGTTCTTGTGGATTGGGAGGGAGAGGGAGGGGAGGGGAGGGGTGTAAAGGTTTGGTTTGGTTTTTGTTTTGATATGGAGATCGGGATCGGGATTCTTGGAGGCTTATTATTTATTACCTCTCATCGATGGAGTACTTATAGGTCTGGGCGAAATCTTCATTGTGGTTCTGGTTTTGAGAGAGAGGGAGAGAGAGGGAGAGAGAGGGAGAGAGAGGGAGAGAGAGAGAGAGAATTGAGGGAATCGGATTGTTTTTGTATAGAGTGGAGGGAGAGGGAGAGGGAGATGTTGAATTGGATATCGCTATTACTAGTTTTTCTATCCACAGTTGCTATTATTATTTGAATGTTTAACCTACCTCTATACCTATCTATATATCTCTTATTAATACTCTCTATCCCAATAATATAATTAATAATAAAAATACTATTATCGTACTCTTTGGTATCCGCATCTCCCCAACGAGTGATCGAGAAGAATTGCTCGTTGTTGAATGAGCCTTTGGTTTGTCTTGTTTTCGTTTATTATTAGTATTGAAGCTCGCTGGATAGTGATGAGTATGTATGTGAGTGAGTGGTTGGCTATTGTTGGTACGAGAAGGATACGGAAGACGTAGCACCCACGAATTGCGTAGGTCCTGTATGTCTAATAATTGAGTTCTGTCTAGAGAGCTAGCTAGGTACGTATTGAAAGTAGTAAGTCTTATAAAGACTAACTGAAAGAGCTAGTCTCTTTCGCATTCGCTTAGGGCTTTACTACAGTAGCTATATTACAGTGGTAATTGAATTGAAGTCATTCACTTCGTTCACACCGCTATTGTATTTTGGTTATTATTTTGATTTTGTGAGTGGTTGGATGTATCGCGGGATATCTTCCCCCCCCCCCCCTCCCCCTTCTTCTTAACTTGTTTAGCGGGAAGGAGGAGGGGAAGGGGCTCGCGAGGAAAAGTTGTTGTAAGTGATAAGATGTGATATAATATGATATGATATGATATATCGACTTGTGTTTGTGAGCAAATCTCGATTTCAATTTCTAGTGACTATCTCTTTTAGGTATATCGTACAGAGGCTTGCATGATAAAGACGATCGATAGTATTAAGACTCTGGAATTAAGAGAAGATGTTTTTCTTGATGATTAATACTAAGCTAGAAGACGGTGAACCTATTCATCACTATACTATCTGAGAAGAGAAGAGATGTTGAAATACGTATGTATGTGTGATATAAGATTGGCGCTTGTGACTGTAAAATCTGGTGATATTTATTTGGTTTTGGTGGTGGTTTTTGATATCGATATAGAGAGATAGATAGATAGATAGAGATGGGATATGAGTAGTGTTATCATTACCGGAATCCGCCCCTTTACCAGCGCTCGCTAAGCGCAAGTATTTTTCATTGTTGAAATATTCGGAAAAATGCAAGGATACTTTATTTCATTTTGGTGATGATTATTTGAGAATTGGAGAAGGTTTTTATGTATCAACTGGTGTTTCAAGGTGAGTTATGGAACTGTGGAAACCTTGAGATTTTGGCGTGGAGGGCTTATTGTTGTTGGGTTTTTGAAATGGCGAGGACAATAAATATCAAAGAGACTGGCAACAAAACTTCATGGAGAGTAATAGCGAAATGATACATGCTGATGCCAAATTCAACAATAAAGTTATTAAAGTACTTTGTAGTGAGATTGTGCAAGCCTAAGTATAATAAGTATTCAAGACCTTGTGACTGTTTGTAGCAAATTTGTTCCGGAGGTATGCAGATTCGTGCCAGGAGATGGGATACCTTTTTGTAAATTTGATGTTTGAAATTTCGTAACCTGCAGTCGAGAATGTTGAATCTGATTGGTGGTATACTTAATGCTACGCCGAATTGTCTCTTAATATGGACACAGTTATTCTGACCACTCTCCCGTTGTTATTTTCTTGAAACAAGAACGACTTTGGAGGTATCAATAAACGGTAATGTGTAGAGTAAATCAAGAAAAATAGAAATTTTCATGGATTAAATAGTGCCGTCAGCCAGAAGTTGAAGCCGGTGGCTAGTGTCGAGACGTTTGCAGATTTTCGAGTTTTCCAAGAGGAATAGAACCTCAAGCAGTCAGACTTAGGATGATAGTGGATATATCCCAGCAACAGTAATAAGTGTCACAAAAACAGGGAGATGAATTGCAAGTCTCGATAAACAATGATGAGTGAAGAAGACGACAATGAAGAAATCCATCTATTGCCATATTCTTTGACTGAATGAGAGAGATAGAGTTGCTGAGCCGAGAAGAATCCTGATTCACATCCTGGGAAGTTTCAACTTCTTTCTATAAAAATAATCTCACTTATTCCTTTTAACTGCCATGCTTTCCTCCAATTTATCTTAATTGTTTCAAATTCGGCTCAAAGCTCCCATCAATTTATAGAACTAAGTTGATGATTTATTTTCCACCTTACCTGTTTTGAGAAAAATAGACAGATACTTGCTTCTGAGATGACGTGTTGCTCTTGGTTTGATCTTTCTTGACTTTACAGCCTTATCAAGATGAGCACAAAGGATCGGAGGGTATGTATAATGCTCTGTTTTAGTGGAGAGTTTGAACTTATAGTTCTCTAGATAACGAAAGAAGAGAAAAGTTGTCATGCGCTTTTGTGAGGTTTACGGAAAATAGTAAGCTAATTTGTCTGGAAAGATGGCTCACTCGATCAATCGATGATTAATCCAAGGATAAACACGTATGGAACAAAATTACCTGTATGTGCTTTGACAGCAGGAGATACATACCTCAAGGAAATAAGAGAAGACAATTTGACAGTAAAAATAGGATTTTACTATAAGTCAAAATCTAGGAAAGAAGTAAAGCTTTTAATGAAACGAATTAGAGCTCTTCATTCAGACTTCTCTATGATATTCGATCCAGATCATTGTTCCTTGATCTTTGGTTGTAGTCATTCAAATACCCAGAAAATTTCAAGATGAAGAAGTAAAGAAGTTTTGTACGTAAATATTTACGGTCTGCAGTGATCCACACTTCGTTAGATCAAATCAAGATTTAGAGGTGCAGATATAAGAAGAGTTGTTGATTCGTAAGTAAGTTCTCATTAGCGATCTTAGATCTGCCGTCGAAGAAGCAAATGGAGTAACAAACTTTTCTGGTGGTTATGTCAACAAGGCCCTTGGCGTATGAGATGGAATTTAATGGTGGGCGGCTTTTTAGTACTAGACAAGGGGTAGTGAAACTACAAAAGACAACAAGACGATTTTCAACAGCAATAAACTTAGAAATGAGCGCCATTTGTCAATTTCTTTAAGTTTCCAGCCTTGATATAGATAACTCCCTGAATGATACTGACATACTATATTTCAAAATTGATTGATGGCTTGAATTTTCGCTCGTAGGCTCTACATTGCTTTCACGGAGCTATCAATCTAGTCGCTGGTCTTTAACATCCATCGCTAGAAGCATCGAACTAGACTTTTGACAGATACATGTTCGGCTTGAAATCAATTACAGCCCACTGCGTATGCGAAAGGACAAATCTACCCTACACCTCGCAGTACATACTAATTAACAGAAACTATTATGAAAACATGTTGAAGTGGAGATTCATAGAATCATTTGTACGCTTGACTCATAGATTGGCAGACACAGTTGAGGAGATATCCGATATTCTAAGAACCATACCACATTAAAGATTACCTCTTCTAGATAAGAATTCTAGAACATGAGTTCGGCGGTGAGTTTTCATCATTGCCGCCATTGAAATTGGTGAACAAGATCAATGAGTGGGAATGGGAATAGAGAAAATGAATGAAATCTTTAACAGCGATAAAAGATTCCAAAGCCCAGGAAAATCACTATTAATAAAAGTATATACTATTTCTAACGGCAGTAGATATTGACTAATACCAGATCTTGAGAGCATTGTCCCATCTACTGAGCAGATTTTAGATATTATGGGTGTGTGAAAACTCTGGTGGAGACACTGCAGCCTCTAGAAAAGATTGAAGCCAAGAAAATTATATTCTTAATACATTGGAGCCTCGAACTTCGAGTCTTCTTTATACAGTCCAAAGTTCGAACAAGTACTTAATAGGACTAACGTCATAAGCATACTAGCAAATTTTAACACGTATGCTAAACTGTCCATTTTCTCTCCAACTAATTACATAGGATCCATCTAGAACATGAAAAGCAAGACGATGCTGAGATTTACTTTGTGCATATAACCAGACATGTGTTGATGACTACTCCGATCTCATTTTGGGGCTAACTGTATGATTGGAATTGTGTTTTGACCACGGCTAGCTATATCTTATGACGCAATGCTTTCCGTGACCTGAATGGCAGAAACAGAAGTAGAGAAACAATCTAAAAGACCTGATAGTATCCTTCACATTGTTATTGTTCTAAGAGCGAAGTTCTAAATATCTCTCTAATTGTCATTGACAATGAACATATGATTACCCGAATGGCAAGCGATGAACTATATGCCTCATTGGCCAATATAGCCGTCATCTCTAATTATGACTCAGGTGTATATAACACCAAATAGCTCAACTAATCACCAGAATTTAAGCCCCACCAGCAAAGGTTGCAAGGCCCCAAACGTCAAAATCATATCCTCCCTCCGCATACTCCTTGCAAAAGGGTAAGCCCAGACCGGACTAGACCAACACGTAAACGCCAATACCCAAGTAAACCCAATTGTCTTTCCCAACAGAGTATTCTTCTTTCCACCCATAAGTCTCCAGATCTCTTGAACCGCATCTTCAATCATGATGCCAAGAGCTTGTGCACAGAAAAATGACATTGCACCGGATCGTGTTGGGGAGATCCCACTTCCGTAATCTGCAGCCACATGTGTCGCGCCCGATAATGCAAATGTCAAAAGAATCTTGAGATAGCGAGCGATGAGGGTAGATCGAGGAATCTGGAGGATGCTGTGGGTGATAAATTCGGCAGGGCCTTTAATGTTGAGTTGAATGTTTTGGTGCCAGGACTTGCTGCATGAACATTAGTTTGTTTTCTCAGTTCCATAACTCCCCAAAAGAAAAAGGAAACTTGAACAGTACTTACGCCCAGAGTCCTCTAATCGTATAAGCATGTTTGGCTTCTCCAAAGAAAGGTCTCCATTGTCTCACTTCCCCACCGCCAAGTCCAACGTCCAACAACGCAGCGAGCGAGAAGAAAAACTGAAGATAACAAAACTGCGATACCCAGTAGAGAAGACTGACGGTGACTCTCGTAATGATCTGGTCTCGTAAGTGGTGGATACCTTTACCAAAGATCGTTCCAAACCATGGAATATATTCATCACCCATCCATTTCTGACTCGCATTTAGTTGTCCATCGATAGCAAGCGTATTCAAGAAATACAAGGCGACAATCATAGAAGCGTGATGTAAGCAGAATCTCCATCTCGTCGGGCCAAGAATAGGATCCTCCGTATTGAAAAGCGGAACGTTGGAAACCTCCAGAGAAGTGCCGATATATCTAGTATTTCCAACCACCTCTTGTCCCCATTCTGATTTTGTTTGTTTCTTTCCTTCACCTTCATTATCCCTTCCGATGCTCTTGCGTCCCAAGTCGTCTTTTCCATATTGCCAGTTTCGAATAATGAACCGATCGAAAATGACATTGGGCATAGTGAAACAACCACTGGCTAGAAAGCGACCTGCCCAGCCTGTTGTATTGATGTGTTCATTCCAGTTTGATAGTGCAATATAACAGAGATATACGCTCAGGGAAAAAGATAGAAGACGTGCCGTGCGAGATGTGGTATAAACTGCGGTCAGATTGACGAGGAGAATGTTGGCAAAGAAGAGAGGAAGAGGATGGGTGAGGAGTGTTGCGTCAGTCATGATGGCATCTGACAAATTCCGAATTTATTTTTGAGGAAGAAATTTTCGAGAGTGTCGCAAGTCAAAGATGTATGAGGGGATATGTATAGTTAGTTATCACGTGCAATGCATGCGGCGTTATCCAGCCCCCTTCAAACATATCACCTTCCATACAACAGTACTACATCTCTGCCATGGGATTTAATACTTAAACATACCCATCCCATTCTTCTGTACCAAGAGTCTCTCTAATCTTTCACATTCACCATGTTACAAAATCCAAGACGTAAATCAAGGGCAAAACTTTCTGTTTCTCACAAGCGAGTTACGTCATGGTATCACCAATCATTCCCAGCTATAATCTCTAACGAACGACGTAAGTTGTTTCGCATATAAGGATCATTTTTGGTATTGTGATATCGCATAACTAATACGTCCTTTATAAGATTAATTAAGACAACCACAGCAATTACAATGCATAAACTTTATATATAAATATTAGCCCTCTTCTATATAATCTTCATTAATATCTCCTTGGAGCACGCCCTAATGAATATCAAGTTAGTAATCTTGTGATGAAATGATCACTTGCTATAATATTTGTTTATGAATTTGAGAAATTGTCTTTGAATTTTGAAGCAAATAGTTCTATATCATTAAATGAGATAAAATTCCGCTTTCTACCTCATAACTCATAACTCATATCCCACCCCTCATCCCAGCCAAAATTTCTTTGCTACCTGGTAATAATTATTCTTCATCAACCAATTTCACGCTCAAATATAAAAGCTGGGCAAATTAGCCACTATATAATCGTAGCTCGTACTCCTGAAATTATCACTTATAAAACCCCCAAAGCTCGCATACAAATTCAACAACTGCGCTCCATTGCTGTATTGGGGCCAGTTTGCATATGCACTACTTGTCCCATTGTTTGGGTCCAAAGTATTCACAAAACTCAAATAATATGCTTTACTAGCACTAGCCGCATAGTTTGGTTTGATACCGTTGAAGACCTGTAGAATATCCGAGCCATGGAAGGTGCCGAGAACAGGGGTTCCGTAATCATAGGATGAGAGGTAAGACCAGGAGGGAACAGTTGGTGCGACTTTCAGTGCGGTTTTGAGGAATACACGACGGGTGAGGGTGAATGTGAGATCACCGAGGATGGCGGCTAGACGTTTGAATTGGGGATACCAATTGTTCAACAAGAGAGTTCGGAAAGGGGAGCCAGAGATCAAGTCATTGGGGTATGTGTTAAGAAGCCCGGTGAGAACGGAGGTAGGTGCGTTGTGGAAAAAGAAATCGGAGAAATAGGTTGTGAGTTGAGCGGTTGTGGAAATGTTGCTTTGGAAAAGAGCAAAGATTGTTCCTTCATCTTCTTGGTCGCCAATTATAAAGGGGACCTTTGCCCAGTTTCCTGATGCGAGCAGGAGATCAGGGGATTTGGTAAGAGCGGTACCATCTGGACGTGGAAGATAAGATAGTGCGATAGACGAATAACTAAGGAGACCAGGAACAGAGTTTGTCGCATTTAGAAGAGTAGAATATGGTACGCCTCGTAAGCAAGTTAGAGTGTTGGCTGCGGCCGAACATCCTGCTGAGGCTACGACGTTATCGTAGATAATTTGTCCCTTTGGACAATCGACTGGATCTGCTGGGACTATACTTCCGGAATTCATAATGGCTCCACGGAATAACGATTTGCCTTTATATGTGTTGTCGCCTCCATATAAAGCCATTTGGTCGAAGACTGAAATTGCACCGGCCGACTCTCCCCAGATAGTTACCTTGGATGGATCACCACCGAAGGCAGCGATATTATCAGCGACCCTTTACAGACTTTGTTAGTAAAAAATTAAAACTCTTAAACAGGACAACGTACCATTGCAATCCCAATCTCTGATCCAGCAATCCCAAATTCGCACTACCATCCGCCAAAATTTCCGCTCCAGGTAAAAATCCAAATCCACCAACCCTATAAGCCACTTGGACAAAAATGATCGGTTTCCCCTCTGCAATACTTTCCGCTACCCATGAAGATCCATCATACATCGCTGTTCCTCCCAATTCGAATCCTCCTCCAAAAATCCAAAATAAAACTGGCAATTTAGATGAAGCAGTTGTGCCAACTGGTCTTTGAATATTCAGATACAAACAATCTTCTCCAGCGTTGAGAACCTGTTGGAAAACTGGTGTGTTAAGGAGAAGACCTAGTGCTGATGTAGGAATTGCATCATTAATCGTAGTGCTGAAGAAAAACTGAGGACAAGAAGCTGCTTGGGCTGTTGCTTTAATTGTCCCCAACGCAGAGGTGATGGGTTGAGGTGGTTTAAGTCGAAGTGCACCAACGGGAGGTTTGGCGAATGGAACACCAGCAAAGGTTTCAACAGTTGCACCAGCACCTCCGATGATAGTAGCTGCCGGTGATGCAATTGTCACTGTTGGGGCTGCAGCTCTTTCTTCAATCGGTACATCTCGCTCGGCATTTTCGACTGGAAGAGCAAATGCGGTTGACAGAAGAGCAAAAATCGGTACCAGCGAGAGCTTCATGATTATTGATGAATTGGAATGTGGCTCTTTCGGAAAGGAAGTAGGAAAATGAGTGGAGACTACCGAAATTGGAAAGCCATCACTTCGTTCTTTCTCCGTATTATAACAAACATCAGTGTGCCATTGTATCCCATTTTCAGAAGGAAATATTGTGAAATTCTATCTCGTCAACATGTGCTTCCTCGGTCAGTGACAACAGAATCATCCACCTGACCTTTTTCTAATCACTTTTAATCTCTCATAGCTCGACATCTCGCAAACCCCGCCGACTGGACATCAGAATGGTGCCTTACTTGATGTTGATGGCACAGAAGCTTTTCAATTTGCCGGCGCCAAAGGAATAAACTGCTCTAGAGTGGATAGGAAAGTTTAATACTGGTCTTGGATTAGTCGGGTCCTGGGGTCGTGTGAGAGATCATTTCCTGTTGTGAACTTGAACCCCTGGTACCTATGTGCGTGTACGACCGGGTATATTCCCATTACAGTAACTAAAATGATTAAAAGGTATGGAGGTGTGGAGATGCGGGGTGAGACTAAATTAGCATACCGTTCTAAAAGCTCCAAGCCCATCCGTCAAAATGCGGACAGAGCATGAGTACGAACATATACGAGCCCTACGTTGTATTTCACATGTCTGAGGCCCAAAATGAATTTCATATTCTTAGACCTTAATCAGGTCGTGTAATACAAAATCGCCAAGCAACATTTACCAGATCGGTCATCAACCGAGGCCAAATGCGAGAACAAGGTTCCCCGCATCAACACAGAAGGATCTTAGAATCAAGAAATTCTTCAGTATTTAATTTATTCTCTGCTTATGCATGTGTGAAGTGGATTACACGAGCATGTGGTGGTACCCTCGTACCATGTGTGTAGAAGTATTTTTCCGTGTGATCTTGGCAACTTTGCTCAATGAGGATTTTGTTCCGATGAATGCCTTGTAGATGACTATAACGTGACTATCTCAATTTTGTTTGAGAGTCCCAAGAAAATGATAAGAACTTTGGCCATCAGTCTTTAGTTCTCGGCAGATGCTTGGAAAATGAAGCCCAGCATGCGAGGGCTTTTCAATCGAGTATCACACCGAAAAATACGAGCAAACAAAATACGCAGCGGTTAAGACCCAAACACTGTTTAGCTTGTTGGAGTAAAAGATACTGATCTTTGTTGCTAAAATGCACAAATATGGATCAACTTCGGGATAACGAGATGCCGAAGCTTCAACGAAGTACTACCCTGCCCGATGTTCAAAGTACAGGGTTCCGTTAATGAACTTGAACAAAAAATGTTGTCGATATGCATTTCAAAGCAGCACAATCCTACCAGTGATTCCGGCCATTTCTCTCCCCAAGTTTGTCGTGCGGATTCTCACTTTCCGATTTTCTCTTTTGTAGCCTTAGCAGTGTTAATTTCATTCGAGTTGTGGAATTCATTACCAGGCCACAAGGAACATCATACCTACCACTGGAATTGCAATGATGTAGGCCTTCTTCAAACTGTCCATTTAATATTTGAAAATGCCTGGTAACTGATCAACAGTGAAGATATCCCTCGATTCCGTGGCACCAGCCGAGACAAACTTCATAGGCGATACAGTTGCAGCATAGACCGCCAGATTTTTGATCGGAGTGTTAGCAAACGTAAACTTTAGTGGCAGATATGGTGAGAGGTCCTCCAAGGGTCTTTGCTCAATGAATCATTACTATTGCGGATGCTATGTCCTATGGAACTATCAAAGCCTGCACTGCAATTTTGCGCACTTGAATACCGAAGCCATAGCCTAGATCCGCAAGAGATTGACATTAAATCTACTTGGTGCTGTGAGTACCGATGCCTTGGATATGAAGGGGAGCGATGGCGATAAAACCCAGAGCACCACTAAGAATTATGAAGAGAACACGTTGGCCAATAGTACCGACAGCTTCACCGGATATGATCGTGCAAGTTATCATACCGATAACGATCGGCAGAGTTCGGATTCCTGATCGCCAAACCGAGACGGCGTCGGTAGTCTGGAGCTATACAGGAAAGCAGTATGCAATAATCCACGACATCGAATCCAGGAAGAACATGAAAACCGTGCCCTCATAAATCGTCCTCTCCTTCAACAAACAATTGACTAACATCACACGTTCCCCAAACCAGATCTGTACAATCATAAAGATCATGAAGAGAAGAATTGAGTCGATAAGAAGTCCGATTGCTATGACTGACTTCTAGGGGTAGTGATTCGGGCTTTCTGAAGAGCAAGTATGTAGATAGCATATGGCGGAACACATGATCGCGATGATTCCGGCCATATCTATGTTGAGAATCTTTTCGCTAAATACTGCGTTCACTAGGTTTGCTGCATCGGGCGAAATAAAGAAAAGGGCGATTATGACCGCCGAGCCTCCACCAACAACAGGAAGATTTACACGAAAGCCCAGAAAGATAAGTTGTCTTTGGGCCTTTTGAAATTCAGTAATATCCAACATACATCATCGCCACGATACATGTGACGTGGATTGACCTCCTTCCGAGGGCCTAATCACACTAGCAACACCTCACGCAGCACCAGCAAGTTCAGCATATGTAGCTCTTTTCTCAGGAACCACTAAGCTAGTGGACGGTCAACGATAAATGTGGTATTGCCTCGAGCAACACCTAAACGCTCATTTGACGCCCACTTGTTGAATTTTGTCGCTAAGGACCTGGATGTCATAAGTGTACAAAGAGGAGAGCATACAGAAAATTAAATGCCGTGCTCAAAAACAACGATCGATGCTAGGTATATCTATTTCAGTCGAAAATATTCGTACACTGCTCCCCAGGCCGACTAAAAACTGGACAGAGCGAGGAGAAAGGCACATCCATACCATTCAGAGACCCCGGTGCCATGAAAATCATCTCACTGGGTATAGATTTTGATACAATGGCCTGCAGATATAGAAATGTTGACGTACCTAGTGTGTGATCTAGAACCCAGAAAAGATTCCATCGTAATATATCAAGGAGTTTGGATCAACAACTTCAATAATCCCCGTGACATTCACTACCTGGTTGTACATATCATACCCAATGATGACAAGAAGACAACCGAGCATAGCGAGACGATAATAAGAGCGAATCTTGCGCCTGTGGGATTCTCGTACCTTCGAACAGTATGTATACCATTTGGTGTCACGGTTGGCGTTTAACCATCTTCGCATTTAACGATTTTATCGAAGACTGGGTTGGAAAGAGCTAGGAGACAGACCTTTTCAAGAATGAAGCTTTGAATGCTTCATAGGTATCCGTTGAACATGATGTATCTTCAACGATGATACGAAGGGGGATGGATGGATGGATGGATGGATGGATGGATATCGATGCAAATGCACGTAAGAAATGCATGTAAGAATGACGCATGATAGAGAGATCGCACGCACGTGCACAGGCACGTGCACACCCAACTTATCTTGTTGCGCTTGACATTTGATTGGCTGAACAATCCTGTGTGGTGTGGTGGCAGGGATAGGACCCTTGAAGATGAATATACCTGGATATTCCTGTTTTGAGTGATGTTTGATCGTTTCCATTGTTGACCTCTCTCTTGATTTACTACACAGTGTCCTCCGTACAAGAGGTAAACTTCCTATCATTTGTTAGTCCTGATGCTATCATAACGCGCACATCCCACCGCTTTCCATAATAAACGTACATCGATTCCAGTGTCGAAAGGAGAAGAAGAAGAAAAATAAGAAATAATCAAGAACCTTCCACAATCCACATCCTCATCCATATCCACAACACCCACCCACATCCACATAGCTAAAAGCGACATTCAGCTCCTCGAAGGTGGGGTAGTGCCGAATTGTGGGATAAAACAATACAAATGAGGGAGCGAGAGCGTTTGGAGATGGGGATATTGATCGACAAGTGATTCAAAGCGCTGAACTTACAAGAAATCCTCCCTCACAGCCTTCTCACAGCAATCGCGAATTTATTGATTTTGCGATTTTCGTGTCAGCATCACCATTCACCAAGATGAATTCACCACCAGATGTCAATACTCCGACGGTGCCTCGCAGGCCAGCATTGAGGGCAGATACCGATGACCTCCATAGCCCCAAGAGTGGACCAACCAAAGGTTAGCAATTGCAATTATTTCTCATAATTATTCAATACTTTCGTTGACCCTGGCGTTTCGCTAACCTCTTATCTATTAACTTCTCAGTCGTCTCAATTGCGGAGCCAGAACCAGAAGACATACAAGAATTCGAACTTCCTCCTACAGACGAATCTTCAAGAATAAAACATTTCAGCGCCGGCGTTGCAAAAAGAATGACAGGCCGACCAAACATGCCTTCTGCCAGTTCCTCCAAACTGTCTCTCCGAAGTCAGACTAGCTTAGAAGAACCAAGTCGCGATGATCCTTCCCCGGAATCCTCAAAAGCCAATGATGAATCAAAGCATCATCATCACCGCGATAAACTTCTTTCTCAAGTTGCAGAGTGGCTGCACTCGGAAAAGGCGAAGAGAAATTCCCGAAAAGCAAATAAAAAGGACACCAAGGAGAACGAGGCGCAGGCTGAGAATTTGTCTCACAGAGGAATAGCTTCAAAACCAAGAACAATGTCTGATAGTTCCACTTCAAGCGCTCTTTCTTTAGAAAAGTTGCAGAGAATTTTGGAAGATAACATGTTAGATCTCGGTCACAATCAACTTCCGCACCTCAATTCCCCCAAGCGACAATCGAGAAAACGATCCCTTGTTCGTCCTTCGCTGAAAGCTTCTCCATCATCCGATACCGAATATCACGAAGGAGATATTGTGGTTCCATCTTGTGATGTGATTCTTGATAACTCAAAAACGCTTGCATACAGTGGTGGCGCTGGATCTTCCATGGAAACAACCACATTAAGCAATGCGAAACGAGCCGAAAAGGAAAGAAAAGCGTGGATTCAGTTCAAGAATGAAATTGTGAGATTGGCACATACACTCAGATTGAAAGGATGGAGAAGAGTCCCATTAGATCGAGGTCATGAGATTGAAGTGGAACGATTAAGTGGTGCTCTTACAAACGCCGTTTATGTTGTTACTCCGCCTGCAGATTTACCACCATCTGCGAGTAGTACGAATCTTTCAACCAAGAGTCAAAAATCCCCTCCAAAGTTATTGCTTCGAATTTATGGTCCTCAGGTGGAGCATTTAATTGATAGAGAAGCGGAGTTGAGTATTTTGAGAAGATTAGCTAGAAAGAAGATTGGACCCAGAATGTTGGGAACTTTCAGAAATGGTCGATTTGAAGAATTTTTCAATGCTCAGACTCTTACAGCTCAAGATCTCAGAATTCCTGAAACTAGTAGGAAAATCGCGAAACGTATGAGAGAGCTGCACGATGGTGTTGAATTACTTCAAGAAGAAAGAGATGATGGTCCATTTGTGTTCAAGAATTGGGATAAATGGGTTGATAGATGTGAGAAGATTACCACGTATCTTGACAAACAAATTTTGGAAGGAGATTCTAGTAAAAGCGTTAGAGGCGAAAGTTGGAGAGATAGAGGATTAGTTTGTGGTGTTGAATGGCCTGTTTTCAGAACTGCTGTTGAAAAATACAGGCAATGGTTAGAGGAGAGTTATGGTGGAAAAGAGGGGTTAAGTCGTAGATTGGTATTTGCTCATAACGATGTATGTTTGCCACATTAATCTTTGCGGTTCCGAACTAATCTCGTTCTTCAGACACAATATGGCAATATTCTACGCTTAGTACCCGAGCCACCTGTTAACGGATCAGCACCCTCCCCTCTTCTCCTTCCAATGAATCACCACAAACAGCTGGTGGTCATCGATTTCGAGTACGCAAGTGCAAATACCCCTGGCCTAGAATTTGCCAATCATTTCACAGAATGGTGTTACAATTACCACGCGCCTGCTCCAATGACTTGGACTTGTGACACTAGAAATTATCCAACAGTCGAAGAACAAAAGAGATTCGTCAGAGCATACCTCAATCATCGTCCTCATTTCAATCCTCACGCTAACTCGACTCCAAAATTGGAAGGCAAAGATGCACCACCAGGTAGTATCAAAGAATTCATGTTGGATAGTCGAACGCCAGGTGGCGAGAAGGATACTCCGACTAGTAGTGTAAATCTATATGCAGAAGAAGAGGCAAGAAGAGAGCAAGAAACGGAAAAGCAAGTCGAAGAGATTCTTCAAGAAATCCGGATTTGGAGATTGGCAAATAGTGCACAATGGGTTGCTTGGGGAATTGTACAAGCTAAAGTTCCCGAGTTGGACGATGCGCCAGCGTTTGTCGTGACGCCAGATGAAATTGACGGGCCTCAAGATGGGATTCTTGAACATGCAAATCCCGAGGATATGAAGATGAAAACGGAAGATGAGAGGGAAATCAAGATAGAAGAACAAGTCGAGGAGGAAGAAGATGAGTTTGACTATCTGGGGTATGCGCAAAGTAGAGCACTTTTCTTTTGGGGAGATGTAGTTGGGTTGGGAATTATGAAGAAAGAGGAGTTACCCGAGGGGTTGGCAGAGAGGATCAAAGTCTTGGAATGTTAGAAGAGGTGTGTGGGGTGTCAGAAGAGCTCAATGATGAGTGTACAATTTGAGCCCAACGAAGGCGATCATGGGGAGAAGGGGCTGCTTCTAACAATCAATGTCAACGGGCAATTCATTATGGAAGCGAGCGAGGTCCAAACATTATGAGTTACGATATCTATACATTTTAAACTCAGACATAACAAAGAATCTAGGGTTATTGCATTTGACGAGCGATTGTCATATAGGAGTTAAAACGGTGCATAATACTTGAGTACAGATAGATGATGGATAGAAAACATAACATAGCATATAGAAATTGAGGGAATTCATTTACAAGTTTCGCCAGTTATTTTTTCATTCTACATTTCTATTGCCACGCTTGAAAGTCCAAGGTAACAATAATTCCTTTCAATCGTAAACCGCTTTAACCATTCATCGATTAGTATTCTTTTCGTTGAAATTGATTCTTCTGCATATTTTTAAAACGCCGAGATTTATGTAAGCATCGGATGTAGTAGCCATTGGCGGCTATCTATTGGGTAAAATTCCTGTGGTGATGCAAGTGTGCAAATCATGTCAGCTGAGAAGCTTGTTCCAAAGAATAACCTCGAAGTTATTTTTGAATTGCTTTCTCGCTTTCCGTTATTGCCACTAGATCTCAGATATCTATAGCTCGCTATGCTTCAATCGCTCGAACTTGTATCTTCATCATATAGCCTGTCCTTACTCCCCCAAGTCTACAGCTCAGAGAGGGGGTCAAAGTGCGATGGAATTAACACTTTCCATTCCCAACGGCAGCCAAAATCCAAGTATTGAGATCTATAAGCTTGCCTTGCGACATTTCGAAAACGCGATTTCGGAACGACCTCTTGAAAAATACTTTGCAAACTCTCCTGGCAGTGATGGTGGTGATGGTGGTGCGCTCTGCAGTTATTGTGTAGCAGTAGGCGAGCGATTGAAAGACGTGTGTTATGGTAATGATGAAGCTCAAGAGTTTGACTTCGGTGTGAGCGCCCGAGATTCTTCTGATAATCTACATCTAGGCAGTCTGAAAGAAGTATTTGCCCCTAAAAATTGTTCCCTTTGTTGTTTACTTACGAGACAATTTTTGCGGATAAAGCGAAGAGAGATTTACATGAATGCAAGATCGAAGGGGGTGGATCTTCATGGGATGACTTTGACTGGGCTCCTTCGGCTGGCTTATGCAGAGAAGATTACTGAACTTGAGAACGAGGTAGATTGGATCATTGATCCGTTCTCGGAATCACTTCAGCTTTCTCTCAGTACCATTATAAGTGATGGAACTTTATCGATCTGGTGGCCCGAGAATACAGTGGATGAGATTAATGACGAGCCTACCCAAATTCCAATGCTTGCTGCTGATCACAAAGCTGTATTTACCAGTGTGAAAAAACTCTGGATTCCTTTGCCGAGTGGTAAAATAAGTACTAAAAGAGATCTGGGTCTGTTCTCAGACTGTTTCAATTCTTGCTTGCAAAATCATGAGAAATGCCGAGAAACACAAATGACCGGGGCCCTTAGTTCGGGGTTTGGGCCAAGTAGATTAATCGATATCGTGGATATGAAGATTGTGAAAATGGGGATTGATGAGGCTCCAAAGTATTTCATCCTGAGTTATGTATGGGGACGTCCACCATTTCTTCTTCTCGAGAAGACAAATGAGAAAGAGTTCTCCACACCAGGTTCTCTCAAAACCCAAAGAATACCGCAAACAATTTTAGATGCAATGGAAGTTACTCGACGCTTTGAAATAAGGTACTTGTGGGTCGACGCCCTCTGTATAGTGCAAGATGATCTAGAAAACAAAATGCATGAAATTGATCGAATGCATACGATCTACGCACAAGCGGAAATGACAATCGTAGCAGCTACAGGCGATGGCGCGAATTCTGGACTACTGGATATCGATTCAATTTTCGCAGATGCAGAATCACATTTAATCAATGAAATCAGGTTTACGGTTGATTCGATGGATCTTCGTGAAGTGATAGAGTTTTCAACATGGTTTACCCGGGGCTGGACATTCCAGGAATTAGTATTTTCAAAACGAATTCTTTATTTTATGACGGAAAGAACTTATTACTCATGCGAAGAAGGGAGCTGGAGTGAAGATTTTCCTCTCTTGACTTGGGATGTCGACGAGAATGGAGATGCGGGTGAGGTTGAAAACAAATTTTACGACGAAAGTCTCAAAACGGACTTTGACTTTCGAAATAAATTGGATCCATTCGAAAATTACACGGCAATGGTGTCGAAGATGTCTACGAGACAGTTCACCCAAGAGAGCGACTGTTTGAATGCCTGCCGAGGGCTCTACACAGGCCTTCTTTTGAAAGGTTTAGGGGGCTCGGTATGTGGAATACCGGCTATTTGTTTTGAATTTGGCCTGGCTTGGCAACCGGAAGGAAATCTTACGCGTAGAGGGTCTCAAAACTCGAGTGCTACGACTCTTCAATTTCCGACATGGTCGTGGGCGGGCTGGAAGGGACAGATCGAGTATCCATTCCTGGCAGGTCCGGAGAAGTGTGGGGTAAAGGGGGAGGTGAGGTGGGCTATTTATGAAGCTTATGAACCATCGATTCCAATGACAGATGGTGACGCAACAAAAGCAAAAGAGAAGAGATATAAGCAAGTCGTTCCAACTATTAAAGTGCATACCTCTCCATCACAATCACATCAAAGTATGAGTTCATGGTATACACATTCTTATTCGCCTACACCAGGATCAAGATTTCCGAAAACAGCATTTAGGGCTACACTTGATGTAGAGGGAGAACTGGAATCCAGAACTCGGAAGATAATGTCCAGTAACTTTATTGGTCCGAGTATTTTGTTGTTTCAAACATATTCGATTACTTGTCAAATCGATACGAATGAAATCTCACGACCGCTGCTCGCGAGACACAAAGACTTGAGATTCTTCACCATCTCTTCTCTTACGAACAATGAAATGATCGGAGAATTAAAAATCGATTACACCACTTTGAATACTTTTCTCGAGTCTCAAGATTCCTCAAATTCCACCAGTACAATTATACAAATCGAACTTATCTCCCTGTTTGAAATCGATTTTGGGAGCTCGTCGGTGCAGAATCTGATGTGGATGAATACGCATAGTGCGCGAGGTACTTTCTCGAAAGAGTTTATGAAGATGGTGGAGGAGATGGAGGATAGGAGGATGAAGTGTGTTATGTGGATTGTGTGGGATGAGGAGGAGGGGGTGGCGATGAGGGTTGCGGTAGGGTGGGTGAGTGTTGAGGGGTGGCAGGAGGAGAGACCGAGGTTGAGGGAGGTTTTACTTGCGTGAATGGGTAGAGGAGGAGAGAGCTGTAAGGGGGAAAGATAGAGAGCAATTAGTGAGAGGAATTAGTGAGAGTACTCGCGGCGGTCTAGTCAGTGAGATCGATAATGAGGCATTTCGTGGATCAAAATCGACTCGAAATACCGATCATTCGTACTCTTTCAGAAATGCAGCCTTTAAGTCTTAGTTTTGCCGTGCGTTGATTTATAATTTTATACTTCATGGTGCGTGATAATTCATCTTGGGTCTTTATGAGCTGATATGCTCTCATTTAAACAAAGATTGGGCTAAGGGGAGAGCTTTTCCTCTGCATTAGTTACTCCCTCTAGCTTCCTTAGGTATCAAAAAACTTCAAATACTTAGACTCTGCAAATGCCAGCCTATGTATCAGATTAAGCAGGGTGTTAGGACTTAGAGCGCTAGTGGCTTTTCAGGGGTTTTCCAAGTCATTTGGTCATACTACCAACGGTAGTCAAGGTGATTACAAGGTTGAGATGCAAGTTTGAGATGCAAGTTTTAACAAACAAAAGTCATATATCTAGTGATATGGGAGTTTGTAGAAATATGGAGTACACGTTCTTTGTCAGGAACTTCCTTTGAGAACTACTTCTCCAAATGCTTTTCCCCGATACACAATATACATGAGTATGTTTTAATAGTCCTTTTATCAGCTACTGCGTTTTCATTATATATATCAAAAACAAATATGTTTGCGAATCCTCTGCGTCCTCTTTACCAAAATGTGGCGAAGTGCTGATGTCGTTCGTAGAAGGTTACAGTTCGGAAGGGGTGAGATGGGCTGTGTTCTGGATTGCATGTGTATGCAGCACCTAGATCCAATAATTGGTTAAGAAATCACACTTTGGGGGCCTTTTTATATGAAATAGGAAGGTTCTTGTGCACTACACTCGATTTGATAACATGTTTCCAAAGTGTGAATTTTTGATCTAATGACCTTTTTGCTAGATTCATTTAACTTAATAGTTATTCGATTGCTTTTCATTCAATCAATATAACTTCAGATTAAAAAAAGCTCCATGTTATAACATAGACCTTAATTAATAGAATCGATATACTAATTCGAAATAATTCTAATCAACTTCCCATTGAATCGAAGATTGAATGAGAATGCCATTCTTTTTATGGCCATAATGATTGAAATGAAAAGTTGGATTTTTTTCGAAAAAATGTTCGTGTATTGGTTTGTGGCGTAGGTGCATGTGCATGAGTAAAGTGGGGCGGGTACATGTCAGACTTACGTAGATGCGGCTCTCATTCGAACATATAAGAATTCCCAAGGTACGACTGCTCTTATATAACTTATGAACTTGAAGATCCCTCTTATATCTAGTCTATATTTAAATCCCCAAATTTCAGCACGAATATTTGACGTTGCAGTATTGGCCCAGTTTATATTTCAAAGGTTCTTCAACTGAGTCAGTCAAAGTGCCAATAACACATATCTAAGGTCTCTTCAGTGATGTTTCTTTACAGAATGCTTACTTTCAGATAGTTTATAATAAAATGCCGCCCGCAAGAGATCTATATGATCCAATAAAAGATGGCGAGATCAGAGTTCTCGAAATAAAGCCTGGTGCCTTCGACGAACCTATTCACTGCACTTTATCTCCGTGTCTCCTTGATGATAACCCTACATACGATGCACTTTCCTACACTTGGGGAGATCCATCAGCTCGTGCTCCGATTAACGTCGATGGTCATGTATTTATGGCGACGACGAATTTAGAAAGCGCATTGAGGTATTTTCGGGATCCCGAAATCACTCGCGTTCTATGGGTCGACGCAGTCTGCATTAACCAAGAAGATATCCCCGAGCGGGGTATGCAGGTCCAACAAATGCGTCGTATCTATAAGGAGGCAAAATATGTGATGATATGGCTCGGTCCACCCGAGCTTGCAGCCAGAGAAATACGGGATGATCAGCATGCTCATGCAGAAACTGAGAGTACTGTTTCTAGCACTTCGAACCATTTTGCTTCCTTGAAGTTACTTGCTGATTGGTGCCAGATTGCCCGGCGTGGTGAAACAGAGTGGCCTCATCTAGACTCGGAGAACAAAGATAAGTGGCGAGACGCATTGCAATGCGAGTTTTGGAAACCTTTGAGAAATCCTTACTGGTGCAGACTATGGATTATCCAAGAAGTTGCTCTAGCGAAGAACCCTACTGTTCATTGTGGCTCACACTCAATCTCATTTGATGATTTGATTTTTGCCATTCGGTATGCTTCGTCTTGTGGAACACGTTATTCTGTGACAAGTGGCGAAGAACACTGGTTGGACGAATATTCATATGGTATCAAAGGACTCGTTCATTCGAGAGCCAACGTTGCTGAAAACAAGTCACTTCTACTCAGCGAAGTTCTGGAGATAATTGGCCCTCACATCGCAGTCACAGACCCTCGTGATAGAATCTATGGGCTTCTTGGACTTGCAAATAGCTGCGATATCATACCAGACTACACATTATCGAGAACTCAGGTCTATACCCAAGCTGCGAAGAATATACTCAGTAGCGGCAATTTTAATTATCTTGGCGTGTTCAGTGGAGATGAGAGTACCTCCAGCAATGACGCACCGTCCTGGGCCACAGATCTGGATCTCATAGCAGAGCATTCTTTTGGAGTTAGACCACTTACAATATACGATAACGATAAGTATTGCTACAAAGCGGCAACGGATCTAACCTCAAATTTGAGATTCCATGACAATGATCGTGTGCTGAGCGCCAGGGGTGTCATAGTAGGCGATATCGATACATGCGGTCAAGTCATGGACGCAAACACGCACTCGCATTTCGAAATTTTAGGTCAGTGGGAAGATACTATGCTACGGAGGTTTCGATGCGACCACCTAGTAGCATCTCAATCTGAAAATTCTGGTACAATTATGGGTGTGTGGGATTCCTGGAAAAAGAGGATTCGCAGCGCCAATTCATCATGGGCACCTAATTGGGGACCGATCAGCGATACAACTTTAGGTGGTTGGAGTGAGGGAACCTTAGACACAGATGATTGGGAGACTTCTATCTTGAATCTGCGTCAGGCTAGAGGATCAATGAAGCACCAAGAATCTTACGTGGCCGGTGGTACTTTGACGGAAGCGTATTGTCGGACCTTACTAATGAATAAGATTCTATCCGAATCAGATACCCTTGAAAGGTTTTACGACGATCACGTCCCCGAATACAATGAAGACATGTGTAAGCCAACACCAACAGAACTCAAGAGAATGTCTATGCTTCGTGAAAGCAGAATGTTTGACAAGAATCTTGAAGAAGCTATCAGAGGCCGACGACTCTTTATCACTTCCAAAGGACATATTGGGCTGGGCCACCAACAGGTAGAGAAGGGTGATGTATTGTGCGTTCTCTCTGGGTCACCTGTGCCTCATATCTTGAGACTACATGGTGATTATTGGACAGTGGTTGGCCAATGTTACTCGCATGGTCTTATGAACGGAGAGATTGGAAAGGCTTTAGAGTGTGGGGAAGTGACATCCCAGATGTTTGAAATAAGATAGTTTCAGGCTTACTAAAAATGCTTTTTTCGTAAATCAGATCTAGAACACATTGTTAGTACACTACTGCACTAAGCGGTAAATTTATACGCTTCTCTATTCTTAGCTCTCTTCTAACTTTCATCTCTCGGTTGCGATTCCACCCAGCCTCATAGCTTTCTTTCATGAGCGTGGCAGTGAATCAAAAACCATGAACTTTTGATAAGATTAATAGGGGTTGCGGATTATATATGTCACAAGACACAAGACAAGAGAAATCGATGAAAAAATTTTCATAGACAAACACGACTCCACAATTACTCTCGAATAATACTTAGGAATCGGAGCTTATATCAATGAAATTATTTCCCCTCAACTGCTCTGAAACTTTTTTACTTCCTCAGAACGTCTCCAGCACGTGAATAGCGATAGCATAGGTAATTTAAAACAATAGAGGGAAAGGGAAAGAAGAAAAGCACAGTGATCTTTTATATGCCGAGCATTAAAGTAGTGAACGTCTTATCTAATCAAACCGAATACTTGGGGTAAGTCATATTTATAGTTAGACTTTTCCTATCACTCTTAGCGAAATCCTAAATTTGATCTCGCTTCCATCGTTTCAATCCTCATCCATCAACTGATGGGTTTTAAATAGTCTGATTGCTATAGTAAAGCCAAATCCGGATTGATTCATCCTTCAAAATTACCATATTGCGGCGTCCGGATTCAAGAGCTTATGGAATTCTTGCTGTTATGTATACATTTATTTCACTGCCGTTTCCATATCCATTCACAACCGAGCAAAGATCTTCGCACTGTCACCACATAGTTCCCGCCATCAAATCCAAAATTCTTCAATCGACGTTCCCTGAAGAACTCATCATCTCATTATTTGTAAAAAATACATCCTCGTGTATCCCTCACCAAAGCATCAAGGTTGATTTTTGGAGTCTACCCATGATCACCTGCTTAGGGGCTTCCAAAACAATGCCTAAGAAGGAGAAAAGAGAGGAGGGGAGGGGTGTTGAATTTATACTACTCGAGCATGAAAATGAGAACAGTATTATTATTCTCAACCATTTTTTGGAACTTTTGAGCTCAGTTCTACAAGATCTATGCCCAGTCGAAAATCATTCTAATTATGGAAATAAAACCACCTGTAGCGTTACTTCCCTCATCCACTTTTCAATCTCAATCTTATCACAAGATATATAACCAACCTAATAATCAACTCATTCTTCACAACGCATACAAACATCATCAAGATGGCAAAAAACAAAAACCTCACTCATAATCGTATATAAACCACCATCAACACTCCACCATCATCCATCCTATCACGGGCTCAACAAAAAAAAAACTCAAACTCAAACCCGATCCACCTACTTCTGAAAAACTTCCGCAGACCGCAGATGAAGCATCATCAACCAGCAACTTCAGACGCTTTCGAAATCTCTAGAACGCAAGTTCAGAATCACATCATGCCTCCCAATTTCCATCTGCTGCTAAACAAAGAGCGAGACAAAATATCCGAGACGCGAGATCAAAACTCGGAGATCCGGAAACAATTACACGAGCTTTTTTTTTTTTTTTTTTCCTTCCAGAAAAATACACACTTTCAGATCTATGTGCATGACATAGAGAAGCAGACAAGCGCAAACGATTCGCGTATGAGAAATACAGATCATATTCTCCTCGGGGTGTAGATATTACCATACTCTCTTTTCGAAAAGTGTTAAGCGATATTTTACTTGTCTCCCAACCTTCCAGAGCGAAGATCCAATTCCATCGTACTACCCCACTATCTGCTACACAGAATAGTAACACGTATCAAAGTTAAAGCTCGCCGTCATTTCCAATCTGTCACGCATATGTAGTACTGGATATTGCCAAGGAAATAATCTCATCAGGTTGTTCTTGAAACCTGCATGCGTCTCACACGGTAGGGTATCTTGACTTACTTCATCACAATCTCACAACTACTTGTGCAATAAAATGCCAAACTCAGACTTTATCTTTTTAGGAACTCTTTGAAAACTGTAGGGCCGTTGGAAAACTCGAATATAATATTCATAAAAGAGAAGGGATAGTCCTACTACATCATGGGACTCTTATCCAATTTTCACTTGCCAATCGCAATTGAACACGAAAGGGGATCCCCGCATCGAGCATCACATATCCAGACCCTGACCCTGACACTACATTGCTTTGTGCATGTAAATTTTTTCATTTTTTGGAAGTGAATAGGTACTTTTGAAACTGGAAACTCATGCCATTAAGAAGCTGGAACGATTTCGACAACCCGCTAAACATTCAAAACTGACCGAGGGAATTTTAACTCAATCAAAGAGCTAAATGTTTTGTTCCAACCCCATCCATACATTTCATTATAAACTGCTTCTTGACACTATGGAAACCGTTTGTCAACTAAAGCAAAATGATTTCCCTCAAACCTCATATTGGGAAATCGGCAATCAACTCAATGTTCGCAGAAATTATAACCTGTATTATGCCATGCCTCTCCAGTTGTTGTCACAAATGCGCCACGTTCCTCCATCAGCTTGAGTCTATGCTCCTTGGCCTCTTCAATTCCCATAAGCAATGGATTATCATTGTCATTAAAGTATTCTCGCACCATTTCCATCAGCTCCGGGGAGAATTTCATGTCTTTGGTCGAAGTATCTGTGTTTAAGCCACTCTCTTTCAAAAGCATTACTAACTCTGCAGGAAGTTTCGACATAGCTGCTCTACGAGCCTCGGGAGTGTTTCCAAATACAGAGTCAGCCCACCAGTCAAGTTGCTGCGGTGGAACGTTGGCGGTAGAAATGACACGCAAGGTTGGGTCTACGAGCCATAAGGCAATGAACCGTCGATGGCCTGGTTTGGTAGGATCTTCTAAGCGAAAAGACGAAACTTTATGTTGACTTCTCTATGCGTCAGCACCCAGCATTCAAAAAAAAACGAGGTTATTAACTTACAAGACGTTTGGGAAAGCAAGTAGTCTTCCCTGACGTGTTTCAACGCTGCCATAATTTTGAAGACACGGGGAATTTCCTTGTCCCAGATTTGTTCCAAAAACCTGCTCTAGCCAAGAATAGGAATCCTGTCCAGTTTCGAGATCATTGTTTATATCTTCCCTTGTCTGCATACGGAATGAGAGGTCGCTCGAAGTAATATTCTCACTATCAAGGTAGTAGAGCGCAGTACCGGCAATGTGCTCATTCATTTGTCCCTCGATCTTACATCACATTAGCGCAAGATTTATTTTGGATAAAAGTGTTTCACTCACATGCCAACTACCCGCCGGAAATTCAGGCTTTTCCGGAGTAAGCTCAATGGATGCCATCTTAATAATGATTTGAAGACCGGACTCGTGAAATTGATGTGCAAGGCGGAGCTTGATTGAATAATCGATATCCTGGAAAAAAGGCTCTGGAATAACGGGTTTGCGTATCTCCTTCCATTCTTCTTCAGCATCTTCCTCTTCCTCTTCCTCTTCCATTTCATTGTCAGTACCCTCGATATCTATCTCATCCTTATCACTAGTCTTGAGACTCGATTTCTTTTGGCCAAATACTGGCTCAGGACCCGAAGGATTCCAATGCTCCGTATTTTCATCGCTGGAATCAAGTCAGAATCAAAATCCTCATCCCAAAAGAATTGGGGGAAACACATACTCTGGGTCTTCAGGGTATGGGAACCGAGGGTGCAGTCTTCCTGCACCATGCTTTGTATTGTAGTCGATATTAAGAGCAAGACATTGATCCCATAAAGGGAGAGTGGTCTCGACCAACTTTTCAATTGTGCGATAAATCTCGGGGTATCTGGTTGGATGAATGTTGTTAATGTAGCTGGTAAATTTGACTGTTCCATCTTCTTGGAAAGCCATGTTTGCAGGCAACCATTGATACTTGTTTGACCAATAATGATAACGTCCTGAATCGGATCCTTGGTACCCCCAGGTGGTATTTCTCGTCCCCCTGTGTATTTCCGCTCCCAATGGGATGATTTCGCCTTTTCCTGCCCATTTCTCGATGGCATCATTGACTCCAACGGCTTCATCCTTCATGATTCGACTACGACCGTGGACTAAAGGGTACATTGAAGGGTGTACAAGGTCTTGAACCATGTCATCTGAGTTGGGATGCCAATCAAGCGATGAAGATTGATCACTCTTGAGCGTATCAAAAGCTTCGCACAAAGAATTATGGAGATCCGCAGAGACTAAATGATCCGATTTGGCAACAGATGCGCAGGCATCAAGAGTTGGAATGACACCGGTCCTCTCATAATACTTGGCTTTACTTCGAAGTTCCTCGATGCACTTTTCAAAGTAGGTTAGTAGCAGAAGGTATCATGCGGAGAGCCACTTACACAGTCAAAAGTACTAGCGTTCATGATACCCTCTAAACGTCTGTCAATGTTATCATGATTCGTGCTAATCTTGCCGTGGTTGTTTCGAGTTTGTTGTTTGTCACGAATTGCTATCATCCAGAATTGTTCATCTGGAATGGCTAGAGCTTCTGCACGCCACTTGGACACAATTTCTTCGTTGAAGACTTTCGTGTGCCAATCTTCCTTATCCGTGAGACCATCCATAATGCTCATCATGGCAAGCTCTCGGACATAGATTAATTTCGAAATTGCGCCCCAACAGCCATCATGGGCAGCAATCGGATAGTGACTACTTTGGTTGGACAGTTTCTGTCGATCATAACGCAAGGGAAGGCCAAGACCTGGATAATCTGGCATTTTCAAAGGGTTCGAGGATCGCTTTGCTCCTTCTCGTTGTCTGTGATCGTGTATATAGATGGTGAATGAACGAATGATGGACCAAATGAATGTGTGTGATTTTCTCTTGAGGATGGTCGTCGGAACTTATATCTCGTCGCTCAGACTATGTGTTCAGTCGAGATGATGCTAGCATATTCTGCCTATTCTGCCTGAGAGAATAAGAGAAGGAAATATTTCAAGATTGTTCAGGATTCGACACCGTCGATGTAAGATCTAGGTACGCCTGGTATTGAACAGCTGAAGCTAATCATTTTTCGGCTTAGTGTAGGCAGAACACTCGTTTTCATCCCACAATTTCTCAATTAGGAAAAAATGAATATCCACATGTAATCAATCCGACGTTGTTGTCCCAAACCGGAGGATTAATTATGAGTTACTGTTACTCTCAGTCTTTCATTCTAACTCATTGTAGACATGATGCCTAAAATTGGGGAACGATCACGTGGTGATAATATCACGAGATCATTCAGGGCATGATGCTGAGGTCCTCTGCCCATAAAATCACCCCCTAGATCATCTTTCACCTGAGGATTCTCGTTGCTATCTTATCAACAGCTAAGTAATGAGATTGTTCGCTGCCGTTTAGAGATATAAAGAGATGTGTAAGTATTGCTTCTCACTGATTCCTTCTCACTGATTCTTACTCGCATTAAACTAGAACATGCACGCCATGAAACCTACTTTATCTTCCCTTGGTGTAGTGCACCACTTATCATGCGTGCAACCAATACACATTCCTTCCTGGCCCGAGGAACAAGATTTTGTATAATCAACTTGGGTTTTCGCTTGATCATAACGCCTCTTATACATCTGATTCTATACCCCTCCCATATTTCCTCGAGCCTCAAATCTCGAGACTCACAAGACAGGCACATGCCATAAAATGAATTTCCTTGATTGTTTCTCCTACTTGTAATTTTCTAACTGAATATATCGCTATCATCCCATCTCTCTCCTCCCAATTATACCTACACCTCATCAAATTCCAATGAATGTCAACTTCCCATAAGCCTTATTTATGAGGTCAGTAAAGACAACTATTTGTTTCCAATGCTTCACTAATCCACCCTCCATCAAATCACCTTTTTCTCCTCTTGACCAACCACACTAGAACCTCTTCCCCGGCTTCTGCAAATCTCCCCAAGCAGTATTGACTTGTTTCTTAATCTCCTTGAAACTAACAATAAAGCAATTTTCCCCATCTCTACTTGTCAATTGAATCTTCTCATCACTCCCCGCATCTAATTTATTTAAACACTTTATAATCCACGCCATATCCGTGACTGGCCTTCCTTCTGGATCAACCGAATGAAACACATAATCTCTGAAAAGTTTCAACGTGTATTGATTTCCAGTTTCGCTCCATTGAGGGTTATTTTCGTATTCTGGTCTTTCATTGATATTGCCAAGTTTAGCCATTAAGCGAACGAGTCGAGCATTCTCGAGCTCGCGACCGAGGTCGGAGGTTAATTCGTCATTCGCTTGGAGGGAGCTATCGAAGGCAGTGGCCATGCGGCCGGAAATTCCTCGTATGAAAGTTTGCAAATCTTTAGTCTCCGGGGAAGAAGGCGTTGTGAGAAGCCACATTATTGTATCGACAAGTTCTGCAGAATAAATTCGGCTAAGGCTATCGATATTGGTTTGCAAAACTTGAGGGTTAGTTTGAGGTGTGATTGATGCATTGACTGTGGCTAAGGATAACATAAGTATGCCGAATAAATGTAAATCTTCATATTGAAGTTCCTTGATATCGCGACGTTGTTCGTAATGTAGGATGTCGAAAATGGGACATGCATTAAGACGAATTCGATTTTTTTCTGTAAGAATAACTTTACTCAAATGCATACATCGTACAGCAAAATTAGCCTGATGGACAGCCTTGATTGCAACTGTGATTTGTACAATGTATGCCCAAAGAATGTCTTCAGATATTCGAGGAAGTTGATTTCTATAACGACTTGTATTTGTGGTGGAAAAGTGAACCTCTAAAAGAGTTTTTGAAAGTGGATGATAATTTGTGACAATTATTAATGAACTGCCATCTTTGAATTGTCGCGTAGTAAAAGCATCAATGAATGATACTACACCCGCACTATTGACTTCGTTCCATTTCTTGATGGCTCGAATAGCTTTATCATTGGCAAGAGTATAACCTATCATTCGTTAGTCCTAATTCGCGGAAAGAAAGGAATGTAGCTATCTCACCTTCTAGTCGTCTCAAGCAGCAAAATTTGCCATTCTTTTCTGCCATCGCTTTGTATACCCAACTTGTGCAACCAAAAACAGCGGTGCTCCTATTCTGGGTTGTGTCTAAAGCGACGAGAGAATGGTATGAATTCGGTGATGTACCAATAGTCGGAAGGGCATCTATTTTGGTTAGTAATGAAACCATCATAACGTTTCTCGTGCTTACTTGGCATTGCTTGATGATAAGCTTCAGACTTTCTTTGAAGCTCTTCACGAAGCCTGTCGGATAGGAAAAGATCATGGATAGATTTTTGATAAGGTGTCAAGTTATCCGTATGTGGACCAATCGGAGCATAAAAGTGGTAATTCAAAGGCTGGACGCTATAGTTTGGTTGTCCTTGAAAGTAGGTTCCACCTGCTCCTCCCGTTCCCACACCTGGTCCTGCTAAAATGCCAAGGTCTTCCGAATAATGGTTCTGAAAAGTGGTTGGAATCGTTTGAGAGACACTTCCCATTGAAAAAGGATCATAAGTAGCTTCAGGTGTGGCACCGTTGGTGGGTAGCTTGATTTTACGTCAGTACGCTATTCAGTATACACAATAGATACTTTCATGCCCAAGTTGGATATGGAGATGACGATTAGGGATGACTGAAGTGGTGCTTACAGTTTGAGAGAGATCGTAGTTCTGTGGAGTGAAGTCTCTTTGTGTTGGATTGAATTGAGGTATTTCTGGATCGAGTGGTGCATTAGGTGTAGCAGTCCCACTCGTAAGTCCTCGGGGAGTGAATGGAGCCGCATTTGCAGCTTGCGAAGTTATTGAAGATGCTCCTTTATTGGACGAGGATATGGTTGCTGGTGTAAAAGAAGGCGAATCTACGTTTAATGCTTTCTTTGGCCTATCATCGTTAAAGTTAGTATTCAACAATGTAAGTTTCTGTCCCGGCCTCTCATTCGATCCCAAATCTCGACCGTGATAAGGTGTTTCCAAACGACTCAATTGTTGCGGATGAGTCGAGGAATGATTAAATTTTTCCTGGACACTGGTTGGAGAATATTCTGCCGAGCCCGAAGTGTGTCTATCTTTCCATACTCTTTTGCGAGTGGTTTTTGCAGGGCTAACGACCTGGGTTTTGGAAACTGGATGGTCCTTTTTGTCTACGACCAACCATGGCTTGTGCCATGGATTATCCATTCTTTTTGATCAACTTAGATTTGACAATCCGTACAATCCATAGATGTATGATGTGATCTTAGGACTGCTTTCTTGAGGTGTTTATTGGCTAAAACCTGCAACTCAATAAAATCTGTTGTTCCTGTCTGGTGTTACAGGAGATAGTTGTGCAATGAAGAGTAGAAAGAATGTATTTGTAAGAATAATGTGTGATTCGAATAGAGTCGCAATGAAGATACGACAGGCAAGTAGTACCCCCATACCATTCCTATCATAGCAGGAGCCAACCACGAGACTGGGTAAGTTGCCAGAAATGAGTAACCATGGTCCAAATACCCCGTAAGTCAGACAGTTTTTGTAAAGTGGAGAAAAGAGGTTGACCAATTGCAACATCAAGTACGAATACCGAGACTGGCTTTGCGAAATGTTCGAACCGACGAAAGCGAATTTCAAGAGACAACCACAGCTCCAGATCATTCCCCTTTATTACCGAACAACAGCGATTGCCACTCTTTGCAAAGTATATGATGTCAAGGAATTGAAAATCATTTCAACACTCTGATTAATCAAAGCAACACAAAGCAACACATAACTTTTTCAATGAAGTATCGTGATGTTATCTTTCACAGTTGCCATTGAAAAGAGTCTCAGATTTAGCTGGAATGACGCTCTGCTAGCTCTACAGAGGTCACTTCCGTGGAGGCAGACCGATTCGAGTCAATGAATCATATCGAGCGCAGCGAGCCGTGAGGCTTGGGGTCTTGATCCCATGATAGCGAACAAAGTGCCAATTCGCTCGAAATTCACCTCCATTAAACTCCAATACCAATGGCGATCCTTCCCAATTTCGGGGAAACCAACATAGAAGTCCAAGGGGAAATATATCTGGAAGTCCAAATATTTGACGAGATCGAAATGGAAGAGGGCCACATCCTTTATTTGAATCCGAAAAAACTGAAATCAACTCACTGATCGATTATTCCTCCAAGTCCCTTGTTGGGATCATGATTGAAGGCACAACCTTGATCCTCATAACGACAATGCCCATATATCAGAACATTTCGACATAGTGTATCCTTTGCATTTTCTAGTACAGCTTCATCAATATCCATTCTCATTTCCAATGTACATCAACCCAAGAATGCGCCTAAAACATACCACGTCCTTTCGGCCTCGGAGAACTCGTCGGTCTGCGAAGTTCGGGTTGATTGAATCTTGTAGCCGCCATTGTTTTATATTATATGTTAAGTTCTTGCTTAAAGATGAATGGAACTATCTGCCGGACCCCAATGACACTTTAGGAAGCCTAAGAAAAAGGAATCATATTAGTTAGCTTGGTTCAATTCAACAAATGGGGTAGTTTCAAGTATCATCTAGCGTTTTCGAAAGGGCATTGACCGCAGCGACGCGTAAACGGGTTAAAATGAAGGGGGTAAGTGATGAATCTGCTTTCTGCTCACTTGAATCTGGCTGACATTTCCTAAAATCCAATAAGACGAAGATTGGTGCTTGTGAGGTTTAATGAGTAGAAATGGTTTTCAACATAAGAGCTATAGAGAGTCCTGCCAAGGAACAGACAGATCAAAACCAATGTGATATCTAGCACATTCAATGAAAATTTAGACCAACAGTCGTGTTGAGGCTGAAGATATCATAATATATATGACGCGGGGTGGAGGTTCCTTTGAAGGTGGGAACACTGGCTGGCTGGTGGTGATGCACCAGAAGTTAATGCGATCCGATAAAGAGGTGGATCCAGATTCTCAGCCTTGCTGTGGCTTGGACGGCACGCTGGTTTATCCGATGCCGATATGTGGCTCAATCATTGAACGATCATCATCAATTCTAGACTGGATAAGGTAACTATTAGTTAAGATAACTCGAGAATCGTGATATCACACAACTCTAATTTGTATAAAAAGAACGATTTACTATTATCTGGCCACTACTACGGTACTCATCGTTTTACCTGAATATGCAAATATATTTCAAGTAACTTTCTGTCTTTTGGACGACACGACAAACAAACGGACAACACAAACAATGGCTACTTCAGACACCGATATTAGCCAGCTGTCCGAAACACAGCAGGCAGCTTTACAACAATTACTTGCGGTAACTGGCCAAGACGTAGATCAAGCAGTTCCTCTATTGCAGAGATCACAATGGAGTGTCGAGGTAAGGATTCGAGCTTTATCCTTCAATAGTCCCATTTCTCTCATCTCGTAGTATTAATCCTCAATAGATTGCAATCGCAAAGTTCTTTGACGGCGAAGATGATTCTTTGACAGCAGCAGGGCTAGCAGCCCAAAACGTTCCACCTCCTCGAGCTTCAAGACAAGAGAATCTTCAATACAGTCTCCTCAACGAATCCTCAAATCGATCAAGAGCTCAAAATGTGGACTCGGCTCCAAGGATTGTTCCTCAACCAGAGGATCAAGTTATTCGAAGACCAAACCTTATTTTTGCCATACTGTTCGCACCATTTAGTGTGCTCTATAAAGTTTTCTCGATGGGATATAGAGCCTTTGCATTCTTGTTTCCTTTTCTACCAAGGTTTAGACCTACCGGCGCATCAAATACAATGGGACGGAGGTCACTCAAACCGAGAGATGCGGCAACTCGCACAAAGCGCGAATTCGAGGAAGAATATGGACCAAATAATATACCATTTTTCGATGGAGGTTATGCCCAAGCACTGGATCTTGCGAAGAAAGATTTAAAATTCCTTATTGTTCATTTAATGTCACCGGAACATGATGATACATCTGATTTTGTACAACAAACTTTACTTTCCGAAGAAGTCACCTCATTCCTAGGGGATAAAACCAACAACATAATATTTTGGATGGGAGATGTACGCGATTCAGAAGCATATCAAGTCTCTTCAGCTTTGAGATGTACCAAGTTTCCATTCACAGCCTTAATTACTCATACACCCGACCAAGGAGCTACATCAATGTCGGTGATTGCTAGAATCTCTGGACAAGAGGCACCTGGCGCATTCGTAGCGAAATTACAAAGCGCAATGGGACAGCATTCCGAGAAATTAGCTGCAGTTCGTGCACAACGTTCAGCGCAAAACTTCGAGCGCACATTAAGAGAAGAACAAGATTCTGCTTATGAGCAATCTTTGGCACAAGATAGAGAACGTGCTAGGCAGAGAAAGGAAGCAGAAGCTGCGGTTGCGGCAGAAGAAAAAAGAAGGAAGGAGGAAGAAGAACTTGCTGCCAAATTAGCCGAAACCCAAAAACAATGGAAACAATGGCGAGTACAAACCATTCAACCAGAACCTGAGCCCGGAACCAATGTTGTTCGAGTTGCATTGAGAATGCCAGAGGGTGCTAGAATTACTCGACGTTTCGAAGCGAATTCAGAAATCGAAGAACTTTACGCATTTGTTGAATGCCACGATTTACTTGAAACTAGCAACGATTACAGTGGGCAAAAGCCGGAAGGATATGAACACAAATATAATTTCAGATTAGTGCAGAGCATACCTAGAGAAGTGTATGAAATTGGAGGCGGAGGAACAATTGGGGAGAGAGTTGGCAAGAGTGCGAACTTGATTGTGGAATCTATTGATGATGACGATGATGATAATGAATAAAATGGGGTGGTAATTTAGTTGATGCTGGTATACTATGGTAAATTATACCATTGGCGTTTGGATTAACTCCGGCTAGAGTTCCATATCTAAAGTAGTATTAAAGCATCACTGCGTGGGTGGCATAGACTCTTTACAATAAATTCATCTATCATCAAGAACAATACTCCCTGAAACAACTTGATATAACGCCCCCAAATGTATAGATCTCGTTAAGCATAATATTGTAGCCCACCAGTCAACTTCCTTGTCCCAAGTCCCTTGATACTTCATCCCACTCATTGTCTGTTTTGTGTTGCTTTGTTCTGTTCTCCTATTTCAAACTCAATACTCCTTCCTATAACTTTCTGATGCTCTCTCCCACTGCCAAAAGTCTCCGACAAGACTCAATCAACAATATGGGTGATCAAGACCCCCCTCTTTCACATTTCCCACATCACATTAACTTTACATCACATCAATCACATCAAACCTCTACCCACAATTCTCAAACATAGCAAATCAAACACACCATGAGAATCAAGACTGAGAATTCAGCACTCCCGAGCATATTGTACTATACATCAGGATCGTGATCGTGAATGAGCTTTCCAAGCTTGAACGATCCTTTCATCATGTGTCCTCCTCGTATTAAGATTGGAAATCTGGTGGAGTGAGTGCATCAATGCGGGTATATCGGGTTGGTTGTGATCTCAAGTTTGAGAACACCTGGTGTCTAGATCTATCAGATGAGTAGAGTTTGTAGTTGAGGAAAGAGAAATGAGAAATGAGAAATGAGATTTGGGAATAGTGTTTAGTGTTTAGTGTTTAGTGATATGTATTCTTAGCGTTGCTAGAAGTAATTACTAACTATTGAGGTGAGAGTCCTTTCTTTCACTTCTATCCATTTTTGTTTCTCTCTCTCGAGGTCCTGTTGAGAATAACATCCATTGTCTGTTGTGGAAAACATGTTCAATATTCTTCATCCTTCTCTCTTTTCTCTTCTCCCCTTCTTCCCTTGTTTCTTGTTCCTACATCTGCTTCCCAATCTCGAAACTTTATTCCTCTGTGTAGACCTGTCCAAATGCCACCTGACCCCTCCCCGCCGTTCCCTCATTTATCCACCCTCCAAACATCATACCCTCTCATTACCAAACACCAAACACCAAACACCTAGCCTCCCACCATCTTCACGATTCTCTCGATCCCCCCCCCCCCCCAAACTCTCGAAACCCTCATCCCTGTGATCTACCATTTTTCTTCCCCCCCCAAGTCTCCAGAATCCTCTTCACTCTTTTAGCTCAACATCCCACAATCCCTATTTCCAAAAGCAATTTCTCCCTTCCGCTCGAACCCCCACAAGGTCCGCTATCGATGCAAGAATTACCAATACACCATTATTTCCCATACCAATTTCACACATCAATCGAATGCAATCCCATCAGTAAAGAAGAGACTACATTAATTTCAACTACAAGATCCACGTAGGTAGCGACTCCTAATATAAAGTTAAATTCAGATGGAGATCTACTGGAGATGAAAGACCATATGCCCTCGTGACGAAGGCGAGAGTTTTATGAGATTAAAAATTTGAAGTTAATAGGTATATCGGTAAAGAAATAACCGACGCTGGAATGAGGAGCTCGTTTACTGTGATTTTCGATTGGTTTTTTGTAAGAGGAATATTTGTCATTGTGTATCTTGCGATGTGGATTTGGTGGGGACAGAGAAGAAAAAACACGGAATCGAAGGGAATATATTGATTTGTAGAATCAAGTCTTACAGGATTATTCGAGAGTTTATAGCCCTAACAAGATAGTGTTTGCACATGGCTATTGAAGGGGATAGGATAGGATGCATCAGCCGAGATCATCAAATCTTGATCTGGGGCTTTTATTTATAATTCATTCCCGGGTCTCATTCTAGAGCTACAATTCTACATTGACTGTCCTTTTATTTCGGTGCCCATCTCTACAAGTATTGATATAATAAAAATATACACATTGAATATGCCCTCGTTTCTTCGTGTCTCGGCTGGCCACCACACACTAAACTTACCTGCCTCCATTCAAGACATAACAGTAAGACTCCATTCAACTCTAAATAGAAATTCCAAGAACATAAATCCGACACCTTCAATTTTTGCAGGCTTGAAATTCCAGATAAAATTGTTAACGACTCACAATTGACGTGAGTCACTAGTGGTAGGCGAGAAAACGCAATCTGGCACGAAGGAGATGTTCGCCATGCGATCACAACCATCACCGGTGTATCATCTAACAATCTCAGAAAAGAACGCTATTTTCCGAAAAAGGATATCATCGAATTGCGTACATCCCGCCTTTAGATTTCCACAATTTCTTGTACGATCTCCCAGGTGCTGGAGATGTTGAAGTGATCATCCAGGGCGAACCAGATTACACCAAAAATCACGAATGAATCCAGCAGAATTCAAGATTTTCCCGATCTGAAGAGTTCTGAGATCTTGGAACTTGCTGGAATCCATGATTAAGAGTTGAGTACCAAGTATCTGCCATCCCTCCATACCTTGTAGACAAAGAAGAATAAATGGCATACGATGATCTCGAGTGGGAACCTTTCTGGAGTATCATATAATCTAGAGTCAATTGAATCAAGCATGAAGTCGTGCCCAAAGAGATTGACAGATGCTGAGGACGCTGTAACTAAGTATCGAGCCTCATACTTTTCATGAACGCGGTGTAAGAAAATGCCATGTTTGACAACTGCATGCATCATTAGTACGCATATCCGTCACCAATTCATGCACATCTTCATGCGGCAGCATTTGAATCATCGACATGTTGATGCCTTGCCGAAATACAGACTCCTGTCTTTTTCCTGTTCCATGTAAGCTATGGCCCTCATTTCCGATATCTTCCAACGCCTGTTAAGATACCGTATTCATCAACCACATCTCGTAGTTTGTGAAGTGACTCATTACAAAAGTCCAAAGCGGCAAGATGTTCAGGGTTATCAGGCGTCGAGACTGTAAACTCCGTGGAAAAGAGCTTTATAATCGAAAGCTCGTTGTTAGCAACAGGGGTTTTATAGGAGCGTCTCTTGCGCCCTCGAAATTGATGTGTAAATAGTTACAGCTTTATATGACTTGATCTGTCAATGAAATCATGCCAATAGCACCACCAGCATCCATCAACCCTTCCATTGTATGATCAACATTTAGGAAAAAGATGTGAAATATGAAATTTGGAAAAGGATAAGGAGATTGAGATGAAGCATGAACCAAGAGAGGGTGGGATGTTAAGGTTGAACTACATCGCATTGTGGCCCAGGGCTGCCGCCATAGCCCTCCTTGTGTATCACGTCTATGTAGCTGCCCACTGACTACCAGATACCAGATATAAATGGAAACTCAAGATGAGGAGGTGAAAATAAGCAAGGAAAACTTTATAATTAGGATTTCCTGAGCCAGCAATACAACCTTCATTGGGAGTTTGCGGTCTATTTTGAGCCTCTTGATTATCATAAAAGGGTCTTGAGTTGCAAAGACTGAGTTATTCGACGGCGATAAGATTGAATCTACTCATTACCAAGATCTTGTGATCGAGACTTCGAAGTTTGGATTGATAGCCAAGAAGATGCAAAATGCCAGGTTGAATTGACAGGTAGTTGGTGAGCAAGAGCATTCTGAACGAATTCGAGTATTGAAGAGCGTTATCCAATCGAGCTTGAGAATGATCAAATTTCCTTTTGGACTGATGTGAAAATGTATGTTTGCGGATAAAACATCATTGAGTCGATGCGAAATGAATTTACGTCCCAATTAAATGCACATCGAGCACATCGCGATCACCGTATTTCGACACTTTTGGAAACACCATCATCTAGACGTCACAACATCAATCATTATAGTCAATCTTTAGACTCCAGCACTCCAAATCCAGACGTATATCTTCAGATCCTTCAACCATACCGCCTAGAATCTCGCAATTGCCAGATGTTATACAGCAGTAGGATGTGCGCTTGCATCTAACATGGATACATATTACCTCCAGACCTCGATTCCTTAGTGAAAGTAGAGAAGTGAACGATAGAAATTAGGACTGTGGAAGTAGCGATTGTTGCGAGGGGTTGATGGTGAGTTTGATAAACAAGCATAGCCATCCGGCCTCGAAGCTCCTGGTAGCTTCATCATCATCATCATCATCATCGACAGACAGACCAAGATACCCAACCCGGAGTACATATCCGAGACTCACAATAGGCGACTTGATGTCACCAGAACAGTGAACAAGACATCGATGGACTCGCTAGAGCACGTATCGGGCATCGTTACCCAAAAGGCTTCACTGGTTTCAAATCACAAGATATATTTGTCACCTCGTGAGGTGATGCCGTGTACCATTGCACAAGTAAAGCGAAACATCTTCGCCGTTAGATACGGAAGACACAGGGGGAATTCAGTTGATTGTCTGAATAACTGTCAGTGTCTGTGCAAGTGAAAGGCTGTGACGACGATCCTGACCTAGAACCATCACTCAGCCGCAAAACTTCCTGTTTGACGAAAGATCTTCAGCATCGTTGGCGTAGAATGAACCTTGAACCGTACAAATATTGTTGGCTTGCAGATGGATCATCGTGGGGGCATACTCTGTGCATATGGAGCTCGAGAGTCGGGCCAGAATTGAGGGAATCAAAAGTTTCAAGCTCATGCTGATGGATCTATGGACAATTCTTACTCTGTATGCTCACTGTACATCTGGATGGGACGGTACCTGGCTTTGAATACCATTCACCATATCACAAGCTTCTTTCTAAACTTCTAGAAGAATGAGACTTCCAATGAGCACATCTCATCCGACCCATCAAATCCATGATTAGCATCATTCACAAGCTTCTTTTTGCCTTTGGAGCTTCTAGAGATTCCATGAAGCTAAACACAACCACTCAGAATGGTTCCGATAACTTCCATGGATTGTCTAGACAACTGTTCACCGATGATAGGAGTGTTCATTCGGTAGTGGGGACGAATTCCTTTTCCTTTCTCGTGAGTTCACGAGACACAGTGCAGTGCGCACATACACAACACATAGGGCAGACATGCGGCGCCAGCACGTCAACATCCTATTTTATCATTCCATTCTCTCCCCATTGACGACGCGGGCACGGCATTCATTGGAGCAATTTCAATTCCGAGAACTTTATTCTTTGACATGTTACATCTATGACTCTTTGACATCCCTCTGATGATACTCTGAGCATTTAGCATGAATGTGAACAGGCTAGGTTCGGCATTTTGCTTCTGATTATCAATGGAAAGGAGGGAAAGAAGGGAAAGAATGGACAGAAGCTCATACAAAACCTTCATTTTCGTTAGCAATCTTTTTTTGGACGAAAGATGCGGTGACAACAAATTCTTCCCTAGTGACAAGGGTAGCTTGACAGACCATGCATGGCTCGAAGTGGCTTCACAGAAGTCTCGAGAAGGTTGCAATCCACTACTGACCCACTACGGTATCCACTGCGGTATCCACTCGTGCATCCACCAATGGACCAATTGTACCCAATTTTCAAAGGCCCGGGTGTGACTAATCCACTTACAGCTTAGTCATTGTTGGACCCCCTCATGTTCATGGATAACCTCATCTTTGGCCGGAGAAAAATCAAAATCTTTTCTCTGGCGAATGTCCGCAGATTGTGTGGACAGCGCTTCGCCCACGACAACCACTCCCGTATTCACTCATTTACCACGGAATTACGAGACGTCCCAATGCGGTATTTATTGTCTACATTATAGCCATTATAGCCATTATGGCCGTAATTCCACAGATGCATCGATAAATCATGCGGTGGACGGTGCAAATTGCGGAAAGTGGATAGCAAAGTCTCTCACGACAACCTATCACCTTCACACCCAGACAGGTAAATCTTTTCTCGGATGCAATAAAGTAAATTTTCCTTTTCCTTTTCCTTTTCCTTTTCCCTCGACATCTGTGATCTTATTCATTGGTTCATCCGCCGGCCCTCCCAACCCCTCCATTCTACCCATACAAACCCACCCATTTCTTCCCAACCTTGTCTTTTTTCCTTGCTCACTGTTGGTCCCATCTGCCGCATTGGGAAAAAGAAAAGAGCTTTCCCTCATTGCCTTACCACATCACAAGTCTCTCCGACTTTTTTCTCCCAACCTGCAAGTCAACCTCACTCCATCTCCTCTTTTTCCCCCCCCTTGTGTAGCCATCTCACAAGCAGGAGAAAAAAGTGAGTAGAAGAGAAAGTAAACATCCAGGTTCTCCCGGATGTCTCTTTTTCGATACATTTCTCACCTACCATACGCAATCTTCAATCCAACCATGTTCGGTCGTTTGTTAGGTCGTACCGCTTCCCCTCCAAGGGCTCTTGGAGCTCCTCTTTCTCGCACAACTACTACGACATCAGGTGGAGAGGATTCAACTACATCTGCCGAGCGAGATGCTAGGGATAAGGAAATCGTCGAGGCTGCGATCGAGGAGGCTGTCAAGAAGGCCTTGAACTCGGATGTATTCTCAAATGCCATCGCTACCTCTTTGGTCTCGCAGATTAAACCAGCCTTCGAATCGTCTATCGCTTCTATCCCTACCGCTATTCAAAATGTTTCCCTCAATGTTGATGCTGTCGATACGAAACTCGCTGCCACAGCTACCAAGCTTTCTCAACAAATCGATGCCAGCAATGCAGAGACTGCAAGCAAACTGGCTGCCGTCGAAGAAGCTGTTGCCAAGCTTACATCTTTGTTGGAGGGATTGAACGAAAAGTCTGCTTCTCCACAGGATACATCGGTTTTGGAATCGCACACTACAAAGTTGGATGGAATTGCTACAGAGGTTGCTGCTCTTAAGAGTTCTACAAATGAGGAGGCATTCAATGCCATCACATCCGACCTTGCTATTATCAAGAGTGATGTTGCCGCCATCAAGGAATCTGACTCAAGTGCTACCTCCAAGGATATCCTCTCCGCTGTTAACTCTTCCAATGAATCTCACGCTTCCCACGCTGCTGCTTTGAACGAAATCAAGTCTGCTGCTGAAGGACATGCTTCAACTCTTGGAGAGATCAAATCTACTCCTGCTTCTGCCCCAACTGATATTTCTGGTCTCGAGAACTCCATCAAGGATATTGCTGCTTCCATCGAGGAAATCAAGTCCGCACCTGCACCATCTACTGTCGATATCTCTGGTCTTGAATCATCCGTTAAGGAAATTCTCTCTACTTTGGGTGAAGTTAAGGAAACTGTTTCTGCTCCAGCTGCCACTGTTGAGAAGACTGATATTTCTGGATTGGAAGCTTCTGTTAAGGAGATCTCTGCTACCGTCAATGAAATTAAATCTACCCCAGCTCCAGCTCACGAAACCATCGACCTTTCTCCAATTGATGCTCAACTTAAGGAAGTTGCCTCTAACGTTGCAGCTATTAAGGAATCTACCTCTACCCCAGCTGCTACTCCTGAACCAACTGATATTTCTGGCTTGGAATCTTCTGTCAAGGACATCATTGCTACTCTCCAGGATATCAAGACTTCTACTGGTGCCACTCCTAAGGAAATTGACTTCACTCCAATCACATCTTCCCTCGAATCCCACAAGAGCACCCTCGAGGAAATCAAGTCTTCCGCTTCTGGACCAGTCGACCTTTCTTCTCTCGAATCCTCCATTGCTGAAATCAAGGCATCCCTCGAATCTCATTCCGGTGCTCTCAACGAAATCAAGTCTATTCCAGCACCAGAAAAGACTGATCTCTCTACCATTGAGAGCTCCGTTAACGAGATTAAGACTATTGTTGAGGAAATCAAGGCCAAGGAAACTCCATCTGCCGAGAAGGTTGATTTGAGCAATGTTGAATCTTCAATTGAATCCATCAAGGTATCTGTTGAGGAAATCAAGACCAAGGAATATCCAACTGCCGAGAAGGTCGATTTGAGCAACGTTGAATCATCTATCGAATCTGTTCGGGCAATTGTTGAGGAAATCAAGACAAAGGAGACCCCAGTTGCTGAAAAGGTTGATTTGAGTCAAATCGAGTCATCCATCGAGTCTGTCAAGGCCTCTATTGAGGAGATTAAGACTAAGGAAACCCCAGCTGCCGAAAAGGTTGATTTGAGCCAAATCGAGTCATCCATCGAGTCTGTCAAGGCATCTATTGAGGAGATCAAGACTAAGGAAACCCCAGCTGCCGAAAAGGTTGACTTGAGCCAAATCGAGTCATCCATCGAGTCTGTCAAGGCATCTATTGAGGAGATCAAGACTAAGGAAACCCCAGCTGCCGAAAAGGTTGACTTGAGCCAAATCGAGTCATCCATCGAGTCTGTCAAGGCATCTATTGAGGAAATCAAGACAAAGGAGACCCCAGTTGCCGAAAAGATTGATTTGAGCGCTATTGAGGCATCAATTGCCTCTGTCAAGAGCACAGTCGACGAAATCAAGGCTAAAGAATCACCAGCCCCAGAATCAGTTGATTTGAGCAAGATTGAATCTTCCATCGAGTCCGTCAAGTCCATCGTTGAAGAAATCAAGGCCAAGGAGGCTCCAGCTCACGAAAAGGTTGATTTGAGTGTAATTGAGGCATCCATTGCTTCAGTTAAGATGACTGTTGATGAAATTAAGGCTACTCCAGCTCAAGAACAAAAGGCAGTTGATCTTTCCAACATTGAGTCTTCCATTGCAGCTGTCAAGGCTACAGTGGATGAAATTAAGGCTACACCAGCCCCAACTCATGAAGCTACTGACCTTTCTAACATTGAATCATCTATTGCTGCTGTCAAGTCATCCGTCGATGAAATCAAGGCTGCTCCAGCACCAGAAAAGATTGATCTCAGCTCAATTGAATCATCTATCTCTGAGATTAAGGCAGCTATCGAAGAAGTCAAGGCATCACCTGCACCAGAAAAGATTGATCTTTCCAACATCGAGTCCTCTATCGCCTCCGTCAAGACTACCGTTGATGAAATCAAATCTACTCCAGCTCCATCCTTCAAGGAAACTGATATCACTGGTCTTGAATCTTCCGTCAAAGAAATCATTACAAGCATCTCTGCCCAAGATGGTGTCTTGACTGAAATTAAGACTACAACCGAGAAATTTGATACCAAGGAAGTTTTGACCAAGGTAGAGTTGATTGCTCAAGAGGGTGTTTTCTTGAATGAGAAGGGACTTGGTCAAATCAAGGAGAATGTTAAAACTATTGAGTTGAAGTCACCAGCTACACCAACATCTCCAACAACCCCAACATCTCCAACATCTCCAGGATCCCCATCATCTTCGACATCCCCATCAAAGTCTACCCTTAAGAAGAAGAAGAGAAAGGCAGCGGCTGCTGCTGCTGCTGCCGCGGCCGCATCAGGAAATGCTACTCCTGAGAATAAGTCTGAAGCCGAGAACGAACAAGCGGCTTAAATATTCTCTTCTGATTTTTAATTTGTTCAGTTAGGGGAATGTTTATGACGAGAAGAAAATAGGTGAAGGGTGTATGATGGTGGAGAATTGAGTGGATGGATATGATGAATGTCTACTAATACTGGACAAAATGGCAATTATATGGAGGAGCTAATAATGATGATGTAATGGGGGGATAGTCTTCTAATATGTCTAATGGATACCAAAACCTTGTATACATTTCTATCATATTTTTGAGCATTTGCATTTGTATTTACTGTGGCTTTTGCTTGGTTTGCATTGCACATTTTGCGATGTCTCATTGCATTGCATTGTTTGCAAACATGCGAGCATTATACCCGTCTCTCTTACTTTATTGATGTAGGTGTGTGTATGTATTGAGATGGGAAACCGGAGGGGTGATTTTTTTATGAATTATGATGATTGTTGATGGGGGATTGGGAATAGAGGATGAGTGATAGATGGTGGTGATTAGTAGTCGAGGTGGAGGTAGTGAATGAAAATATGCAATTTCATCTTATACTTATGACTTTTGATCTTGATTTATTGTATGTGTTTGTGCTTGTGCTTGTATGTGTTTGTACTTGTGTTTGTGTGTTCGGTGTGTGGTACATAGTTGTACTTGTGATACTCGCACAACTCTAGTCGTTACATCCCCGCAAAACGAAACAAAATTTCGGGGATGCAGTGTGAGGTGAGGTGATCTGAAGTGAAACATGCCTTTTTTTTTCGCTCGAGATGGATGGATGGATAGATAGGTGGATGAATGAAGAATTATGGCTCGTTGTATTATATGCATGATGCGCGATGGATGGATTATTGGATTATGGGCGAAAAGGTGAAAAGGTGAAAAAGTGAGGATGGGGATGGAGATGGGTATGGGAATGGTCAGATGGGGATGGGATAGAAACGGGCGGTAAATAGGAATGGCAAGGAAAGGAAAAGGAAGGGGAGGAAAGAGAAGAGAGTAACAGTTTGGATAGTAATGTTGGCGCTTGCATCGTGGAGTTTTTCTTCTTCTTTTCTGGGGACATGGTGCGGAGATCAGTGGATTGGACGAGTGGGTGGGATTCGGGCATTTGAATTCTGGATTGGAACGAGTTACTTGGTTGGGGTGGGAAAGGGGGAGATGGATAGAAATGGGTATTAGAGCTCAATTTACTGGGTTTTGCTTTATGTTTCTTTGCATGAGTGGATGGGTGAATGGATGGGTGGATGGATGGATGGATGGAAAGATGATGATATTGTATGGCGTACGAGGTGTTTATATGCAGAATTCGAGAAAGTACAGAAATCTCTAGTCTATATATATGTTTTATTACGCATTTCGATTTCGCGGCGGGTTTGTAGGAGAATGGTCTGTTTATTGTTAGTTATATTGTCATTTTGTTTTATTTTATTTCATTTCTTTGTTTTGCGTTGTGTTTTCATGCTGCTTCTGCTTCTGCTTCTGCTTCTGCTTCTGCTGGTTGGTTTTAACTGTGAGCTTCTTACTTGTTGAATTGAGGGTTTTGTTACATACTTGATTGTCTGTACTGTACTGTACTGTATGGTTTCTTTCAGGATTTAGAAATATTGGAATATGAATGGACTGTGTTGTGTTGTGTTGTGTTGTAGCACCGGAACTCAACGATCCGATTTTGGTTTCAGGTGATAATAAAGTCTGAGTCGGGGTCTTGGATGCAGACGTAGACGCAGATTTACATTTGTATGAAGGGTAGTGGATGGTGGATTGGGGTTGAGATGAGATGAGATGAGATGAGATGAGATGAGATGAGACTTTTCGTACTTCTTTCCGTCCGTTGTGTGTTTATGTTTTGGATTGAGGTGTAGGATGTAGGATGTGGTTTTATGATGATATATCCTGTGGGATTTCTCTTGCGGATTTTGATTTCGTTTTGGTTTTGATTTTTAGCTGTGAGCACACGGATGGGATACTGCGGAAAAGAAATTGAGAGCGGAGGATTTTCGATTTGTTTAACTCATTTCTGGCGAGAAGAAAAGGAAAAGGAAAATGCCAGCCTCTCATCAACGACATCGTCGATCACCTTTCAAACGTACTTCATTCCGTCGTACTTCATCGGGTTCGAGTTCTTTAAAGTCGGTTTCGGAGATCCAGCCTCAATTCCATGATCATGTTAAGCCTCAGTTCTCACATCCCACAATGCCGGAGTGGGAGAATGGAGATATTGTGATTCGGAATGTGGATGTGGAGAAACAGTCTGTTGCTTTTTATCCGGAGATTACTGTGACGGTTTGTCGTGATGAGATGGCTGTGGTGAGGAAGGAGGATGGGGAGATTTCACAAGCGCAACATCAATCTCAATCTCAAATATTCCGGTCCGAAGATATAAAAAAAGAAATGGAAGGGAGAGATACAAGTCCAGCTGCAAGTAGTGTATACTCCACCAACACTCTTGGATATCCAAATACAGATGCGGATAACGGTTCATGTTCATATACATCTTGTTCATCCATCCCACGAGTGCCAGGACTCTCTCTTGAGACTTTGACTTCGAGGTCTGCGGTTTCTGATATTTCGTTTTTGAATGTCGAGGGGAAAAGTGATTGTGAGCTGGGTGTATCGATGGCTAGTTCACGAATGGAGAGATGGAAAAGTTTTGGGAGGGCAAAGGGGAAAGTTCGAGGGTTCCTGGGAAGTGGGAAGGCTAGGGATGGAGAGGGAGAGGGAGAGGGAAAGGGAAAACATGGAAAGCATCATGAGAAAAAAATAAGACCTTTCCTAAGGAAATACTGTCTTCATCCTTTTAGTATGAGGAGTAGTTTTCGCTTGGTGGGGTGGATTGAGGATCCGGTTGGTTGTTGTGTGGGGTGAGTTTATTTCTTGCATCTTTCTTTCATTTCTACATCGTGTCGATCGTGAGTCAGTTAATGTCTTGAGGAGGGGAAGCGGAATGCTTGATGTAATATATGGTGGAAGGAGTATTGAGATTTTGGGGTTGAGGGTTTGATTAAGGCATTGGAGTGAGGTTATTTGTTATGTAGATGGATTTATTTGCACCCCTTCGCTTTTGGGTTGCAAGGTTGATTCAACTTCTTGTTTGTTTTCCTGCTCTATGCAGTTGATATAATTTCCTCTCCAATTTTCTCTTTCTGATTATTTCCCATCATGTCTTCTCCTCAGCAGCGTAATCTTCATCCTCGTCTCCCTCTCACTTAATCATAGTATATTTTTCTAGGCTAATAATTATCAATGTAGTCATGGAGCAGGTTATGGAGCAGGCTACGCGTCGGGATATGGAGAGGTGAGAACGGGGTATGCATATGGAGGGGGAATAGGAGATGCGAGATTATGGGATGAAGCGAGACGGAGTGGATTGGAGGGGGGATTATATTGAGAAGGGCTAGCGGGGATGGAGAAAGTAGGAGCTGGAGATGGAGATGGAGATGGATATGGAGATGGAGATATTTATAATGAAAATGAGGGGAATTATGGATGAGAGAAAGAGTGATTATTTTGAATTTTCTTCTGTTTCTGGGTATGGTTTTACCAAGGTTCTCTTTGCATACGTGCATTCATCTTCGTCTAGATTTTATTAGTGAATGAGTATCTTATTACCAGTTATGTAGATCAAATATCTAATTTAACTTTTTGACTTTTCGAATTTTTAATTTTCTTCGTTTTTTATAAAAGAAAGCTTTCCAATTAAGTTTTTGTACTGTAATTAATTAACGTATAATTAAATCTTTTTTCTTTCTTTTTTTCTTGTTTTTTTTCTTCTCAAAAAATAAATATAAATAATGATCTTTTAATTTGAGATATCATGATATTTAAAAGATTTAAAAGATTCTCATCTCTCTCATTGTAATGGACTGAAAACCGAAGGAAAGGTAGTATTTAGAGTTGTAGTCATTGATGAAGATCTAAAAGGGAAGTTAGAAGCTTCTCTTCTAACCCATGCTTAAAAAGACTAGCTAGTATGGCTAGTATAGCCGGTCACATACCTTAGAGGGCACATATACCCTCACTCTCATCACTCTCATCACTCTAATTATTATAATCATTCTAAATAAAAAAGTTCGTCAACTTCCCCAACAGGATGATCCAATACACGCGACATCAATTCCACCCAATTCGTATTAAGAGGATCTCGTACACTTGCCTCATGGAGCAAGCCATGAGCAGCAAGCCTCAACGTAGAAACGACTGTACTATCCGAATTAAATCTCACGTCGTGGTACATAACTCTCATCATAGCTTGTCCGGCAACTCCGGGTGATAATGAGCCTGTCGGAAAGGCCCACAATACCCTCGCTTGATCTAGATCGCCTTTCACTCTCAAGCTGCTAGGGAGATCAAGCAATTCTTCATCACTCATTGATGGATATGTCTCATCGATGAATTCCCGTGTGATTCTCTGATAGTCTGGTAAGATCTCACCTATAGTTCTTCCTTGAAGTATCGCCGGATCACATGGCTTGATTTCCACATTAGGCTTTTTAGCCTCCATTTTAGTCTTAGTTGATAATGGAGATGGTCTCATAGAGGAGGTAGATTTTCGTTTCTGTATGCAGTAGCAGGGACAGTAACTTTCACTGGTGCGAATCTCTTCTCTCGAGAGCTCGTCGGGCTTTCGTAGTAATTTTCCCTCCCGGCACATACCTGGCAGTGATGACCTTTACTTGGTGATTGGAATAAGCCTTGTGGTCATTGGCGATATGCTGCGGTGGTCGTGGCTGTAATTGAGGGCGCACCGATGGATTGCGCAGAGGCAATTGAGTGAACTGACTAAGGGTGTTGTTTTGAGTATTTGGAGGCACAGATTTAAGACTCGTAGTTTCGATTCCTCCACGCGACCCCTCATGCTCACCAACATTGTATTGCTCTCATCCACTACCGATCTCTGTATCTTCTCCGTAAAAAAATGACATTGGATATTTTCGAAAGTTCCTTGTGATTATACGACCATTTTTGTTATTCGATTCTTCTTCGGTTTCGACATAGCCCAATCCGCGCTTGTTATCTTGTCCGAATAACATGAGAGGCTTGATAATTCCGAAAATTTGTTCGCTGTATCCGGCGTTCTTCTCAAAATTGACCCTCACCCATTGGTGTCACCTTGGATCCATTGGATACCCAACACTCTTCCACCCCATTTTGTTTAGCAACTTTAGGCCTTTTGAGTGAATTTGCGGGAAATAAATTCTGTCGACGATTGACAATAAGATTTGGACATCGGGGTGAGTTTGCTGGAAATAAATACTGTGGAGGATTGACATTAACTTTTGCACGTCGGTCTTTTCAGCAACCTTCTCTCTTACTTGCTCACTTCTATCTCCTTGACCTTCCCACTTGACTCCGCCGTCATTCGAATCTGTGTCAGAACCTGGGAGTACGTTGAATCACGTCCAATGCTTTTCTCCCATCTCTTGAATGCCACGTATATGCCAACGTGTCTGATCGGATGTCATCTTCCCCGTTTCTTCGGCATAGTCGATAATCTTCCATACCAAGCACCCCTTCAATCTCTTCAAATCGTATCCATGCAACTCCCTCAATACCATCTCCCACTTCCGATCCTCCTCCTCCGTTCAATCACTATAATCAAACTCCATGCGAGGCAGTTGTGCCAATCTTCCCCCTTGCACATCTTGTTGTCTGGCATGAGATACAACAGGGTGCCCGTAAGCTCTGGGATCGAATGCCAATTGCTCGCCCATTCAAATTTCCGCATCCTTCTGTTCGTCGTTACCATTGCTATCGTCAACTGAAACTTCGTTTCCTTCTTGTCCACAGTTGTATTCGCTTTCGGTCTTCCGATCTTTCGTATTGTCATCCACTTCCTTTCCCGCAACATTTTTGATTGTAGAAAAGAATAATTAAGATAGACCACAAAGTTTAGTTTCAATCGGAGCGCAATCATTGTTGTTACTTCGATACAAAGTTTAATCAGCGCGCATTTCTGGTTGTGATTTTGATAGAAAATTTCCCCGAAGCGACGCAAACTATTGCGCTTTGTTTATCACCTCACCTCCGGCAATTAATGTAACCTTATGAGCGAGTGTTTATCTTGTAACTGCCTACACGAAAAGGCTGCGAACGAGCTTCAAACGTAAATCATAGCAATTTGACTATATGTGTGTTTTATCCAACAATACAAATTTCTCAACCACTTGGGCTTGTTTTCTGCATACACACTTTTCCAATCTCCTTTTCAAATACCTCACAACCAAATTCGAGGTCGTGTACACTCAATATCAAAGCACCGGCGATCTGTGTAATGAAATTCACGCACCGTTCGTTCATGAGGAGATATCCATCATTTCCTCCAGGTTTACCTTACTTTAAGGTGTCCTCATCATCATTGTCCAACTTCTTGCCTCAAATTGTAAGATCGATGACCTGGTCCTTTTCGCTTTTATATATGGAACCAGTTATGGCGACTATGTGCTGGAGGCTAAGAAAGAAGGAATCGCAGAAATCGAGCCACCTTACCGTTACTGGCTGAAGAAGTTCAATGAAGCTCCGCCAAAAAAAACTATACGGAAAATAATTGACGAGGATCTATTCAAGTATGTAGAGACGCACATGACTGAAGCGCAGATCGAACTTCAAGGGTTCGTCGAGGAAGCATGCAGGTTGGTGGAGCTCGATCATTTACAACCTCGCTCAAACCCGAAACTCGTTGCCCCCCAAAACGTTCTGCAAAGAACAGTCAATTCTCACACACACTACATCGACATGAAACATGCTGCCAGAAACGCCTGCCAGTGGATATTCAGAAAGGATCGCGATGCCTTTCTAACACTCATTAGATCAACACTCGTAGAAGTGGAGATGTACGGGACTGGTCCGGATGGTGTTACAGTAGAAGTTTTTACAACTGGTGTTTACGACCTTTTTGACGCCCCGTCTCAAGAGTCAGTCGAAAGGGTTCATTCTGCAAGATCTCTCTTGAATGGGCAGGCGAACGGACCAACTTCCTCCGAGGCAGTGAAATATCTAAATATCAGCAACATCTGGAGACCTTGGCTGCCGGGTACATCACCAACACTCGTTCTTGAAGTATTTCAAGTTTGCGGGATTGTATGGGCCAAAGCAAAACTTATGCGAAATTATGGTGCGATTCTTGGTTGTCAGATGGGTCTTGGTAAGATAGTTCAAGCTCTTGGAGTCATTCGAGCCATGGCAGACGATCCAGAGGTGGCGAAGAAGTGGAAACCAAAAGTTACCTTGATTGTGGTTCCAGCCAATGTGTTGACCTCTTAACACAGCAAAATTACAAAGTTCTTCCCACACCTCAACGTAAAGCTATACGGTCCTAAATCGAAAAGGATTACAAAGAATGATGAGTTTTTCACCAAGGCGATGAAAATCGCAGATCGATTTTATTGCCCAGTTTCAACTTACCCATCTTACAGGGAACAGAAATGGCGTATGTGGAATATGTTGTGAAGGAAAAGGATCCGGTCAAGTCTGCTCAGAATATGGGGAAATTGTTGAAGCAAATATTCTGAAGAATCACATACGACACGGTTATTCAAGTTTCGTATGGCAACCGCAAGTTTGGAGAAGATATACCTCCATTTCATAAGGGTAATAGCACGTTGAAATTTTCGGCGCAGGGTATGGAGAAGTACTTGGACTTGGTTAAGCCAGTAGCCATGAAGCTTATGACATATGATGAAGGAAGGAATGGCGGGTCCCAAATTCGATTCCATATCAATGTCTTCCGTACACTGCATATGATGAATATTTGGGCTTCACTTATGTTCTTGGACGAGTGGACCGTAAACGACATGAGTGTATTCCGAAATAACAAGTACAACCTGAAAAGGTTACTTCAAACCATAGAAGACGACACCAAGTACGAATGGAGTGGCACAAAATCTATCAAAGAATCCTCCGACGTCGAGTTATTCAATGTAATATGCGAGGAATCACCGATATTGAGACGGATCGCGTTCTTGGTTGCAAATGTGGTGTTCGTGACAAAGAAAAACATCATTGTGTGGACGGATTTTCCTATCCCCCAATTCTTCATTGAAATGGTAAGAATCTTTCGTGGAGGGGTTGTGAAGAAGGGTAGGAAAGATGCTAATGTTGATTTATAGTGCTTGAAGGCAACCGGCTGTCCTTGTGAGTCGTATAACTCCGGTCTCAGTGAGGTAGAACGACAAGAATTGCTTGCTCGATTCAATTCAGGAAAAGAGGATCCATTTGTCATGATAATGTCAACAAAGCTATCGGCGTACGGTCTCAACATTCAACACAATTGCTCCGATGAGATCATGTCAGGCACTAGCTTCTCTGACCCCCAAGAGGGCCAGGAACTTGCACGAATCTATCGAATTGGTCAAACCAGAATCAGTCGAGCGTATAAGCTTGTGGTGCAGAACACATTTATGCAAGTCCGTATGAATAAACGGTATCATAAAGTTGTACCAGATTTAATAGCACACATGGCCCAGGAGGATGACATTGCGGAAAGTGATGCGGACTATTTTGCCGACATCTCGAGCCCCGAGGGCGTTGATTCTGCGCAGAAGGTACAGGATGTAGTTGAGAAGTAATAGGGAGAAGTTGAGGGTTTGGCGGATGGTGTTCCACCCTCTCCAACGTGGTTTGAAATTGTATTGCCCTGGGCTTGCAACAATCTTTTGATCGACTGGCTTTCAACCTATGAGGTGAAAGTTGATCTATCTGTAAAGATTCAATTCATATACAGAATATATCAAGTAGGTTATGATGGGATGAAAGGGCTGTAGAGCCTTGAGTTTAAAGACTTTCCTTCCCTATTCTATGATTTCGGAATTCGAAGAAAGCAAGATCTGAAAAGATTCATAAATTCAAGTAACTTTCGTATCCACAATCACATGTCTTCCTGTCATGATTTGTTTTACTATCTTCACGTGAGTAAAAGATGATGTGAAAATGTAATGGTTTCCGAAAATAGTTTTTTGAATACTCCATTGGCTCGAACATGCGTACGTAATCGCTGACCAGCACGTGGGAGAAAAAACATATAAGTGACAAATGGAGCAAACTCTGCTATAGCGCTATGTTCCTGATGTCCTGTACTCTATAATGAATGACCAGAGAATATCTGCTAACATCCCTAACCTTTGGATACGAGTTGATCGAGAGAATTAATCTTCCTCGTCTTCACGTGACCATTTTTACTAGTCTCCCCTTTGCTTCTTGAGGCTAAAATCTACTGTCTGTTTGCCCTCTCTATGCCTACCCTCTCCATTCACTCCTTTGTCATTCTATACCTCATCTATACCTTCTCGTCGACCTACTAACTGCTCTCCAGAGTATCCAATAGCCCAGAATGCAGTCCGACAATATAAGGTTTTGAATGCCTAAAAGCAATTAGAAATCTGAAGATGGTTTAATGTTCTAATCAACTTTAATATCTCACTTGATCTGGGTGTTTTAATTGGTTTGGAGATTTGATAACCTTTATTATTGAACTGCAATCCGGACTATTGTACACACTACTCCTCTCTTTTTCTTTGCCAACGTTATCACCTCCCCCTTCCTTCTTGCATATTTCAGCATTTGCTACTATCGCCGCAAATTCTGGATTCAAAACCACACTTGAATAATCTGGTTTATATACCTATAATGAATTTACAAGAAATCACCAAGCAGCACATATAAGTCAGTTTGAATCACATCATTCATGCTCTAATTTATGGGTTTTGAAACTTCTATCATTTCTAAACGCTAGTTTGTATGTGTGTAATAGAAAGACTACAGAAAGAGTCTCCTATTCAAAAAAGGTATATATACATTGAAAATAAACTTTCGTTTATTCATCCAAATCAATCTCCTCCGGGTGTGAGCAAAGTACTCAAAACGCTTATGCGTCACAGGTCTCGTCATCATCAGAAGCAGCGGCTGATGTAGCGGCTGGAGCAACAGATGTGATCATGGTGGTTGGGGAAGCAGTTGTGGATACAACGGCACCAGCAGCGCTTGAAACTGCAACGGAAGAAACAGCGGCAGAAGTAGCGGCGACGACAGAGCTAGCGGCGGCACTGGTGGCAACAACGGCGGCGGAGGTGGCTGATGCAGATGCGGCTCCGGTGGCGGCGCCGGCTCCGGAAGCGTTGTACATAGCTGGACCAGGGATAGTGTAGTCAAGGGCGGCGTAGATGTTGACCAAGATACCTGGGTCGGTAGGAGTGTAGAGAGCCTCACCGAGAGTTCCCTCAGGAGCGAGGGTACCGGAACCACTGATTTCCAAGTTGATACATTGAGGGTAGTTTTGAGCACCGTCCTCGGAGCCGGCACTGTGGAGAGCAATAATCTCATGACGAACGACATAGTTTCCAGGAGCGATATCGGATGGGATGGTAGCAGTCCAGGTGTTGTTGTTGGCAATCATCTTGTCGGAAGCCCAGGTTCCGGGAACAGTGGCGTCGTCAATCAATCCACCCTCGTCAATCTTGAAGAATTCAAGAGTGGTCTTGTCAACAGTAGCACAGTCTCCGTTGCAGTTGGCAAGGTAGGTGATGACTGGGCCGTGATGGGATTCGGGCCAGACAGTCCATTGGAAATCAATGGTGTCACCAGCGGCAATTTTAGCTGAGAGAGCAGCGTTGGTAGCCTCCTTAGCACAGATGATATCACCAGTGGCATAAGCAGATGGTGCTGTGAATCCGAGATCGAGGTTTTGGTCAGCCCAGCCGATGGAATCGGGTTGTGGGGTTTGGTATGCGTTGCTGACGAGCCATCCCTGGTAGCTATCTTGAATTAGTATTTTGAGTTTTGTAATAAGTAGAGAACGTTTAAACTTACTAGGTTCCTCCAGCTACAATACCGGAAACATATCCGTGAGCAGAAACTGCGGCAACCATGCTGGCGAAAGCGGTGAGCTTAGAGAAAGACATCTTGATTGATATTTTTTGGGGATTTGGAGAAAAAAGTGAGTGAGTTTGACAATAGAATGATAAAAAAATTCAAAAGAATTTGAGATGTTAGACCAGCTGAATGAATGTAAATGCGTAAAGCAAAAAGAGAGTGTGGTAGAGCGAAAAGAGAATGATAGAGCTTGAATGTACAAAGGCTTGCTTTGATGTGGTTGAAAGAGAAATATCGAGGAGGAGAGCGAAGTCGTCGGAATATATAAAACTTTGAATTATACCCTTGCACCCCATTCACGCAATAGTGATATGGGTAGACGCCCTACCATAATCTGTATGTATCTAATCCGTACCTCATAGCCTTGGCATCTGGTTGACACTGAGTGCCAAGCAGTCGAGAATATATTGACTATGATGCTGTTCTCATACCACTTTCATCTCTTAATTACAAGCGCTTCCAAAAGGGATCAAATATTGTTTGTAAATGGAGAAGACGATATTAATTCAATTGGTTGAACGGATTGAATTTGGAGAAAAGAGACTAGGATTACCCGCATCTCGAAACGTTTTGGGGCTCTTGGAAGCGTTTTAGATTAACTATAGGCGTGGCCGCAATCTCGTTAATCTAATGTTCCGATCTTGGTGTGGTAATAGTTTCCCCCTGATGTTTCGAATGCAGCTATAATCCGTTTCTTTTATCGTCGACTCCAGTGTTCACGACCTCCTTGAATCATTGTTCATCTGGTTTTTCAATCAATCGAGATGTACCTCCGCGTACCAAGTATAATGCATCGGATGAAGTTTTTGAAGCCTTGGAATCTTATGATACACCTGTGGCTGTGTACATCGTATTACCATTTTCGCTAATTGTTCTCCTCAAGGTCTAATTCAGCAGTGTACACCAGTCTTTAGGCGAGGAATTGAGTTTTCCGTGGAATAAGGTACATGCGCAACTTTGCGAATTAATGTTCCGATGCCAAGTAGCGTATTGAATAGACTGAAAGCTGACGTCGTTGTACTGGCAACTGACTCTTTCAATCCTTCCAGCAACACACGATAAATCCAGGTAAGCTTGCCAACCATAATCGCGGAAATGAAGTAGAATCAAATAGATTAGATGAGGATCAAAGTGGGTTGAAAAAGAAAAAATGTGTGACGAAAATTGATTAATAATCCAGGGGTACACCCGGGTTTCCAAATAGAGAAAGACGTATAGTTTCTAACCAGTAATGTCAGCAAACAGTATCTTGGCGTGTGGCTCTAGCGCCCAATTTATTGATTTTCTCCGATTGGTTATTGAGACGTTGGTGTTTCAAACAGAACTCATGCTCGCCTAACGTTCAACGTCAGTCCATAGGGAGGTGACTGGTGCTTCTTCGAGTCTGGTCAAATGAATCAATAGAATCCAGCATCAACGTTATGAAACTTTCGATGAAAAACAATGTCGTCTTTGAATGTTACCCCCTATATGTAGAATGAACTATATGAATCTTGGCAAGCGCTTAATCCAACTTCAATTAGCAAAGGTTGCGCATTCCACCCTTCAAGTGTCCTCGAAGCGCCCGTGTAGTCCGACGATACCAGGTCGCAAGGAATGTCCCGCGTTGTTCCTACAGGTATCGATGATTGAAATGTTCAACAAAAAGGTTTTTGATTTCAACAACATGTTGTGTAAAAGTTCTTGGCTGCGATGGAAACAGGTAGTCTTTTATACAAAATTCAAACCCGTACGAGATGTTGTGGACCCATTAGATTTGTCTTAATTGTAACGCATACGTAACCTTTCCGCTGGGTAATGATATTAGCTGCTCATATCTGCTCATATCTACTCTCCTTTTCCGTTCATCACATGACTACCTGGCCGCGTCATCTATCCCGATGTTCAAGTCACATGAATTCTATCATCTCTGGGGTGGCACCACAATGAAAAAAAGCTCTAGCCTAATTGTGTTCTGCGTTTCTTTCTGCGATTTATGCACCAGCAAGAATTGTTTTTTCTATAACTTGAAAGTCGAGGGAGAGGTCCACACCTTGGCCATGTATGGTTAGCTTCTAGCAGGTGTCATGAAGCAAGTTTCAGTGGTCAAGTAGGCCTGGTTATTGAGTCATTGGAGAAAATTGAGGCCTACCGATTCAGCTGGAAGAACTGTGGATGAATGTTGCGGCGCAAGCTTTCAAAATACATGATGAAAGACATGAGGAACATCGTAAAATTTACTGCTCGATGCTGGATGAAAGCTACGTTATCCCGTTCTCAGATGACTTAGGTCACTTTTCAGAATTTTTAGGATGAAGGTCTGATCTGTAGACCACTTAACGGCCTTATTGTGAAGTAGTCATTTTTTCCTAATATCTGTTCACTCCAAAGGTTTGTATCTGCACCGCCATGGGTCTTACTGGAATAATTGGAAAGTAAGCCTTTTCAGACAGAAGGAATTCAAAAGAGAGATCTTATTACATAGATACGGGTACCTATATAAATCCAGTTCTCCTTGAGAAATTAATCTTCACTTGCACGAGACTTACAATGTTTTCATCTCCTTACGTATAAGTCTTTCTTTTTTTATCACTACTCCCTGTCATAATCACGCCTATCATCTTCTATCAAACAGCTCTTTGATAGAATCTCTATAAGTAAAATCTTACAATAAGAACACATAGTTCGGATTCTCGACAACAAGTTAGGGCTATGAAGAGAGAGAAGCAGCAAGAAATGCCTAGAGGCAATGGATCTCTATATGTAGAGGAACCAAAATTTACATCAAAAAAGGAACCAGAGCTAGGTTTGGAGCATCCACAGCCGAGAAAAATAGAATACACAGCCGCGGGAATTTCTCGGGCTTTTGGACGTATGGATTCCGAAGTGAGCCAAGGGAATGAAGCTCATCGTCAATCGGGTGCAAACGAACACTCGGATGCCAGAAGTAACACTCCAATTCAACAAAGATCTCGTCCTGAACAAAAAGCAATCTCGACTCACATCTCTTCTAAAGGGCCCAATAAATTCAAAGTCCTAAGAAAGCCAATATCGAAAACCGCAGTAATCAGGAAGAATGTTACATGTCCCAGCGAAGATGATTATGGAGACGCCCTAGTAGCCGGCACATATTACAATTCCCGGCCTCCCCCAAAAGATACAACATCCTCACAGTCTGGATTAAAGCACAAAACTTCAGATATCCAGAAAAGAAGCCCAAGTTATCATGGAGCCCAAAGTTCTGTAGGGAGTGGTTCCGATGGCGGTCCGCCCGTACGCAGGGAAAAGACTCGTGCTGGAGATGAAATCACAAAATCTACTCGGAAGCAGAATCATGGAACCTCTTATCCCAAAACAAGAGAAACCCCGTCCCAGCCGCCGCGTAGTACACGCAAAGAGGATAACACTTCTCAACAGCATCCACAAGCTTTAATGCCAGGGCCTGTAGCGGATCAGCATCGTCGTCCCACTCCCACAAATATGCAAGACTCTAGACAAGTGCCAGGTTCGGTGGGAAAATCTCATCCAACTCAAAGACATAGTATTGAGCCTCCCGTAAAGTACAGCGGTTCTCAAAGGTTCAAACGAGACGCTGAATTATTCTTATCGGTGTAGGGTGAAAGACACTAGCGGTATGATAACACCTTGAGTTTCATTCCTAGGGCACATGCAAGCGGAATCAGCGAGGATCTTATTAGACTATAGTCTGATTTTGTGATAACATACGCATCGAGTTCACATTGTAAAGTGGTAATACCATGATTGTAGATTATGATTCTGACTTTTGTCCCTTTCATAGATAATTAGTGGGAATCCATAAAAAAAATGCAGCGTTTCTATAATGCAAATCGTGAAACCCTAAAAGATCCCACACACATCCAAATGTTATGTTCTTGTAATCCGAGGGGTACCACTACGAAAGGAAGATCAAAAGACCTTGAGATAATAGGATGACGCAACCTATAAGCTCAGAGTTAGGTACAAAAGCGTCCACGTCGGTGTCGGTAGTCAATAGGGTATAGATTTTTTTTAGTAGTATCATAATCATGACGTATGTAGCAGAATATTTTGAGGGAGCATCGTATGCACTTCTCACAAAGCCAATGAAGAAGCAGTCCCAAATCAGATATCCCCAGATCGACTTCTCGGGTCTTTTAAAAGTCAAATAGAACTCAAGAAACTCAATACCACCAAGTACAACATCAAGCATTCCACAAATGCATTATAAGGTTTAAATAATGGGGCCATGAATGGCCAAGAAGTGGACAAAAACTAGACAGCGCCAAGACCAAATCATCCTCATACAAAATGGACGAACACCCCCAACAACAAGATCATTGACTTCAAAACATTATTTCTGCCAGCCGAATCCAAATTGAAACACAAAGACTAAATACTCGTCGCGATACCAATGTGGGAAACATCGAACAACTCAAGACTGGAGAAGCAATCGGGAATGACAACTCAAAAGACAATAACAGCCCGGGAACAAAATACTTATACCGTTAATACGAATGGAACACTTGTATCCTCGATATATGAAAGATGAGACATTGAGAATCAGGGGGCTTCTTCGTGGGAGAAGGTTATTGAAGTCAAAACGGGCAATCATTCTTCCGATAGGAGTATTCACCACCATTACCATGACGAGATCGCTTCAATACTGGCCTCTTGATACGAATTCGAACCAATTGATTTGAAAATATAAAATGAGCCCACGCGCTCACGGAAATGTTGACGGCCAAAACAGAAAAGTCTTACACGGTCGATGCGAGCTCCTTCGAAAAGTCATCACATTCGATCGAACGCACACCAGCGTGCATGCAGCAACATGTGCTTGTCTTCTGATGCTTTGTTTTCAATAATTTCCATGCAATGAGTGGTAGAATATTATGCTAAGATTTAGGAATGTGGTCGAGACTTCACGCTAAATTCTTCCTCCCCGGTAGGGTGGCATATCCCTTGTAAATGTTCTACAACGTGAAGAGGCTACAGATTGAGCAAGCCCTCCCTGAAGCTCAAGAGCCATCCACAAAAATCAACTAGCAATAAGATCATACAGAGCCAACTTCGAAGCGTTTTGCCAAATCACCGCCCTTTCATATCGTAGGTTCTCTCACCCATCCCAGGAAGGACCCAAGCAGATTCTCAAGTGCTGTCGAGCTGCCGCAATTCCGAAATAAATGAATTGTATACACTTGGAGGCTATTTTTGGATTCCAGCGCCAATACTATCAATATTCAACGGCGCTTGCTTCCTGTTTCCGAATCAATAATCGCCATTCGGCACCAAATACTACAGGCAGGGTTCCACTCAAAGTCTCCTTCCAGAGTGGCTCAGAATCAATGTTCGAATGGTTGTCCGAAATGAATGAATAACAGAAGGCCATATCGAGTCTCTTGGATCTTTATCCGACGTATCGAGCGAAGACGTAAATGATGAAAGAAATTGAAGACCCTCAGTTTGCTACACTGGGACAGTCGCAGCTTGACTCGCGAAGTTAATATCAATTAATCGGAAATCATGGACAGCGAATTGCTTCTTTTGGTACTTCATCCTGGCGACAACAGCATCATACCCTCCAAAAACAAAACAGGCATGCAATCTAGAGCCGCCCCTTTCGACTCAATTGACTTCCCTTATCCTTCTCCGTAAGTGGTGGAATGATGGAATTTGGTGCACGGGGCCGGAAGTTTAATAAAGCGACGTCGTCAGTAGTTTCAAAGAAAGTTTATTACCTGGAGGATTATTGGATATTTTATTGAATCTCTTCATCTAGACTGTTCCAGTGAACGTTTATTGGGTGGGAACAACAGATACTTCCCATGCATTGGTAGCATTGCACGGTCGAAACGACGACAATGCGAACACAGACCAAGTCTGTCACTCTGTTAGTGTAGAGTGAGCCCAGGATGGAATTACAGGGGCTAATTAAACGAGATCTGTGTTTCATACCCTTACCAGTGCTTCAAAGTAGTCAAATCCCCATAATTCATCTAATCTCCTCTCTTTTCCATCTGAGCAATTCGGATATCGGTCAGATTGAAGTGGGGAGGAAAGCACTGGAAGGAATTGATTCATGTATGGGTCATCACCCTTTCCAAATCAAAATACCCTTGCGAGCAACAAATATATTACCAGTTACCGCCTTGCATACTTCTTTTGTTCATTCAAAATCATCCACAAACAGATTTGATCCAATCCGATCCAAGCTTTATGACGGGCATAAGCGTTGGATCATGTTTCTAGCCCTTTGGTGAATGCTCCCTTGACTGCCTCCAAAAGCAAAATCTGCTTGTTCGATTCGTGGATGACTGGGATATCTAGTTTCTTGTACACAGATTGAATCTCCACAACTAACCAGTTCATCTAATGGCACAGTGCTAGGTCCCATTCCCCAACTTTTGTATAAGTATCTTTCTCTTGGCCAGTTTGACTTCGAATTCTTCATCGTTCAAGCAAACGTTTCTTTCTTTACCCATCACATTCATTTACACAGTCCTCGGTGACTATCTACATTCATTACTTCATTGATTGAAGCTTATCAACAACTTTTCAAATCCAACGCTCATTTTTTCCACCTCACGAAAAACTTCCAAACACTTTTTCCATCAAAATCATCAATCTCAAGATTTTATCATCAAAAATGTCTTTCTCCAAGATCGCCGTTGTGGCTGGTGCCGCTTTTATCTCTGGTGTTGCTGCTCACGGACGTGTCCAAGGTATCACTGCTGATGGTGTTTGGTAAGTAAAACTCAAATAAAGTTCTTGGGATAAAAGCTTATATTCAAAAAGGTACGAGGGTTACAACCCAGCTTTCCAATACGAGCAAGTTGCACCAGTCGTTGCTGGATGGTCCGACCCAACTGATCAATCGAACGGTTTCATTGCACCAGATGCTTATGGTACATCCGACATCATCTGCCACTTGGCCGCTACCAATGCTCAAGGATACGTTAATGTCACTGCCGGAAGTGAGGTTAACTTGCAATGGACCACCTGGCCCGATTCGCATCACGGTCCAGTCATCGGTATGCTCATATCAAATCTCTTTGCATATTCTTCTCACTAATCAATATTTTAGACTACCTTGCTGCCTGTACTGGAGGTGATTGCACAACTGTTGACAAGACCACCCTCGGATTCTTCAAGATCGATGGTGTAGGACTTATCGATGATTCCACCGTCCCAGGTACATGGGCATCTGATCAGCTCATCGCCAACAACAACTCCTGGTCTGTTACCATCCCAGAGTCCTTGGCACCAGGTGGTTACGTTCTCCGCCACGAGATCATCGCACTCCACTCCGCTGAGCAAGCCGATGGAGCTCAAAACTACCCACAATGTATTAACCTTTGGGTTTCCGGCTCTGGATCTGCTGTTCCAGCTAGCGCAGATACCACTCTCGGTACGGCTCTTTACACCGAGACTGAAGCCGGTGTCAACGTCAACATCTACGCTTCCATTGCTTCATACGATGTCCCAGGTCCTACTCAATGGGCTTCCGCTACTGCTTCCGTTGCTCAAGGTAAGCTTTCGATTTCCTCTTTACAAATATCTCTCTTTGGATCATAATTTCTAACTCAATCTAGGTACTTCCGGAGCAGTTGCCACCGGAGCCGCCGTCGTTTCTTCAGCTGCTTCTTCAGCCGCCGCCGTAGCTACCTCAAGCGCCGCTTCATCGGCCGCTGTTGTCGCCTCTTCCTCCGCTCAAACCAGCGCACAAGTTGCCGCCGTCAGTTCCGCTGCTCCAGTAGCCTCCTCCTCAGCTGTTGCCTCCAGCTCCGTTGCTAGCGTTGCTTCATCAGTTGTTGCCAGTTCCGCTGCATCAGTTGTTACCTCAGCCCCAGCTGTCACCTCGGCACCTTCAAACGTTGTCACTGATATGATCACCGACTACGTCACTGTTACTGACGTCGTAACTGTCACCGTTACCGCTGCATAAATTCTGAACCTCTTTGGTTTAAAATCAGCACCTCCTTTTGACTAAAAATCTTTTTGATGATATTTTGATGGTTTATTTTTGGATCTGATTCGGGCTATCGGGCATAGCTTGGATGGAAAATTTATGAGCCGCATGATGAGTTGGATAGGCTTCATGTCACTTTCTTGTATATATTATGTCCTGTATAAACAGAATTGAACATTTTTCGAGCTTAAATTTTATTATTGTTTGTGACGCTAGTTGGACGTGAAAGCTTGAGAACCTGCTATACTGTTGATCCGCACTGATGTTTCAAATGAGGGATGTGTTGCTAAAATCACAATACCCAATATTTATAACAATTCCAGACATCAAGAATCAGCGTTTTTCGTAGCTCATCCAACGCTTTATGATTAAGTGGTCCTAAGTTAAGATTTCTTTCATATGATCCAGTGAATGCCAACTCTCTTCCAAGTCAGGAACAAACTTCCGTCGTCTGATGTATATAACCGTTTAACACTTCTTCACTTTCTCCCGCATGACTCCTCGGCAGCAACTGCTGGATGTTCTTTCATGCTCTTAAACAGAATCTGTATTCTACGCATTCGGTGCACGTAATTGGTATGGTTCTCGGCGGGAATGATATGTTTGGTCGCGCGTGGTTTTTTGTGGTTTTTCGTGGTTTTTCTCTCTCGGCCAGCAAGAAAGTTTTCTAACGACCGTTCGAGTTCGAACGAGATATTTCATGTAAGATAACAATCAGTCTGTTAAATGATAGCAAAACCCGTAACATGCACAGGACGCCCAGTTTTGAGGCCTCGAATAGCTCGACTCGAACCTTTTTCTCTTTAGGAAAGTTTTAAAAGACGTCCGGAATATGTTCCCCATCCAATCCCGGGAAATCGCTGCGGATTGTAGTGTGCTGATTCCAGGCAGAGACAGTATTTCTTTTTATACTTGGAACATTTTTTGCGAGCGAACCAACTCTACCAGGTTGGATGACTTGACTTTCGCGTCTTCTCGTCCGAGTATAGTATTCAAAGTGCTTCTACACCATCTAAAACTGAGTACAACCCCGCAATATTCATCTTCCAGCTCTCAATTTCCAGACTTACATTGAAACTACTGTAAGTATCGTTTTGAAGAAATCTATGCTGATGTTCCGGTTTGAGAGCTGCTGAGGAGATTTCTTACAGTTGCTTGTGCTGGCGACAAGAAACTTTTTTTTTTTTCTTTTTTTTTTACGGCAATAGTCAAATATCTCTCTCGTCAACACTTCTCGGGAGGAACAACAGCAAGAAACGAATTGGGATCTACAGAGCCCATGTGTCTTTCAAACCAAGATGAAGATGTGTAGACTATTTTGAATCTCGAGCTTGGTTGGAGATGAGTACAAGGTAAACTCACGTAGATTTAGAACCTTCGATCTTTTCCTGTTCGAGCTTTGGACTGTAGTTTGCGTCGTCAAGTTTGAAGATGAGATATTTATACCCCGAACTGTATGATATCAAACGAGAATCACCTGTCATCTGGTAGAGAAGGAGCGTAACCTATGTTGATCACATTGAAGTGATGGTTTTGAGCTTTGGGAAGAAAATCTGCAATAGTGAATGGTACTATCCAAAGGCCCTAGAATCATTCTTACCCGTCTTATCTTTCTGGGACAGTAATGGAAATGTCAAGTCTACTCGATGGATTATCGAAAACTCGTGCAATTTATATCTAATCGGGAATGTTCGAAATACTCAGATAGATAGAAGGTTTGGCCCAGTCTTATATAAATTTCATGCATTGCCCAATTCGAGTTGAAGTTTAAAATACATAACCTGTTGCTATAGTTTCTGTTCGAGAGCTCTGTCATGAATGATCCAAATTTCAATCGAAGAAACGATTTCATTGATGATGAGATTTGATCGAATCTTATTCACGTAAAGCCAAACTACGAGTTGACTTTGTCATTGTTACGGCATAAAAGATGTCTAGAACAAGAATGACAACAATCATCTATTGAAAATCGTATTGGTTGAAATTTTCGGTTAAGCAAAAGTGATGATGGAAAAGTTCATATGTATCATGGCATTACATTGATTGGCGACCCTGTCCATAACATAGATATTGCGACCAGAGGAGTTTTGATGATCGCAAGTCCGGCAGACTCACATGCATTTACTGCTACTAAGAACGCAAACGAGTTCATAGATAAGGTATATGGATCTCACTGTCCTTTTGATCTCTAATGTGCTTTTATTGTCACTAACTTTTAGCAAACATAGCTAGATTTTTGTTTTAAAGTCTTCGCAAGGGGCACTGAAAAATGCAGAGAAATCTTCCAATGAGGCATCAGCACCAAAGAATGTCGAAGAAAATATTAGCAGCGTTTCTTCACTGATACTTAACGAATGTTATGTAAAAAGGTTCAAATAATTTCTGCATATTCAACAGAAGCTGATCAATTTCTACTTTAGTTGCTGACTGTTTGTTATCGATTTTCGAGATAGCCACGGAAGAAATGCTGTTCGGTCGTTCAGAAGTCACCCGCATGCATACAAACATTGATTGGACTGCTGAAAAGCAGTTGTTGGTCGAACATGGAGTTTGGGATGATATGAGTGAGAAATTTGTCGACGATTTTGACAAAGTTATGGCATCAGTCGAGAAATACAAGGAGGAAAAGGAGAGGGAGAATGATATTAACGAAGAGGGAAAGGCAAGAGAGAATGAAGAGAGAATGAATGAGAGCAAGGTAGAGAAGAACATGAAAGAGGCAGAGAAGGACATGAAGGAGGCAGAGAGAAATGCGGAGGGATTGGCGGATATATCTCAAGGTGATACAAAAAGAGGTGATACAGATGATGATGGACAAGATTCGGGAGTCGAAGCAGGTGCCAGCAAAGAAGTGAAGAGAAAGAAAAAGGGAAAGGGAAAGAAGAGAAAGGTCGAGCATGGAGAAGAATCTGGTTCCAAAAAGCAAAAGGAAGGTGAATGGAAAGAGTTGCGTGTATCCGATGGAACAGAAGATCTCATTTGAGTAACTCATATCCAAACATCAGAGATCTCTTAGGAAACGCACTCTGCAAAGATCTGAACATATCAAAGCAAGATAGATCGAGTTCAATTCATATATAGAATAGGTCAAAGTGGGCTATGGCTGGAGGAAAAGGTTGTGAAGCCTTAAGTTTACAGACCTTTTTTGTTTTCTGATTTCAGAATTCAAAGAAGAAGAAGAAGAAGAAGAGATCTGAAAAGATCTGCAAATTCAAGTAACTTTCTTATCTACAATTAAAGATGCCTCTGCTATGATTTGTCCTACTACCTTGATGTGAGTAGAGGAACTCGACTTTCAATCAGGATACACGGAGGTGGTTTTTGGTCATCGGTGGTATCTTACGAGGACGATGTGAAAATGTAATGGTTTCTGAAAATACTTTTTCTAATCCTCCATTAGCTCGAGCTTGCGTACGTTCTCTCTGACCAGCACGTACGTAAATTGGAACGATGAAGGGTATCGTGCTATGTGTTCTTGCAGTGTCCGGGTCGGCATCTATCTTATCTGTTTCAAAAGAGCTTGAAGAAATCGGCTCATGCACTAAGCGTAGTATTTTAGAATCATACATTCTTGCGCCAAGATCCTGACTGGCTTCGGTAAAGCTAGCGCTATCTATAATAATGTGTTGTAGCAACGAGCGATGGGGAAGGCAACTTGTGTTCTTACATTTGTTGCAGATAGCGTTCGCTGGAGAAACAAATTTGAAGAACCAACTCGGTCCTGTGCATGACGTGGGTGACGGTAATTAAGTACTGTTGCTATACACAATGGTGATAACGATCAGTTGAGAAGAAATGACAAGGAGTATCGTGGTCTGTTCCAACTCCGCACCCACAGACAGATAGATCTAGGAACGGGGTGGTGACGGGCTTTCAATGTGCAGACAGTTTCCTACTTGAAATCATCTCTCATCTTATCCCGGTATGTCCAATGGTCGGACTGCAGTTCAACAATGTAGGGATTTGAATATCTAAAAGTAATTAGATATCTGAAAATGGTTTAGTATTCTTACCAAATTTAATATCCTGATTGATTTGAATATTCTAATTACTTTTAGATATTCAAAACCTTAAATTGTTGAACTGCAGTCCGAACTATTGAATGCCCTATCTTAACCCTTAGCAGAAAAGTACTTAATTCTTCATAATACAAGTAGCAGCATTTCTATATCGGGAAACAGAGGACTAGAAGGCTCAAAGCTAAGACCGCATTGAAAATGATGGTCCGTCTGAAATTCAGAAAGGTGGATATGGATAACTAAATCTTGAATTCCTGAAACGGGGGTGACTATATAAGCTTTCAAGTGATGATCATTCTCTTCGTTTTGAAATCCGCATTGGATCGTACGAAATAAGTTTTTTTGGTGGAAGCAAAGACCTCATATGTGACCTAAGGTTAAAATGTACAGCAAATTACTCTTATACCCCTCAAATATCATTTAATTACTCTTATGCCCTGAAATTCAGAAATAATTTACTCTTATGTCTTTTAGATTCTATTATAGATTCTATTATAGAATCTAATCTAAAATTATAGAATCTAGCTATTTTAGATTAGATTCTATCTTTATCAAAATCATATTATAAAATCTATCTTACTTTCGCTTATTATAGAATCTATACTTTTAATTATAGAATCTATCCTTCTATTATTTATTATAGAACTTATATTTTTAATTATAGAATCTATTTTTCTATAATTCTAATTTTAAGATAGATTCTATAATAAAGTAATTTGTAATTTTTGTATCTTCTTTAAATATAAAATCTAGTTTCAAAAGATTAGAATCTATTCATTTGATTATAGAATCTATGATAGATTCTATTATAGAATCTAAAGGGTATAAGAGTATTTTTTTTTTCAATTTTAGGGTATGAGAGTAATTAAATGATATTTGAGGGGCATGAGAGTAATTTGCTGTAAAATGTATAGTCAGTCGAAACGTACAATGAATCTTTTTGGGAGAATGAGGAGGGGGTGCACTTCACATAGTCAAGATGTATCGATGAGATGAAGAAAATGGTAGCAAGAGTGCAGCGTTCATGAATTCAATAGAAATTTGTTATCGTCGTTACTTCTATATCTCATTCTTGGTCTTAATCATCACATTTTGGGAGGAGCAAAACGCATGACTTTTAGACATCAGCTTCACTACTCGTAGGAATATATCTGGGTATCAAGAAACTCCCCAATTCAGCATTTTCTTTCCATACAACGAAGGCATTTTGTGAGAAATGTAATCATGCCTTGCCCTGTTTCCGTCAACGATATGCATCCACCATCTCAACTCCAGAATTTGAGGAACGGCAATCAAGAAGAGTGTTCTGTAAAGAACAATGAAATCTATTCCAATCACTCTCAGGTTAAACCACGCCGATTCATTTAACATACAAATGACAAAGCTCGGAGAATGTCTCATTAGGAATACGAGATAGTGGAAATTTCGGAATTCCGGAAAGTGTAAGAAGAGATATGTTGGGGAGGGAAAGGGGGGCAATATGTGACGCTGTGTAATTAGCTCAAGACAGAATACATATGTGTTAGGAGATAGATCTGCTGTATTTGTTTGTGTATACTGGGTCTATCTTCTACTCATTTGACGTTTCAAGCTATTGTGGATCAGTTTGGGAGTGATATAGAATGGGCCACATGAAATGATATAAATTCAAGTTAAATGATGAATTCATAAATACGACAGTGAGAATAAGCGTATGACAATATGAATGCAGAGATTGCGCCTATGAAACCACCTACCCCTCCTTTAAAGATCCAGTCAACAAATAGGTTTGCGGTGTAAATATCGAGAAACAAGAACGATCAAAGAATAATCTCAACGGCTAAAGATTGATCTATTGGAAGGGGGAAGATATCGAGAGCTTCTAGGGTGCTATCTATTCGAAGAACCAAGCAAACACTAGAGAAGAGCATACAAGTAAGTGTAAGTTTGAATTGTGGCGTGAAGAGATAGCTTAAGATGCTGAATGAAGGAATCTGGAAAAAGAGATTGTCTTACTTTTGATCGGATAATATATATGCGAGGGTGAGATATAAAAGACCTTAATGTCTACGATACGTGAGAAGGGTAGGGCTCACATATTTACTTCAAGAACGCTCATAGAGGAGGGAGGGTTGGCCAGGTCTCAGTTTGTTTTCCCCTCAAGTCTGTATCGAAAGAGAGAATTGTGATTGAAAATTCTTAGCAATTCATAGCTTGTGCAGACTGATAATGCTATTAACGTGGATGATGAGAGGTTATGCATATAGACAGCGAAACTGCACTGGTAGGTGGCAATAAATCCAAACTTTTGATGATGAGAAAAAGATGAAAGAACCTGCGGGGCCGAAGTAAACCTTGGGATAATCACGAATTTTAATTCGCCAAGGGTCGACTCGAAGCCTTTCACTCTGTGCTTACCGCGTGGAGATAAATCATGATACACATAGTGAAAAGAAGAAGACGAGTCTTTTATAAATATACAACTAAATAATTACAATGAATATCCCTTCCATCTTCCACAAACATATCTTCTTTCCCCGCACATGAGACCATTAAACTCTTTTCTCCCATTTAAAAAACATTTTTTCCGGATGTAACAACTGCAGTAGCAATCTAAACCCGGTATCCTCTTTGATCAACAACTTCAACCTCTCAATTGCATCCTCCTCACTCTCGCCCTCAAGCTGTACAGGCTTGACCTTGTAATCTTTGAAAAGTCCCACCAACACCCCAACAAACTCAACTTGCGAGAATTTTCTCCCGGGACAAACTCTCACACCACCAGACCAAGCAATGAACGGATTGTTTGCCTTTGGAAATTCCATAAAGGTTTCAGTAGCTGGGTTTGAAGGTGATGAAGCGGGGATGATCCAGCGAGAGGGCTCCCAGGCAAGTGAATTAGAACCCCAGTGACGGGGATGGGTGTGCATGGCTGAGTAACTGGGGATGATCATGGTATGGGGTGGAAGGACGTGAGTTGAGTCGTTTACTTTGAGCTCTCGGGGCTCGGGGCCACTTGTTTTGACAATGGCTACGGGAGTGAAGAGACGGACTGTTTCGTACTATGAGAAGGGTCAGTATAAGTTGGGAATGGTTATGAGTCTAGTGAATTGGTTGTAAATGATGACTTACAGTAACAGCCAAACAACGCTTCAGACGAGGAAATATTTCTGCATAGTTTGAAGTTTCTGGGTCTTGGTCCCCGAAAACTTCGTTGATCTCTTCGGCAATCCAATCTTGAACATCGGGACGAGTAGCTATCATGGAAATACCAAAAGCCAGTGTATTAGCTGTGGTATCATGACCAGCGAAATTGAAGACGAAAATGTTTCCGTAAATTTCTTGTTCCGTCAAGCCACCTTGGCTGGAAGCTTCCTTGCTTTCCGCTTGAGACGCGCGCACAAGTGAATTCATCAAGTTGTTTCCATGTGTGTTTCCGTCCGCGGCAGCTTTCTTTCCTTCTTCGTATGCATCTGTCATGTAGTTTTGGAATGTGACAGTCGCTTCATGAAGCGGTTTCCAACTTTTTGGCAACCACCATTTGTCCAAATTCTTTGGGCCCAGTACAACCAAAGCGATACAGTTGTCCAAAATCAATTTCAATGCATCTCTGATATTCGCAGAGCCTTGAGTGTCAGATTCTTCTTCTGCTCCTTGATATGGATATGATTTTCCAAAACCAGCACTAGACATCACGTGCAATGACAACGTGCGGACATCGTCGCCAATGGTATTGATGGAGGACTTTGATGACCAGTATTTTCGCATTCCTGTTGCTTGACGAATGACTTCGGACCAAACAATCTCATTATTGTTCTCGTTGAAACAAGTGGCGGTGATTTTGCGATGACGCTGCCATTGTGTTCCTTCGGTTGTCCCGAGATTAGGCCCAAACACGTTCAACATCGCCAACATCTCCGTTGGTCTGGTGAATTCTTTACCACGTGCATTGATATCAATCAAAGTCTCTGCATTGCAAAGTTGTAGCCAATTTTTGCCCGGGGTGACGAGAATAAACGCATCGCCTATCTCCTGATGAGCTTTGTATCGATCGTGAATTTCCCATCCTCGATAATTGAACCGAGTAAAGTTTTTGGTGAAGGGTAGATTTTTGAAGTATGGCAAGATCTTGGTATCAACGGCCATCCATAGAGGATTGCCGGAATCAATAGGCAAGATAACGATGGGTAGACCAGTTGTCTTGGCTTTATTGTAGTTGACAGCTAACGAATACAGTACGTATGAAATCCATGCTGCCACCGGGAGGATAAATCCTAAGAATAACGAAAAACCAGCCATGATTGACGACTGAACAGCAACAAAAAGCAGCAACTTTGACTGGCAAAGACAGAAGATATTCACAAACCAGAAGGCAATAATTTCAAAGCTTTTCGCGTTGATGACCATTGTTCGGGCCAATTGCCCATAAATGGAAATATGGGACTTTTCGTATGGGTGTATCCACAATTGATCAAATAAAATGATATTGAGAGCAGTCGAGAGGCACAGCGCTTAAAACAAATTACACGAAGATCATTGGACGCTCGAGAGAAATCAACCTCGCGTCTACGCTTGTAAGGGTTAGGGAAAGCTACTAAGCATTTTGCTTGTCATTATGGGGTGGTGTGATGTTGTCGTTCAAATTATTCACAAGCCATTATCTATTATACTTTTTCTACCTGGGTATACAATTAGATATTAATAGGCCAAATCATTCTAGTCCTAATGAAGCAACACAAGGGATTTTTTTTGTTAATTAATCACAAATTACAAATGGAAAATCCTTACATCTCACATCAGATGAGGCATAAGCACTTATAAACAAGCCGTTGCATAACCGGCACATGTATTTGCAGCCCCCAAATCACAAACGGGAAACGGAGCAAATCACCATTCAGGAAGTTACGCAACCATATTACCTTTCATGGGGCTTACCGAGCCCAGTCATTCAATGCAGTCATTCAATAATGGGGTAGAGTAGTGACTCTAATAAGTGATTACGCCAACGCAACGCTGTGAACGATAGTCGGTAATGGCGCAGAATCAAAGTTGGGGGCCTATATTTACTGGAGCATTAATAACTGGGGCGTTCACTGTGATGCGACACTGTGCCGGGCTAGGCTATCCGCCCCCGCCCACTAACATGTGGCTTCGCTAAGCTTGCTTGCTGTATGCCAATTCTCTCCATCCGTGCTCAGCCGTGTCCAAAGACGATCTAATATCTGATACCAACTAGGCTGTACCTATCCCTATCTATTCCCAGGTATCTACATCATATCACACGAAAGTCACGCCAAGCCTCCATTCGAAACGCCGTTTCCAACTCTTGGGAAACCTTAAAAACGCCAGAGGTATAACAATAGATCAAATACTGAGCACGTCGATAGCATATCTATAAAGGGTATTCTTTCCTAAACCCCTTCCATACGCACGTAATCATACTCCAAGATGCATTTCCCCGCTCTCCTCGCCGATGAGCGCCTGACCCAACTTCAACGTTCAACCGCCACCTCCCAATACTCTGGTAGCTCCGAAGCCACACACAATTCTCCCATTCAGATATCATGCATGGTTTTAATTATTCTCGGAATAGTTGCAAAAGCAGCGTTTGCGGTGGAAAGTTTGGACTGGCTGGATTGTAAGTTTGTGATTTTTATATGTCTGGTAATATGACTCTTTGACTAACTGGGGTCTCTTAGATACTATTCTTTGTGTTTTGGTATGTACCGTGGTGCTGAAAGCACTCATAGATATTCGAAGCTAACACATGTATCAGACGGGAATTTGGTATTCTCGACGACGACCGACTACGTATGTAGTTCTTTGAATTCAGGACCAGGTAGTCCTGGCATTAGTATGGCGTTGGTGCGGACGGAAGGGAATATGAGATATAGCTACGATTATGGATACGGTTTGGTTTTGGTTCCAGGATAGGGTTTTGGTTACATTCTGATTTTCTATGCGCTGGATGGGCTGGATGGTGATGGGTCATGGGAACTGGACGGACAGATTTGCATTTTGGATGGCGTACTAGAAATTACGAATTATGAATGAAACTACTTATCAACTGCATCACTTTAGAGCAACACACAGAATGAAATCGGAAATCTTGCTGGTTATTTTTAATCTAATCTATATGGTGAAAAATGGTAAAAGCAACACCCGTGTTTTTAGCTGAAGATTCACTCAGGGAAGGGCATTGTAGAATTGATTTATTACATTATTAGAATATATATCTAAGTATTCATACAATCTAAACTTTCTCGGAACCAATCACACTGTCCACCATGACCGAGGTCTCTTCCCCAACCGACTTCCCCTCGTTCTTTGCTTTTCTCCTTTCCTCTGCAACCTTTTTGAGGTTGAACCATTGCATTCCGCAAGCAAATGGTAATGACAAACATGCCGCAGCCAAAGCATAATACATTGCATCTCTAATAGCAATGGTGTATGCTTCTCTCAAGGCAGTTAATACAGTTTCCGAGCCGCCTGCCAAATCTTGTAACCCACTTGCCCCAACTTTAATGACCGCTTCTGCTGATACAGCAGTGGTGTGCGCTGGTACACTGGTCTGTAACTTTGACAGAAAGAGGGATTGTGCGATAGAGACAGAGACAGAAGAACCAATCTGGTACATGAATACTGCAATGGCATTTCCAGTAGGAGCGTCTTCTTCACTCAACACAATTTGTAGTGCGGTATATGGAAGTTGTTGTGCCATTCCAGTCCCCCATCCATTGATTACCATATATGCGGCCCATTTGACCGTGGAAGTGGTGGTATCAATGGTAGTAAGAAGACCGGCACCGACCATTGCGATGATCGTTCCAAGAATCATATATGGAACGTAGTATCCCCATTTTGTAACCACAACTCCAGTAAGTGACAGGCCAATGATTTGAGGAAGGACTATCGCGATGAATCGGGTACCACTTTGGATTGCTGTGACGCCTTGAATGGATTGGAAGTAAATGGGTAGATAATAAGCATAGACAAAACTCATCATGCCAAATAACATGAGGAATATGCTGCCCATCAGAATTGATCTTTGCCGGAGAATCCGCAAGGGAATTGTGGCATGTTCGCCTCGTTTCCATTGTAAGATACCGAAGGATACTATAAGTAAGCCAAAGCCAACAAATAATCCTATGATCTTAGATGATTTCCATGGCATAGTCTGTCCACCCCATTGTAATGCTAGAAGAAGGCAGTATATAGCTCCGAGGAACAGCAAGACTCCGCCAATATCCATACGTCTCAATTTTGTTGAAAGATTCAAGGCACGATTCGAGTTTTGTACGCCATTGATTCGAAAGAATAGTACGATGAATACAAGTACAACAGCTCCCATAGGTACGTTACTACAGTTTTGTTAGTGTATCTGAGATACCAAGAATAGAAAGGATCAATTACATCCAGAAGCACCATCTCCAGGAGGCTTTGTCAGTGAAAACACCACCAAGCACAGGGCCAACACACACGCTAATGACAAAAGAGCTGATAACTATGCCTTGGTACATAGGTCTCTTTTCGAGTTCTACCACGTAATTGACGATTGCCAAACTTCCTTGATGGATTCCCGCTGCCCCGAAACCAAGAACAGATCGGCCTCCGATAAGAACACTGGAAGAAGGTGCTGCCGCACACAATATCGAACCCACTGTGTCAAGTCAGATATCATTGAATTGATTCGTGCGGTGAAAGGACTTACGTTCAAATAAAACTATTGACCCCATGTAAACCATCTTAGGATCGAAGTATTTGTACAGGTTACCAAACAGAGGCTGGAATGCCGTGACAGTAAGAAGATATGCTGAACCATACCAGGCAACATCATTCAATGCATGAAAATCAGATGTAATTCTCGGAATTGCAACGGCGATAATATTCATATCCAATGCTAGGAGAAAGATTCCCAAGCATAAAGACCCGATGACAGCCGCCAGACGCCATGAGTGAAGGAAGAGCTCATCGGACTCGGATGTTTGGAGGCTTGAGGGGCTTGACACATCCGTAATGGTCACAGCTGCCATATCTTTATCGATAGAGATAGTGTCCTTGCTGGACAAAGCTTCGTCTTGCGTCAATGTCATGGCTGGTAGATGATTGCGAACCACTCGAAGTCGTGAATCTCTTGTTTGGTGGCCCCAAATGCTTCTTGTATATGAAATCAAAGATGGAAGGAAAACTTCAGCAATTTGGGCCTCCCGAATCTTGTCCACTCCCTACCCACCATTCTTGGTGGAAAAGAAATTGCATGGCATGGCATGAGTGACGAACAGCCTTCACCGTTTGCTCAGCGGGTGGATTTTGCCGAATATCATGATTAGCCCCCCAAAATGTGCAAGGCCTGACTAACTAGAGATGGCATCGTTTCAAGCTGATCTCAGCACACGAGGCGAAGCCATGTTGGAGCCTGAGGGCAATTGACGCATATCCGGCTTGTTACTTGTTCCTCCAGTCATTTTGACACGCAAGTTATCTACCGGACTTCAATCACGCATTGTGCACATGAAATCGACAAGGGAGGGGCAATTTTTAGACCCCCCTGTCAGCTGATGTTACACTAAAATTTAGTGCGCAGATTTTAGTTTCCAATATAAATTTGATGTGAAGAAGTGGTCAATGCAGACAACCCTGACCTCGTAAAGTATGAACTGTCGGGAAATGTCTGCTTTGGGTAATATCTCATCATGATAGTTCGTGATAGTGATGGAATCTCAAGGCAGATTCTCAATATCAATTGACGCCTAGGTGATGGGCCAATCTGGGGACCGCGCATCTGGAAATTTGAACAAGAACCCCATAGCACAATCAGCACTATGCGACTAGTATCGGCAAAGTCCTGCCTTGGAGGCTGTATCTATCATGTTCAACAGTGGAGGAGGCAAAAGTGAGAAAGTATATCTACTGATGTCGATCCTCTTGGATCTCCAATCGAAGAGATTATCGTGCACTTCTTTCGTTTTCACACGTATATTATCTTTGCTCTAGATACCCTCAAGTCCACAAAGCTCTTCAGACAGTAGACTACCTCACAATGTTTTTCAACGCAGCTTGGAGATTTGTGTCCACAAGCGAGTACTCACAGTACTTTCTCGCAACAGCACTATTCGGTACTTGGCTTCTCTCATGGCGTTTGTGGAGATTCACCATTCGGCCATACCTTAGACCACAAGACCCTGTTGAACTTCCTTATTGGATCCCAAGTAGGCGATCTTCCAAAAATCTACTTCGTTCTTTACTAACACTACCTAGTTCTCGGACACAGTCTTAGTTTCTTCCAGAATTCTGACAGCTTGATCGAGCGTGGCTTGTACGTTAACGTTTTCATTCTCATCTTCTCATCCGTCTTGATGTATTTCTTGCTGTCGGAATATGATACTAACAATTGCATTCCAGAGACTACACTGGCAGAACTCACGAACCCTTCGCACTTCAAGTGGCTTCCCAATTATTCTATATTGTCACAGGACCTAAAGATGTCGCAGAGGTTTACAGAAATGTAGCCACTCTGAGTTGGGATGGTCACTTGTCTCAAATTCTCTCTAACTTCGGCTTCACTGGCAAAGCATTGAAGTTGGCATGGCATGTGCCCATTCCTGGAGATAAATGTTATATGCACAAGAATCCAGTCAACCCAAAGCAACTATCTCTAGTCAAACTCATTGAGGAGGTGTACATTGCACAATTACTCCCTGGTGTGCATATGACCGAGATGTCCGAGAAATTTATCGTATCGCTCAAAGACTCTCTTCAACCACCAAAAATGGACTTTTGTACCTTGAGCAGAAATGGTCTCACTCGCCGAGTCTCGTTAAAAGCTCTTTGTCGGTCTACCCTTGTGGAAGCTGCAACCTTTTCCATGTTCGACAAAGCTCTCCATAAGCTCAATCCAGATATTGTACAACACATGTTAGACTTCAATGATAGTGCTTGGATGGTGTTCTTCGGTCTTCCCGAGATCTTCTCAGCCAAAGTAGCCAAAGCACGCAAAACAATGCAAAAGACAATGGCCGAATTTGCTCGTCTTCCAGAAAAAGAGCGCGAGGGTCAAGCTTGGGGAATTGGCACGATTCTTAAGGCACAGGAAATTGTTGGTATTGATATCGAGAGTAGAGCTTGCATGCTTTTACTGATCTACTGGGCGTAAGTTTCATTGATGCTTGAATACAAGAATAAATTTCTAACATTGTATAGTGCAAACTCAAATGAGTACAACATCTCCTTTTGGCTTATTGCTCATCTTGTTTACAACGTCCCTCTTATGGAACGAGTTCGCGACGAATTGGAAGCAGGCTGGAAGGACGGCGAGCTTGATATCAAATATCTATGTGCCAACTCGCCCAATCTTGACGGTGCATTCCAAGAATCACTACGCTTAAACGGAGGTGCAATGATGAGTCGTCAAGTCAAGCAGCCAACTATGATTGGCAACAAGCTAATGCAGCCTGGATCTAATGTTCTCATGCCTTCCCGACAACTGCATATGAACGAGAGTGTCTGGGGTCAAGATTACAAGAACTTTGACGCAGAGAGATTTGTTAGAGATAAGGGCATGCTAAAGCATTCTTCTTACCGCCCATTTGGAGGTGGAATCAGTTACTGTCCTGGGCGTGTTATGGCCAAGGAGCAGGTTTACGCTTTCGTTGCCATCATTTTCAGAAGATTTGATGTTAAGTTGGCACCTGGAATAAATGGAAAGTTTCCGGTTTTGGATGAGAGTACACCTTCGCTAGGAATTACAGGTCCAGTGAAAAATATGGATGTGTTCATGGATTTGACCGAAAGAGAGAAGTTCTACCAATACTAAGAGAGAGGGATAGCAATTATTCATTGGGAGGGGTTTCATAAGATGCTTTGTTACAGCTTCGCCTCTATTTTTTATGTACATATTTTTAACAATTTTTTTGAGCGTCGAGAGGAACAATTGAATTTCATCAATCATTTAACATTAATTCCGATTTCATACTGGTAACAAGATGATTGTATCATGCTTGATTAATTGAGTGTCCCTGTGTCATTGGTTTGCGTTGACTATCCATCCACAACATGACATGGATTAAATTTATCATGGAGTAATGTATTACGCGAAAGCTTTAGAAGGTCGTCGTTTTTTGCGTCTCGTTTAGATGCTATTCTAGACCTCGGTATTAAGCGATTGAATATTATTAGTCAGAGAGTCTGCCACGCTCAAGTGTCGGCATCATTCATAGGCAGGATTGCAAACCCAGCGCAACGGTTCCTTCAAAGCCGTGGTACCTTGAACCCAAAACTTGGGTCTTTACAGCCAGGCATGCACAACCATGGCACAATCTTCACAAATCGTGCAATACCGACGATTGAAATTCTCCGCACGCGAGATATGCGATATACACGGTGATATCGAGCTCAGCCATGCTGGGACGGAGCTAGACCCATATTAGGCAGGTAAACTTTTTAGCCTATGTGATTGTACAAATTACACGCACTGGCCACATGGCACACGCCGATCTACATCCAGGCGGTTGGAAATGAGAATTTGACACGCTTCCTCCGTGACTCCTCCTGTCACAAAATTTCGATGAACATATAAATGAAGAATTGGCAAAATACTACCGTGTGACGACAATGTTTGGGGTTTGTGACTAGTGGAATCAAGGATTTGGAGGGGTATTGACGAACCATACAGGGTAATGAACTCGGAGACTAACGCAATTGGGGGTCTCCACAGTCTTTGGCCGTGAGATAGACGACTAACCATGAGATTCTTGCATAAATCGTGGCAGAGTGAACGGCGAGGATTGCAAATTTACTACATTAGGGCTTACATGACAGTAATAAGCGCATTGCACAGTGGGTATGCCGATTACAGTGGACAGTTTCAATGCGATTCACGGAGACCCCATCCTAAAAGGCTGTGATGGAAGGGACCCCACCTCTATGCCCAATCCTTGTTTGATTTCTATGTGGCATCTCTGTAACCAGTGGCAGTAGATAAGCACCACGCTCTCTTCATGTTCGAGATTTTAAAGACCAAGTTGTCTTCATTTGTGCTGTGGACAATCACCCTTCACTGATTCAGCATCTACAACCAAGTTCCTCAAGGTTGATTCCTATCATACACCATGTCTACTTCTACTTCGGGCTCAGTGGCTACTGTTGAGCCAACAAAGGTTGATATGAAAACCTTCCTGGTACGTGCACTTGTTGTATTCACGGACACTGGGGAAGCCTCAACTAACAATCATTCAGGGTGTCATCTGGGGAGGTTTCGCTATAGCTGTAATCTGCATGGCCCTGCGAACATTCTCTAGAATCAAGACGTTCAAAAGTCTCTATACCGACGATATTTTTGCATTTTTAGCCTTGGCTCTTGCACTTGCCAGTGCAATACTATGGCAGATTCATGCCCAAGCGATGTTCGACCTCATGGCCGTATCGGCTGGGATAAAAATGCCTGGAACAGATTTCGTCACCAACAGCGAAGCTTATTCCAAAGCATCCGGAGTCGTCATTATTCTCTTTTACTCCACTCTGTGGTCTGTCAAGTTCTCTTTCTTGCTTTTCATTCGACGACTTGGATCGCATGTTGCAAAGGTGGAATTCCTGTGGTGGCCAATCACTGTTTTCACTATCTGCACCTACTTTGCTTGCATTGGAACGATTCAATATAATTGTTTGTTTGTCCCATTGACTACAATTGAAACGAAATGTACAACGGACTCTGCGGTAAACTTCCAACAAATTACCTTGAAGTTGAACTGTGTTTGGGATGTGCTTTCTGATGCTTTGAGTAAGTTCTCTTCTCTTTTTTTTTCCTTGTGTGAGACTTAGCTAACTTGCATAGTCATGATCATTCCAATCAGTATGTTGTGGGGTACACAAATGAAGATGAAGAGAAAGATTACTTTCGGTATCATCTTCTCCCTAGCTCTTATCACAGTCATTTTCGCCATCGTGCGAACTACGGTCGTTAGTTCATTGACCCGCATGCCTGATACCTCTTGGCTCTACATGTGGTCTGCCATTGAGACTACAATCGGTAAGTTAATTCTCTAACATATTCTATCTTGAAACCGGTAATCTAATTCATATTTCTCTTTCAGCCATTGTAGTTGTCTGCCTTGCCTCTATTCGCGGTCTCTTCTCCAAGGAAGAAAATGTTAAACCAACTAAATACACTCCACCGAAGAGTTCCGAATTCTACCTCAAGAACAGCAGAAAAAACAGATTGAGAGCAACACTTGATACATTTACCGGTCGAGACAGTTATATGCGAACAGAGGATCCGAAGAACAACCAGAGTCCTACCGATGGAGGAAGCAGTGTAACAAGCGAACAAAATATTCTTCCATTGGATAATGTCAGAGTCAAGCAACGATACGAGGTCACTCATGAGCTTGCGACGACACCGGAGCGTGAGCGTACATATTATGAACACGTTTAGTTCTCTTTCAATGTTGTATATATTGTATGGGTTATGGATTATGTGGGAATGGTTGGAATGGTCGAGGAAAGGATTATAGCATGCGTAACGGACGTATTACGATTTTCTTAGGGGCTTGGGATTCTTCTGTATTCATTCCAAAATTTTATATAGCAAATACCCACATTTATTATTCTTTTACACATGCTTTTCATCTTCTCTAGGTTTGAGAATGTCACGGTAGTCAGATTATTCTCTGGTCTGGTTCTTGTCACCCACTGGTGATTAATCACACCACAATTAATCTCAGAGCCTAGAATCAAAATTTTCACAGATTTATCCTTCGCAGGGAAAACCTCCTGGGGAAATCTTCTCGAAAAAAACTCTAAAAACTTCATTCTGTGCTTGGTATCATTTGCAAGTAATGCTGTTGGAGAATATCCGCACCTTACGAAGAAACCCCGGGCGCATAGCAGGGCGAGATGTGCATACATACCCCGCATACCCTGGTTTGAACTACCCCTGACCCGGCCTCTACATGCTTGCTTGGGAATTTCAGCTCGGCTAGACTCACAGCACAAAAACACAGAACCGGTTTTCTAAACGTTCGCTAAGCTGAGCTGATTGGGATATTTTACGAGGACTGATTGTTCAAAAGTGCAAGGAATTGCTGATCAATGATCAATTCAAACTTAAAAGCTGATTTTAGAAATCAATCCCTTCAATATTTCTTCCAACGTTCTATGTATAGTTAAGCTAGCAAAGCAATGCAACTATGCAATGCAACCACGCCTCCACGCCACGCCTGGTATCCCACCCTTGGACAACATGTACGCTGCAATTGAATATCCGGACCACGAAAAATAATATTCTCTGAGACTATTAAATGCACCAATGCTGCAATACCAGTTCCTAGTTCCTGCCCCCACGCTATGTCAATGTACTTCGTACGTTATGCCCATTGCAATGATACTCTAATATCTAAAAAGGAATTGAATATACCGGATATAAGCACCCCCGTTGACTAGTAGGTACGCTGACATATTCTTCATCATGTATTATTTGACTCCCTTGAAGAAAATCGTGTTTCCACCCTAATTACAAAAGCCTAGCTCCACGTTCTCCACCACACTTTTAATTACCCCTGAAAGCCAAAAAACGCCTTAGCCGCACGTGGCACTGCACAAAAATGTTCCGTTCAAAACGCATCTCAACCAGTAATATTTCATCCCACTGTGATGAAATCGAAATTGATGGGTTTCACGGTATTTGATCTCTCCAGGTTAGAATCCTCCGGTAGAAGACTGCGCGCAATTTCCAGGAACATGGTCGAGGTAAATCGATTGCGCTTAATTGATGCGCGCACACACTAGCATGCATCTCACACGCCGCCCAAACTTAGTTATCATACTATCGTAGGCTTCAAGTTAATTCATGCAACACGGATCAAATTGGTCCCAATGGCACGAACTTTCACTCCACTATAATTTTGCGAGTTTCTTAAAACGGGCTGACTACCGAAGCTATATTTCATACCTCAACGATCTGCCCCGCTCATCATATTGTTATACCTGTTCGGGGTGAAGGAACGATTAAGTTTTAATGAACTATCTAGTGGAGCGTTCGTAGTTAGCAGTGCTTCCGGCACTTATGTGACTTGATATCACAATCGTTTCATCACCTGTGAAAGTTGGCAGCGGCTATTTCTATCTCACCGCCGTCGATTGTATGTCTACTATCGCGGCACGGCTTAGAGTACGGTAATTTCATCTGTTCTGCCTGATGTGAAGTCACAATTTTACGCCCCCACCCTTCCCAATTAAGAAATTGGTTCTCTAAAAATGAGATTCCGACCTTTGCCACGCAATACACATCTAGTCTTCTTCTCGTGATCCTTCGTGTCGGTCATCTTCAAACCTTGATTTGTATCACCAAAATGCTTCAGGAACTTTTTGACCTAGTTCGCTCTCAAGCGGGTGCTTGGAGAATAGGTTTAGAGGTGGCGTTTGATGCTTGTGTAATTTTGATCATTTTGAATAGAGTTTATGTCACAGCATCTATCTACCGCAACCGTCCCGTAAGCCCCCCTTCATCTTCTCACAATGTCAATAATAACTAACTTCGATAGCGTAACATACTCATATCTGGACCCAAGTTACGTTTGGGAAAGTGGTTGAGCAGCATAAAATATGTCATTGGTGCTCCGGATATCATCCAAAAGGCATACAATCAGGTACTGCACTCTAATATCCCGCTGTCAATTCTATGTTTGATCCAAAACTAACCGGGTTGTAGGCCAATGGAAAGCCATTTGCTATTCCCGCTCTAGACGAGTATCAAGTATTTGTCTCGTCCGAGGAACATATTGCGGAAATCAATAGGAGTTCTCAAGACCATTTATCCCTGCATGATGCTATGGAAGATGTGTGTCTTCTCTGTCGCCTTTGAGAAGGAATTTCCTGTGTCATGATGGTTGAGCTAATGTAATGTACAGAGAATCAAAGCGAAATATACATTCTATGGATTTGAGACGGGAGAGATTGATCCTCATGATACTGTACCAGGGCGTGTTCTTAAATTTCTCTTGAGAACAAACCAACCAGCTCTGAGACCCAGAATTCAAGAGAAAATTGAGGAAGCTTTCAGTAAAGTTTTGTCAAAAGGAAAAGCTGTGAATGGTAATGAACTTGCTGTGAAAATTACTCGTGAAAAATAGCTCTGCTAACTTAACGTAGATTGGACATCGGTTTCTGTCTTGGGTTTATCTAAGGATATCGGCTTGAGAATCAATTGTCAAGTACTTGTCGGAGATGAACTTGGTGCGTCTTTACGCCGGAATCTTACTTGATGTTTTAGTTTCACTAACGAATTCTCAGCCAACAATCAAGATTATGTTGATGCCGTGTTACGATACTCGAATGATGTTGTTTTGTCTATGGAATTCTGTCGTTACATGCCGGCATTCATCATTCCGTGAGCACCCCAATGTCTACACTTTAGGTATCTAATTCTGATCTTTTCTTAGATACGCCTGCCCTGCTATCATGGCTTGGAGTGGTGCAATGAAGAAAATAGCCGCGCAAATCAGACCTTTGGTTATCCAACGTCTCAGATATATCGAGGAGAAGAAAACTTTACCGGTAAGCTATCATGGAAAATCTTTAAGAATTGCTTGCTAACCTTATCACAGTCTGACTGTATAACTTGGGTCATTGTATGAATCTCGATTTTCACATTGTCTTTCCAAAAATTATTAACCTCGTCTAGGAATCATCCACAACTCCGCGCCAGCGCACCGTAGAGCGTATTGTCCAACAAATAATTGCTCTGACTTTTGCCTCGGCCCATCAACTTCCACTAGCTCTAACTTTCACAATCTACAACCTCTGTCTTCACCCAGAATACATTGAACCACTAACTGAGGAGATCCGCACCATGCTATCCTTGCCTGAAGAAGTCCATTACAAGAACATGCCTTTAATGGAATCTTTCCTCCGCGAATCAGCTCGCGTGAATTCATTAGATGCACTTTCCATCCAACGTAAAGTCATGAAACCATTCACTTTCTCGAGTGGTGAAATGATTCCGAAAGGTAATCTCATTGCGGTGCCTCAGGACGCTCTAATGAAGAGTCCGAAGTATTACAACAATCCGGATACTTTTGATGGTTTCAGATTTGTCCTGCCTGAGGATAGAGGGAGAGAAGAACCCAGGATGAAGTATACAGATGTTAGTAAGGGATTTCCATTTTGGGGGGCTAGTAGGAAAGCTTGGTGAGTAAAAATGTTCCTTTGTTTTTCATTTGACTGTGCATGGTGCAAAAACTAACACCTCCTTAGTCCTGGCCGTTGGTACGTCAGCGCATCATTGAAACAAATTTTGGTGCATTTATTGACCAACTACGAATTTAAATTGGCGGATGATAACAAGGCGCTTACTATGGGATACACCACAATGGTTATCCCAAGACATGGAGCGAAAGTTTTGTTGAGGAAGCTTGAGAAGAGTGGATAGATGGCGATAAAAACACGGAAATACATTGGTACTTGGGTTGGATTCACTTCTCTTTGTATATATTTGGAAATTGAAATTTATTTAATCTGGCAAAAGTTTTCTGAATGACTGGGACTTAGTTCCCCGGACTATACACACTAGAAATGATGTTTTGCATTGAATGACAGAGGAGTTAAACAAATGCAAAATTAATAGGCTGTATAGCTGGGATCTCACATGCAATCTTTTTTTCTCCATTTCACCAGAAGGTAGACAGCAATTTATCTTAATTCGACTTTAATTTTTGAGACAAATACAAGATAAACCCATGTGATTTACTTTTCCTTTTGTAAGGCGTTCCACGTCTTCGAAATTCAATCACATACAATCAAAACCCCAGATTTTCCTTTTTTTGGTTCTTATTTATGTGAGGGTTTTGAACATTTGGCCCAACCGAAATTTGGAAGCGAAGAAAAACATAACAATCCATAAAATATACCCTGGTTAGTCGACCAACGATCATTCCTATTCTCCTGGAATTCAATGGACACAAAGAATCACATTTTACCATCCAGCGTAGGTCTAGCCCCTGTATCAAGTTGCCCTTTACCGCAATTTCCATTTCCTACTATATCAGGAAATAGAGTGCTGCGATTAGGATCTGCGCGGAAGACATACCGAATCCCAGAAGGATCACAAACACCATCTGTCGCTTCGTGTGTAAAACAGGTCACAGCAGGACCGGGATTGGCTGTTGTGTCTATATTGTAGAAATATCCAACACATGTAGATGATTGTGCACATATGGCACAGCAGTTGTATGGTTTTATATAGGGATCTGCTATATATGTCCAGTGAAGTTGAAGGCTGGATGGACCATAGCTGGGTAAAGAGTAGTCAATAGTAGCACCTCCAACGGTCGCTACTATGTTGTTCTCCTGGCACATATCAAACAGTGTAGCCTGTGGAGGAAATGCGGTTGTTGTAGTTGGTGAACCATGAGTGATCACATCCTTTTCGGTGATTATTGAGGTTACATTTTCACTTTGGACAACTGTTGTAGTCGTAGACGGGGTCGATGTAATGATTTGTGTTGTCGTTGATAGTATGACGGAAGTTGCGACTTCTTGAGGCAAAGTTGTAGTACTTCCTCCTTGTGGTTGAAGAGTGATTGTTCGAGTTTGGACATTCCTGACAATTTCTCGACAATACACCAAGGAAGGATATCTGGTGCCTGTCCACCATGAATCAAACCACCATCTTTTTAGCTTGGCCCCAATATCGGAATCCATTGGAACAGAAGCTGAAGAGTCAATCGGCTCTGGGCTATCAGCTTGGTGGGGATGATGGCGGGAGTAGCGGCGGTTGTTAAAGCTAGTTGGCTTAGAGGGTGAATTTGTGGCTGGAGCTTTCGTCTTATTATTTTTCATCAAAATATTGATCTTTGAGTCGATGTTGACCTCTCTGCGCTTCTTTTTGGGCCCTCCAGCCCCTCCATTGGCGATCACATAAGGATCATTTGCCAGAGGAAGAAATCCAGAAGATGCAGGGACTATCAAAGTTGATTGCACCGCTGTTACAGTGATAGTAGGACCAATTTCAGTAGTTTCCATGAGGGTTGTTGTCTGGATAACCGTGCCAGTAGAAATAACATTGCTTGTGACAGTTTTGGTGGCTTCTCCAATTTGCGTAGAAGTGGCTACGGAAAGAGAAATAGTGGTGGTTACTATCAGTGGAAGTGTAACTGATATCAACTCTTCTGGGTGGTATGTAGTAATAGTATATGATGGAACTGTGATTGTGTGTGTTGTAGTTGATATAGAAAACACGCTCTCGGAGCTATACCTTGTGAAGCAAAATTGGGTGGTATGTGCATTGTTTGTAGCTATAGCTCCAATTAGCTTTTCACCAGCCAAAAGGTAAAGAGCTGTCGCTTTATATAATAGCCTCATAGTCTTGTGAAGATAAAATGAAGGTTACTTTCCATGCCATGGCATCATAATTCAGGCAAAAAGCCTTGAATTTATAAATTCATCAATCATAGTCAAAGGCGCTCTGAATGCCTATCGCAAAATTCTTCATGACATATAACGGAATTATCCTTAATTTAATCTTTGCTACAATGATGCTTTTGGGTTGTTTGTGGTATTTCCCCATGGAAAAGGCCGTCTAAACTACATGGAAAGTTACGCGAGGTCGAATTGAATCTAGGCGGCTATGTTCGAACATTACCAATCACGCGAAGTCAAATCATTATCAAGAAGTCTATTCTGAATCACGGGGAATTCGAAAACAGTGTGATCACCGGTGTGCTGCTAATTCAGAGCTACCGCACCCCTCATGTGAGTTCTAACCGGAGATAGAAAGCTGAAGGATAAGAAAAGGGGAAGAATCTTGAGCACGTGGCAAACAAAGAATTATATCTCGATTTATGGTATGTTCCGATGGACATTTACACTCGATCCTTTGATCCAACTTTATGATATGATTTAGATCATGTCTTTCGTACGAGCAAGTTTCATCGGACTTGAATAACTCTTTGAGTTCATGAAATGCGAGACATTTGGAAGCAAGTTTACGACGAACCACGGATCTCGATCAAGAGTAGTTTTTTAAACTGCTAGACCTATTATCTGACTTGTTCAATTTTAATCACCATAATATTTCAATCCGTAACACATTAGAAAGAGATTCTTCGTATTCAACACACATACGAGTCTCTACAAGAAAAGAGGTAGACATGACAACGATTCATTTCATGACCCCATAGTACAAAATGCCAACAAATTCATCAACTTACATCTGACAATAACAACATTCAGACATTTTTCAATCCCATAAATGTGTAAAGCTTTATTCTGCAAAGGGAGGAAATGATTTTCTGGCTCATCGCTAAATGTTTTATCTTGAGAAGTCGCACTGGGACATGCGTCTGGCTTGTAGTGGCCATTGTAGGGAATGTTGCTGGATAAAAATGGATAATAATGCTAACCCTTATGTACTTGACAGTTGCTGACCCATGATATCAAGACACAAAATTCCCTGTCCAGTTTACTAAGTCTTAACCTTCAACATATGGAGTTGAACTGACGGCTCACTCATGTCATACAACCGCCTTTCTGCTGTGGCACAAACTTGCTTTAGTCCAGATATGAATATTCTCAACACAACAATATAAAACAACTCATGACATCCCTATTGATTGATCCCTATGCCAACAAAATAATACGTGAACAATCCGAATGGGTGGCTATTATCCCGATCTGACAACCATGGAGTATCGAATTCCAATAGATTGTGAGTGTCATGCGAATGGTAGGAAATTCCAGACATCATTAAACGAGTTAACTACGAAATAGCTAGAGAAAGTAGTAAAGATGGCCATGAAAATCGATGACGAGAACAGAAATGAGAAGTTGACCAATCAAACGACGACTGAATTTCATCTTCACAGCGGTTAATCATTCCACCATTGGAGCTTTGACGTAATCCCATCCACAGGTATATTTCTAGGAGAATGTGAAGAAGATCGCTTGACCACAACCACACTCTTATTCTATTTCCAGTCAGTAACTCAACAATTCGAATCGGAACCCAGAAATTTTTGCCCCTCATGCCAAATCTAACTAGGAGCAAAGATAATTTAACCTAGTTATAATATACAGAATCTCATCGCCCACCCCCCTGCACACAAACCTCCATATATCATCACCGCTTCTTATAAAAGCCCAATCGTCTCTCCTTCTATTATTCATTCCCCAGATCCGGTATCAAGATTTGTCACATTTTTGACAAAGGTAAATGAACAAGAATCAATTTTCCCGGTGGACTGATATTGCTTCAGATGTGCTTGTGCTGAGCCTACATTTAAAGTAGTATGATCCTTGGAGTATGGGTATGATACAAAAAATTGTAATAGTGGAGTGTAAGTGGCGATGGAAATGCCGGCAGCGAAGGTATTTACCAATGTGAACATTCATAAATAACAATAATGCAGAACGGTATCTTCCTGCTGCGAGTCTCAGACACACATCCGTCCATAATTCCTTGCAATGGACTATTTACTGATCGCCCGAATAATAATCCAAATATCTACAAAGCCATTCAATTCTTCTTCACTATTTCTAAAAAGCTTCAAGAAGAAGTCGCCATGTATACGTGAATGTGCATTTTTGTAAAAAGAGTTTCTAGACACAAATAAGGAGGAGCGAAGTTCACATTACCAAAACATCCAACATCCCACTCGCCAAAACGCCGCCAAAGCTTACTGACAATTCCATATATATGAAAGCTTCACTCCACTCCCCTTGACTTCAACTTTCTAAAAGCAAAAGAGGATTTATTCGGTCTCGTTATACTAGGAACAAACAGCAAGAGCCCAACGTGAGCATCTGAAGTACTATCTATATCCAAACAGCTAAGCCCAGTATTTAAGCTTGTGGAACAACGATGATTTCCAAATTGTGAAAAAAAAATAAAAAAAATCACTGTAATGGAAGAATAACAACGAAAAAGAACATTGGAAATACTCGAGAAATGACAATAAGGTGAACATCAGTAATATTGAGATTTCAAGTCTCTTTATATTTCCACGTTAGGCTTCCCTCTCACTCTCTCATTTTTTGAGTTGTATCCAAATATCAACAAATGGACGGAGAGCAACTCAGTCCTCAAGTGCGCGTATACCCCTTACTAAAGGTCTTTTGAGAGTATAGATAGCCAAAATAGAGGGACTTATATACCTATTTCCCTACTCTCCAAATGTTATGATTTAAAATGACTATCTAAACTCTATCATATCCTCCTTTCTTTTCAATATCTCTATCTCGCCACTTTAAACTATGCTCCTAACTAAGCCTTCTCTTCGGTCTTAATTCTTGCATTTCAACGTGTTTCTATAAATCCCCACTACATATATTTTTGTCTCTACCAAAACACATAAATCTCTACCAAGGAGTACGAGGGAAGAAAAGCACAGTTTCATGATCATACTACCTTTAATTTTGCTTGGATAAGATACACAAACCACATTTCTAGATTCAAGAGTTCCATCAGTCAAGAAGGGAGCCATGACGAAGACGGCGCTGGTGTAAAAAAAAGCGGTATTAACAAATGAGGACAGCGGATGCAATTTCAACTATTGATTGATAACAAGAAGAAATAATGAGCCAAAGAACGAATACAACAGTGCAAATTCCAAAAATAGCAGCTTTATCCATAGCGATGTGTATACTCATACCCCTCCCACTTATTCTTGGAGCTCGTATCACCAACACAAATATTCTACCGCCTCATATTCTCTTGTCCCCGAACCCATCTCAATCTAACACCACAAATCAAAACTTTAAAAAGCGCCTTCAGTCTGCTGGTCCACTCTGTGAGTACCACACGATTGCAAAACTTCAAACTACAAGCTGCAAGTTTCTTTTACAGACAACCGGGCAAAACTTCCTGGTATCTATAGATCTACCTCGTTACATCTATAGAATACATAAAAAATCGCAGAATAAGAGATAATCGAAATTTAGAGTTAAGCATCGTAACAAGAACGGTGATATTTGCGGACTTGGAAGCTATACTTACCAACCTCTGTACCAAAATACCCACCCACCAAGACGAGAAACTCATGCGGGAAAAATAATAATAAAGAAGAATGAGAGCAGTCGCTCATCTTAAGACCTCCTCCATTACAAACATTAGTTTATAATCATCCCTTCTGCAGAATTGCTCCTCGAGAGCCAAATACATAGACAGCAAGGCCCACAGAGAGAACAAACACCGCCAATCCTATAACAGCGACTAAAATGATCTCCTCACCCTCCCCTTCTACTTTCGAAACACAACATGAACCCCATGACTAAGAATCCCGAGAATACCAGTCAAATCTCACATCCATCCCCAACCTGCGATAGGAGAACCAAATATGAAGAGGGCCAGGTATTCTAAGAAGCAGCAAGAGCCCCCGGCCCCTCTCCCAATAATTGCAATGACAATGAAGGGGGGGGGGGGGGGGGGGGGAAACAACCAAAACAAAAATAAGACCCGAATCCACAGCAAACGCCAACTCTCCCAAAAGCAAAGAAAAAGCAAAACACCAATTAAAACCTACTACAACAATAATAACAACAGCAAAATCATTCCAACAATGACGAATAAAGTTCACTCACACATCCCAAACTCCACCACATCTCGTGCGATCCGCACATTACAAGATTCCTCCCGATTCGCATGGAATCGAATACTCGACATGGATTGGAGGATTTCCATCACATCATCCCAGCAGCCCATCATTCGTGAGTAGATTCTCTTCCAGAACACGCTGATATCAAAAAATAGGCAGGATGCATACAGCAGACATATTTATATCTCTCCATTCGCTTCGCTTCCCTCCCCTCCCCCCTCCCAATCAAGCCCCGAAAATAAACAATGAAACCTCCACCCCTCCACATTGAGATACACAAACCCACCAGAAACCCAAAAACCCGTATATCCCCAGTCCTCTTCCTCCTCCCCCCATTCAATCCCATTCTTCAACCCGCATACACCTACCTAACTGCACAACATCTCGACCCAATCCAATCCAATCAATCAAGATCTAAAAAGCACGCACAGCCTTTCTCACCAGTACAAAGCTAAGCCCCCTCCATACACACAAACACACAAACAGACACAGACACATACTCTATCCCATCATCAAGATTATCAAAACACAAGATCAAACCACCAGAGCATATGCAAAAGATTCTTTGCATACACACATCCACACATACCCTCACTCACTTATGCGTCTCTCTCTTGACACATGAGCACTTGCTTTTTTATCCATTTGCCTAGGATACTAATAACCAAATAACCAATCCGATCCATGGCAAAACACTCCAACCTCTTTGTCTTATATACCAATCCAAGCCCCCACACACCATTCACGATTTCACACTCTGCGTAAAAGTCGTTCCTCACAACACATATCATCACCGCACAATAGCGCACAGCACATCACGAACCCCTATTGAAAACCCATCCAGCCACACTCATAAGTAAAGTATATTGTATTATATTCCCCTTCCATTCCTGACTAACGGGTATCATCCCCTCCTTCCCCATTCCCACATCCCATCCACCAATCCATCAACCCCTTCCCATCATAAATACAAAGAAGTAAGTCGTCCAAGACGGAAGAAAAACGAAAAAAAAAACGAGGTAATGCAACGCCAAATGTATACCCCCAATGCATTCCCGATACATTTTCAGCACCGGTAGCAATGTAAACACCATACCTCAAATATATTCTTCCTTCGAAACGTTTGTGCATATGCATATTCGAATGCTGAACATAGAAGTGAGTAGTAAGAAATGAACGCCAACCATATGCATGTATGTTACCCATTGGAATCCTGTTCCTCATCAATGCCTTTCAAAATTTCATCCCACCATGGTCTTACACTAAGGAACTCATGAGTTCTCTTTTCTCTCTATTGTAGTCACTCCTTAACCACTCAAATTCAACGACCCACCACCTTTCCCCCCTAGTTCACGACCCTCAGTTTGGACTAGACAAAGTCTGACTACTCTCAGATTTCTCATCCGCACCCCAATCCCTATCTCTCTCCCTCTCTCTTTCTCTCTCTCTATCTCTCTTATGAGCACTCAAAGTCCCACTCCCATTTCCATTCTTGATCTTCTTTCTCTCTCTCTCTCGATCCTCATCCATTGGTAGCGAACCTGGTTTCAGTACTGGCGTTGAACTACCACTTCCCGGTCTTCCCAATAATAATTTCTTCTTCTTCTTGTCACTCAACCCAGCAATACCAAGACCACCACCGTCCTTATTTTTCTTGACTATCCCCGACCCCGCCTTATTGGCCAGCATTTTCTTTTTCGGTTCAATACTAGTTCTCCTTCCATATTCACCATCTCGATCATCATCTCCTGAATCGTTATCATCATCACTATCCGGCCTTTTGTGCTCGAAACTTAGATTTGATGAAGAAAGTTGTGAAGGTGTCTTTGTCATCTTCGGAGTTTTGAGTTTATTCTTTAGAATAATTCCGCCCGAACTACCTGGTTTCTTCAAGAATTTCTTTTTCTTTTGTGGAGAATCGGATTCGAAATCTGGATCGTCGGCTGCTTCGCGTTTATTGGGACTAACTCTCTTTCCTCCATTGGGTTGTGGCGTTGCTTGTCGACTCAAAGGTGGTGTGCCATTTTGACTGTTGTTTCCTGTACCCAATCCATTTCCGTTGATTTTGAAGGCAGCTGCTCTCGCAGAATCTCTTCCTCCACCTCCAATACATTTCACCATATGGTTGTTCATTCGCTTAATCGGCAAGAACGTATTGCAATTGTGACATTTGGCGTGAGGGAAAGAAATTGGTTTCGCAGGCCCTTCATCTTCACCATCCTGACTATTTGGTGTCCCTTCTTTCTGTTGTTGCAGTAAAGGATTGATCATGTCCTTCTTCTTCTTTCCTCTCCCGGGTCCTTCTGGCACATAAGTCTGACCATAAACATCATGCCATGGTTTCTCAATGAAAGGCTTCTTTTTACAGAACTCCTTTCCTGGAGGAGGTTTCTTTGCCCCCACCCCATCTGTAGGTTGTAAAAGTCGAGGTAAGCCACACTTTGCGCAGATAATCTCCTCGACCAATTCCAACGGATTGCCTTTTAAGAAAACCTCTTTATTTTCCCACTTTGCAGCGTCGGTTTCTATAATTTGATTTGTGTTCCATGAATTTGTAGGATCGTCTATTGAATCAGGATTGGTTTCTGCGACTTTTTGTTCAATGGCAATAGCAGCAGAGCATGCCTTTGCTATTTTCTCTTCACGATGAGTTTGTAATACCATATCATGAATGATGTTGTAGAAAATGTCATCAAGTACACTATTTGTCTACGGTAAAATGTCAGTAAATTGGTAAGTAAGCAAGGCAACAAAACCAGTTTGTTTCTCACAGAGTGAAGTGAAGAAGCACGGCAGGGAAGGGAAAGTAATGAAAAGGAATAATTACCAGTTTCCCCATGGTGTCAATTTCTTCATCTTGCCCAGCAATTATTATACCAGAGTGAGGAAACTGATCGTTGGCAGACATGTTGAAGATATATTTGCCCGTGGTGGAATGGCCTGTCTTGAAATAAATTGGATTTCCTGGAAACCCCAAGGCTGACGGTATTGTTAAAATTGGGGGGGAAACTTGGGAGAGGGTTAGGAGCTATGGATGGACAGAAATGATTGGAAGATCTCTCGGTCTCTCTTCCTCTCTCTCTCTGTGTCTCTGTCTCTGTCTCTCCTTCTTTCAAGAAATGATAAACGGGATCTGAAATAAATAATAGATCATTTTATAATTGAGATTGCCCCTGCTTGAATGTGAAGTGAGAAAAAGGAAGAACCGCAGTAAGTGGTATGTGTCGTCGTTGTCTGAATACCTTCAATTTTTCTGCGGTAGAAAATTGAGTTGGTTGATATTGATCAACTTGGTACTGTTATTAATTGTTTTCCCTTGAACCGCTTTCTCGCGCTTCCCGTACTGAACGGTCCTTTGGGGTTTCACACCACCAGAGCTCAATGATATGCTCGAAATTATTGCCAGTCATGTTTAGCCCGATGCGGCCTAGTGAGAGCGGTGAAGGGCAGCTGGGATGACTAATCACTGGCCCTCGAGAAGCTGGGTGGGCACGAGAAGCGAGGAGGCGAGCAAGCTTCACTGTTTTGCCTGCACTGGCGAGAGGCACGGCACCCTGTTTGAAGTGAAGGGAGAGAAAAGATAAAAATGGAAACCTGTGGCTGGTGAAAAAAGGTACACCGTGAAAGGATATCCTTGAACCTTGATACAATGCCCCCATTCCAATGGATTTCCACATCATACATGGCATGAGCTATACTTGATCTCATGCTCTGCTCTGCTCTGCTCTGCTCTACGAAATACTGGTAGGAAAAGTCTAACAAGACAGATCTCTTTTCTCGCACATGTTTGAGTCGAACTGCACACAATACACACGGAGCAGTCACCACGCACATCTCCTTTCTTCCTCCAAGCATTTTTGTCTCTCCTTAAACATCACATCAGAGCGGAAGGGTACCCAAGCAAAGCAAATTGAACAATGAACACAGCAGACACCATGTCAAACAATACCCCTCCACCACCGCGTCCCCAACAATCAACTATTCGATCATTCTTTCAACCAAAACAACCTACATACACTCCACCGCCAGGAACCACACCAATCACAACTCCCGACTCCCATGAGAACAGAAATGGAAATGCAAGTCAAGCAGTACCTCCACCTCAACCTGCATCGGGTCCACCAAGCTCTACCAATGCCCCTCCACCACCGGGAGCCACCGCAACTGTCGCTACCCCGGATTCTGTAGAATCGTCACTTGCATCATCACAGAAACTTCCCCAGGGCTACAAAATCGAAATACCGCAAGATCATCATATCCAACCTCTACGTCGTATTAATGCTCTCCTCCTTCCAATTCCATACCCAGATGCTTTCTACCACGCTATTACGTCTCCCCCTTCTCCTTCGATACCAATCTCTCTCTCTTTCTCAAGAGTAGTCACATATACTCCAGACTCCAACTCCGAACCAAAAGTAGTCGGCTCCATAATCTGTCGAATCGATCCCTCTCCTCCATCTTCTCCATATGCCGAACCCCCCGCAAATGTATATAGTATATATCTCCAATCGCTCACTCTCCTGTCTCCCTACCGAACCCTTGGTCTCGCAACCGCACTATTAAATTCCGTCATCGAATCTGCGACATCCTCTCGCATACCACTTGGAGTCAGAATAGAAGGATTGTACGCGCACGTTTGGGTCGATAATCAAGAAGCATTAGAATGGTATACCAAGCGCGGATTCGAAAAGGGGGAATTAGTTGAAGGATATTACAGACGTTTACGACCACAAGACGCATTCGTTTTTCGACGAAGATTCTCGGTTCAAGATCATATTTCTAGACAACCACAAACAAATCCTACTCCCATAATAAACTCAATCATAAATGCAAATGCGAAATCAACACCCCCTCCTCCTCCAATGAGCACATCAACAAGACCACCCCTATCAAAACATGCAACATCATTTCAAGATCGTAGACCAGAAAGAGAATGGAATGATTTACCCGAAGAAGTATTCTTGCGTCCTAGAGCACAAGGAGATGAACAAAGTAAAGAAAGTTCCAGAAGTAGTAGTCGGAGTGGAGCTTCAGGGAGTGGTGGAAAGAAAAAGCGAAGTTACCCTGCTGCTGCATTTGGAGCTTAGATGATTCGAGGGGGAGATTTTTTTCATTTCTTGAAATGCATGATATTCGTGGTTTATGGGAAGTTGGGATTTGGGATTTGGGATTTGGAAGTTGAAAGATTAGAGGAGATGGAATAAAAGGGTTCGGAGAAGCATGAATAAATAAACTGAGAGCCAAAAATTTGACATTGGGAAGTTGCGTATGGATTTATCAATAGATGTTAGACAGGTAGGAAGACAAGACTTGCCATTTCATTTCATTCCATCTAACAACAGCCACAAGAAGAAAACAGAACCGGCAAAGAATTCGGGGGAAAATAAGATAGATAGATAGATAGATACCTAGATCAATACATTCAAAATACAGAGCAATGCATTCCTTGCCTTATTTTGGAAAAAATCACGTATTGCATATGTCATCTTATAATTATCACTCTAAAATCCTACCTACCAATCCAGAACCGCAATGGTGGAGGAGAGGGAGGTGGAGGCAGATATTATATCGAGTACCCCCTCCCTCCCTCCCTCCCTCCCTCTCTATAGTTTTAGTTAGCTATTTGCTATTTGCTATTTGCTATATAAACAGGAACATGAATGTGAATATGAATAATGCTCTGCTGAATCTGAATCTTAGGGGATCACTGCTGTGGAGACGGAGGATGGATGGATGGATGGATGGATGGACATTCAGATCTTTACTTATGTAGTAGTAGTAGAAGTAGTAGAAGTAGGTATTCGAGCGAGCATGAGATATCACATCACATCATATCATGTGTGAAATGTGAGGGGTAATGATATTTTTGGTTTGGGATTCGATGTGATGTGATATGTAAACTATACATCTATTTACTTATTTATTTATGTTATGATGTAATATTATCTAGAGCTTTTTCATCTTTCCTCTTTTGTCCTTTCCATGCTGTGCTGTGCTGTGCTGTGCTTTGCTATGGTATAAAGGGTAGATACATATGAACTTGTCATTCCCGTTCTCTGAGTACTAGATATTTCTAGTTGTTTTGATTTCTCTTGGTACTGACTCCTTCACCCTCCTCAACATTTCATCTATCTTTCTTTCCCTCCCCCTCTCCATTTACTTTCGTCTTCTCCCCTTTCCTCTCCGCACCCCTTGATCCCGGTCCCGTGATAGAAAAGAGGAAAATCTGATCTTCCATTTCCTTTTTCTTCTCCCGCTTCTTCTCCTTCGCCTTCAATTCCTTTCTCGCCGTTTTCTCAATCCTTTCATGCTTTTCCTTTTCCAACCTATCGTATGTCGATTCATCATCTGCTTCACTCGCGTTTTCATTTCCATTATCTTCCGGCCACGAAATCGACCCGTCGGATAGTATCGAGCTCGCATCTGAATCGTTCATTCGCGTATCGATCGCTTCCGCGAGTTTGGTTTTGATTTCTTCGTGTTTTTTCTCCTCTGTTGCTTCTCCGTTTGAGATTTGCTTTTCCTTCACTTTATCGTCTTCTTTCTTCCCATTTTTCTCGTCTATTTTCTCCTTTCCTCCTCCTTCAACCTTCTTCTCATCCTCATCCTTCTTCCCTTCATCCTTCTTGCCCTCATCCGACAAACTCCCATCCTCAGTAAACTCCCACATAACTCTTAATTCTCCTCTCACAGCCGCCGTTCCCCACAAACTAAATACGACGCCAGGAACCAGATACAAGAGAGCTGGCTGTGCATGTTTCCACACATTCATAACGAATAATGTCACAAGCATTCCAATGATGTACCCCACAAGAGCTGCTTTGAAATAAGGTTTTGGGAAACGAGTTCCTTCGACGCCTGTTTTGAGGGAGGAAGAGGAGAGAGGTGAAAAGGAAGAGGTCCAGAAACGTTCACCCCAGAGACCGGTTGCTGGTCTGTAGGCTGGTTTTTGGGATGGGAAATTGGGAGTTGTTGAGATTTCTGTGGCCTTCTTTGAGGTTGTGGAAGGGGAAACGGTGGGAGATGTTGATTTCTGTAAATACAAATAATGCAGATACAAATCGAATCTCAATGCCAACGCAACTAAGATTCCTGGTAAAACAATGTCTCCTAATCCCAACATACTACCTCTTCCGCTCTCACCTGCTGGAAACACAAGTTTGATTGGAACATCCAGAGTAGTAGCCACAGTGACCATTAGAGGCGTATAGAAAACCATAATGATATCGTAAAAGAAAAGTCCGAAGAGAACTAATGAGCCAGTGAAGAATGTAGTCAAAGACATAAGTTGAAGAGATCCATAGCAAAACCCAAATCCCATAAGATTTGTAAGATACCATGGTGCATTCAGCATGTTGTAAGCTGTGATTGTGGCGATACCTATCAACAGACCGAGAAGGGATGTAAATTTGATCGGAGACTTTTGATGAGGAAGTATAGTCTTGATGTGAAGATTGAGCGTATAATTTGTTCTCAAAAGACCACGAACATCCCACAACAGATCCGTGATTCTTTGTGGCAAACGGAGCTTTGAAAGTCGTCCAGGAAGAGGATGCACAACTCCAACATTGACCAACGTTCCCTGTCCATCATCAGAAACTTGTCGTCTCGATTTCTGATCAACATGAAAAATGCTATTTCCCCTCGTCCACACATTGGGAAATATAAATCCCACTCCCACATCCAACGAATCCTTTGCCAATCTCCCTACTCCAAAAATCCCCAGAGCAGAAAAATACCACCCCAATATCTTATTGAGAATGGCAGGATCGTCCAACCATTTAATAATAAAATAGAGACTTCCCAACGCCACAGCAGCAAGAAGTGGAAAGATGATAGCATCAGAAGGCGTCATACCCTCCATCTGAGCTCTGGATTCTTCTTCATCTTCTTCATCTGAAGTTTGGAGACTATCGGAAGAAGAGGATTTGCGAGGTGGCGAGGCGGAAGGAGGGCGTTGAAGTGATGCATGTGATCCGATATAGATGGGGAAGAGAGCGGCGAGGATAACATGGATTTCCAATTTAATCATCTCTCGGTGTGTGTAGATTGCAGAGCCATATTTGGCCAACAAATCTTTAACGTTGTCCATTTTGCGTGGTTGGAATGTTTGGTGTTGGTACAGGGTAAATCGTGACCACGATGGGATTGACAGGTTGGAAGTTATTAACCTTAAGCTGTGAAGTGTTGAGTATTTTCACAGTTGAAGCCAGTTAGTTCATTGTGATGACTTGAAATTAAAGATCCTTTCGTTTCTAGCTAGCTAAAACCGTTTCACTCTCAGAAATACCAAGTTTAATTTCAAGTGAATATAATTCTTGAATTTCAGCTAGGAAATCACAAAAATTAGGATACGAAGTTGGTTGTAGATGTTGTCCTTCCCAAAGGATCAAACAAACGGCAGGGATTTGACAAGGCCACTGGTGGGCGACAAGCTCTCTTCAGCCTTGCAGAAAAGTGAACAATAAATTGAAGCCTTCTCGAATCCTAACCATATTACACTTTCTTCACTTTGAATTGAATCCATAGTCTCTATATTATCAATTGGTCAGATTTTACTCGTTACAGATATCCAAACATACAAAATGGCCGTAAATATCGCTCTAGAAACCACAATGGTATGTACAAACTCCCCATTCGCATTCCCGTCCTCAATATTCTGCCTCCACGGCAGTGGCTCCCGGAGGGCCAGCGGAGCGTCATTTATATGGCAGACAGCTATAGAGAGTTCTCAGCATCATTCAATCCATGCTAACCCAAAAACACAGGGCACCATAACCCTCGAACTCTACACCTCCCACGCGCCCAAAACCTGCACCAACTTCGAGACTCTGATCCGGCGCGGCTACTACGACGGCATAATCTTCCACCGAATCATCCCAAACTTCATGTTACAAACCGGGGATCCCACCGGCACCGGACGCGGGGGCAGTTCCATCTACGGCGAGAAATTCGCAGACGAGCTAACGCCTCCGCCGGGAAGCAATCTTCCGAGTCTAAAACACACGGGGGCGGGAATATTGTCGATGGCGAATTCGGGGCCGAATACAAATGGATCGCAGTTTTTTATTACGCTGGCGCCGACGCCGTGGTTGGATGGGAAGCATACGATTTTTGGACGGGTGACGAGGGGCATGGGGACGGTGAAGAGGATGGGGCTTGTGAAGACGGGGGCGGAGGATAGGCCGGTGGAGGAGGTGAGGATTTTGCGGGGGAGGGTTTTGGAGGGGGAGGAGGGGCTGGGTGGGGAGTTGTAGAGGGAAGTGGGTGAGTTGTGAGACGGGTATTGATGGGGGATAATGGAGGGGGAATTTAGGGAGTGTATGGGAAAAGTTTGGTTATTTGGACCAACAGAATCTCGAAATCTGGGGGTGTCGATGTGGATGTGGATATGGATGTGAATATGGGTGTACAAACAGAGCCTATTTCCCAATTGGTCGAAGACTCTATCACGATTCGCACATACCGATTTGGGGACAGGTATCTTCTCCACCCTATTCTACGCCTTATCTAGGTAATGAATATGGCATAACTGCAAATCACACATCTCCAAGACTAAAGGGTTATAAACTAGAAGACATGGATGAGAAGAAAAGAAGAAAAGAAGAAGCAAAGCGAGGCGTTTAGGAGTTTGATATACCTCCCTACCTTTGCATAATTCGTGTCTGGTAGAGGTACACGAACAGAAACACATCTTAGACGCGAAGAAAATAGGGATTTATAAATTAAAACAATTAAAAAATCTATGATAAAAACCAGCCAATTTATTTTTCCGTGGTTCCTCCATCCATCCACCCATCCATGCATGTTATGCTTCTCCGATCTTCCTTAGCCATGCCCCAGCTAGAAATACCATAAACTCCATATATACGCAAGCCCAAACGGAAGCCGGCCTATTCTTTTTCGCCATCCAATATACACCCAGTCCAATCTACCGTCTATCTATACACAAGTCCCCTTTCCGCTCCGTGACCATCTAAGAAACCTCCCCAGGTAACTTCCACGCCACCAAATCCTCTCTCATATCAAATTCATCCACTTCCCTCGGTCTCACATACCCATGATGATTTCCCGGGATATGGCCCAGACCTCTCCCCTGTCTTCCCCTCTCTCCAGTCCCCATAATCGAAATATCATCATCTCTATCCCCCATACTCGAAAGTCCCGATTGCGCACTCACGCTCCTGCCTCCACTTGATGAAACACCACTGCGTGTCGTGTCGTTACTTCTTTTATATCGATGCCCTCTCCCATCAACTCTTCCCATTTTTCCACCTCCGCCTGGAATAGAAGATGCTGTAGTTAGATTGCTCTTCTGACTCGCATCACTAGGACTCCTCCTATGCCTTCTCAAATCTTCTCCGCTTCCTCCACTCGCGCTTAACTCCCTATCATCATGGACAATCCGAGGCGTGTCTCGTAGGTCTCGATGGTAGTCGTTATCGAAATGGGAAGTTGAATGGGAACCCGGATCGCGTTTCCAGCCATCTCCTCCGGCGAATATATCTTCGACGCATTCATCTGCGGGCATTTCGCCAGGGGAACACGTCCAAGAGGCTGCGAGGGCGCGTCGATACATGTCGTGCAGATCGGATTTATCGGAGGATTTTTGAAGTTGTGGCATATCTTTTTAGAATCGTTAGAATTGCATTCCGGGTTCCATTTGCGCATTGTGAAATACACGGAAGGATGAAAAAAGGATGTAAACTCACTACCAATATCATCACCATTATCTCCCGTCTCGCCCTTCATAATTCCCGCGATCCCTCCAAAAACGGGTGCACTCTTTAATGTTGGCGCTACGAAATTTCTCTCCCCTTCTACTTGTCTCATACTGATCCCAATCTTTGCCGTACTATTGATCTTACTATCCTGCATTAAATATCTCCTCACCACTCCCTCTTCTCCTTCCACTTCGCTCTCTTCCACATATTCCGCCAAATTCAACGTAATATGTCCTAGAGTGACCCGTTCTCCCTTCGAGGTAGCCCCGGAATTATAATCTTGAATAACTTCGAAATGGATAAGACATTCGGAAAGATAGTTGGATTTATCGATTGTGAGACGGACGGGGATGGATCGAGTGTAATCCCATTGAACTTTATGTTCTTTAATGGGAGAGCGAGGAGTTTGTCCTGCATGTTCGGAGGCAACAGAGGAAGAGATGTGCCATTTTATGTATACGGTTCCACTAGTTAGAGGGACGTTGTTGAGATCTATTAACTGCGGGAGTAGGAGGTTAGTTTTGGCTGGGAAAGAAGAGGTGCGGTGTGTTGGAATCCTTGGAAGGAGAACTTACTTTAAGGACTAAATCGAATTTGGGCTGGAGAGATGATTGTCAGTTTACATGTATACATGAATGTGTGAATGATATATCCTCAGATATTCTTCCTCTTCGATTAAACCTCCCATCTGCCGTCTGCCCATTTGCACAGCTTTCAAACGGTATGCATTTCCCTTGCTCCCTCTCTTATCTAGCCTTTGCCATCTGCCATCTGCCATTTGCCATTGGCCATTCATAACCCATCATCCATCTTTGAATCAAACGAAACAGCACAGTAGACAGTAAACAGTGAACACATACCTTTCTAGCCTTTGAGACTAATCGTTTGGTAAACCCAATCATAATCAGCAAGTCAATCCCATGAAATTCTCAATAAATCATCGATCCAGCCTTTCCTCTCAATGGTTTCTTTCCCTTTCTTTCTTTCAAGACATTTCCAACGATGCATCCTTCCACCCATCCTCTCCAATCAAAGAAACAAGCCAAAACTCACCCAAAAGTGTACTCATCCCATCCAATTCCTCTAAAATAGGTAAACGCACTAAATTCAACGGTAGTCGTCTTAGTCTTGCTTTACGTGGTGGCGGTTGATAACTATTTATCAGAATGGAATCTTTTGCTAAGACCAGATTGAGGCTGAAATGACGCAGTGGAGATGAAGAAGAGAGGTTTGAAGCTTGGGCGTGTCTTGGGGGTAGAGGTAAAGGGGCCATTTTTTGTGTGTGTTTATGTTATGGATGGGGAGGTTTTGTGCTTTGTTTCATTTAATCATAGATGATTGAGATTCATTCATGTAATCATGATACATTAATGTAATGTGAAGCAATTTTATTTAAGAGAAGAGGAGGAAGAAGAAGAGAAGTGGTTGTTGTATAATAAATGGACAGACAGATAGAGGGATATAATATTCATGATTCCAAGAAGTATATATGTATATATATGTATATATACGCGATCTTATGTATGTATGTATGTATGTATGTATGTATATATGTATGTACTAGTTAGTAGATGTAAGTTATATAATCTTTCAAGTGGTCAAACGAGTTAGCACGAACTCGTATAATTGAATTAAAGGTCAATTGTTGGCGTTGGATTAGATTCAAGTGGAATTATAAAGTTGCATTCCAGCCCATCCATCCATCCGTCCATCCATCCATCCATCCATCTCCATTCTTATCGTGCGTGGCATTCACATACATCTGTTCGTTTTCGGCGATAATGATTTCCCCTCAGCTCCGTAAAAAACTTACTTGTCGCTTGGATGGCCGCTTTGGGAAGGAGTGAACTTTAGATACGGACTTCGGATTGGGAATAGCGAACGGACGGGCAAGGGAATGTTTGATGGTTTGGGGAGGAAGAGCGTTAGGTGAATCCGGGAATGGAATAGCTTGAATACCTATGTAGCTTGGGTAGATGCTTATTAGGTGTCAATCAACATGATTGTTTGGTGATCGTATCGCTGGTGATAGCATCGTTGGTGATATTATTGCTGGTGATAGTATCGTTGGTGATAAATAAGTATTGAGGATTGAAGTAAATACGCCAGTACTCTACATCCGAATACTTTAAAGAGTCGAGTTGTGTCTTCATTCAATATCCGCTTTTGTCCCGCTGCGTTATTTATCTCTCCAGTCGATACACCTACTACATCCTCTTCTCCACTCTCTCCATTCTTCCCCGTCTTTTCCCCCCTCGTCGTCGTCATCATGCATCCTACCTCCACCTCAACTAAGCAGATTGCGGTATCCAATACATTTGATGAGAATCCGACTTAAACGACGAGAAGAACAAAACTGTTCGGATGTCGTTACGGTAATCATTCAATATCGATGATTTTTTATCCAGACTGCTCGTCTATAGCCTACGTTTTCGCAAATATTACATTTGAACTGGAAAGACAAGTTCCACATGAACCCCAATCCTCTTGAGGAATCATCACTATTCATTGAACTATTGCATAAAACAATACAATTGCATAATTATGTACCTATTCCAATACATTCACCTATTTATCGTCTTTCATACTTACAAAAGTAATCTAGAGATCAAGATCCAACCGAGTCTCGAGATTTCAATACCCCTGAGTACCTTCGCTTGTCCCGAACTGGAAGACGTGGTACACATAAATAAAAGCATGACATTACTTTCTCTAGGGTTTCGACAATTATACGTAACGAGGGCCAACCCCAAGAAACCCAGGAAGTCTAGGTAATCCGCAAAGGTAAGCGTGCGGGTAATTAGTAAACAAATAACACTTCGTATCAGAATCGCTCTTGAAAACTGAGAGTACAAGTGTACAACTGCTATTTTTCTTCTTTGGGTGAAATTCGTTCTTATTGCCACATATTTCAATATCCGCAGATAAATTTTACTATTTTTACTGTTGCTAAAATTAACAAGTGTACATACTGCTATCAATACATATATCACCCGCTCTTTAATCCATTACCATCAGAAATTCATGGATGGTGCTCCTGAATCAGTTGTTCTCTGGCATCCGGAAGATATCGGTCGAGATCTCGCAGGTCGGGTTTTGAATCAAATTTATCAATTCGGGGGCGAACATTTGCGGAGGCTTCATTGTCGTAATTTGTTCCCAGTCCACAGTCCCTACTCCCGTAATAACTCCCTCTAGAGCTGGATTACATGTTTACCTACACGATGCAACGCAACAAGGGGTATGGGAATATGCTTATGCAATGGGGGATGGGGAAGGCGGAGAGAATGGGAGTAGAGGTGGTTGTGGAATCTAGCGAGATGTGCTACTCCCTCTATAAAAAGTTCGGTTTGAGATCTATTGAAAAGATTGCTGTGGATATGCGTGTGGATAATCCATCCAGTATATGGAGAAGGCTCGAATCCGACTTTGACCCGGTGCTAATTTGGTGGGTGTGGAAGCCTCGCGATGATATTTATGTAGCTGGAAAGACAGAGCTATCATGGGTAGCTAAGCGTCCCGCGTGATCTTTTGATGACTTGAGCTTAGATTCTAGTAGTATGCATATGCTTCCGTGAAAATTTTATTATTTTTGAAATCTCAGACTTTGTAGACTGCGGATAAAAAGCATTAAGTATGAACACAGAATATATTTTGACAACATTAGATTGAGAGCTAGATAATCGTGTACATAAATGGTAATACTAATACTAATAATCAGCTACTGAAAGACAATGATATCTTTTCAATCACTCATAACTAACAATCTCAAGGAGTTTACACCGAGTTTATAAATACGGTATTGATAAGAAGTAACTGATAATGACATGAATTTTAGTGTCCAAAATTGTGTGGACAAGGAGCCAGTGATCCGAGATCTTCAACTACACACTTACAATCCTGTTTTTGATATCACACTCGTAACATAAGTTATTGAAGCATGTTTTCGCTGTCGCTTTGATATTATTATCATTCACTTGATACCGGCTGACAACTATATATAAAAACCAACAACACAAACTTAAACACAAAAAAATCAAGTTTTGGTAACCCCGATTCGATATTGTAAAATCAACAAGTGATGTACTAATAATATATCTTCACCAAGTCTGGCTATCAATCGTCGGTAATGATGTCTCTTCTCTTACTATAATGCGTCACTAGGTTCACAGTCTTGTCTCTTTATACATCCCCCAGATCGAAAAATAAAACATTTCTACTTGTAGAAACGACTACCGACAAATAGACCAGTAGTTTTCATGCAGAAAGCGGTGTTTTATTTATAAGTTAGGATAGAATTGTAGTCCAAGCGAACGGTAAAGAAAGCTTGGTAACTATAAAACAGCTTGGTACAGTTTCTTAATCTGTTTTGTTACAAACCATCTGGCCCTTGGACCCAACAAGAGATTCTAGGATCCATCGTGGAAATCTTTGATTTTGTTTGAGTATATATTCTCACCACGGAGATCGGAAGTTTCTCTGAGGGACTTCTAGTCTTCTCGTCTCGGCGGTTTGGCTGTTACGAATAAGTTTGATTTTCGGCTGTGAGTTTTTGTCATTCAAGGGGTAGAACAAGTGTTGGAAGGAATTGACAACATGCTTCTCAATTCCAACAGTGACGTGTTTGCAAAGAATCGGATACAGAGTGAGCCAACTTCTAATAAGCTGGGGGATTTTTTCTCCTGATACACGCGGCGGAAATACTAGCACTGAATTGTCGACATCCTGATACGATTAGAAATGTTAGATTTCTTAGCTGCAGGATAAATCTCTGATCCAAGATCCTCATCGTTAATATAGGCGCTGCTTTGAATTCAGTAATGTAGACATAGACAATATTGAGTATTCCTGTCACAACCTAGCTAGTCTTGGTAACTAATATCATATTTTCATTTCCTGTAGATATTTCCTCAGATCAGGCCAAAGAGATACCCTGGGGTTCATACAAAAAGACTCACCTGATAGATTTAGAGGTTATTGCTCGAAAAAAAGAGGAATATTCACAGTGGGGGTGTGATCTTGAACTTTGCCGAAATTTATTCAGTATTAACCTCAACTGCAACTCTGAGAAGTGTAGATCGTAAGTCAAAAATCTTATATGCCAGCTCACGGGAACAGTTCAGGGAGGAATTTTCACTTTCGATGGTGCTTATGACTTGCGTCATATATATCTCGCTGTCATTTTCAAAAACACAAGTCTAAATAAAAGCTCCAAAGATCAACCCCCATGTTACATACAGTGTGTACTCTAAACGCCGTGACTCCTAGAAGTTTGCAAATGCAATGCTGAATATCATCCTGATGCAAGTGCCCTTCTGTTTATTTGGTTTGCTCGAGAAAAGCTATTACCAATTTTCAATGCCTTTATGCTGCTCAAGATGGTTTCATCAGCCAGCATCCGAGGAGGGATATGTTAATTCACTTGGGGCTTAGAACTCAGATCAAATCCCCCTTCAGAACTGCACGTTCTCAAGACTTCTCTATAAATAAGATCACATAATTTCCCGTCAGATATCGGCAAAGAATGCTTATGTTGACCCTCGGGCTTTTCCAAGGCTCTGATGATTATTCGTTCCAGAAAAGATGTTGTTATGACAGTCTTAATGAAATTGTAAGCTCTACAGACGATTCAAAGTTCGCAAATAAATGAAATCGTGTGAATTTGTCGTCGATTTTAGATCTTGATTGCCGTCATTGCCATAGTGAGGGTGATGGAGGAAAGGAGAAGTGAGTTTTTGGACAGCTCGGGAGTTAAGGAATGTTCTCGGCGTTTTCGGGTCATCTCTGTAACAGTTTTTCAAATCAAAATCTTAGCTCTGTAATCGTTTCTCTTGAAGCTCATAGATGAACTGGTGACTTTTTAGCTTATATGTCTCGTTGTGGTGCATTTACTTGTGGCGACACTAATCCTAAGATCTGGACAAAGTCTCACTGTTATCTGAGCCTTCTCATACTCTCATTCATGTTCTCAACATCTAAGTATACGTTGGATACCGAACCGCTTGAATAAAACCCCGAATTCTATGTTACTTGGAGATGGTTATGTTTTATTCTCTCTGGTGAAGGGCCTAGAGATAGAAAATAAAAGCATTCGAGTAGAGAGACAACTGGACTTAATGGATAGACAGTTATGTGTGATAATGTGGTCAACATCATGCGAAAACATGTACTCACTGTCATAAAAACTCGAATTCATGACTGAGATGGATTTCCTTGAACCTCTTCGGATAGCGCGTGAAACACCGTAAGTGAATTAAGTTCTCTCAAGATATTTCTTCAAAGCTTGTATCTTCCATACAAACACAGCCCTTGTCCATTTCTGGGTCATCAGGAAATACTTTTGAGATGCCGAAATTATTTCAGCGAGACTTTATATTAATGCATATTCTTCGAGTCACCTTCTATTCTAAACGGAATTTTAATGAGCTTAGAATTTTAAATGATTCCCCGGCCCACTATACTTTTGGACACGAGTTCTAGATATAAATAAGATACCAGAATTTTTAAACGTCGGCGTCAAAGGTCTAAGGAACTTTGGGGATGTGATATGAGAACATAGAGAGAACTCTGGTAGGCCCTGCTCCCCTTGGACCATACTTACTAGGGGGTTGAAATAGATAGGATTATGAAGCTACAGGACACGTTCGAGACTGAGTCTATACGCTTTACTTCAAAATTGCCGTTATATCCATTGTTGTCTATACGGGAATTCCATCACCGGATTGGATAGAAGTAGCTGATAGGATATGAAAGTTGACAATGAAAATAACGCATATTGCATAAAATGTCCATAAATCTTGGAATTCGGGAATTGATAATAAGCGGAACTAATGACTAGATACTAGAGGCCACCTATATGTGCGATCCGAGTGTCTTTATATCTTCAAGTTATACCACTTCCTCGCTATTTCTAGTATCTTTCCCAGTCACGCCACGTATATAAGTCGATTTACTGGTGGAGCAGTGTAATCAAACCCGGCAGAGAAACTTTTCCAACGTGACGAGAGCGAATTTGTGGCCCAATATTATGAATTTGACTCTTACTAGATAATACAATCTTATAAGGTGCGATTCTATAGCTAAGTAATAATCTTAGACCTCTCTTATGATATTACTCAAGGACAGATCTTAAGTGCTGGATATTTATCAGAATGACAAACGAGATATAAAAGTTCAATTGGGAAACGTACTTTCAAAATACCCACATCAACGCCAGCCTCTGAGATGCAACTCTGACTAAACGTAGCATCTGCAAGCATTTTCTTTCTCTTTTGGAGTTCCACAATTTGCTATAAGTTGTTAGAATATCACCGTAAAATCTCACCAGGTGCTCTCATTAAATCCCGTCTCAATGGAAGACATAAGATGGGCAAGCTTACCTCTTCAAACGAATTGTGCATCAAATATCTGATTGTAGTAACTTTACGCTTCTGACTAATTCGATGTACACGACAGAGAGCTTGTTCTTCAATCATTGGGTTCCAATGTGGTTCGAGAAGATATGCTCTGGACCCAGTAGTAAGATCGAGACTGTCCATGCCCATTAGTGGCTAAATACTAACATTTGTAATAGATATAACTCACCCTGCCCCACCACAAGTGACTGAGACAAGAATTACGCGGACAGTATCTTCGTTTTTGAAAGCACCTAAAGCCTCATTTCTTCTGGAAAGGGGCATTGTCCCATCAATTCTTGTGTAGCGTATTCCTTGATCACTCAGCATCATTTGCACAAGGTCAAGTGTTTTAGTCCAGTATGAAAACACGACACTATCGCAAATTAGTTTCTGAAAATACTCTTTGGGTCTTATTGGGATTTATCAACCTTTTCTCGGCATTCTTGTATTTCTGGAGATCTGCTAAAAGAGCATTGATTTTTGTCGACATATATTTGATAGAGAATTCAGTATCTGTAACTGTTGGCAGTGTCACAGATCCCAAATCTTCTGTTGTACCGGGAAGTTTTAAAGTGTTACTCGAAGACGGGTCACAGTTGTCTCTTTCTTGGAGAATGCATTGTTCGCAGAATGGCTGTCGTTGAATATCAATACCCGAAGGAAAGGGGCCACCAAAGACCTCTTCCTGTAGATAGTCGCCGCACATGGAGCAACAAGCAACAACTTCAATTCCTTGAGAAACCACATGATCTGTAGTAGACGTAAGCTGTAATATACCGTGATTGCAGATCAGACGTAAGCGGTTGAGTAATGATAACCCATTGAAGATTTTTCCATTCTGGTTCCCAGACGAGATTGCTCTCTCGATTAATACTCTCGCTCGCACTTTCTCAGCCTCATACTTCTCTCGTTCAGCCGGGGTAAAGTGAAGATGGTGAATCTCGTCAACCCGTGATGGAAGTTCAATGACTGTCTTCGTACGACTGATGGTAATGGCCCGTACAAGTGTTTTGAGTCGTAAAAACCCTTTAGCATCAATAGAGGAAGAATTCTTGAATGGCGTTGTAATCTCTTCTCCAAAGGTTTTTGTATCGGAATAAGGATGAACGCGCAGAAACTTTACAATGCTAGCAAAATCCACAAGTTTGTTCTGAATAGGAGTTCCGGTTATCGCCCATCGTCTTGTTGCTTTAAGAGCACAACAGGCTCGAGCTAGCTGGCTCTGAGGGTTTTTGATGATATGAGCTATTGAATTTAGATAAAGGCATGAAGATTTATGATATGCCTTCCCTCACCTTCGTCTAAAACTATGCGATGCCAAGTTAAAGAATATAAAGATTCGTCATCTTGATGAGCGCTATGATGCTTCCAAATTGCCGCAATAGTGTGGTATGTTGTGATAACAACATCGAACTGTCTGAGGAAGTCTATGCTCTTTTTGTTATGGCCGTGGTAGATATAGCATGCTAGTGCTCGCGGTACAAGATGTCTGGATAGTTTAGTACTGCATAAATCTAGCACGACTGCAAAGACACATGCCATGCAACTTCGATTTTGGATATATGTGCGGAGACTTACAATCGAAATTGATGCTCCCATACTTGAATCACTATTCTTGTGTTAGTATTGTGAAATTAACTCCTCTGCCATGAAATGGAACATACATGCTGGAGGCACAATAAGTAGTGTAGCCTTTGAGGTATTTGAAGGGCTCAATTCTAAAGAGCGAGGATAAGCTTGCATTAATTCATAATCTAAGCAAGCTTGGTTTGAAGCTACTAAAGATATCATGGAGAGCGTCTTTCCCAGTCCCATATCATCTGCCAGTAGGCCACCTCGAAATTCTGGAGGAGCTTCACAAGTGCTGCATCCGGTGACATTATTTACGTAACTAATAGCCTCAGTCAACACAGAAATTGATCAGAAGATTGCGGATGTGTACCTTAATCGCCCCGAAGTATCACTTCGCAGACTCCATATGTCAGAAGCTGTATCATCAAAATTCCAACCTTCTTCGCGACGCAGCATGAAAGTCAGAGCTTGCTTTTGATGCCTATAATGAAGATTCTATAAGCCCCTGTAGATAATGCCCTCATGAATGTGCTAGTAGTTTACCTAAATAAGGAAGTCTCCACAATTTTTGGTGCCTCGGTCTCTCTCAAAGGAGTCCCCCCTTCCATTAACTGCGCTAGAAGATCTGGCCCGGATTTTAATTCCTCTATATCGTGGTATCCGGGAGCCAAGATGGATAAATCTGTCATTACAACTTCCTCTGTGTCTGGGGTCATAGCATGAGGATTGCGGTACGGGACGCACCGCTCACACCCTAGTGTGTCTTGGAGATACATCTTTCTGATTGATAAGTACTCCCCTATCTTTTCAACAAAACGATCTGGACCAAAAATAATCACATTCAAAAACCACAGTCCGCGCAATTTATCAGAACGTTTGCTCATCTGTCGACTGTGTCCGCTATGGTTGAATTCAACCTGTGAATGGCAGTATAACTGCGTTGTGACCTCTGGAACACTTGCCAAATCCTTTAGGATTTGGGCCGCTGCAAAGTCTGATATGTCGAAGGTAGTTGAGTGATCATCATCACCCGAGGAAAGATGATTAGGACTACGAAATTTGACAGGTATAAAATTCGAATGGATCTCTGAACTGCATAATTTCTTTACGACGATGTTGTTTAACACTATATTCTATTAGGATTTTTTGGAAAGGGCCTTAAAGGTGTTTTAATTCTTGTTTACCATCCCATAACAACATTCATATACTTCCTGTCCAACGGTTCCTAGGGCATTCGAGTTTTCAACGGGAGGCGAGTAGAAACCCTTATCTACTCTGATCTCGCTCTCACGATTCCCAGAATTGTCAACCCGCACACGCTTTGCTGGTCGTTCTTCGTAAGACATTGTCAAGATCGAACACTTTGATGCGTCTAGAGGTATGCTATTCGTAAATTAAAGATGCCACAGCAGTGAGCAGCGAGAGAATTAAATGTTGTAGTAAGGTATGTTGACTGTCAATTTAATCATTTCCGTAACAGTTATATAGCGGAGGAAGTAAAATAAGTGTTCTGGTATAAGATTTAACTGAGTCGGTCGACTTTTCCGAGCAGTGGAGGTCCTGCTTGCCAACTGTATCTGTCAGCACCATTAGCGAGCCAAGTAATCCCTGCAGCATACTACGCTGGAGATAATCGACGAATGAGAAGGTCATCGCAAGTTTACACGTATGTCCAGCCTCCCTGCACCTTTTAGCTAAGCCTCCATGCGGTGCAACTTAACCTGCATCACGGAAGCCTCGCAGAACGCCTTGAACTCCATTTAACTAATACAAATACCACGAGGGGCGTATGAATTCTTCGATCGCTTTCAATTTCCTATAGAACGTGATTCTTCGACAGAGTAAATCATACTGCCATAGAGACTCCATGGCGAGCCCCCAAAACACCATTGCTGGTGCATTCAAGAGGCTCAAATCTTCAATCTCGGAACAGGATGCGCATAACTTCGCCTCAACAGAGTTAAAAGATGTGTGGCTGGCTGTTCGCGAGATCGATAGCACACAAAGACAACGGCAATCTGGTCAGAATTTACGCCGTATCGAACCTTTGTTACGAGGTGTTGAAAAGTACTCGAAAATAGTGGACGTTCTATGCAATGGAACTCCTTACTTGTCGTTCATATGGGTTCGTACCCTTCTACCTAATCGAATGAAGAAGAAGATGATGATGATGATGATGATGATAATTATTACATAGGCTCCAATTAAGCTTATGCTTCAGGTTGGTATCCATAGTTTGTGTTCAGACTTCAAGCTTATTCTGTGGTAGATCGCGAGTCATCATCGTGATATTTTTGAGGCCTTGATCTTAGCATATGTTGATATTGGTGAAGCCTTACCACGATTTGACCGATATCAAAAGGCATTTGATAACAACGTCGAATTTCAGCAATCCCTTGCTACAGTATATACTAACATACTAGAATTTCATCAACGTGCTTACAAATTTCTTCGACAAAGAGGTAAATAGATTAATCTAATTATGTTTACTGACACTAAAGAAAGAATGTAGCTTGGCATGTTATCTTTCTTTCCTTTTGGAAGGACTTCGGGAGCCGATTTGATTCCATCATCAATTCTTTAAAGAAACATCGAGAATTTATCGACATAGAGGCTGTTTCATTTGATATTGTGGAGTCAAGAGAGTCACGAGCTAAGATGCAAGACGACATACGGCTGAGGCAGAAGCGAGAGTTAGAAATGGTCGAAGAGAATGAGAAAAATGCGAAAGCTACTCGTTTGCAGCATGCTATTGCATGGTTTAACCTTGATGGTAAGGATCAGGAAGCTGTGCATGACAGAATCCACAAAAAGCGTCATGATAAGACGTGCGAGTGGATGGCCAGGGAACATCAGTTTAAGAATTGGATGGAGAATAACACAGAAGATCCGTGCCTGTGGCTTCATGGCAAGCCGGGATCAGGTTTGCCCCTATTTCATAAAATTCGAAGTTAAGGATATGGCTAATTTCATTACCCAAGGCAAGAGCGTTATATGCTCGTACATAATCCAAACATTGATAGAGAGGCCTGGATTGACTACATGTTACTATTATTGTGATAGTCGCAGCTCTGGCAATGTCTGCCAGCAGATCCTAAAAACTGTTGCAGTTCAACTTCTTAGACAGCACCATGAGATTTCCACTCTAGTTGCCAATGAATTCGTCTACCGAGGGGTAGACTGCACAATGACTCAGCTCAGAACTTTAGTCCCACAGCTTCTACAGACTGTTGCATCTACAAGAATCGTTGTAGACGGCTTGGATGAATGTTCAAAGGAAGATCAAAAAGTGATATTGAAAGAACTTCGCAGTATTTGTATTGGTCCAGCGCTGCAATGCAAGATTTTGTTTTCTAGTCGAAAAGAAGCACACATTCGCCAGAAGCTTCTCAAACAACCACACATCGCTCTAGACAGCCGCCAAGAAGTCAATCAAGACATTCAGTCTTACCTAAAATACAAAGTCTCTAAACTTGATACTTCTGATCAGGACTTATTAAGTAGAATCGAAAATACTTTGATGGAAAAGGCGAATGGTAAACCAAGTTTAATGTCATGAAACAAATAGCGATACTAACTTCGTTAGGTATGTTTTTATGGGTTCGGCTAGTTTTAGGCGAACTCAAATTTTGCTACAGTGATGAAGCATTGGAAAAGACAGTCATGAGCTTACCGAAAGGTTTGAAGGCAGCGTAAGATACCACTAGTTATACCAGAGCATGTAATTGATGTCTAACAGGTATGGCCGTATTCTTGACAGAATCATGGATCCTAGCAACCCTGAGACGGCAAGATTCATGGCTATTCGTATTCTGGAATGGATGGCATGTTGTTATCGAGTACTTAAGAACTACGAAATACTTGATGGAGTTGCAATTGATCGTTCAAATTGGACTCTTACGTCTAAAACAAAAATCGGAAAAAGAGCATTGGATCTTTGTCGCCCTCTTATAGAAGATGGCCCTGCAAATACAGTCGAATTTGTGCATTTCTCAGTAAGAGAGTAGCAAGCCCCTTAAAACTCTTAAAAATGTAAGGATGATGTGGCTGACTCCTTACAGATATCTACTTGAAGAAGAGTATCAAGAGAAGTTGCCATTTCTGTCGCGTGAAAACGCAAATCTCAGCATCTCATTCTCTTGCATCGCCATACTGAATTCCTGCGACAATCTGATTCCGAGCAAGTTCACGGAAGCTCAGAGGGCTGTTGTTGCTGTAAAGGGATTTCATGGTCTGCTCACGTATGCCATTACATTCTGGTACAAGCATCTCCTAGAATGTTTTCAGAAGCATTCTCAACTCCCTGCAGAGCTTCTGGATCAACTGCAATATTTGTTACGCTACAGGAAAGAAAACATCACACCAAAAGACACAAAAGAGGAGATGAGACCTGTTATCGAAAATCAGAGTTTACAAGGTTTGAGTCATTTGCCTGAAATTAGACAGTTGATTTTAGATATTCTTGGATTTAAAGCCCGGTCAAAGTTGCACTTGGAGGCTGCTTTGGACAAATCTCCGGAAAGTAAGTTCAACTTTCGAAATTCAATATCTGTACTAAAATTCAGCAGCAATCTCAACGGATTTATGTGAAATGGATCCAACTCATCTAAGTGCCATTGGTCTCCATTTTCAACGAACGATCGAGTCTCTGCTGGGAAGCAATGCTTTGACAGAGTTTCCTAATATCAGTCAGAGGGATATCCAAATTCTTCGAGAGACTTATGGTGCCTCAGTTTTCCTATGCCGATATTTAAATTGTGTTCGCAATGTTGATGGCTTCGAAACTTCTTCTCAACGGGACAAGCACGAGTCACATCATCAACGTCGGTACCAATGCGCACATCTTTCGTGCGCTTATTACACGAGAGGATTCGTCACCCGAGCGCTCCTAAACAAGCATAATAAAAAGTATCATTCCCCTAACATGAACGAAGAGTCGCCCAGCCTTGCAGAAATTCTTGCCACCAGGACAGAACCCCTTGTTTCGGATGCATTCCAAATGAATAATAAATCTCCAGAAAGCGTTGTGGCCTGGGAAGATGCATCCCGAAGGAGCCAACCATCGGTATGCTCATTACATATAATTCATTTCTAGTTTCACTACTAATCTTCGAATAGTTCGATGCAGTGGTGGAGTCCAATAATCCTATGAATGTAAATTCGGATGTTCTTAATGACTTCGACTTTGATAGTTTCTTGAATGATACTGCTGGTGTTGCAGATGATAATTTTAATTTTGATCCTTATCTAGGAGAAAATGAAATTAGTGATGATATCTCTACACATGATGAACTGAGAAACTAAAGGAAAACCAATAAAGTAGAAATTATAGCTATTAATAAAGATTTAAAAAGGAAGTTAAAAACAAAGCTTCTAATTTATATTTAATAAAACTGGCTAATGTAGTTAATATAATTGGTTATATATCTTAAAAAACATATAAACCTTTACAATTGCTCTCATCTTAAAATAAACTTTTAATTATTCAATAATAATAAAAAATGAAAATAAAATTCAATATTATAATAAAACTCTATTCCTTTTATTTTCCCCTCAATCTTTTTATATAAATAAATTAGAAACCATAATAATTTAGATTCCAAAGTACTTTATCGTTTTTGATAAATATCAAAATATTATTATTATAGAAATTCTATCATTTATCGAATTAAATAAAAATCGCTCAAGGAATTTAAATTTTGATAAATGTAATATAATATTGCATTTTAATTCCAAGTTATATTCTTTTCGTTCTAATATTTAAAATACAAATCTGATTACTTATTAGGTATTTTCTTTAAAAATTCAAAAGTTCTTTTTAAAAATCGAGTTCATGTTTAATTAAGAAAACATAAATTCTCAGGGTAACTAGAGTTTTCTTCAACAATAACTACTACTCTGAAGTTCATTCACCCAATTGCCATCAATTAAATATACTGCTGTTTAATATTTCTTATTTGAAGTTCCACATATCTAGATATACACTTGATCCGATGCTTTTCTGCATCACATTTTAATCGTCCCTCCCCTCACGCTTTTGGCTTCTCCTTCAAATACCCTACACACCATTCCACCGCTGCTCTGTACCCATAGACGCCCAATCCACAAATAACAGCTTCCGCCTTATCACTCAAAAAACTCTTGTGACGAAATTCCTCCCTCTTATGCACATTACTAATATGCACCTCCACAAATGGAATATCAACACCAGTCAACGCATCTCGCAGCGCTATGCTATAGTGTGTGAAGGCACCAGGATTTATAACAATAGCATCGGTGCCATCAGTACGTGCTTCGTGGATACGATCGATGAGCGCACCTTCCCAATTAGTTTGGAAGGATAGAAGTGTGACGGAGGGTGTTAGAGAGGAGAGATAGGTGGTGAGTGAGGATTCGATGGAGGCGAGGGTGTCATAACCATAGATGTGGGGTTCACGGGTTCCGAGAAGATTGAGATTTGGACCGTTGAGGAGGAGTATCTTTTTGACGGCCATTGTGGTGGTATTTGGTTTGAGATTTGATTTGAGGTTTCAATTGATGGTTTGGAGTTGTGTATTTGTTTGTATGGTAGTGAGCACGAAGTAGAATTGAGATGCATGGAGAGAGAAAATACAGATTACTTAACCTACGCTATTCAACGGAATTGCTTTCATCCATTCTTGAAGCTCGGATTACTATGCCGACTGTACCAGTAGTGACTTGCATTTCCACTGCTTGAGGTTTGTGTATTTTGGTGGAGGATTTGCACAGAGGTTGATTGCGGGGAATAAAAATGGGTCTCGGATAAGAATTTACCCCTCGCCTCAACATTGTGGGGGTGGAGAATACACCCTTTTTGATTTGTGAAGTCAACCTCATTCAGACAGCACTCTTTCCTTGATGTAGGATCTCTTCTAATAGACAAGAAGCTTGCAGAATTTCACCATCCTAATCCTAAAGAGATCACGATTCACCCCAAGTACCACAAACAACAAACGACGGTCCCTGTGGTATCTACCCATGAGTGAATTCACTACTCACCCAAGTAGCAAATCAGGTATTTTCCTGTCTGTTGATACTTAAGGCATTGCTCTTGCAACCGACTGAGACAATTACCTTCAGCTACTTTGCAACCGGTCTAAATAAGGGTGCGTCCAGAGCTCGAAGTTTTGGTAGTCCTTCTTTGTCCTTCGCGTCGCGTCTTCTGATTCGCGATGGCATATTTCGAGGCTCAAGTGAGCTTTCATCTAATTCTATCTAAAGAGAATTACAGCAAGATTTTCTTATTCGTCTGAATATCATGACAAGTGTGGTGGCAAAGTTGCAGATTGACAATACTCATATTTTCCACGTTCGATCTCTTCGAGTCGAGTCCCTTATCCATCAATATCCTGTTGTTTCGTCATTCCCTCGGAGCGTGATTTTTATTAAGATCCAAGCCTTCGAGATTAAAAAGAAAACGAAGTGACACTTACCCACTTTCCGTCCTCGATCTGTCCGGGTAGATTGATCCTTGAGTCGTAGGTAGATCGAGGAGTATTTATGCTGTTCTTCTACAAAGATTTCACGCGAGTGAGCAAGTTCATATGCTCGAGCAGGATAACATGATCTGGCTCATTTACATGGTAACCCGCAAATACTATATGCCTCGTCTTTTGTTACTTAGTGAATCGTATCTTGCCGGGCTCCAATCAAAGAAATTCCACATAAAGACTCCAAATGGAAATATGAGCGAGCTCTAAGGAAAATTTCGCATGTAATGGAAATTAGTCTGATGGCTACCTAGGTAAGCTTCATCCTCTATTCAGTTCCGCTTTTCTAGGACCAATAGTGAGCCCTGGAGCGAATGTGCAAGAACCGATACAATCTATCAGCTGTGGAGTGATAATGGCAGGCGCACTTGTTATCATTCTGTAATTCTGTAATGAATCCCATTATTTTTGCTGTCGCTCAATATAAAACTCTCTCGGTTGATACAGAGAGAATAGCTCTAATAACAACGTTGGATGAAGATCAAAGCTGGTGTACTGCTTCGTTCATCTATACCGCGCCAAATCACACCATTTCATTCATGCACCAGTGGCTATAAAGTGACATGATTTTTAGTTTTTGCAAGTGGACAATTTTTTGCAATCATGAAACAGACAGCCCGCAGCCCGGAGTTTATATAGAAATTCCTGGAGCCGAAACTTAAGGAAAAATGCCCTAGCTTCAACGGTTGAAGCATGCTCCACATAAGTGCATGATTCCCTCTACGTAGACTTAATAGTGAATCACCGCAAACCGATGAGTACCACATTGATCGATGATAGCAGTCTTGCCGGTCCGAACTTACGGTACAAGGGAACTTCTCATCTCAGGACTTTGTTGCAGTATTGTGAGAACAGCACTACTAGCCGAACTGGGGCAGCAAAAAGAGTATATCTTCCTAGTATAGTCTTGCATTCATATGATTCAACTTTTGGTGTTATTGATGAAAGTTAATGTCCAGATATCAGTCCAAGATTTCATGATTGCTCTCCAATGAGAATAGATTTTATCTCGGGGAGATCGGAATATTTGAAATGCAAGGTTTTTCTCACTATTAAAGATTCAGATGTGGCAGACAAGTAGTCCCCCTCTTGATGTTTAAAATATTTAGCTGGCAATGTGAAAGATTGGAGTGGTGACTATATAGGTGCATGGAAGATGGAAGCTAAGCTTGCAAATACATTTTTTTACATTTAGTAAGTACCTGAGATTATTTGGATGAGCTCGTAGTACCTGAATTTTAAGATATGTATCGAGCAAGTAGTGATTAGCTCGCGAGTGTGAAAATATGACAGTACAAAATGCAGTAGCGAATCGACAACAAAGAGAAATATGGGCGGCAAGTATCTTGTTATTTCCAGACGATCTACATCTAGCAACTCAGGTCAAAATGTCTCCCTTTTCATCCCACACATGCCATCTTACGATTACCAACTGAAATGCTTCAGGTTTCCTGTGTCAAGTAAAGAAATCTCATCTGAGATTACCCAGCCGGATAATTGAAATGAGCAGGAAGCGGGAATCAATGACACTAAATCAACCCCGCATTTGGCGAACTCCATAACTATGTCGATTCTGATCAATATTCCTCCGTGCTGTTACACAGGAGGCTCAGTTATATGTGATCTCGGGATCCGTGTGGGACTATATTTCCTACGGATGCCAGTGTTATCTCCAAAGTTCTTCTCGACGAAGCAACTGACCACAATCTTATAGGTCAAAATATGACGTTTCTCGTCGCCAGTTAATTCAGAAAATATATACACAGCCAGAGATGAGTTTCGAACTTGCTGCTCCGCCAAACACTCCAGATGATCGGGGTACAATAGGTGTTGCTCTCTGAGACTTTTCATGCTCGAATGAGAAACATAGTATAGAAATCACAACCATCATTTACATGAAATCACTGCTGAGAAACATTCTTTTTGAGTAGGTAATCTATACGCCAACATTTCTGTTCATTATTCATATAGAGTAACCTTAAAAAATACAATAAACAGTCTGCTAAAATCTCTGGTATCCTGCCCTCTTTTTCCTTCTCCTCCTAACCCGAAAGTAAAATAAAAATATCTAATAAAACTACACAATATCTTTGTACATCGTACTGCGAGACGCTCAATCAATAAGCCTTCCCAATCGAAGGGATAAAAGGTCCCTTCCCTTTCCCCCGCTTCGAACTCTGACTTCCACCACCGTCATAAACACTCGGACTTAGCGTCATAATACTGGTATCACTATTTGTATAAGCATGCGTTGGTCTCGTAACCGCTGCCGGGTTTGATTTAGGTAACGGCGGTGGTCTTTCATCCAACGTGAAAATAATTTCTTCTCCTTCCTCCAAATCTCTTTCAGTCATTTCTCTCGTGGAATTTCGTATGCTATCTTTTGAAAATTCTTTCGATTCGTAAGAAGAAGAAGAAGAAGAAGAAGAAGCCTGGGATTGTCGATAAGAAGGCATCATGCTTCTCAATCTCTCACCAATTCCCATACTCATAACACTCCTCGCCCCACTTCCTCTCCTTTCTCCCGCCTTCTGGGGTACGTCTCTGGGAGTAAATAGAACACTAATACTCTTACTACTCCTGCTTAATCCACTCTCACTTGCTCTGAAAGATCGTTCTCTATCTCTCCGCCCTAATTCCGCTTCGGCCATTTTCATCTGGTAATTCATTTCTGCGATTTCCTTTTCAATGTCGATTATATCGTGTGTAGAATAATTATCTTCATTGCCTCTTTCATAATTTCCTTCTACATAATCTCTGTTGATGACTTCTTCTTCGGGTTGAGGGGTGTATCGTGAAATGTATTTTTCGTTCGGGTAAGAGGTTGAAACTGAGGAGTGCTGAGTGGCGGGATAATTGTATGATGTCCCCGGATGTGGAGTTGTATAATTCCTTGGGCCCTTTTCCATTCCACCACCACCATAGTATCCATTTCCATTCCTATTCTGTGCATCCCTCATCTCATTCTCACTTTCCTTTTCCCTCTTTAACCTCCTCCTAAAGATAAATCGATAAACCAAAACACTCACAACACCAGTCGCAAAACTCGTCCCAAGGATCAATACGACCGCGACCGTCATCGGCAAAGTTGTCGCTTTCGAGAACTGTACTGCCGTCGTTGCATCAGCCAGCTGACTCGAAATAGCCCATGCACTCTCTGTCGCCGCAGCACCTATCGCTAATGCTGCTGCTTGAGCACTATTTGTTGCCATTGCTGCCGCAGAAATAAGAGATGCGGATACTGCTGCGAGTTGTGAGCTGGCGCTTGCCTGGGCGCTTATTACTTCCGAATTTGCACTTGCCAATGCTGCCGAGGCGGATGATTGAACTTCAGCAATAGCACTAGAAGCACTAGCATCAGCAGCGGAGATGCTGGCTTGTGCCATGGAGATGCTGGCTGCAGCGGCCGTGCTAAGAAATATCAATTGGTCGGAAACGTTGGATGCGCCATTTGAAGAGACAGCGCTGGAGGATGAAAGGATGTAGCGATTGCATTCTGGAAGGATTGTGAGAATGCCTGCGATTTGAGCGAGTTTGAGGCCTGGTGGTGTTGTAACTTCTGGTTGAGTTGGAGAAGTAGGTGATGATGTGACAGTTTGAAGAGTCGTTGAAGCAGTAGATATTGGTGCAGGTTGTGGGGTTCGACGAAGAAGAGAAGCATTGCATAGTCCTGTTCCTGTCGCGAAGACTAGGAGGGAAAATTGAGTAAGGTGCATGACGCCCTCGAGTGGTCTGAATTGACAATTAGCTTTGATACTCCGACATCTTGACATTTGTATGGGATATGAATGAGATCTTACCTTAGTATACTAAAATTCAGCTACATATGTGACCAGCACCATTCCAATCCATCCAATCTACTCATTAATTCTTTTTTTCTGTCCGGCAGTTCTCGATTTCAATACTCCATTAACATGTATGCCATACATCAAAATATCACAACCACATCAACCAAAGTGACAGAAATCGCGGGGGGGGGACAAAGCATACAGTAGTTGAGGACGCGTGCAACCTCCACACCTACGAGTAATCATTTGGACATGCATAACGTACACGGTTGGATTTACCTTCCCGCGATCATCTAAGGCTAGATTGCGCGTTTCATACCAATGGCATTCACAGAATTTGCCTTGTCAAATGGTCGCAAAAATGCAAACATGCAATGGTGATGTGAGAACTTCGCATCTTGGTTACCACTAGTCTGTGCGCGAAGTGTTTGGGAATGTCGTCCAATCGGGACTCAAGGTAGAATCTGATGAAGAACTATTTCATATGATTACAATTTGATTGTACCCTTTATAAAGCCGGTTGTTCATTGATTGTCGAGGAATATGTCATTGAGAGCTTGTTGTAGACATTAAAAAGAAGACTTCACTAGAAGTACAATTCCAATTGCTCAAGTTGGCAAAATCTAAGCAAACAGATATTCAAAATATCTACAAACAACCCCCGATCCGAATCTTAGTCTAATACAAACCTTAATCCCCAGCCAGTTCCCAATCCACATTTCTTTTCTCCTTATGCACAACAAATTCACAATCAGGGTACGAAGTTTCGGGGTCAAGGTTCACGAAGGAAGTAGAAACACGCACGGATCTCACTAGTGCGACGTTGTCTCGTCACGAAGCGAATCATCATGTCCAAGCCCCTGGGACCGTACTAAACCACAAATTCAAGAATCATTCGATGGTTCTTTACTACTTATGGAAAGGAATTTGCGTATCTTTCTCGGATCATCATGCCGATATTCTTCTTCTTTTCTTGGGATGGAGAGACATGTGAACTTCATGGTGAAAAAGATTGGATAAATACTTTACCTGCTTGCTGATTTTTTTTATTGCATGATTTGAAAAGCTTGGATTATTCCTTGTTCCATTCTTTTGAAATGAACTTGAAATTCAGAAAAGGGTAGAAGTGCATTCTTCGATTGCCAAGTACGCCTTGAGATCCCGTTGTCGCCGCAGTCTTTGTCTGGGGCGTTTAAAATCGCCTCATTTCATGTCGCCACAGCTTCTAACAATGGTAATAATCAAATGCATTATACCTACCCATGTTGTAAGCTTTCGACTAAGCCCACCGAAAAGTTCATCAGTCATGATAGTGATAATAATATGAATCGTCTCTCCTGCTGTACTGAATGTTATTTAAACCCACCGAAAAAGACACCATCAGTCATGGTAAGAAGGATATGCATCATTTCTTCCCATGCTCTAAAATCCCAACGAAATCCAATCAAAGAAAACCATGCAGCAGCTTTGAGATCCGAACAACATCGCACTTGTGGCAAATTGTAGAGATTTGTAGAAACATGCACGATAATAGCTTACTCCTCTCGAGGTCGCTTTAGTGGATTTGGCATGTTCAACCCTAATGCTTCTGTCGACTCCGTTTGTTTAAAAGGTTTAACTGGTTCTTGAGATTGATTGGGTCTCTCCAAATCTTCTGTAACGTCTGGTTCAAATGAATTCTTAACATCGTCTGAAACTTTTGGCTGAAATGGCTTCACTTCATCCGCTGCCTCAGATGGCTTCATTGGTGAATGTGACTGTTTCAAATCCTCCAGAATAGTCGGGTTATCTGTTGATTCCGATTCCTCTCGAAAATTTACCTCCTTCAATTCTTCCGACTCCTCCAGAACATTCGGTTCTTTCGGCGCTGGTCCTGCATCCGATTGTTTGGAATCGTCCGATTTTATTAGTTTCTTCGACTTCTTCGGTTCCTTGAGCTTCTTAAGAGCAGATTTATGTCTTCTACCATGTCCAGGTATACCGTTTTCATTTTTCGTATGCCACCGACAGTCTTCCTTATGGTGATCATTACCTCGTTTCTTTATCATTTTGAAATCGGCAAAACAACACCAGCAAAATTCGGAGAGGCAATAATCACCTAATGATTAATAAAATTTCTCAGTCAGTCTATGACATTAAATTCATAACAGTAATACAATAGAAATCATACAACATACACTCACAAGTCAAATGATCGCAACCAGTTTTCTTCTGGATTCTCATTCCACATTTTGGATTTGGACAAAGTTTTGTATGCTCTGCAATCCATGCTTCAGAGGCTGCTTCTTGTCGAACTCTGGCTTGATTGAATAGATCAAATTCTGCGCATGTGAGATCTTCGTGCCATGGAAGTTTGTGAATGAAGCATGTCTTGAAACCACATGTAGTGCATGTCATCATTGGATGATCGGGTCCTGTGTGTATTTGACCTGATTCACATTTAGGACTGAGGCAAAATGTAAAGTTTGGGAGGTGTTGAAGAGACATATTTAATAGTCTTCTTCCGTTTCTAGAAGATATATTAGTTAGTTGAGTGAAGATAGAGGAGAAGAGATTATCTTGCCTCTCCAAAACCTCCGGCGAGGCATACTTTTTTATCTCGGCATCAGAAACCTTCTCTTGACACTCAGGGCATGAAACCTGATTTGATGCCCTGGTTTGAACTTGATCATTAATGTGCTTAGTCAAACATCGACTACAGACCGCTGGATGGTGTGCACACGTGCTAGTTATGCGAGTTTGTGGAAATTTTTCCGGTGTTAGGTTTTCCATACAAATCCTACACTCGTCGACTACGGCGAAGATGATATCATCGTCATATTCCTCGAGCTTTGCTTTCTTGGCTGTTGGCTCGTCAATGCTTTTCGGGGTAATCGGTGGCTGTAATACTCGAAGGTTAGCAGTCTTACTAAGGTCTTCGAACATTGACATGATATGAAACCTCGGATCGAGTGAAAAGACTTACCTTGATAGCATCACCTAGCAAAGCTGCCAGAGCTCTATAAGTACCTTCACCAGCAAACCAGTTGACAAGTGCTTCTTTTTCTCTCTCGCCGATAGATTTCTCGAGGTCGACAAGCTTATGAAGTGTGTTTTCTTTTCTTTCATTCCCATTGACTTGGACGTTATAGCGACGAAGCAGACGTCTCATGTAGCTTGTTCGATGTTTAGAAGGGGAGCAGCCAAAGATCAAACCAGGAAGGTCTGGATGTTTGGGATCTGGTGCAGTAGTCATTGCTTCGGATTTGCTGTAACAACAGCAAGAGTAACTTCTTGGTGGCGCAAGTGAAGCTTCAAGTCGAAATAATGGCGAGTAATGATATGTGAGCAAGTCAAACTACTTGTAGCGTGGTCGTAGTTAAGTAAAGTACAAAGTGTAGAAGAAGAAGAGTGGTGATTCAAATAGTAATAAAGCGGAGAAGTATTTCAGGAAGTAGATGCAGATGAATTAGTGAATTAATAGAGATATCATGCGCCTCCTCCTATGTTCTCCACATTAGTGAAATGGACCTTTAGTTGAAGAGATACGAATCATTTATACTATAATTTGCTGACACTTTTAGGAAGATTTTGACCTCGGAAGAAATATTTGGAAAATATAGTTACATCTCTACTTGAATAGATTTTTGATCTCCTGTTCAACGGATAGAGTCAAACAAGCCACAAATCGAACCCTATGAAATGGGTCGAAGAGACATAACTTCTAGAGGATAAAGTCACCGTTTCCAAGTACAAACAAGCGTCAAAATCTTTCAAGTCCAATACCTCAGTCTATGAGCCTGAATTGCAACCACAAACTCAACATTCATACATCACCCTTCGGTGAATCTCAGTGCGAAAGCTCATTCATCAGAGACATCAAGAGTCCCGTGTGAATATCTTAACTATAGCGCACCAAAAGTCTTCAAACAACCATGGATAATCATCAATGAGCAAAAACAACAGACGTCCGACCCTTACTACAGGCATGTATAAGAGAGAATGTGACAATACCTTCTCATGTTTTGAACTTCAATGATGATTGTCTACATGCTAACAACCAATCCAAAGATTCACATCTCATCAATAAAACGTTTCACTTGATTGAAATACCCATCGCTGGACAGCAAACAGCCACACGCAGTAATCGCCAACGACAAGAATATTCATTTCGATTATCTCCAAGGAATGGCAGCAAGATTCTTTTGACAGATGAAATGAATCGCATCCAAGATATACATTTGCTCTTAGAATTGAATATAAAACAACAACAAAAAACAACAATGGCAATACCGATCAGAGCACTTTCAATGATAGTCCTGATATCAACAGGGAGCGGAGTAGAGAAACTCGGCCGTTTCGATCCCTCTCATCCCACGATCATTTTCGTCTTGTATCATTCCAATAATTCATCCTTTCACTACCTAAAACATCGTTCGGTCTCTCAACACGGCAGGAGAATCGTTTGATAATCACATGGATGGTCGTGTTATGTAATCCTAACGGCCGAGACGACCGCACGTTCCGATATTACAAATGGCGGGACCCATAGAGCTTGAAACCTTTGAAAGGGGGGACGTAGTATGATCTACCTTAACTCAGGTATTCAGGAGAAAGAAACAAATACTCAATCCCTTCTCTCAACCATGTGGGGAGACGCTCAAGTGAGTGTCGTCATAGACCAGAGTGTGTGGGGTCCAGTTCTATAAGTCAAAGCTAGGATGACATCGAGGTAGTACTTCACATCCAATCAACCTCAAAAAAGCTATATACGACATCACGATTCTCTTCCTCCTGCTCCTTCTCCTGCTCCTTCTCCCTTTCCATTTTCTCCACTACCATCAAAAATCATCAAATATCCCCTCCATCTCACCCATAAAAATGAACGGCCTCAAACCAGCCATATCCTCCATGTCACTGGGTCGCGCCTGGATGCATTCCATGCCCAACAAACTCTCCGCCGCATCCAACCACCACATCCTCGGTCTCGAAATCTTCTACGAAGATCTCGAACATCTCGCACGGACGGAATCCAACACCGAGACGCCCTCCCCAGAAGCTCTTCTCCACGCTGCTTCCACCATAAAAGCGCTATGCGACGCACGAAACATCACCATCATCTCGCTGCAACCATTTTCCTTCTACGAGGGCTTAAAGGATAGACAGGCCCACGACGAGAAAATCGAGAAAATGAAATTCTGGCTGCAAATCGTGAAGATTCTAGGAACAGATCTCATCCAAATCCCCGCAAACTTCTTACCCGAAGATAAATTAACTGACGATATGGAAATCATCATTTCGGATCTACGAGAAGTCGCCGACATGGGCGCGAAAGAGCAGCCCACCGTGCGCTTTTCCTACGAGAACTTATGCTGGAGTACATTTTTCGACACGTGGGAGTCCGGATGGGAGATTGTGACGAGAGTCGATCGAGAGAATTTCGGGTTTGTTTTGGATACGTTTAATATTGCCGGGAGGGTGTATGGAGATCCAGCATCGAGCGATGGGAAAACTGAAAATGCAGAGAGAGCGTTGAATGAAAGTTTGGAGAGGCTAGCTAAGACGATTGATGTGAAGAAGCTTTTTTATATCCAAGTGGTTGATGCGGAGAAAATGCAAGAGCCGTTAGTCAAGGGCCATGAATTTTGGGATGATGATCAACCTGCGCGAATGAGTTGGAGTAGGAATGCGAGGTTGTTTGCCGGGGAGAGTGAAAGGGGGGCGTATTTGCCGGTTGAAAAAGTGACTAGGATTATTGTTGAGTGTTTGGGTTATCAGGGATGGGTTAGTATGGAATTGTTCAATCGGTCGATGGCTGAAGAAGGTGAAAATGTCCCGGATGAACATGCTAAGAGAGCGGAGGCTTCTTGGGAGATAATTAAGAGTTGGATCAAGTGGCCGAAAATTGGTGAGTGAATGGTGAAGTTCTGGGCAGAATACAATCGTTTCTGGAAATGGTGAGTGTATTCTATTTGACGGGTGCTCGCGGTGCTGAAGCAACTCGCATAACTATGATATTGAACATAGGCCTAAATGCATGAATAATTATATAAGATATACATAATATACAAAACAGCCCACAAGCGCCGCATAGGAACCTACTCCGTCTAATAATCTAGTCGTTTAACAAAACACACCCTTCATCGCCCCAACCAAATACGAAGCTTGCTAAACTAATCAATAACATCCTGTCGAACATAAATTCGCCCCTCAATCACGACTCTAAACTGCAATCAAGCATTTCACCCCCAGTAATTCCCCTTCACAATTAATCCCACGCCACCACATTCTATCTATCCCGCCGTAAGGGGAAGGAAACCATCACATCCGCCCCTCCTAACAAAAACCAACCCCTCACAATCACAAGCCCTATCTTCCATATCTCCCCTATTCACAAACTAATCATCATCCCGCCTCCACAAGTTACAAATCTCATCACTTTCAGCAAATTCGGCAAATTCAACTCATCTCGTCTCATCTCATCTCACTACACAGCACAGCACAAAATCATAATAAACAGAACCACTCCACTTCTACTTCTTATTACTCACAAACCATCATGCATTGCTATCAATCTAACAATCGATAAATTGTCACAGACATGAAATGAAATGATGAGCTACATAGATATGGATTTCCTCGCTTACGAGAATCGGATGGGTTATATTCAATACATACTATACTGTTTTATTTCGTCTCCAATTTGTGGTTATGTAATCGAGGTTTCCCTCGTTGTGATGGATGATAGATACATAGATGTGAGTGAAGTGATGTGATACATTCATTACCCGGTAAGAAGTAAGAAGTGAAATGCTGAGTTCTTGTTATGGCGTTTTGTTGCCATTTACTACGTACGTGTAAGATATGGGAGGCTCTGAAGATGAAAGATCAAGTCAAAAAGGAAAGGAAAGATACCAAGTAAATAGATCGACTCTTCTTGATATCGGATATTAGCTGGTAGAGGATTATAACAAGAACTATGGTAGTAAGGCGTCGATCATACCATACAAATACAACATAAGAAGTTTAAGGTAGGATTGAACGCGTTTGCAAATATGATATCTTTGTATCGGTGTATTTTGTCAAGATATATGTGTCTAGTTATCAACGATGGATCCGCTTAGCCCATGAAATCATTCACGTATACGAAAATGAGATTGTAATGGAAATACATTTTGAATGAGCGACTTGCCATGTAACAAGATTCCAGGGACTTCGATAGAATTGCTTGAACGATCGTATATCATATGCATGTGTAACCTTCAGAACGCACTTGCAAACAGCTTATATATCATTTGAGATAATAATCATGAAGGCAGGTTTGCATCGTCTTAGTGTTTTATTGACATACAAATCATCTGATGATATTATCTCAGGAGGTATCATTGGCTATGTAGTGATATCTACATCCTCCTCATGACTACTCAAAACATTGGGGCTGCTAACTGTGAGTTTGATATTTGCCATCTATCAGAGCCAGTATAGTATAATGGCTTGTATATGATCCAGATGTTCTGTCGAGTAAATTTCCCCAACACGAAGGTATTTTGATCCCAATTCCAAAGCTCGTCTTCCGCTGTTTGAGAGTTGAGAGTGCGAAGTGGTTGATTTATCCAAGATGGCGAGTCGGCTAGAAAAAGTTTCATGTGGTCCTTTTTCCGGTAATCGGAGTGAGAGTCTTCTTGCATTCTTTCACTTTTATGATGTAGACTGCTTTCTCGAAATTCGGCTGCCAGGTCCCTTTCCCTTCTTTTCTCGATGACGACTTGCAATTCTTATGCTGCCGCCCCTATAGTACAGCTACTCCGGCCTGACTATAAGTCTCTCCCTCTTGTGCTATGCGATGTATTTGCAATCGTCAATTTCCATCTTCTCGAGTCCATGGAAATATCGATGCTTATGGTCAAAGTCCAGCCCTATCACAAGTCTTCGCCACCGCATGTATAGCCTGCCTCTTCCCCCGAATATCTCGAATCTCTAAGCATGTACTCCCCTCACCACCAAGTCCTCTTCCTCTCTCTTCCCTTCTTCCCCTCTTCAATCTCCGTCTCCACCCCCACCACCCTCAAATTATCCTCCATATCCACCCTCGTCGCCTTCCTCTCCCCCTCCATCGTTAGCCCAACATTTTCTCCCCTCTTCCTCTCCATTCCCCTGGTACTTTCTTCCACCGTCGCCCCATTCCTCCTCATTTGTGATTCTTCGATTTTCTTCTGCAGCCCCATTCTTTTCCCTACCAGTACTCCTCGCTGTTCTTCGAGATGGGAAATTCGCTCGGAGATTGGGGCTTCGCGGACTTTGCGAATTTGCTTCAAGAAAGGTAAAAGGTTAGCTTTTGGGTTTGAGGTTGTAGAGAGGGTTCGGGTAGTAGATCTGAGCGAGAGGGAAGTACCTGTTTTTGTTCTCCTTGCGTTTTCAATCCAGCACCGTAGATTGTGCCCACGACTGTAACTGATGCAATTGCACCCGTCCATACTATTCTCTTCAACTTGACTACTTGCTGTGCCGTTGACATTTTTATGCTCGCTGGGGTAGTCGGCAATGATTTGTGTCGTCGCAAAGTTTATTGCTTGGTGATTTGATGATTGACACTCAAGCTCTGGAAAAAGAAATCTCGGGTTCAAACTTCACCGAAGATTTTGGACTTTCCCGATTGCCCGATAAGCAAGCAGTAAGCAGTAAGCAGTACGAGTAATAAGTAGAAAGAAGTAGAAGTAGAAGCAGATATCTCGAGAAACAGAAAATCAATTCCAAACTCCCTTCCAGATTTCATCAATAGATTTTTCTCTCTCTACTTTCTTTTGTTTCTTGCTTCTCTCTCCAGTATTATTGTTAGTAAGTTTCCTATTCTCCTTCTTCTCTTCCCTTTCCGTCTCTTTCACCTCCTCATTTTCGTTCTCTTTTCCTCTTTCCTTCCATCTAAATGCCATCTCCATTTCCATTTCCTCGCCAATCAACTCCACTCCTTTGGTTCGCGTTCGGTGTACGGAGCTCACGGAACTCAAATCGACGTCATTGGTGTGTAGACGTGTAAGTGAGGGGCAGAAATCCCACGGTTTTGGTTTCGCATTGTGTAATAAGCTGCCTGCATATTGATCTGATTTTGGCATTTTTGTTTGGTGTTGACGTGAATACTTGGCCTTTTGAAGTAATTATCGTTGGACTCTCGAAGTCGAAGGAGCAAGTGAGGCACAGTGAGCCAGGCAGCTGGGTAGGTTCAATTATGTTGGTTTCCTGTCCTGCCGCCATTTATGCGCAGTAAATGGGGGGAGAGGAGAGCAGAGGAGGAGATAGAAGAGCTCTGAGTTTGGGACCCGGGAGAAATGGAAAAGATGTTGGAACTTATAAGAAATGGAATAAATGCTAATTCGTTTTTAGACTTTATTATAAATAAATACGTCGTTCATTTTTGGACAATTTATCCCATAACTTAAACCAACATTCTACGCCGCCAAAACAAGCATCACCTCCACCCCTCCATTGAAGGTTAAAAGACAAACAGACATCACATCATATCCTCCCACACACACACAATGACTACCCCTCGAGTCTTCGTCATCCGCCATGGCGAAACGGAATGGTCTCTCAATGGACGCCATACAGGTATCACAGAACTTCCTTTAACTGCCAATGGAGAAAAGAGAATTCGTGCAACAGGAAGAGCATTAATTGGCGATGACCGATTAATTGTTCCGAGAAATTTGGCTCACATGTATGTTTTCATCTTCTCCTAGTCTGCCTCCACGGCAGTGGTCCCCGAAGGGCCAGCGGAGCGTCTTTCATTTAATTCTTAAGTTGATATTAATGGGGGCAAGCCCCCAAACCCCCATTTGCTCGCTGCGCTCGAATATTCTATTTCTTGTTAAAGAGATAAGCCAATTCACAATTCTAACAACTATCCAGCTATGTCTCCCCTCGGAAACGTGCCCAAAGAACCCTCGAACTTCTCGAAGTAGGATGTGCAGAAAAACTTCCATGGGAAGAACGACGAAAACATGCTGAAAATGGTGAATATTCATTTCCTTACCTCGCTTCCTCAATCTAAAATCCTCTTTTGTTTCCTGGGCAATTGTACTTCCCAACTTCTAATATGTATATTGACACCTGCTAATTCCCAAACCTCAGGAATTCGCACATCAGCAAAAGTAGAAATTACTGAAAATATCCGGGAATGGGATTACGGTTCTTATGAAGGAATCACCTCTGCACAAATTCGCTCTGATCGTAAAGCCGCCGGACTTCCCGAGTGGGATATTTGGCGCGATGGTTGTCCTGATGGCGAATCCCCCGAACAAGTCACCGAACGTATCGATGCTCTCATCTCGGATATCCGATCCAAATACCACGGCCCCGTAATTGGGAAAGATAAAAAGGATGCAGGACCAGGAGATGTATTGATTGTAGCTCATGGACATATATTGAGAGCCTTTGCGATGAGATGGGTTGGAAAGACGTTGCAGGATGGACCGACCTTTTTGCTAGAGGCGGGCGGAGTAGGAACATTGAGTTATGAACACAAGAGTTTAGAAGAACCAGCGATTTTGTTAGGAGGTGCATTTATGGTGGATGTGGTTGAGAATTCAGTGGAGGGTGAGAGGGAAAAGGGGGAGAAATAGATGAGTTATTTTGTGAGGTGGAGATGGATATGTATTGATTTAAGAGGAGTAATTAGAGAGATTTAGAAATGTTTAGATAGCCTTGCTGATTAAATAAATAACGCTGTACTTATTTTTTCCCTTTCTAAATCCCTTATCGAACAGTCATACAAGAGTTATTACTCCTAGTAATCTTATACACATCACACTCATATATAAATAACTAAGAAGAAAAGACAGAAGAAGAAAATAAAATGATAGGAACCCCCAGGAAATTCTCATGTATTGACATACGTATATCACATAAGATTTTTTTCCCAATCAGTAAAATTCGATAGTAAAGTAGGAGGGAGAGAAAGGGTGACTTTAGAATGAAATGGAAAGGGGGAAAGGGGGGAAGGGAGGGAGAGGAGAGGAGAGAAAATAAGCGAGGAATACTTACTTGGAGATGAGATGGTATGAGATGTAATGAGATGTGATGTAATATAATAAATACTAATAAATATACTCACTCGAGTTTTGTAATATAAGTTTAAGTTTAAGTTTAAGTTTAAGTAAGTAAATAGATAGATAGATAAATAGATAGAAAGGTGGATAGATAGAGAGAGAGAGAGAGAGATAAACAAATAGAAAGATAAAGAATATCAATAAATATAAGTAATAACTAATTATATATCTCTATTTGTTTATATTGATTGATTGATTGGGATGGATATATTTATTTCTATTTCTATTTCTATTTCTATTTCTATTTCTATTTCTATTTCTATTTCTATTTCTATTTCTATTTCTATTTCTATTTCTATTTCTATTTCCTCACTTTATTCAGAAGAAGAAAAAAACCAAAAACCAAAAAACAAACTACTTATATCATATCATACCATATTATCTATATACATATCAACAACATACACACATACACACACACATATACACACAAAGCATGATACAATACAATACAATATATCATTTAATTTAACTTCATTCCATATCATTCAATTCCATTCATTCATCACCATAGCCATAGCCATAGCCACTGATAGGCTTTGTTGGGTATACTTCTATACATTCATCCATCCACACACATAGATATGCATGCCCTTTTCTCCATTCCATCCATCCTGATTTCCTTTCTTCTTTTAATCATTAATCATTGCTCGCTCGCTCTCCTTCCCTTCCATTTTCTTTCCCCAACTTCCCCATTCAACAATATACCTACTATGTGCATATTCATTAACATGCGTAAACAATGCGATGCGAACCAAACCACCCAAGCCAAGTTAAAAACGTTCGCAATTCCATCCATCCATCCATCCATCCATCCATCCATCCATCCATCCTTTACATGCATCATGCATCATGCATCATGCAAGTCAAGGGATATGAAAAACACCGCTTCCTTCCTCACTTCTTTAATCCCATCTAATCTAGACGTATTCATTCATCCACAGATCCACAAATAAATCGCTCAATAATACAAATCCCTAATAACCTCCACAATAACCCCATGATCTTCCCATTGTTTCAACCCACTTACAACTACACAAGCCACCACTCCCTCTACACCCGTAACCCTAATCGGTACTCCACCCCCATGAATCGCATAATCTCCCGCTTCATTCCCCAACCCGTATTTGCGCGCAAAAGCACCCTCATCCCCTTCAAATTTACACCACATATACCATGTTGAGACACCCCATCTCAAAACCGTCTTTCTCTTTCGCGAAACCCAAGAATCATTATCGGGCATGGTTCCAGAATGGGTACAACAGTGGAAAAGAACCTGATTGGCATTCGAAAGGGAAATGGATATAACGACTGGAGTTGGATGCGGAAGGAGACGCTCGCGAAGAGCGGATCCGAGAACCCAAGCATCCGAGGTGGTGAAATGTTCGAAGATTAAGGAGGAGTCTATGCGGGCTATAGATTCGAGCTATAGAAGAGGTAATGTTAGTATAATTCAGTGAAATGGATTAATGGGATTGAGATGTGGACTGAAAGTTTTGGTCTGATGTTTATCGGTTGAGATATGTAATGTATCACATTTGAATAGAATAGGGCACTGTCTGCCATAAAGACTTGATAAATGACGCTCCGCTGGCTCTCCGAGGGCCACTGCCGTGGAGGCCGACTATTTTCATAAAAGGAAATAATCGAGCGCAGCGAGCAAAAGGGGGTTTGGGGGCTTGCCCCCATAAAGAGCAGCATCCAACCCCCCCTTCTGCCATCTCATCTTCAGAAATGAGAATCATAATAAAAAGGATACTTACATCTTTTGGCGGATGCGCAATAGGTCTAGGTGCCGTCTCCGGTGTTCCCCTCTCACTACCAATACTGCTAGCCATTCTGATTCCCAATGCGCTACTTGAAAAGTCAACTGGGTCGACACGATCTTTGTCTCTCAAGCCTTCTCTTATTTCTCTGAATTTTTCCTCCAGATTTCGTTGTTCACTTCTCCTGATCAGATTTGAGGGTCTGGAAGGAGTTGAAGAATTGGTAAAGGCAGTATTGAGAGTCGAGGGAGTAGAAGGAGTTCTCGAGTAAGAATAACTTGGAATTTTGGAATTGCTTGCACGTTCGCGAACACCGATCTTATTAAACTTGGGTGTGCGAGGTGATGATGTCGGTGTCGGAGACAAGTTTTCTCGTATTGTTTCGGGGATTGCGAGAGGTGGGGTTTTTGTTTGGGGGGGTTGCGGTAATGCGAGCGGAGTTGCTGGATTGGAATGAATTAATGGATCGGCATTCTCTGAACTGGGAGTACTCCCGCTCCGTGTGGTTTCATCCAGATATTCTAAAATCACACTCAATTGATCTTCACGCGCCCATTGGAAATCGGCGGATGGACGTTTAGGATTATTATTATTATTGAGCGGAAGGGAAAAATTGGGCGAACTGGACCCGGGTGGTTGGGATTTCTTTAATCGGAGATTTCGACCGGGTGGGACTGGAATTGAAGAATGCGAATCGTCGCTGCTGCTGCCGAATTTATCTTTGTCTTTGTCTTTGTCTTGAAGACTGGACTTTGATCTGGAACTCAAATTGGGGAGACTGCGAGTTGTGTTTGCGGTATCGCGACGGCGGAGGAGAAGAGGTCGTGCATTTGCTACCAGTTGTTTGCGATATTTCGAGGAAGTCGTGGAGTTTGCGTCGGAAGTATCTTGCTGGGCGACGTCTTTATGTGCATTGGAGTGAGAGTGTGAGGGACGATGAAGACCGCAAAATGTGCTGGTTGGTGTGGGAGACATTCCAGCTGATAAAGTGAGTGAGAGGGCGACATTAACCATTATTTCATCTTCTTGGGAGACGGAGAGAATAGAGGATGGAGAAAGAGTGAGAGAAGGAAAGAATGAAATAAGAAAAGAGCGAAAGAAGGCGACGTGAACAGTTTAGATTTAGATGATGGACAGTAGATTGGGGAAGTAAGTAGGTATATGCACGTATATATGTATATATGTATATGGATATGGATATGGATATGGATATGAGTGTGAATATATAAGTGCGCGTATATAGAGAGAGAGGAGAGGAGAGAGGGAGAAAGGGAGAGAGAGGATGAAATAAAGCAATAAGTACTTTTGTATGTAGAATCAGACCGATAGAATGATGTAGGAGAGGAGATAGTTATTGTAGCTATTGCTGTCTGGTCTGGAGCTATAAAATCTGCACTCGAGTATCTAGATCTTGGACCTAGAGAGCCTTTCCAAAGCAACACAATGCAATGGAGATTTCTCCCCTATGTTAAATTGACACAATGTCTAAACTTTTACCTCATTGGAATGGATAGCGAGGGGTCCGGATGTTCCGCATACGAAGGGTCGGTTCTTGGTCTGACCATGAAATAAGAGTTCAGATGAAGTTCATGCAAAGAATTGCAAAAAAAGGAAAAAGAGATGAAAAGTTAGGGATCGAGGGTTTGGGGAAGTCTGGCAAATCGTCCTCCCATCTCGATTTTTCATTTATATTGGATATGATGGTGTGCTTGAAAATCGAAGACAGTATACTCCACGTACTTTGCCTCACTCCAGAGGATGCTTGTACATGTACATGTACATGTACATGTATACTGGCACCGGTGTGAGGCTCACGAGATATAAAAAGATTTTCGAGGGTTGGCCAAGATCAATAGGATCGTTGTGATATTGGTGGAGACATGATCTTGACGACTGGTGATGAATATCTTTGACAGGTCGCCTTGCATAGTGGGAGTGATATAACTTTGGAATTATATATTAATTGAGCATGTATATCCCTGCGAAGAGCCAATAGAACGGTTTTCTACATTCTCGACATTTTCTAGAAACTTTATCGTTCGTTCTTGTCTTTGCCCGGGAGAAAACGAGAAGAAGCTGGAGATGCACGAACTCATTCGTCGTCTTCGTGTTTTTCATATATCTTAGATAGAATCCAGAGGATCTGAACTTTGCATGTCCATATTCTGAGTCTATTGATGGGGGCAAGCCCCCAAACCCCCATAGCTCGCTGCGCTCGAGATGTAAACGGTGTAGATATAGATATATAAGTTAGAAGTAATAGAAGTAATAGAAGTTAGTCTGCCTCCACGGCAGTGGTCCCCGAAGGGCCAGCGGAGCGTCATTCAATTGTCTAGATACAATAAAATGCAATACAATATGGTATAGTATAATATAGTATGATATCTAATACCTAGATTGATAGAATATGTATATGTGTCTGTATGTGTGTCTGTATATGTATGTGTATTTATGGTATTTACGGTATTTACGGTATTTACGGTATTCACGGTATTCACGGTATCCAACGGATGATGCGATTGTAGACGATGAGCCCATTCGTGGTCTAGTTTCATCAAACCATGCAAACATCTGGACTGCATTGGACTGCATTGGACTGGACTGGTATAAATTGGATTCATTGGATGTATCGTATCGGTATGTATTGTCGGCGTCGGCTTATTTTTATGCACTCATTCACGCATCTGCAGCCATTTTAGTTTCATATTCAAAACCACCCCGCCTAAAAAAGTATCAACCCTCTTTCGACGAGAGGCGACAAAAATGGGAGAAGGAGAATATTTCCTTTCTTCCACTTCTCTCGGGAGTATCAGATGAGAATAGAATATTCCTCTCGACCCAGATTATATACTCGCATCATAGTACCTAGTAAGTTTGGATCAGCCTTTCAATATAGATCGACAACTTGCTTACACCATTCACAGAAACCCACCTGGGTATCGTCTCTAGATCTGGGCGCAAAGATGGACCCCGCAATCAAATCCGAATTGGAGAAATATGGCGACGACGTTCCTTTCCGCGCAGTAACAAACCATACACAGTCAACATGGGCAAGAACATTTCACTCGTCTCCCGAATTGTTCATTCAACCGCAATCTATCGCCGAAGTCGAAAAGGTGGTCAATCTTGCGCGAAGATGTAGACGCCGAATTACAACTGTAGGATGTGGTCATTCTCCTTCCAATATTACTTGCACATCGAGCTGGCTCATCAATCTGGATAATTTCAACAAAATCCTATCTGCGGACCGGGAAACAGGCGTGGTGGTTATGCAAAGTGGCATTCGATTGTATTCCGTGGGTGAACAACTTGATGCTGTCGGTTTGGCCATGCCAAATTTGGGTAGTATTAATCACCAATCGATTGCTGGGGCTATTTCGACAGGAACTCACGGAAGTACTTTACGGCATGGTATCTTGTCAAGTTCGATCTTGGAATTGAAGATTACTCTTTCGAATGGTAAAACGGAAACTTGTTCACCAGATCAAAATGAGGAACTCTTTCGCGCGTCTCTCATTTCTTTGGGAGCAATCGGTATCATTACAGAAATTACTTTCCAAGCCGTCCCAGCTTTCACTCTTTCATGGGAACAAACCGTGGACACAGATCTTCGAATGATGAATAACTGGGATAAAACACTTTGGACACAAACCGAATTTGTTCGAGTGTGGTGGTTTCCTTATACAAGAAGAGCAGTTGTTTGGGCTGCTGAAAAGACAGATTTGGCTCCCATGCCTCCTCCAAAATCGTATTATGATGCTTGGTTAGGATATCACGTCTACCACAATCTTCTTGCCCTAGGACATTACGTTCCAAGTATTCTTCCATGGGTAGAATGGTTTGTCTTTGGTATGCAATATGGATTTGCAAATGGTTCCAAGAGTTCTGCAATTCAACCATCTCGTCAAGCTCTCCTGATGAATTGTCTTTACTCGCAATTCGTTAACGAATGGGCAATTCCAATTTCCAAAGGTCCAGAAGCTTTAAAGAGATTGAGTTCGTGGCTTAACCATCTTACTCCAGATGATCCAGATTACGTTGCACATGGTATTCCTTATTCAGCAGAAGGTTTGTATGTTCACGCACCTGTCGAAGTTCGCGTCACAGAAACAAGCAATAGTCTTACCCCTCGTCCACATCTTGATCCTACATGCACAGAAGAAGCAACTCTCTACCTAAACGCAACTCTCTATCGTCCATATGATATGGATCCACCATGCCATGCAAGATATTACCAAGGATTCGAATTTCTGATGCGAGAATTAGGTGGTAGACCTCATTGGGCTAAGAATTTCGAAACTACAGGTGAAGATATTGAAGCTATGTATGGAGAGAATTTGGAGAACTGGAGAAGGATTAGAAATGATGCGGATCCGGAAGGTATGTTTGTAGGAGAATGGCATAGAAGATTCATTTTAGGAAATGGATCTAGACTAGCGCTTGAAGAGGTGGAAACTGGCAGGAAGAAGTTTAGAAAGGGGGGTGTCTTGGTTGAGGGTGTAGTTGGTGGGTTTAAAGATGAGGAGGACGAGGGAGAGGGAAGCGAGAGTGGAGAGAGTTTTGATATGTTGAGGGCTAGCGAGATGAAGTAGAATATCCAGGAAAGCGGAGGAATAGGTCTTTTTGTTTGTTTTTAAGTAATAGCATAACCTAAGCATTGCATTGTATTGCATTTGCGGAATTGAAGTTGAAATCGGAATGAGAATCCATGATATCATATCATATACATGAATAGTCTTTGTGGTTAAACAGATACAACATGGAGTACTCACTTAAAGGTTAATCCCCCCCGCCCCTCCCTATCTCTCCTCCTACATGAATAATAGAGAAAATTTCAAGGCTTTTCAAATGAAAGTGGAAAGTGAAGTGCATGTATAAATCCTTGCGAGTGAGTATTTTTTTTGTCTTATTTTCCTAAAACTCCTGTGATATATTTTTACAATGTATATGTACATGTATAGAAACTTATTGAGTAATAGGTATAGTATATAAGTAAGTGATTTTAAGCAAGTCGATTATGATTATATACTAGATATAGGTAGATATAGGATGGGTATGCGAAAGATGTACTTATCTATCTATCTATCTGTCTTTCTGTCTGTCTGTCTATCAATCATTTCAACCCCCTTCTTCTCCATTTCCACATTTCCCCAGTTCATTACACATTAACTACTCATCTCACTCCCCCTCTCCATCCCCAACTCCACCCCCATCTCAAAAACCCCCCACCTCTCATCCCTGTCCCCAAACCTCCTCCCTAACCGCCTATCCCCGCCCAAAACCGGACACTCATCCCTCAAAACCTCAAATACAAAACTATACGTCACATTGTCGTTCTCGTTCTCGTTTCCAAAATGCGATGGGTGGTTAGCGCGGCTGGAGAGGACCTCGACGTCTTCGCGCTTCTTTGGGAGTTTGGAGATCATAATGTGGAGGTTGGGGAAGTCGTCGAAGATGCGTCCTAAGGAGGGTTTTTGGCCGGGGGAACTGAAGATTGAGTGGGTGGTTGGAGGGGGAGGTTGACGAGGAAGGTGTTGGGTTGTGAAGTTGGCTTGGGTAGAGATGGTGGTGTTGTGGAGGATGGTGAGGATATTTTGAGTACGGGTTAGTGTGTGGAGAGTTCGTGATAGGAGGGAGAGGAGAGTGTGCGCCGACACCTTTTCGGAGTGTGTGAAGAGATGGGATATTAGGTAGTGCATGCTGTCTATGATTAGTATTTCGGGACGGGTTTCTATTGAGCTGGGGTTCAGTGCTGTGGGTTTGACTGGTGGTGGTGTTAATTCGATGTCTTCGTCTTCGCTATCGCAGATTTCATCTGGGATCTTGTGAAGTGGCTCTACTTCTCCTTCGACAGGTTTGCTGGTGTGTGATGGTGTGATTTTGGGTATTTCTTGATCGCCTCCATTGTTTATGGGCTGGTCATTTGGTCGTCCTAGCTCACTTAATACCTCCCGTAACCCCTCAATATCAAAGACTCTACTGATAGCAACCAGCTCCAATAATGCATTGACTACTTTTCGTATGTCGATCTCGGTGCTTTCATTTGGATTATGGCCATCATTGAGATTCTTAGTTATATCATCCCTACTCCTCATCTCATATCTTCTCTCCAAGAGCCTTGATCTCAAGATTTTGACTAAAAGAGGAAGGTCAAAGGAACCAGTTGTATCGATTACCACAACTTTTGGCTTGATGCTATTCCCCGATTCACTCTGGGACTTCTGAATGGCATCTACCAAATCGATGTTTTGTAGGAGGACTGATGCTATGAGATTGAGAGATATCTAGAGAGTGAATGTATCAGACCCTTGTTCGATACATAATTCAATACACCATAGTGCAAAGACTTACCATTCGACTAGCTGTCGATTCATCTCCATCAGCAGCACTCAACCCTACTACAATTCCTCTTTCGAATCCTCCATTTAAATTATCTTTGCCGGCACAGAGAACATAATCATCAATTTCCTGACATCCTGTTTTGATGCGTGTCGGTCCATCATCTTTCTCATTGAATAGCGCTCGTTGCCGCTCTTCCAATTCAAGCAATTGATCCGCTGTTATTGGATGAGCTGGTACTGGAGGACTCGAGACTTCTGTCCGAGCCATATGATCTATTTCAGCCATTTCGAGAATTCCCGGGAGATGGATTGTCCTACGTTGATAGGCGGGGAGTTGTGAGACGTATGGCCATTTCAAGAAATCATGTTATCACTTTGAATGCTCAAAACGTAAGGTCCTCGGAATCATAAATCATCATACTTGAATGAGTGTTTTCCATAATTGATCAAGTATATGACGTGCGTTGCTCTCATTCTTGGTAGTGCTTTCAACGCGTTTGACAATCTCATGAGGTGAAGGTCTCGAATCCAATCATGCCAATTCGTAGTTGAAAAATTCACGCGTTCACGTGACGAACATCACCTAATTCCCTCATTCCCTTCGACATCTCCTAAAGTTTCATCCACGTCTCTACCTTCTGAGTAGGTAACGTTCTTCAATGTCACCAAGACTTCAAATTCAACATCTACTGGTGGGAATAAAACAAAGGGAGCAAGGGAACAAAGCGAACACAACATTGGCTCTCCCACCACTCCATCTCAAAATAAACATTTGCACAAACTAAGCGTTCAAAGTTCCACCAATTCATATCTCCCGATTACAAACCTAGCCCAGTAAGGAAAAGCAGAAAGCTGGGCAATTTTTCAGACTTGCAACAAAACACCTTTTCTTCATTCTAGTTGGTTTGCAGACTTGGTGTTTCCATTATCACGAGCAGTACGGGTAAAGCTTACGACGACATTTCCCCGTGGATGTGGCACGTACTGGTACGGATGTACATATCCGGTTAGGGGGAGGGCTTGGTGTGGATAATGGAACCAAGCATTCGGGACCGATGGTCTTGGGGATTTGAAATTTTCGAAAAGCTTTTTGCATAGCCTAAAATCATGTTCATGAGACATGTTCTCAATTCTGTTCTCATATATTTTTGGATGAGGGGACGTCTTTCCGTATATTGGTAGATTTCATTACAAGTGTTTGAAAATTATCATCTGGAATTCCTAAAAGCGCTTGGGATTCACAACATCATGATCTACGGTTGGTACAACGGAGACATTCTCGTCTTGACTAGATACTCCGTATAATAGACAGGCCAAGTGCTCACTGCCGCTTGTACCTTGTTCGTCTTATTGTGCCTTCCTTTTTGGTCGGTTGCTGCATCAGCCTATTATATATCAGGCTGCCACTGCTACAGAGTTTGAAGGATGGCCAAAGAAAGAAAATGGGATTAGAGGTATGGCCAACATCTTCGATTTTGGAAAACACAAAGTTCATCTCATCTATTATGTAGTTATCTCCGTCTTGGCCTTGATATGATGGGGCAGTATCGCTTGCCTTCTACTGCCGTCACATCTCGAGGCATTGTTTTCATTCTACTGTTTAACACTCCATGGTTCTCAGATGAAGCCTTGGAAATGGGTCTCTACCCCATCGGAGACAAGGATTCTTTATCTCGTTCATACTTGGAAGGTAGCATGCATACGAGTTGTCGATTCAATATGTAAGCTTGCCAAGACCACAACATTCGCATTGAGGCATTACGTTGAGACCAAAATTATGTTCTCCGACATCTGGAAGGAGAAATATTTCTGTGAAATTGCTCTTATACCAACTCACAATCGAACTCAGCATTCAGCAATTTTGCTACGGAAAGGCATTTCTTTTCAAACATAAACTACCCAACTTCCCCAATCAAGGAAACAGCAATCTTTGAACTCCTTATTCAAGGTTCTGAGTTCCAATTAGCTTCATAGTAAGGTAACACCGCACTAAAATATCCAACTTACTATGGAGCAAGCATATGTGAGCTAAAATTAATGAGTGGTATCAATACACCAATATCTAGGACCACTCATCACCCTTTGTATCAAAGATGCGAGGCTGTATCAAACATCATATTCGCATCGGTCGGAGAAATTTGCAAGGGCAATTTTGCAATTGGCCCTTTCTGTGCTACCTCAATTATGGGATGACTCTAGGTGTGGAAGGCTGAAATATCAGCGGGCTTAAATTCTACAAGACTGCCAATCTGACGCTGTTTGTTGATTGATCAAGTGTCTGTCATAAATCCCATATTACATGCTTCCACGACGCTATATTGACCATTCGAGGGCTTCTTCCGTTATCGGTCATTCAAGCAGTATCAAACACTCGAGCTGATACAATTGTAGGCGTATTGTTCTCATTAGCATTCACACGTGGCGAATTGAAGTTAACGTTTATGAGTTGCTGTCGCCTCGAGTTTTGTACATTTCGTTTCAAACGGGTATCCCAGTTTGTTGCGGAAGCCGTATATCATCATTATTCAAGACAATCCTCGACTTGACTGCCACCAGAAGACATTCCAATATCTGTTCCTCTCCTCTTTCGAGTACCCTGGGTCCCCCAGCTCCTGTTCTTCTTATGTCAGTAATGAACAGTAGGATGTACTAATTATAATCCGGATAGCACATTCACAGTAAGTGCGTGATGAGCTATCATACAATATAGTAGTATCTTTGTGTCGAGCTAGTTTATAAAATTATGAAATAGGAAATACTTCACTCCAGATCGGAAATTTACAGTATGATCAATCACAGTTCGTGTTCACAAGCTTGCCGTAAGTAGAAAAAGTAACTGTATCATATAGATGACGAAGAAATGTTGAAAGTCTTCTTGTCTTTCATATTAATTAGACTGCCACAGCTTCGTGAGTGTGAATCCCAAATAAACCCATCAAACCAGTATCCCATGAGCATGACGACCTTTCATTAAAGTCTACCAGACATGATGATGCTTATCAATAAACTATGGGGATTTGAACTGTTATTATCACCTTCTACAATCCATCATTCTTTGTGTTGGTGGAGACGGTGAACTTCATTGATGCTTTTCGAGATTTCGTCTACTTGGATCAGGTGGTGGGAAACATTGGGATTCCAATATCGTATGGAGGAAGATGAATCCAAAATTAGAAGCCATGGAGGAAGTTTGGAAAAGTGGCATTTTAAAACATTTGTATTAGTGCAATGTTAGTGAAGAGAACAAAATAAATTTGGATGGAGTTTCAACACTCACCTCTCATTTTCCGTCTAATTATACTATCAACTATCGAAACGATGAACGTTCAATGTGGAGCTCTAGTATTGAGTTTCGGAGAGGCATTCATTTTTTTTTTTTTTTCATTTTTTTTTTACTTCTAGAGAATTTAGATGATGCGGATATTATGCTTGTAGCTTTCGATTTTGCTACAAATCTTATGTCCAAGAAATAGGAGAGGGTGACGTATAATCCGATTGAGCTTTGTGGTTATATCAATTACGTTGGCTTGCTGATATGGTAACGCACCTAGGTAATATTAGCTCAGGCAATATAGTCTTATAGTTTCTCCAGTTTAAACGAGAAGCCATCATTTAAGATTATTTTTCTGGTTCTCTTTTGATGCTACAAATCGAATTCGTAGTTAGTTGAGAGTAGTACGGAATAAGAAAACAAAGTGATGGAGTGATTTCCGCGTCACCACATCCACCGACGAATATAGAAAATAAAAGCGATCCCCTGTTGAAACAACGAGTCCTTAAAGTCTGCCGTTTCTAACGAGTCGTTGGGAGATGAAGAGCGAAATGGTAAGGGAAGTGGTACGTCTCCAAAATAATGGTTTTCGGGGTTTCCGAATCATAAAATTGAAAGATGTCAACTTCAAACTTTTGTTAACAAAGTTTATGTCAGGACCACAACCCCCTTCATGCTAGTTCTAAGCAGGCGGGTGTTCATTACCCATTGCCTCAAAAATCATCCTTCATTCATATCTGGTGTAATTCTCCGACTCCAATCCTTTATTTAGCACAATATATACAGCACGGAATATCGAATCTCGCAGTGCAGCAGCAAGCACGCATACAATTATAATAGCCATCTAGTCTGATCTAGCCCAACCCAAACTAAGAAGCTCTCCTAGCTTCCACCATAGAAGATTCCATCCAAGGTATCCGCACTCTAAGTCAGTGATTGAAAGACGAGCAATTTAGTGCTATAATACGAGAATGTACTCGAGGTTATAACTAAGAAGGAATATCTCAATCACACATGGAAGTATAGCAGTTCTTGCGAGATTCGATCATAAATTATTGCCATAGAACTATACTATACTATACATACATCGACTCAATGCCTGAGTGCATCCGTCGCAATGAAACCACATACATACATACATACATACATACATACATGGTCAGCATCCAAAATTTCTCCGCACTTTTGGCTCGCAGATAATGATCAGTGAATCCTTTAAATGATCTAAAGATTATCATTAAACACTACTCTGCGCATCAACTTACACCTAATCTAACCTTGAGTTTACATAACGTTCTTGGATGTCTTTTGACTGATATTGATATCGGTTGCAAGCTTTCCACCGGTTCCGGCTTTTAGGCTGGATCATAGATGTGTCTTGAGGTTGATATATATAGACTCCAATCATTCGCTGTTTGGCTGATTAGATAAATCCCAGAAACAAGTTGTGTAGTTAAGTGAGGAGTTAGACGAGATCAGACAATTCAGGCTGGAAGGCAAAGCTGTGGAGATGGGGTGGAAGAAGACGAATCATATAACTTGAACAACCTCTTCCCAATAGTAACGAACCTCTTCAGCTCTCATAAGAATGATTTTTTTGGCCAAGAAGATGCGTATGGGTCGCTATGGGTTTACTGTTCTTGACAGATGATTACTGAAAGAGGCAACACAGGAACTTGGTAATGATGATAGCGGAATGCGGGCGTGCTGGTTTGTTTTGCTGATAGTGCAGTGTTTGTAATAACGTAACATAAATACATCTCTATTATGTCGAGAACCATATAACCAAAATATCATCGTACCCATTGATGAACTTTCGCTGGAAGTTTTATCTATTCAAAGGATTAACATAATTCAATTGTGCAATACACAATCATTCTGAACGAGCCCAGCCCCAAACTCGAAATTCCAAATCCCAAACCTCAATCATAATATAGCGTTACAAAAGCTAGCCCAGAAACTGACGCTGATACTTGCCGCCGTTCTGTCCTTCCAGTGCCCTAAATGCGACCCTTATGTGACCTCTACTACCCAGTCCAAGACACCTGAATGAGCAGCGGAAAAGCCACAAAGAAATTTTAACATTACCTTTTCATGATGTTTCATGTAAGGTAACGTCGGGTGATGATATGAAATATGAAATACAAGCCCAAGGATATGGAAATGTAAGCGAAAAAAAAAGGCATTGGTGAAATTGGATTAATCAGGCAATGGCACGTAGAAATTTTGAATGTTATAAGACAGGCCATGGTCAAAATTGGGAATGGAAAGTGAGATTTGAAGAAGCGCATATTCAGGGGACTTCGAGAATGCTTGATTGGGTATGTCTTGATATGGTGTGAGCATACTGCACATTTTGAATCGAAAAGACGGAGATCGAGCTTTGGGTGGTGAGTGGAAAGCCTCTGAGGTGCTTAGGGATAGAGGAAGAAGCTAGTTGTGATTTAGGTTGTTAGAAGAAAAAAGGAAGAACCGGAAATATAGAAACCACAAACAATGCTCTCAGATCGATGCATTTCCGGTGGAATTGGTAGTATTATAAAGATGCTAGGTCTTTCGTAGGCCCAGAAAACCAAATGACTCCATTTGTCCGTAAAAAAATCTCCCAAGTTCTGGAACTTGGCAAAATGCGAATACATATGCATCACACACATCGCATCGCATTGCACTAAGTTGAATATCCTTCCTGACCATCGTTGTTTGTACCAGTCTTGTCATTGTAAATGCTATTGATCAAGATCACGCAGAAAGCCCATTTTGCTCATCCATGCTTGATTGAAAAATCTCCCCGAAACTTTCGAAGATTATTCGTTCATTTCGTTAACAACAACCCAATTTCCCTTCCATTGCACCCCGACAACCATGAACAAAACATTTAACGGCTGGTGTTCATTGGCTTTGGTGCCTTACCCTTGGAACCTTGCTTGCTGACTTTCGATTGGGTGGAGACATTGGTCTTTGCCTTTGTGGCCTTCTTGGCGGCTTGCTCTGCGGCACGCTTCTCCTTAGCGGCCTTGATGGCGGACTCACGAGCAGCGGATCTGGCTTCTGGTCTCTGGTTTCTTCGCTCCTTGATGACATCGAGGGAAGCACCGACGATAGCTCTTTGGGACTTGACGGTCTTGCGGGAACGCTTCTTGGCGACTTCCTATATGGTGAAAACTGCATCAGTATTGTTGTTCTTCCGATCATCCCATGATGTCATTTATTCCATCTCGATTTGAATTAAGCCGCGAAGTAAATTGTAATATCGTACCTCAGAGATACCCTTCTTGTGTTGTCTTCTGAAGAGGACGGTCCATGCAATTCGGCGAGGGTTCTTGCGTTGCAAGAACAAAGATTCGGATTTACCGTTTTGGAAACGGAAGATCTTGGAGTCTCCACGGACGTAGAGCTTGCCCTATATAATTCCAAAAGTAATTAGCATTGAATTCCTGGATACGCAATCCTCATGCGCCGTTCAAGTAATTCCCAAATCTGCACAGTCGTAACCCAACGATTTGCCTTCCTCGCCCATCAATCCAATCATCCATTTGTCGACCACAATCCATAATCATTCAAAGGGGCAACACTCGTACCTTTCCAGGGTAGATCTTGGCTCCGGAGAAGGAATCTTCGTAAGTACGCATGATGTCGACGGTTTGGCGTGGTTGTCGTGTGTTTGCTGTTTCCTGCGGAGTCGTGGGCAGGAAATTCAATAAGATCGCAAAATACCGAATTCGTTAGACTCTTAATTTTTTGGTTTGCGATTTGCGTGCGAGCGCTAAGATCTCGCTAATTTGGCCCTAGTTAAATTGCTCTGAGCCTTGTCCACAGCCTCGGCATGATTGCCAGCCTTGCCTTCTGTAGACGTTCATCTTGACTTCATGCAAATCTAACTCAATTTGAAAAGAAGGAGCAGAAACTACGAGTGTTCTTACAGTTTTACACTTTCTATTAAAGTGTTTTGTCGACTCCTAGAAGTCGCAGCAAGCCGAAACTAGGAGAATGATATCACGTGATTTGCCTCCATCGTTCACATCTTCTCTCTAGCCTAGGCGGAACATCCTTTTCTCTCATCACTTACAAGTCCATCGTCAACGGCGACCATGAATCTCGTGAAGGTTCCGTTTACTCCAGAACCGTACCCTCCTGGGTCTTCGGAGATACTTGAGGATATTACCCAGGAAAATAGTCATAGTTGGACACCTTTACTCCAGCACAAATGTTCATTTCCACCAGAGATCTTTTCGCAAGTCATGCTAAATTTAATCCGAAATCCAAATATTAACTCCAATCATCTGTTTCGAGCCGATATCTCTTTAGAGCAACCATTTGATGAGAATTTTCAAAATGATACCACAATTCCTGCGAGAATTATCCAGTTCCGCAGCTATACTTTACAGAAAGTTATGGTAAGAACTATGATACCTAGAAACATTTTAAAAGATAAACCACTCGATCAAACATGTCTTTTCTATGCGAACACTACAGACATTGGGGAAGTTCAATCTCTGGTTATTTATCTCCCTCATATATCATCACCTGATGAATCACCATTTTATCACCCTGGAGTTTACGGAATTGCTTTCCAGCATACATTCAATCCTGAAACGCAGGATGCAACTATTGCAATACACTATGCATTCTTCAACTCCGAGCCTCGTACTCAGAAACTTGAAAGAACAGCTGAACATTTACTAGCCGCTCTATATAAGCACGGACAAGGAACTGCTGCAGGATATGTCAAGAAAGTCCATCACGACACCATCATACCTCAAGCTATTGTTCAGAATACTTACGCTCGTCTCAAGGCCAAGTATGCAAAGACTTTGATTGAGAACTGGGCTGAAGCCACAGATCCCGAAAAGCATGTTTTTGAGGATCTGAACATTGCAGCATTTCTCATTGAACTTTGGGCCGATACTTACAAGAATACCGAATTTCCAGGCTATGTTGACATTGGGTGTGGAAATGGACTTCTTGTTCATATTCTTTCCGAAGAAGGCTACAAAGGATGGGGATTTGATGCAAGAGAAAGGAAATCATGGAGTGTGTTCGGACCAAAAACACGAGAGAAGTTACAAGAACTTGTTTTGATACCTTCAATTCTATATTCAGAGTCAAATGAAGATGAAACCTCGGGACCTGATGTTCACGACGGAAATTTCCCCAAAGGAACATTCATTATCTCAAATCATGCTGATGAGCTAACTCCGTGGACACCTATCCTTGCGAACATTTCCCAATCACCATTCATGATGATTCCATGCTGTAGTCATGCTCTTAGCGGTGCAAGATGTCGGGCACCACCACCCAAAGGATCTGGAGGTACACCCTCGGCGTACGCTTCTCTTGTTGCATGGGTCGCGGGACTTGCTGAAGGATGTGGATGGGAAGTGGAGAAGGAATGGCTACGAATACCGAGTACAAGAAATGCAGCTTTAATCGGACGAAGAAGAAAACTAAATTACGAAGATGTTGACGTACGCGAGTTTGTTGATGCAAATGGCGGAGCCGCAGGCTGGAAAGAGAACGCATTGAAGTTGGTAACGGGAAAGGCAAAAAATCATTGATGGTCATTTATGACATTTATTACACATCAATTCTACCGATCAGCACACCACGTACAGACGTACTCCAAGTATTACATCTCAAGTACAACAAAAGTTTCCCTCCATATGTGACACCATTTCTCCCTTGAGAATGCTCAAAGAAGCACCCAAAGTCATCTCGCCATCCATGAAAACTCTGAGATATACGCCCCCTACATACGATCCATTCTTTTCTGAATCTGAAAACTCCAAGAGTAACAAGATCCCACCATATATGTAATCAATGTGGTCGTAATTCCAAAATTCTTATTACACGCGCTAGCTAGATTTGAGGTCACTCTCTCGTTCTAGGGAACGCCATAAGATGCATCATCCGAGCCACTTCCCCTATCTCCAAAATGAAATCAAAATGTACTGCTTACATGCATGCCCATATCTCCACCATCAATCTCTTGAATGTCATATAACACTGAGTTTGCGAGGTGGAGGTGGAATCTAGAGGGATCCGTACGGGTGAGAGACTTAGAATGGAACAGGAAATGGGGGATGCTGGGTTTCGCATCTAAGTCGCCTCATCTTCTCTATCAAGCTTTTCAAGATCAATACCAGCAGATCAAATATTAACCATCTTTCATCGATGCCATTATTTTGAATAGTTCACCAAATCCTTAGTTTTTACTGCTTACTTACATTTCTAAACCTACCTTTTTATGGCTGTGTTGTATCCTACATACTCTTCCTGCTTCTCTACATTGCATTAATTCGCTCATGTTCGTCCCAATTCTATTCTTGATAGGCAATACTAACTTCGCGACCTTGCAGTAGTGGGGATAACGCCTACGACAGAAAATGCAGATCCCTTCTCGAACTCAGAAATCGACAGGATACACCGCATTCGTAGAATATATTGTTCACTCAACCCGAGGAAGCAACGCCTCATTTGTACGGGCCTAGCGAGAGGAGTCGTTCAATTCAAGATATCCATCTGCCACGTGTATTAGCCCAACTCAAACTCCATATCCAAAAGCCAGTCCAGACAGTGGCAACAAACACTATATCTGCTATCCGCACTCTCTTGCCCTTCGAATCCAAGATGTTCAATTTTCTGCGCGTCGTCCTATCCGAAAGGTTTCGAAACTTAGAAATTCTATCTCGTTGATAATCATTAGACCTATCATGCGCGTTTATTTATCTCAGTGGTCTCCAAAATCAATTCTTTAAACAAGTTCAGATCTCACGTACTTGTAATATCTCAAATCATTTCTATCCTTCACCTGACTTCAACTAGTCTCAGCAAATTTAGCAATGGCGAGCTACCTAAGGTTCTAAATGAGAATGAGAAATGGTCCTTACATCCTGGTGCCATATCGTTCAACCACAACTTTAGACAGAAGACAGAAGACACGGGAAGGTGAACTCTATTCTCATGATCTTACCATGCAATGTAAAATTTGAGCCCAATAGGAGAAAGAACACATCCCACTAAAGCTGCATTCCCTAATGACATGTGTGAAGAACCTAAAAGTGATAGCTTGAATGGAGATTCCAGCTGTGCTTGCTGAAACGTCACAAAGACTGAAAGAGCGAGTAAGAAGTCAATGAAGGGTGGTCAAAGATAGACTGAAATCTCTAGTGCAATCAAGGAGAGGAATCGAAAGGGGCAAAAAGGGAGATATTATATCTCTAAATTTGACCTTTGCCCCAACAATAAAGGATATTTGAGTGTAGGTTCTTCTTCGCACCAGGAGATGTATATATATCAGCCCATCACTAGATCGTCTCCTTCCATGGTACCACACGTTTTCCAACACCAGCATTCCACTTTTCCACTCCTCAAGCAAGATGGCCTCGCCTACCCAGCTCCTTTCCCGCTACCCCCATTTCGTCCACTACACCCATAAAATCCTGACCTCGTTCTCCCTCATTCTCAGTCTAAACAGTACTTACCAAGTATGCGCCATGAAGAAACGCACCAAGAAGAATGAAGAAGAAATCGGCAATATGAGCAGCACCATCAATTCGATGAAGGGAAATATGTATGGAACCGCATTAGGGCCAGGGTTGTACAGGGGGGGCGGTGTGAAGAGGATCACGATTTTTGAGGTGATGGGACATGAGCAAGAGAAAAATGGGGAATCCAGGGGGAAAGAGGAATTGGGGAATATGTGGAGGAAAGAAACGACCTGGCAAGAGAGGATGGGTGAGTTGAGCCTTGGAGCTAGAGTCAAGAAGAATAGAAAGGGAGAGGGAGGAAAGAAGTCGGAACAAGATGCAACAGCTATGAGACCGATTCACGAAGGTGGTGTTCCAGGTCCAACGGCGATAAAGATCGCGGAAGTGAGTAGCAAGGTCTCGGGTGGATCTGATCACGCTAGAATTCAAGGTGGCGATCAGGAGGATGGAAGAATGAGAATAGAGGATAGAAGCAATGAAGCAACTAGAGATGTGGAGAGCGTGGACTAGGCACGAGAAACTGAGATGGTATTGAAAAGGGGCATTATCCAGTCACTACTGGCGCATGTTATTAGCTAAAATCAAGTGTGATCTTGTTGATTTACAAGCACAAGTTTCTGCATGACATGAAAGGAATTTGATGACCATTTCCTTGCAACAGCGTCGCACGGCTCAGAAAGTAGCTCGATACCTCGTTGAAACACTAAAGATTGTAAGGCGTCACTTATTTAAAACCACACGTGCCTACTCCGTTGAGTCGTCTGGATATGATTTATTGATCAGAAGAAAAAGTGAGATCCTGTCATCCTTCAAATGAATACGCTAGAATCTTGACGCTTTTGATCCGATAAGAATGATATTTAATATAGAAGGACTTGATGTGTAGTATGATTTTGTACAGCTAAGTAACCTTCAGACTACCTGAAACTTTATATTCATGCAGTGAGGTGCCGTAACATAGCCAGAAAGAGGATTATGATCATTCCCATATCCATGCTGTCACCAGTTCTCTAATATCATTCCTAATTGACTTTGCCTTGCGTGCGGAAAACTTATTCGACCTTGTCCTCAAAGTTCTCACCCTCAACCAAGTCTGGGATATCATCATCATCCTCATCATCGTCCTTCTTGTCCTCACCACCCTCTGCCTTTTGCATCGATTGGTAGCTCTCGGCAAGCTTGCGGAGGGAAGCAAGGGAATCTGGGCCGAGTTGGTTGAGGATACCTGGGACGAGCTCGGTGAGCTCTTTGTCTTCGCCGTTACCGTAGATGGCGAAGGTGTTGGATGGAACAGCGGCGTGAACTATTCATTAGAAGGTTAGTATCATTCCAGCAGCTCGTATTGTGAGGTGAAAGTACCCTTTGGTGCAGCGAAGTGGATAACATTTCCGTCGGACTTGAACATGTTTACCTCCTCGATAGCTTGGATAGGTTGAACGTTAAGCTTCTTGAGGGAGGTCTGTAACTTCTTGTCGTCCATTCCGGTGCTCTTGTGAACATTCTTGACCTTTCTTCTTGGTGTACCCTTTCCACTATTGTATTTGTTAGCATGCCGATGCTACCCCGCTATGCGCTTCCCTCAAAGTCGTAGAGCTCGGAAATCGTGTTCGTAGATCATAAATCGCATGAAAATGAGGATTCTATCACGTACCCTTCGGCCACATGTTAGCTTTCAATCGTTCAGATACTGGTAAAAACTGTATAGCACAGCCAGCCAGCATTCCAACCCCTCCATCTTTCAAAATATCCCATCTCAAGCTCTCCAATCTTGCTGCCATTCGCGTCCTCTGCGGTATTCGCCGGAATTAAACTCACCAGTTCTGACACCACCTCTGGCCTGCATTCTCTTCAACTTTTCCATATCCATGATTGCTGTAGTCTGACCTTCGTCGAGAAGTGAGGGGAGGTATTAAATGAGGAAGTGGAGGTTGTTCTATTGCAAGCAAAATTCGTCAGTCAACGATTCGAGCTATCTGTCCGGCAGAAAGTTTCGCGGCGATCGGATATGTTTTTTTGATGTTATACGTACAGTTGTAAAGATTTGACTTTCCTATGTAATCAAACTCGTCGTCGTGTGTTGAAGGACCTCAGCGCTCATTGTGTGTGCCAAGAATTTCCATTTTTAAGCGAGCATTTGTGTGGGGAAATTCTACAGCCTCGTCAATCATCAGCCAAAATTAACAATCCAACATACAACACAACAGTATTCATTCTATACGAACGAAGAGGAAGAGATGGTCAATGGTTGTGTGCAAGGAAAAGGAACCTCCAGTTTCGATGTGTTATATAGAGAAGCCACGGCACTTCCACATATTCTCTACCAGATTGGCCCATGGATACCAAGGACTTACTACTAGAAACGGTAAGACATCACAACATCACAGTCCAGGACATCCGTATAGGTAGTGAGTGCTCTTATGTTGCAAGGGAAGTATAGTAAATATATGGCGGCTCTTGAAAGAAGTCGTTGCCATCCAGCAGATTAACGAATGCCTCAATAGGTGTCTGTATCAGTGTGTTCTTGATCACTCTGAGGTAACTCCCTGCCATCCATTTTTCCCTCCCACAATGAAAGCGAGACATCGAGAATCTATATCAATCTTGCCTATGCATTCTCAGAATCAAGTGCACGGCATTGCTCTCCCGTTTCTTCTTCATACTAAAGACGGACCATACCAAGACAGTTGTGCGCAATGGACGATCACGTGCCCGTATTGCAGAGTTTCACGTGAGAAAGTCTCGCAATCACCCGTTTGGGGCCGAAATCTGTAAATAGCTAACCTGCCTGACCTCTTCCTCACTCAATCATCCATGGAGCCTTCGTTTTTTATTTGGCAACCCTACGAGCAAATTGAGTCAAGAGTGCTCCGAATCAAACGAATTGACACTGCAACAACATAGATAGAGATGCTCCGGAGCCCAAAACCCGTCAAATATCGTAGGAAAGAGGCATGGCTCGAAATTTTGCAGAGGGATAATCAAGTATGCACCTGAGCTCGATGTATAAATCGCGGTAAGACGAAACTTGCTTCGAGTATTTCTGGATTCTCATTAAGGACAGGTTTGTAATTCGTCCTCCAAAACTCACAAATTCATTATTGTGAGTTCTTTGTATTGAGAATTCACTGCAATTTGCTAGATCTTTCTTGAATGTACAAGACGCTTTTTTGCTTATTGTACCCCATCACTCTCATCAAATCGTAGAATGACTTGAATGAACGCAGTACAATCAGATCGCTCCTGGCGCTAATTGGGTGCCTCCCCTATTTAGAGAAATTGCTAAATGTATGGTTTCCCCATGCCCCACACTGCATACAAACACAAGAAAGTAACTTGTTTCTGCTTTTCGACTTCAACTCCGACAATCAACCACCTGAAACCGGGGTTTCTCGCATCTCTGACCATGGAAAATGAGGCAGACCACGCTCAAGTCACCAAGACTCAGCATGCCGATCTTGCAAGAAAGTACAAGCTGCATGGACCGAAAATCGAACAGATTTGGCGAAACTTTGATCAGAGTCAGCGAGTGAAGGTTTTTAAAGATGGTGTTGTAGATGGCGGATACTTGAAGCACTCACAAGATCAGTCAATAGGCGCCCCTTGGAAGATAATCCCCGAGATGAATCTACATGACATAACTACAGAACCTGAATATCTGCTTGATCATCTGAGACACCGAGCTACAACATCTCTCCTGCATCAGTACAGAGTGGGCGTTCACGATGGACCGGGAGATTGTATTTTCATCTTGGAGAGTATGCGCGACAAGAACCTTCGCCATACTCACGATTTCAAATACTGTTTCACTCGTTTTTACGACGACGAGTCCTATGGTCAGTCATTGAAAACAGCCACCGCTGCTGATTATCACGAAGTTACAACCAAACTCGCCTTTGCGATTAAAGGAAAAGCTGTTGTTTCTCAAGAGGTTGGCGAATTCGTTCTCACCAGACAGCTGCATACCCTAATGCACCTGAATGTATTAGTTACGGACATTCTGGATGTCGGATCTACTACCAAATCTACAGAAACACGGCCAAAAAAGTCAAATGAGGCAGTTATATCTGCTCTTTCAAACCTTTCCATCGTTCACTGTCGGGAGAAGCTTTCGCTAGACGACATGATTAACAATTCACTCGCCCAAAAAACCGCCGTGGGCGATTATCTGGTTCTGTGTTGCTCTGAATCAGTTATTCTTCAACACATGGTCAATGTCTGGTACTTCAGTCGACCGGAACTTATACCTGATGAGAAGGGACGAATCCTCCCCTGGCTGGCCGATAAATACATCAATACGTCGATCTTCGAATTGATACACAATATGGCTACTGGAGCCGCAACCTGGGATTACATGCATCGCCTTCTTCAACTTCTAGCAGAGAAGCCTGACGATAAAATTGCCAGTACAATTTTGCTTCAGGAAGCATCAAACGTAGCTCATCTTGAGTTCTATAGGTTACAGAAAGTTTTAAAACGATATGCAGCCTTGGGAATAGGTACAAAGTACTTCAAACGCATCTCAGGAAAGTACGATGATGGATTTGCACGAGTATCACTCAAGCAAGATCCAGAGCTTCTAACAAGAGAGAACCCACAACTTTCTTACATACTCCGTCTCTGCTCCCCTGGAATTGACGTCACCAACGCACATCCTTGGATCAAGAAATTAGATGATCTTTATCGTCTTCATCCCATCCAGCGATCTGAATTGCACGATGATGTTTTGGACGCTTTTGGTGACCTGGTGGTTATCGTCAGTTTTGTTGAAAATCTTTCTGCGGCCGTTACTCTGCCACCAAAAAATGCTAGAAGAGGACAGATATATGCATCAAGACTCAAGAAGTTGTTGGGCGAGCTTGAACCATTAAAGCATCAGCTTGATCTTTCGAAATTCGCAGTACCCATGGAAAACCTTCTTGAACCAGGAATGACCGAAGGCGCTATTGATGCTCTAGATCAATTTACAGCGGAACATATGGGCACAAGAACGGGATTTCTATACCAGGATCTTGTTGACAATTGTGTTTCTCAGATTCAAACTCACTATGAACAACAAAAAAATAGAGTGGCACAGATTGGGAAAAAGCCTCCTAAAACTTTTGAAGATCCCACTTACGAGAATGTGGTACCAGGTGTCCTCATTCAGCAACGAAGACAAAAGGACAAGACGCGACCCACAGATGTCTCTCCATATAACATTACCCAAGAAAATACTGAATTTACACAAGCAGAAACCATGGAGTTGTCTCGGGTATTCAAAGTCAACAAAAACACGGCGCAGGTCTTCTCCACCATGTTCGCCAAGTCTGAAGCTCGTGGTTCAATTAGCTGGATTTCGTTCGAAACTGCAATGGTCGATTTAGGGTTCTCTGTCATTCCAAAATTCGGATCAGTATACACTTTCTATCCAGTAACGAAGGATGTAGGTCGTGAAAAGTGCATCACGTTTCACCGACCCCACAAGTCTGAGATTGAAGGATGGAAGTTGGTCATGTTTGCTAGTCGATTGAAGAGGGTTTATGGATGGAATGAACAATCTTTCGAGGTTATTTGATGTGAACGTAAGGTTCTTTACAGCGGCTTAACGTGGAAGTGGGCAATATTCAGACGGTATTGTTAGGGGCAAGTTTCAAGGAATGATTTTGTTTCTATCAATGGAGATAAGCCACTTTAAAGTATGTAGTGCCAAACTGATGTAATCGCTATTGCCAACTCTTCCATATATCTCAAATATTAGGCAACTGTGAAGTAATGAGAGTGAGAGCGATGAATGTAAGAGAGAGAATTACTAGGCACCTCCAGCTAGGTAGGCACCAGGCCGTAGAGACAATGCTACTTTGTGTATAGAGAGGTCACAAAGAAGATATTTAGTGCATTTGGGGCCAGTGGAAATGGAATTCCAAGATTTTCTGAGTAGCTGAGTCAAGGTGAATAAAATGAAGGATCAGGCACTCAGCATAGAGTGTGGTATATGTAAATTGAAAAGAAAATGTCGGTTCTTTGTAAAAAAAAAAAATTGTAGAAATACTTCGAAGCTATGGGAGTGGCTGAAATGGGACTAAATGCTGAAGAATTGGGCGATAGAGAAGGTAAAGGGCACTAGAATCAAATGCTTAAATTAGAAAAGGCTCCAAACTTTTTATGGACTCTTAGACTCAGAATATTTGCTGCTTAAGTGTGAGTAGAGAGTAATGACATTTTTGTAGATAGAATCAAAGATAGGCTTCGAGGCCCTTTGAAGAATTAGATACAGTGCTGCGTTAGCGGGGGCTTTTATCTGCAATCCAAGCGTAAGAGATATAACACAGAATTGTGTGTCTATGGCTGCAGAAAGTTCCAAATGACATTCCGAACTAAAGAGAAGATACAAGGGATTAGAGCGATGTATCACCACTTGTGTGGCTAACCTTGACTGTATGGTGGTGCAATCGTGCAGATTCCAGGGTCTTGGAGCTATATGAGGGGCGATGTTATGGCTTGGTACCGCCGGTAGTGTCGGTACAGTGAGCAAACCACAAGTTGGATATATCAAGAAGTCTCTTCCGGACTTTCCACGTCCAAGATAGAAGATAATTGAAGTAATAGCCGCTCATAGAATACATTGAATACCAGGATTTGAGAGATCGCAGCCTCTGAACTATTGCGGATATCGGACAGTGGATATCTACGGATGCTGATGACACTGGTGGGCCTAAGCTGTTTTTACTATTGCGGCTAGATATAATAAGACCTAGAAGACAACAATTCCATAGATACACCAGGTAACAGCTCAATCCGGGGCCTGAGAACTTCCTTCCGCCACCACTGCAGTAGAAAGCCTGGACTAATTGGTAGCTAGTGATCTCAGAAGCTCCTGCTATTGACCCGGTGCATATCTCTGGGTTATCCTTCCAGCATTCTCTTCATTTTCATATCTTTCCTCACTCTACCTTTTACCATGTCATTGCATTCTGATACCTCCAGTCAAATGATGATTAATCTGTTGAGAGCCACGTTTCCTATTCACTCCTTCAAATCCTCACGCTTCTTGTCTGCCTAATATCCAAATGCTTTTCTCCCATAAGTGACTAATTCATATGTACTTAGGTCATTTCGGGGTACTGAAGTCCATGAAGTCAACAAGTCAGTCTATATATATGTAGCTTTGAAAACCTGCCCGGCATATGTCAAGTCAGTGGGATCAAGGCACGAGAATTGCGAGAAATGCGAGATTTCCCCTAGTTTCACTCGACTACTATGATTGACGATGATATTAAAGTTGACTAGTGACTGCCAAGCTATCAAATTGAATGAAGGAGAGGAAATTACTTCCAATCTGGTGAGCTTTGGCTAGTGGCTCTCAACGGTTGGGAAACCGAGGCTGATAGAAGATATTGATTTAAACAATGAAGTTTCAGAGTGCTTTGACATATGATTTTGTTATTTTGTTAGGTTGGCTGAGCAAATTAAGGCTCCATGAAAGAGTTGTAGTGAATAGTTTTGTTGTCAGAGCCAGTGATTGGCTCGGATCTGGGACTAGTAAGTTCTTAAAGTGGGTTCTAGATTCAGGGGGGGGGACAGGTTTTCCCCTCATTAGACTTTAGAAATTTTTTGACTGATTTGATTTGTCTTAATCCCTTTACATCAAGCACTTGGTCTGCCGGCTTCCTTTATTTCCAGCCCTTCTTGAACCTCGATCAGTGACCTGCCACAAAGTAGAACACCACAATGGAGCCCGCAAAGAAGGATAATGTCTGCGAGCTATTGGCAAACTATGGCCATCTAAAGCCATCATTCGTCGGCAAGTTACCTGCCGTCGTTATCTTGATGATTATAAAGCTTGTCTTGACATGTAATGACATGTGCTTCCCGAATCGCCCCGATATCATTAAAGCCTTTGATACCGAAGCAGAAATGATGACCCTCTTGTACGCCGTCGATTACTTCACCAAAAACGTCCGAAAAGCCAAGCTGGACCACAATTCTGTTGATAAGTTCCCTCAATTGGCCCCCGAAGAATTTCTCCAGGGAAAAGGCTTTGAAAACAGACCTCGGCCACAATTTGTTTGCGAGCCCTTCGGACTTGGAAGATATTTTACTGTGCTGAATATCACACATCTTGATTTGAGATTAAGGTGAGCACTTCCAGCATCAACTTAGGTAATTTATGCTATGCATAGTGAACTGATAGCTGTTAGTGAGACCAACAAAAAACCATTGGTAGCCAAATTGAAGAAGCATATGATGATAGGCAAGACACACGAGTTGAATCAATACTTCGTTCAGCTTGCGGGTCAGCTGAAGTACTTGCGTGTTATCAGAGGACTGTTCACCCGCCAAACCACAAAATTTCAGGTCGCTTTGATTTTGCAGTTTTTAAGACAGTAAGCAAAAAAAACCAACGTACCCGGAGAATCTGTTTCGTGATCTACGCTAACTACAATATCTCTTACTTTTAGTGCCAAACAGCTCCTCGAGTTTGTTGTTATCGATATCCCCTCCGATAGCGAGTCATTCATGAAGGACTCCGATGACAGTCTGTGCAAGCTCATGGGTGGCGTCAGTTCCATCTTTGATGCACCTTCCAAGAGAACCTATCCCATGGGCAATGGAGTATATTCAGATGACGTTGTTGCTGAAGCGAGATTTACATGGAAGGCAGCTGGAGGCTTAAAGGCGAATGCTGCCAAGATTAATAACGTCATGAAATTAATCTCAAAGAAGAGCGGACAAAAGCAAAAATACCACGGAACGTTCGGAGACAATTCGGATAAACACTGGCACGAATGCTCCAAGCGAATCGGTGAGTATGAAGGAAAGTACCCTTGCATTCAGTGCAATTTTGAAGCTTGTGACAAATGCGGGCTTTAATTATGTCAACGGGAAGCGTACTCTAGATTGTGCATCGCTCTTTGGTGGCACTCTCAGGGTTGATTCATTCGTTTCCAGGGGTGTGGTAAGATGGTCATAGATACAAAGCTTGGATTTTCTAGAATAGCCCACGTACGATAGAAGCATTCCATGGTGTAGCTTCATGGATATTCTCTTGGTTGAATACGATCATCAGTTCTTGGGCATTACTGTCATACCTAGCATCAATAATAATACTCCACACCACTCATTCTCATGTCTTTATTTGATAAAACGGTATTCGTGAAGCTCTTAGTCCAAGTAAAAGTCCATGAGTCATCACCTCACCTGTCTCAAGTGATGTACACAGTTGTATCTCTCCAAGTGAACAACTAATGTCAAAGAAAGTGTCTAATTAGAGTATATCGCATTAATCTATGGCTGAACTGTCTCCATTTGATATTTATACACTGCAGAAAGTTGATGATAGCATCAGCATGTGAATTTGATCTTTTCAATGTTGAAATATCTGGAACTGAGGCAACCCGACGATATTAGCTATCAGACACAGCCTAGACTTGCAAGTACAACTTTAAAATACAATGTCGATTCTCTATTAAGATAATCCTAAACCCAAAACCACCCGTTCCTATAGACTAAGCCGCCATACACTAGTCGAAACCCTGTTGTTGAAGGAGACTAAATTGTCAACTTGGCACCTATCACCTGTTAAATGCGTACTATTCAAGCTCCTTCTATATTCGCTTTTTGTACCAAACATGTCTACATAACAGTCTAACTAGCTTCGAAAACGTGATTCCATGACGTTAGGCTGTATTTTTGACACTTAGAAGTCACAGAGACTCGACCACAGTAACAAAACAAGAAATCAACTTTTTTTCTATTTGGAGAGTCTCCAATAAGACTACCCGACGATACTACCTACTGTTCAAAATTCAGAAGAAAGATACATTTAGATTTTCTCTGGTTAACAATGAAAGAGCAAAGACATGCAGGCTCCTTTGTATACTTTACATACATATTATTTTTCCTACCAACTTCATCCCTTCTTTACTTCTAACATTCGTCCACAAGAGTTCTTTGATGCTATACTGAACAATTCGCTGGAACTTTACTATCATCTCAGATCCTCTCAGGATTTTGGGTCAATCCTCTCATGGTGCCACCACGATAGTGTTTGTAATCATACGGACACGACGGGAAGTCCAAGAAGGCTCCTCGTCACCCTTCCAACCTTCCAACTTCCAACATCAAATCTAATCCAGAAAATCTTGCAAGTCAAACAAACAAATCCTCACCGATAAAAAATAATTCGACCCAAATTATCAACCATTTCTGCCCTGTCCATCCTGTTCTATTTTGTGCTTTCGCATGGCCTCCGCACCGGTATCAAATATGCTAGAAGCCAGTTGCACTTCTTGCATGCACCCCAAAGATTAGAGCGTTCGTTCTCACAGCTTCTCTACATTATTTAGATTCCGCTCGCCGTGAAACCCCAGTCTTCATACATATTTTCTATACAAGATGAATTCGGATCAACTATGGATCCACGGAATTCATAGAAACCACTACGCAACGGTTGCTTTCGAACAATACACTATCTGTGCCAGCTAACGTGATCTTCTCTAACTAATTCGACCTTAATTTGATCAGATCCAACTTCTGGCACATGTATTCCGATGCTTGCTTCACTTGCTAGATTTGTCAGTAAAGTCATCGCTAATATTCGTCTTCCAAGCTTCTTTGCCTCCTATTTTTTCCCTCGCAACTTAACGCTCGCATTGTTTCCAGTCAATTTTCAGCGCAGGATTCACCAGTTTAATAAACAAATAAGCTCTATAGACTCAGTGAAGCCTTTCACTATACTTTAAAACAATGGCAAGAACTTCCTGAACCTTCCGCAAAGAGTTAGTGGCAGAGATACTAGTAGATATCTTCAGGTCTTACCACGACCAAGTAGTCCAGTCTCTCGTCTATCTCAAGTCCCAAATTTTAATGTGGCCCAGTTCGCTCGTTGAAGTAATTGACTCCCTTGTCCTTGAACGAATATGTCGTCCTATGCATCACGTCTACTTGATTCGTATCCGCAGCTCGCCATTACTCTGCTAGTAACTGACCCATGAGCCACCTCCCATATTCTGAGCTAAGAGCAAGCTGGTCGTAGGTAGGAGACTGAGAAGCCAGACCGAGCGCGAAAAAAGCTGGATAGAACAGAAATAGCATAGGCGAATCAGAGGGCAGCTGAGGGGAAGTAGGTTTCTATAGTTTTTTCCCCATGTACTTCATTCAATTGGACACATATAGACGTGTCGCATGGTCAGTGTAGCACTAGCTATATATAGACTGAATCGATCAGGAATTGACTACTACTGCTATTCTGAGCTACCGACCGCAAAGAAAAATACACATTATCGATTCTCTTTTCCAGTCCAGAAAAGTCCAAGAAGAGCCAACTCTATCCTGATGATCCATCTTGATGACATACCTCCCTCAAAAGAGTCAAAGCCAATGATATCACCTTCGTCAGCAAATATATCTCTAATCAGCAACAATGACACACAGCAATTATTAACGAGCTTCATCACCTTCAAACCCAAGATTCCAAGCAAGATAAGAGATAACCGGACTGCAAACTCCAGTATCGTAAGACCTTTTGCCTTAAAGAGGTTATCACGTTTTCGCTATTTCTGCTCGGAAGGTCAAATGTATCGAGACTAGTCCTCTACACTAACATAACATTCTTGCTGAACTAGCCCTTCCGAAGCCACATTTCCAGACCATGGATGCACACACCGAGACCCCAATCACAGCGCGGTTATATCCAGATTTATCAACTCCAACACCATTTCACTACCAATAAGACTTTCCCGTCTGACAGCGTCGAATTCTACAGCCGAGTTCTGAACCTCGCAAGATTCCTGCAGACACATAATTTGACTGCAAATTCTCATTTCTTGCATTTTAAACTCTCGATGTCGCTGTCAAACCTTCAGATTCTTGGGAGTAGGTCCCATATTCTCAGCCATAGCACAATGATCTTACTCCCGTCATATTGAAGTTTTCCTGAACACCCTAGCACCCTCTTGTCACTGATGTTGGGTAAACTCTAGGACGGAAGTCTAGTTATCTAACTCCTATAGGTGATGTTTATATGACCAGAACGACCCTGGTGCACCTCCGTGCTCGAGAGTTTTTCAACCCTTTTACCACAGGTCTCACAAGTATTCCTTGGAGATCATCTTCCTCATTCCAACACTAGCACAACTGTTCTTGTTCACAATTTAACTTCCAAACCAACGGTGATCACTATAACCTTTTATGCTAAACTGCTTCTCATGTACAGCTCATGTTAAACGACATCACGTAATACAATAAACCATCCCTATCACAATCCAATTCACTATAAAATTATGGCAGACAAATCCATTCATGTCAAGTCGGCGACTTCGCCTTTCTGACCTAGGTATCTATCTATCTATTTCTTTCAGTAACGAGTTGTCAATCAATCAAACCAACTTAACTCACTGACGATATAGCCATTGTTCGAATCACTTGATTCCCATCTCTTCCTCCACCATCTCATGTACCCAACCCCGGGCATGCCTTCTGCATTTCCTCTTATGATGATGGTCAAAAGTTCACCGCCAAGACAAAGGACCCAAATCGGTCGATCATTGTCAAAGCTTTACATGTTTATAAAACTCCTCCGTCCTTCCACTCCCCATCCAGCCGTCACATTCGTTACTTGTGTCCGGCATCCACCCATTTCCATTACCCAACAATCCAACCGCCCACCTTCCTACCCGCTGCAATACAAGATTTTTCGGTGAAAGCAATTGATCCATCCCGTGCACATCATATTTCTTCTTATCATCCATTCCATCGTCAATATCGTCATCCATCAGAAACCTTAGAAATAAAGCAAAAACCCGGCATGCATTCTTCGCTCAAAACCAGCAGAAAAGGTGCGACAGAAACGTGATGATGTAAAGGGTATTGGCGCGAGATAAGGGGAAAAAGTTATTCTGTTAGGAATAAGTGGATCTATTTGTACAGAGTAATGTGCTGATAGTGCTGTGGTGGTGATGTTAGTGCTGAACAAATGGGGGTGCAAAAATCAAAAGTTCCTCTTTTATCATATCGAGCGACATAGGATCCCGTTGTCGCTAGGGGTAAATGTGACTATGGCAGAGGAACCATTCGATAATTGATGGATGAGCGAATTGACAGACAGATTCTGTGGATTCCACGCGATGTAAAAAAATATGATGGAACAAACAGATCAACGTAGGCCGAGGACAATACCCCTCTGTAATGACCACACGTCACAAAAAAAAAAAGAGAAATCATAAAAAAAAGAATGGGGAACACATTCGTTGAGCTCTATCAAAAATTCATGCGCCGGCCCTAGGAACGGACATTAAAAGTTGTAAAAGGACGCTTTTGACCGTTCAGAGATTCGATCAAGTTTGAATGGTCCCTGAGCTACCACCTGTTTGGCGCTTGACTTGCTCACGAGCCCAACGTGCGGTATCGATGGTTCTAGTTTGGAATTCTCTGTTTGACTTGGTCTCCTTGATCATTGACATGACCCAGTCAGCACGGTAGTACGAAGCATATTCTCCATTAGGGAAAGCATCGGCAAGATCACTAAGTCCGTTAGTACATGCGAGTTAACCAAAAGGAATGTAGTTTTGGGCACATACCCAATGACACCCATGGCTGATCTCATAAGAGCATCACTTCGGTGTTGATCGACCCAAATAGTGTTGAGAAGGCCAAAGATTGATTCAACATAAGGGCGTAGCTGGTCATCTACATTGTATTAGTCAAGTGATTCCATAGTGTAGACTCTATGGCTTACTCTTGTTATCCATCTTCATGGCACCAATGATGCCACCCCAAGCATCCATGATACCCTCTCTCAAAGAGATGACATAATCGAACATCTCATATGTTCCGTCAGGGCTAGCTTGAACGTTGGCAGCTTGCTGAAGAACTTGAGCAACAACAGACAAGTATGTCTCAAAGTGACCACCAATAGCACCTGCGATATCTCCAAAACATTGAAGGATGGCAGGCTTGAATTGGTTGGCGAGTGCTGTGCTCTGTTTATTTGTTAGATTTGCTATTACAATAAGATGATTGGGGGGTGGACGCCAGTCTACGAAAGGTGAGACTAATGAATTTTCAAAACATACCCTTAAATTGCTCAATAAATAGTTCATAAATGCGTCACAATATGGTTGGCATGGTGGGCCCATTGAGCGAGTAATATCACTAACGAGACCAATAGCCATGGAGCACAAACTTGGTTCTTCCTGGTTACCAAGAGCATTGTAAAGGAAGGGAGCAAAGTGTTCCATGTAATTGGCAAAACCTTCTTCGAGTGCATTGGCCAAACTGCTGACAGTGGCGAAAACTGCATCAGGCACAATCGATTTAGGTGTGGCTGCAGTGAGGATTTGAAGCAAGACAGTCATGATTCTGTCAGCTTGAGGACTGACCTCCTTCTCGAGACGTTGAATGATGGCCAACAAGACAGTGCACAAGCTGACTTGCATCTCCTCAAGAGTGATTCTATCTTCAACACTGACCACTTGAGATTGAAGAGGAAGAGTGTTTTCCAATCTCTTGATGATGACCTCGGAGAGTTGGCCAACAGATGGAAGACTGTCATTTGCAGCATTCATAACGAAGGTGTTGAGAACTTCATATGCAGCGGTTCTCAAACCGTTGTCGGCGTCAGATCTCTCGGTAACTTGAAGAAGTCTGGAAATGCTCTCGTTGAAGTGAGGAGAGATAGGGTTCTCCTGGCATCCAATATCCCCGGAGAAGCGCTCAGCAAGGTTCATCAATGCCCAACAGCACGAACCTGCCATCTTAGGACTGCTGATAAGACCTTCGAACAAGGATGCAATCAATTTTGGTAAGTGGTTGGTTGGATCAATAGCCTCTGAGCAAGCTTCAGTGATACGACCGAGAGCATAAGCTGCTGAGTCTTTGACGTGAATAGATTTATCCTCCATCATGCTGATAATGACTGGAAGTGCTTGCTTGACGATTGGCTCCAGTGTCTTCTCATCCGGTCCTTCCATAATGGCACCAAAGGCAGAGACAGCAGCATCACGATCATGCCAATCCTCTCCACGAAGCTTTTGTTCAACGAAGCTCAGCACGGGTTGAATGATCAACCCACCAACGGCTTGTGCATAAAGTTGTAAACATTGGTATGCGGCACGGGAGATGTTGTATTCATCATCAGCGGCATCCTCGTCTTGCTTAGTCAAAAGCATCAAGAGAACAGGTACAACCTCATTAGTTGCAACTTTACTGAAATTGTAGAATGGACGCATCATAGAAACCTCTTCGACCTGTTTGTTTGTCAGTAACGCTCTTTACTAAATTTTAGGGTTGAAGTCTTACCTGAGCATTGTCGTCCTCAATGGCGATTTCCTCCTCGCACACTGTGCTCCAGAATTCAACGGCAAGCTTAGCTACATCTTCCTCTTCGCTCTTCATTCCCATGATTGTAAGTCCGAAGAGTGCCTTCTCCATGTAGAAGCGCATCAAGTCATAATACAATGACATAATTCTGTTCAGACATCCAAAAGCTCCTTGTTGTATCCTGGAGTCGGTTGCTTGTGTGGCCTCGCAGATAACCTGCATAATGTAATTTCGCTCGCCTTCATTCTTGAAGTTGCTATCCACAAACTCCAATGAATTGCCAAGAGCATCGATAGCTGCTAGTCGTACTTCCAAATTTGGTTCTTCCTTTCGGGCACCTTGGACGACTGCTGTTAAGATAGCATTGGAGTGTTGTACAAGACTCTGTCTCAATTCTGCATCTTGAGTTTCGCAAATGAATCCGAGAGTAGTCAAAGAAGCTTGCTTAAGATGATCGGTACCCTCTCCCACATTTCGCACTAAGGCGGGCATAAGCTCTGGCCATTGATCTCTAGGCAGTTCGATGGTTGCTATCGAGGATATAACTTGCGCAGCTGTTTGACCGGCTTGGTTGTTGTTTGAGGATAAAGCTTGAAGGGTCAAGTCCTTCACACGCTTCCTAGTATCTGGATCAACCTGAAGCCATTTATCTTGTAGTTCTCGCTGCAGAGCATATTCGCGGGCTGTGAAGGCGTTCTTGAGGGCGATACCAGCAGCAGCTCGAATGGAACCCTGCGATTCTTCATTTGCCAGCTGTTCTACGAGTGTGACAAGATATCCTGACTACATTGACGGAAGAAAAAGTCAGTAAAAAAGAATGTCATGGAAGCTCGTCGACAGTGCGGTCAAGGCTGTGTGGGGGAACTCACAAAGTTGGCTTCAGAAGCTTGGGTAAGCTGTTGTTCCGCAGCAATACGGGTAGCATTGTCTATTGATAGTTAATACCACAGGAGTAAAGGGTCTGTTCGCCTTTGAGACAAATCTGGTGAATAGAGGGGAAGTACTGACCTGCTGCCAAGGAATTGAGCAAGACAGAACCGACGTCCATCTTTGCGATATTCCCGAGTTTTAAAGGGGATTTGTAGATGTTCGTATTATTGTAGAAGAAGTGTCTCTATCTCTCTACAATACACCTGGTTATTTGATGTGCGACAAGGCGTTTGAAGAAATTCAACTGGGGGGGTTGTTGATCGCCGGTGGAATTTGCGGTTGCTGAAGAAAGTGATGTTTGACTTGGGTGTAATATTGGCAAGGCCGATTCTTTGCTAGATACCTAGACTCCAGAACTGTAGTCGCTGGAGCTCTCTAAAGAAGAAAGATTATAAATTTTGAAAGAGCTTAATAGCCTCTCGTTGGTCTTGTTTGTATTATTGAGTAAATGAATGTAAAGAATCAATAGTTCTTGTCAATAGAGAGAATTTTTTAAATGGTCTCTGGATTGTTTAGAAATTGATGTCCAAAGTCAACAAAGTCAAATTTCGTACTTGATCATTAATGGAGCGGTGTCCCCGCCATGAGAAGTATCATTGGCTCGTTTAGGTCTTTACTCAGCAACTCACGTGATTTGGTCAATCTCACATGGAAATCTCCGTGCGTGGATGAGAAACTCGCTGTTCAGTACAAATGCCACTGTACAAAACGTGGAACTCGCTCTACGCATTGAGATGGACATCTTTGATGTTAATCATCATTTTATCTATCAATTTCTTATCATTTCAAATTTCAAATGCACTTTTGGATCGCTTTTCCACATGATATATCCCCTCCATGAACCCCATCCAAAAGAAGGCGCGCTAAAAGCTACCCCTCATTTTTTACTACGAAAGCAGCTTTTAAGAGACCAAGAACAACGAAAAAGAATGCAATACCCAATTTATGCTTCGTTAACCTTGGCCTCCAAGACGCTCACTGCATCCGGTCCGCTCTTGGCTGCGGTGGTAGGTTTGGGAATTGCAAGGCCGCCGTTCTCTTGTTGTGAGTCATCAAAATCAACGTCACGGCTGGTGCTGACACCATTCTTACCCTTGAGGAGTAATGGTGTTGCGGGTCTGCTTGCCATGAACTGTAATGATGTTAGATATGTTGGAATCAAGTAAATAATGCTAGGTGACTCACGTTTGAAGCTGCACTCAAAAGAGCGATCAAAGACGATTGAACAACATCCTCATGAACTCCAACACCCCACACTTTCTGCCTAGAACCTGTAGCTGTACATTCAATATAAGACGCAGCCTTGACATTTGTACCAGCACCAACTGCATGCTCCTTGTAATCTGCTACCTCGAGATCAATACCCAAGCTCTTTAAAGCATTGGCCAAACTAGAAATGGGCCCATTTCCCAATCCTTTCAATTCGTGTTCCTTTCCGTCAATCGAAATGACACCTTCGAATCGACGCTTCAAATTCGTCGTGTCTTGTGTCTTACCTGGAGCGGGTGGCGCGGGTGAGGCACTTCTGTCGGTACTGATAGAGTAATCGACAAGGCTGAATTTTGGGTTGTGCTTGAGGTAGTAAGTTTGCTCGAACAAGTCTTGGATTTCGCGTGAAAGAAGCTCGCGACTAAGTTCGTCCGCGCGCTTTTGAACTACTTTGCTGAAAGCAACTTGTAATCCTCTTGGAAGATCAAGTTCAAGATTTCTTAAGATAATCCAAGCCGCTCCACCCTTACCACTCTGCGAATTGACACGAATGACAGCTTCGTAAGTACGTCCAATATCCTGAGGGTCGAGAGGAAGATATGGTACTTCCCAGCGGTTCTCGTCTCCGTGGTTTCCCTGCTTTCGGAGTTGGAAACCCTTCTTGATTGCGTCCTGGTGGGAGCCACTGAACGCACATACAACCAAGGAACCACCGTAAGGTGCTCTTGGGTGAACTGGAATCTTGTTGCTAATTTCCACGACATCAATGACCCGTTCAAGATCCGAGAAATCAATGCCAGGGTTAATGCCTTGAGTGTAGAGGTTCAAAGCCAAAGTAACCAAATCCACATTTCCTGTTCTCTCTCCGTTTCCGAATAAACATCCCTCAACTCTGTCAGCACCAGCCATTTGTGCCAACTCTGCAGCTGCAACAGCACATCCTCGGTCATTGTGTGGATGTAAGCTGACGCAAATCTTTTCTCTCTCTGTAATATTTCTGCAGAAGTATTCGATCTGGTCCGCGTAGACATTTGGAGTTGACATTTCAACTGTGGCGGGGAGATTGAAAATGATTGGATTTTCTACTGTAGGACCCCATGCCTCCTTGACCGCCTCACACACCCGGATCGCATAGTCTGGGTTGGTATCCGAAAAGGTTTCCGGACTGAATTCGAAAGCCCACTCAGTACCGGCGTGTTCGGGATCATCCTTTGTAATGGATCGAGCATATTTTGCGCACTTGACTGCCAATGCCAAACCTTCTTCCTCGTTCAAGCCAAACACAATTCTCTGGAAGCATTCGCTGGTAGCAAGGTAAATATGTAAAATAGCTTTCTTGGCGCCCTTGAGGGAGTCCACGGTTCGCTTCATAAATTCTTCACGACATGGTGAGAGAACTTGGAGCCAGACGTCATCTGGTACGACACCGGGGGTTTCAACAAGGCGTCTGGTGAAATCGAAATCTGTTTGCGACGCCGATGGGAATGAAACTTCAATCTCCTTGTAACCAAGCTCTATCAACATCTTGAAGTATTTCCATTTTTGTTCACCATCCATAGGGTCGACTAAACTTTGGTTGCCATCTCGTAAATCTGTGCTGAGCCATCTTGGAGGTTTATCGATGGTTTTGGAAGGCCATTGTCTGTCCGCCAATTGAATGGGAGGAAATCTCTTGTATTTCGTTGAGGGATCTTGAAGCCTGTGAAGAATCCAAAAATCAGAATTGCATTCCGGACATTGAAGAGTTCACTGTAACTTGTCGGAAAGAATAACTTACATGGGCATTTTGACGAAATCGCGGGGCTATACTGATGGAGTAACCTTTACTTTCAAGAAGTTTCCGCTTTGCGATTGAAATTTGGTTTAATCCTGCAGATTTGAGAAGACAATGAGAGAGGCAATGTTGTGGAGATGGTTTGATACAGCGAATAAATTCAAAAAAGATAAATGGGTTTTTATAGAATTGTCAAAGTTAATGATTGAGTCACCAATCATAGAAATTATCAAGGCCAATTGAAAGTGACGCTATTTCGAATCAATTTTGTTAAGCCGATTGCGGGGAGGGGAACTTCTGAGAGTCAGCCAATCAATTCTAGGCCCAAAATTATACCTAGATTTAGCCGTTGCTCTTTGTTATTTTCAGACCCAGTGTTGCACGGAAAGTCGCGGTTCTTGATTCGGCATCTTCATTATATTGTAACGTAATTTATAATTTATTATGTTATACTATAGTAGTCAGCACGCAGCAGGTAAATACCGCTCTAGATGTAAATATTAAACAGTTTAAATAATTCAATTAATTCAAAAAGACAACTATCTCTAACCGACTACCTTTCTTATCCTATGGACGAGTAGTCCATTCCCTTAATATCAATTCTGGATATCCCAATGCAACGAACTCCCCGCTAATAGCGAATCCAGTCTTCCGTCTACCATCTCTCTCCTTTCTCTCATGCAATCATGATGTGATCTATATACAAAGTGCAGTCGTGGCCTGGTCCGGTAGTATAATACAAAGCTCTCTCCCATAAAAGTATTAATTATGTCCGAGAATCGAAGAAGAAAATAATTTTGACCATCCACTCATTCTGCACCACTCGATTTGCCATCTCTTGGGTTCTGTAATCCCTTCCTGGATTGCTCTTATTGGCATCTTTGAAACGTATGTGGGAATGCGACCCTAAGTATCATTCTCCGAATTACCAAGTGAAACTTTCCTCGATAAAATCCACAACCCCATGCTCTTGAACTTCTCTCACTGCTTCTCTGATGCTGTCTTGCAATGCTCCTGGTCCACAAACGGTGACGCACATGGCACCCACTTGTTCCCTAACCTCAGTCTGTAACAACAGATTGATATTAGGTCTACCAGGCAACATTTGGACGGTCGCACTCGGAGAATGAATCTCCTTTGGGTTCTTAGGTTTCGTGACAAACAACTTGATGGTGAGGATGTCGCGACGACCCTGCATGCGTAGGATTTCGTCCATCCAAGGTCGTACCCATTCAAGATGTTCGACATCACGGATGATCCAAACGAGTAGGACCTTTTTGGTGGCGATGGTACCATCGTTGTATCCTTGGATAAGGTGTTGAACGTAAGGAATCTGATGGGTGATTCCGGATGATCCGGCGAAGAGGACCGCGTGGCCATAAGAATCGAGAGAGTGGTGTCCGGCATAGGGTCCTTCGAATGCAGCTTTGAGTCTCAGAACACGTGGACTGGCGACTTTAGCAGCATCGAAGAGACGACGGGTCAAACCAGTTTGCGCGTGGATGACAAAACTGATATCGGTTGTTTGTTCTTCGGAAACCATTCTCTTTTCGTTGAGTGGGAGTTCGGGAGAGAACTTCGGGCGGTGGGCAACCCAAGCGATCGAGAAGGGATGCGACTCCCAGAAGTTGAGTTTGGCGAAACGAAGATAGGCGTGAGATCCAGGCTTGACATCGAGCTTCTTAGGTAGGTGCATGGTGACACGGCAAGCATCTCCGGGCATGGCTTCGATGGAGGCGGTAGTCCAGCCTTTGGTGCTGTAGTTGCACCAGATAAGACGAGCCATTCTGAATACGCGATCAGCAACCCAGAGGAAGGCGACGGCGCGGATGTAAGGTTTCTGGGGAAGACCCGGGATGTCGCAATGAATCCAAACACCGGCGATGGCTACGGCAGCGAAGATGATGTGAAGATTGAGGAAGGTTTCGTAAAAGGCGTGACGAATTGGAGATGGGGATGTGAGGAGAATGAGGACAAAGGAAGCAGTCCCCATCATTCCATAAGAACAGAATGGATCGTGCATAAGCTTATCCCAAACACCAGAGAACCCGCTGTCTGCGTGTTGCACATATGCCCAACATGACGTATGTACAAGAGCCTCCAAGACAACTATCCTTCCCATCCATCGATGCAATAAGTTGTAGGTATCAAAACTGATTTGAAGCCATCCGATGAGGGGGTTGTTGCGTCCGGCAAGAATGATGAGCGCGATCATGTTACACACAGCGAGAACACCAGATCTTCCTCGTAGCTCAGCTACGATAGAGAACTGGTTCTCTCTGCTGTAATCGAGAACAAGGGTATAAGCGACGTTCATTGAAAGGTACAGGATCAAAAGTAGTGCATGCCATCTTGATGGGAGGGTTCCCATGTTGACAGCCGACGACAACTTGAATTCTCTGTTGTGACGCTTATTCCATAGCGGCGCATACAACAAATGCTTCTTGACCTTCCACCAACTCGATCGATTTTCCTGGAAATATCGTTGCTGATTCGCGTTGCTATTCATCCCTGTCATGTGTCGCAAATGTGACGTTGCTCGATGCATCATTCTAAAGACAAGGATGATCAAAGCCATTATTCCCAGACACCACCACAAAACGTCTCGTAACAGGTTATTGACGTCTTGGTTTACTCCATTCAGATCGGTGGCGTACATTCCTATAGTGTTACTTGGTGTTGCAGCTGCTTCTGTTGTGGTTGCATGTTGTAAACTCGTGGTGGTCGCTTCAGCTGCGGCTCTGCGCAAAAGATCGAGGGACTCCATCTCGATATACTTTATTTTTTTTTTGTTTTGGTGTATGTGAAACGAATGTAAAAGATGTCTTTATTGCTGGATTGAAACAATGCAGAAGCCCTTCTATGTAAGTCTATATGGAGGCTGTTGGTTGGTAAGTAAATCGGGTTGGTATATGGTCGTTGGGTCTATGGGATTCGAGATTTCGATGTTTGAAGACCACATCGAGGTGGGAGAGGTCCTTACTTACGATAAAATTCGAGGTTTATTGTCCGACTGTTCTTCTGTTGTTGTATCGCTAATCTTGATTCTATTGTTCTTGGTCTGGGAACAAAGCAATGCGATTTTCAATAAGGGACATGCTGCGAGGGTCAAAATGTCGCTTTGTTCTCGCATATAAAAAAAGAGTGATTCAGGATCCAAAATAGATATGACAGAAAGAATGAATGGCGGGATCTGGTCAATTGACTGATGGTGTGGAAGAATGAATGTGGATGGAGAATGATTGGCAAATCGAAGAATTAGTCTCCAGGACTTATGAAAGCAATGTCTCGAGATCAAAGCGAGCGTGAAAGAGTGAATAAAAATACGAATAAGAATAAAAGAGAACTTTGTTCAGGAAACGAAGATCTCTCTCGAGAAGGTAATAAGAATAAGACCAAGACGATCAAGACAAACAAAAGACTGCGGCGACACAGAGCTGATGTACGAACATTACTATTATGTATGTCAGAATGCGTGTGTGTATGTAGGTGCCAGGTATATTTTGGGCTTGGAGTCTTGGTATGCGCTGCGGGGATCCCTTTTTTCGAATGCGCTGGGTGGGTCGACCATAACCAGTCTAGGTCGAGACAGGAGGCCAATTTGAGATGTTGGTACCGATGGTGGAATTTCTACCGTGGAAGGGTGGATGGGAGGGTGGAGACTGTCTGTCTATTGAGCGCGAAAGTTATGAAGAATGAATCAGATAAATTGCAGCCAATATAAACTTCCGTCCAAATAGGAAACGAAGCCTCGCCGTAAGTCATATGGAGTCAGTGTCGCGGCAGGGTTCATCAGCATGTGTGTGTGAATAGCTTCGAGTTTCGAAACGAGCAGCCCTGCTGTCGTCGTGTGGAGCGGAACGATAAGGAAGAGCAGAGATGGAATTCAACCCTCTCCGTCAACGAAGACGGGGGGAGTGGCGAGTGGTGAGTGGTGAGTGGTGAGTGGTGAGTGTCTGAAGAGGAGTGTGAATGAAGAATGTGCTGGTACGTGAAAGGGAGGGAAGGGATCACGACGAGAGACCGAGAATAAAAAAGTAACATAAACGGTGGATACGGATGCGGATGCGGATGCGGCTATACGAATATGCGAATGCACAACACCAATACCAATACCAATGCCAATGCCAATATCAATCTCAATCTCAATCTCAATCTCAATATTACCATTACTATTACCAAGATCTTCCTTCTCCTGGCATCGTGTCGTATCGATCTTCCTATATTACTCTGTGTAAAAATTCTACCGATTAATCTCGTTCCTCAGTCCTTGACACGCCAAAACTGCCAAAGGAATGGGAAAAGAGTGGTCCATTCACAGCCAATCCCTGGCCCACCATCCACCTGCCATCGTCGCTTTCAGCCATCGCACAGCATTTGCGATACGAAATGAGATAGCCGCAGCGTGTCATGCCAGTGGAATCCATCATGGCGTTGAAAATAGTCTTGGGCAGTTCGGAATGGGACCGAATCTGGGCCTGTCATTTAATGAATATAAGCATTATCTCTCTCGTGGTTTGAGAGTGGAGACTGATAAAGTTGCTCGGATATGCAGATGGACAAGGAGGAGGAAGAAAACGAGAAAAAGAAGAACGTTTGGATGCTTGGATCTCCGGTTGATTGTGGCTGATGACAAAGTCCAGGAACCATTGGATAACAGAACAGCACGGCGCGAGGATGCGAAGTGACTAAGGTAGAGAACGGTGCCATAACCGACAGCACAGCCAGTTACGACGGTCCAATGTTTTGAAACCAAGATGCACCATTGTCCGTGATCCACTCAGGGGTTTCTGTCAGGGGTAAAGCAGGAGAAAGGATGCATGGAGATGGGATGGTCTGGTCAGATTTACATCGTTTATATCATTTGTATCATCCATATCACGATAGCCCAGTCGCTGAGAGAGCCCCCCACGGAGATTTCGCCGTTGTCAGAGAACACCAGGAAGAGACGAAATATAAGATGAAAGTCCAAGACGAAACACTTCCAGGGGGGCAGATTGAAAGACGTCAAAGCTTGAAGTAGATGTATACCACCGATAGGATGGCCGCTGGTTATCATCGATGCATGCTTGAACGCCCTCTCCCTTGTTCCGTGGGACCAACCAGTCTCTACGTCTGTGAGTCCTTTCGTCCGTGGCGAGCTATTAGCAGCCGTTGGACAAAGTGTTCGAAGCTTCCATGATGAAATTCGCAATTCGGTTCGTAGTCGAGGCAGGATGCTTTGAATACGCCATCCACTTTAGTTAACGCTCGCTCGGGTGTTCGTCAAATGTCGTTCTGCATAGCATAGAGCGTTCAGGTCGTCATGGCTGTCATCAACTGGAAACTAGTTCATGCACCATCGAATCATCACAGTCAAAACGATCATGTCAGTCAGATCAAGCCTTCCGAGAACAGTGAAGTGGCCGAGCCTGCATTGAATCACTCCTTGCTGGCGACGGAGCACGGCAAGAATCCTTGACTACATATATTCTATTGGATCTTCCTTTTGAATTGAAGCTCGGTGCATGTAAGGGTAGAGTAGTATCGCAGTAAGATCCTTAACTTTTATTTTTTTCCGATGGATCCCCCAAGGAGATGCTTGATGGAACCCTCGCGCAAACGACCGTGAGAACTGTAAAAGAAACCCTTTGTATCTATCATTCAACATGCAATATGATATAAAACCACCACTTCCCAATTCCGCAGCCGCCGACCGAAACCCGAGCACCCGAGTATCTCCAAGTATCTCAAAGTAGACACCAGGATGCGCCAAGCCTATCAACCAGAAACGTCCGTTAGTTTCGAAACCGCCCAAAGGAGCAAAGTGGAAATACAAGAATCAACGACCCATGAAATCTCACGGAATCTGGGTACTGCTTGATTAGAAGAGATGAAAAGGCGACCTGGGTACGAAACGCCGGGATTGATATCTCATGATTTTGGTGTTGAAAAATGTGAAAAAATCAGTACAGTTGCTTTTTGGTCAGATCATGATTCACCACATCATATACATAGACCTGAATCTTAACCTTTTCTGTTCCATTCATCAAGAAACGATGATGTACATGTAGGTGAAGCTTAATTTGGCTGATCGTTGAGTTTATTGGAATTGATCGTCCTCGTCTCGTGTGAACAATGAACATCCATCCTGTCGTGCCTGTCCCAAATCCATTTTTATTTTTTAAAGTTGAGATCTCACGTGTGCTTGCCTCTTGCTTAACTTCAGCCACTGATGACTGCACCTCCGCCTCATTTGTGGCTCGGGCTCATGGATAAACTCAGCTCCGATGTAAGGCCACAAGGCTCAAAACATTCCGATTTTCAGCGAGCCTTGAGAAATTCCAAGCTCGTGAGGTCACAATTGTAACTTATACCTTTCAAGCAATTGATTCTTCCTATACCAGTCAACATGGGATCTGGAGCTTCGAAACCTGAGGAACCTCCCAAGGCACAAGTATGGTCTAGGTAATTCTTCCCCATAATGTGCACATCTTCCATCCAGCAAGCTCTAATAGGACCCGACAGTGAAACACCGGTAAGGTTCTCGGAACAACTCATAGATTCTTTGCAATCAAGTTCTGAGGTAAGGCTCTCCCCCAGATCGGTAGATTGTAGAACGCCAATCTGACACACTTCAAAAGTCCGACTCTACTCGTGCCAAAACTCTCGAACTCCACATCCAAGCCCGCGTCGCCAGCGAGCTCAAGAAACTCCAAGAGCGCGCCAGCAAAGACTTCGAAGAATTAACCGCCAAACTCTCCACCGAGGAATCTGCGCCCCCATCTGAGGAGAAATCTGCAGGTGATAGCTTAAGAAAATTGGGCAGAGATGCGGTTCAGAAAGATGTGGAGGGCTTGAGGAAGAAGTTGGAACAGAGGAAGAAGGTACAGGAGTTAGATGAGGGGGTTGAGAATGCAAAGAGTGCAGTGGTAAATTGTTTGAGAGATAACGATAGGAGGCCGTTGGATTGCTACAAAGAGGTAGAGACTTTCAGACAAGAGGTTAGGAGGTTAGAGGGTAAATGGGTCGAGGGTATTGTTAGATAAGGGAAGTATGATCATATGGGGGGAGATGGGAAGGATGACGGATGGCAAATGTCGAATGAAGGGCGAGATGACGAAAAGATGTCAACGAAGGTGTCCAAGGGCCCACCGTGTATAGAATATGTGTAACAGAAATAATGCATGGCGTGGAAGTTTGGGTACACTATTATAGACGATGTGAAGTATTAATGCATCAGATTCTAGTTTCAATATAATCTACAGGTGCTGAGTCTATCGAAAGCTCATCCGAGTCCTGGTTCTCAGATATCTCACTCCTCGCTTTTGCTTCTTTCAGTTCCTGGGCTCTCCTCAACCCTTCCGCACGCTTCCGCTCCTTTCTAGCTTGAGGATCTTCCCAATTCTCGCCATTCTCTCCTACCCTTTTCTTCTCCACAGGATTCATTGCCTCATTCAATAATACTCTAAATCTCTCAATCCTTTTCGTATTCTCTTCAAATCTCTCATTGGAAATTCTCATCAACGTACTTAACTGCCCATTATCGACAAGGCAAACTCCTTGATCGAAAGCCTCGTGATATACACCAACTAATGACTCGAGCGTCAGACCCATACATCTTATTCCTACCATTGGAGTTGCCGGCTCAGACGTAGTGGATATTAGGTTCAATGCACCACTTTCTCGAAAACCCGCCTGTAACGCAGCTGATAGCACTTTTTGTGCTTGTTCCAAAGATGCGGTAAGGACATGGAGGATCTAATTAAATCTCAGCAATTAGAACTGAAGATCAGAGAAGTCAAAGTAACATACCATGGGCTCAAATTTAAAATGAATATGCCGTAAATCTCTGTTCTTCGGGGGAGAGATCTTAGAGTCACCATCATCGGCCCGCATTCCCAGCAATTCACAAAGAGTTCCATCATTCTCTCGTCTGGTCAGTGCCTCGTCTTGAATTGCGTCGTGAGAAACATATAACCATTTTCCGCCCCCTCCTTTTCCACCAAATCCGGCAGTCTTCTCAGCTCTCACATCCGGAATGCCATCCATACTGACCTCATCTTGAACAAGGTTTTTAACTCCATCATCAGAATTCTTCTTCCCTTCCAAAAATACACTCACTCGCCCAGCACAACTACTAGTCGTGACACAGCCTTCAAGAGAATTTATTTCATCTATTAATTCTCGGATGCCTTCATCCACAGACCCTTTAGGAGATAGGTCATCATATTCGTCTGTGGGAACGGCAAGCTTGCTTAATATTAGCTTCTTCTTGCTGATAAAAGATTGAGGTAGAGACATTTTATTATTCTTGTCTCTCATGTGATGGAGGGGTGAAGAATTGGTGGGGGAATGTATGGATCATGAAATCATTGGGTAGTGAAGCGAAGGGCTTGGATGATTAATGGCCGAAGATATTCCGAGACATCTCAATGAACTTGCACATATTCCTTTTCCTTCCCTTTCTCTCATTTCATGAAGATGATGATACTCATCCAATGTCTTTCAACCACCAGATATCTGGATTTATTTCCTACTTGCATTTACTATCATCCAACAAGCTCTTCATTCACATTTTCTTCACATAGAGACATGATATTCACGATTGGTAATTGCACAGTATTGAAAACTTATGGTATTGGATTTGTACTATCTGAGTGGACAACTACAAAGCTGCAAATATCAAGATGTCATTAAAGTGACCTCAAGAATCGAAGCAACCAAAGAAGAAACTTGACCCAAATCATCATAATCTCAAATCGAGTATCCCAATCAATCAAATAACTTTAATAACTCAAATCCCTTCAATTGATTTCGCAAATCACCAGAGCATCGAAAGCTGTCGTGAGGAAAGTATGCAAGAACAGGTCATGCAAAATTTGACGACTTAGGTGAGACCAAACATGCCGGACTTCTCTCGATAGTAAGACCCTTCAGGGTGTGAATAGAAGGATACCAACAATGCTGTTCCTTCAGTGACATGACGGTATTTCGATGGTTTGGAGAATGGCTTCACGGATCACCATACGGGTGGTGGACAGATGTAATATGAGGAAAGTAGAAAATAAGAGCAATCGAGGACAATTGAGAATTCCAAGATAATTCGAATCCAGCTGCTATAATTTTTGGAAAGATTCGAAGAACGAGCCTATCCAAATATCAAAGTTGCTTAACGAGAATGCCGTGGAATGCCTGAAAGGGTCGACAAATTTTGTCCGAGAAATAAAAACAAATGAAAAGTGGTATCGAAAATTAGAGACTAGGACGTATCCACTGCTTGGTAGGTATGGTTCTATCAGTTAGATGAACCGGCCTCCAAAGCTGGAGTAAGTGCTCGTCGAATCGCTGTCTCGAATGCAGCCCACTCCTTCACGGCAAGTTCAGCAAGAGTCAAGTCAAGGCAATTGGTGTAATCAACGAGCGTGTCAAGATTTCCAAATAGGCTTGGAAGGCGAGGAACCTCTTCAGCTCTGGCTGCAGCCTTCTCGGCCAAGGTGAGTTGCTTCTTCTCAGTAGTTGCGTCATGAATAAGCGTGACATAGTACTATTGTTGATTAGCCTCTGCTCTCGATCAATCAAGATTTCTCGTGGGACTTACCTGAACGAGATCATACGCAACATCCTTTCTTGGTCCAATGGTCCAGACATTGCTCCAGAGATCTGCTTGTGGTGGAACGCCACACTCGAAGGCGGTTGTGGAATCAATCTTCAACTTATAAACAATGTTGTCTTTCATACAAGGACTAAAACCTTCGCATTTAAGAGCAGTACGCCAAACTCGCTTCAACAATTGGGCATTGAGATTGACTGGATCATCATTGTTGTCGACACGTTCAACGAGCAACCCAAGCAATTGCATTGTGGCTTTGTACAATAACTCGCGATCTTGGCAAGTAATGTGGTTGACCATTGCCCAAGGAAACTTGATCAAGGTGCTGACAAGGCATTCGAATGGTCGCTGGGGACAATCCTTAGAGAATGGGGACTGAAAAATATCAGTATGATTTCGAATCACTCGGACAGACTTATAATTACTTACACGTTGTGGAGACTCAACATGCTTAACCAGCATAACCAACTCTTCACGGCTGACGAAACCCTGGAAACCAGAGTTATACTTGTCATTCTCATCACGATCAATAATCGTGGGTTTATTGCCGTGCCACTCAACGTTCTTGGCCTTCGGGAAAAGCTGCTTCATCAACTCTTCCTGGGAAGACAACTCGACTTCAACATGGCGCTGCCCAAGACGGCCACCTCTGCCACCCATGCGATTCATATCGAATCGTGTGATTGCATTTGAAGCCTCAGTGAAGCTGACAAACTCAACATAAGCGTCGAGTGTCTTGCTAGTTACACGCTCCATAATGATATGAATGGGCTCGTGATCATTCGAGGCGGCGATTTTTGCATTGCGGCCGAGGAATGCAAGAATCTCTTGTCTTGTTACACCATATGGAATCTATAAATGAATTAGTAATTGGTTGTTAACATCTGCGACAAGAGCTTACGTTTTTGATTCGCATAACACCATATTGCGCAGGCTTAGCTTGGCGGCAGTACTCCTCGAAGGGCATGAATCGCATGTCAAGAGCTTCTTCTGCAGTTGGCCTGACGGTTCCATTTCTGGTCAACTCGCGAAGCAAGGGGCTCATACCACCAGCATCTCCATAACGAGAATTTGGGCTGAAAGGAGCAAGCGTGGTGACAGGATTGAACGGATTAACGCTAAGGGCGCGTGGGGTAAAACCGCCTGGGATGCCGTCATGGGAGCTATTGATTGGGCGAGGATCTCTACCAGCTTCACAGTTCGGCATTGTAGGAGTATTGTCAACTTCAGCAAAACTCTCAATTGTGACAGAGTTTTGGCGTGAAACACTGCCACGAGTCGGTGTATTTTGAACCCAATCGTTAACGTGCTGAGCACGATCTACAGATGCGGTGATAGATGTGCCGCGATTAGATCGAAGCAAGGGTGTGAAGTTAGGTCTCGGCTCGGAAGCAGGAATGGCAGCAGATAGCGAGCGACCGTTGGATGATACAGGTGATTGAATGCCGTTGCTGCTCTTTTGACTTTGCTCAGTTTCCTCACTTTGAAGGCTTCGCTTTTGCTGTTGAGGAGTATGAACAACAGATCGAGGATTGCTGTTAGTGGTTGTGTAAGGATGGCTGCCAGTATTTTGTTTGGAAATATGGGCGTTTTGCGCTTGAAATTGTGGCTTTGGAGGAAGTGGATGATGAATATTACCGACAGATGTAAGCGAGGAATACTGTGCGTTGCGAGCATTGGCAGCCATATTGTTATTGTTGCCTACAGCCGAGAAGCTTCCATTAGAACGACTCTGCTCTAAACCATTGTGGCCAATACCACTGATGTTGCTGATATTACCAACGCCGCTGCCATGGCCATAACCATTGTTCTGACTGCCGTTCAGGCCAGCACCATTTGGACTCATGCCGCCAAGGCTGAGATTGCTGAATTTCAAGTTGGACACCATACGCGAGGCTGAACTTGGTGTAGAATTTGGACCACGATAATTGCTATCGCCACCATTGTTGTAAAATTGTGCTGGATTCATTCCGATTGGTGGAGCAGAGTAGGTCTGGTTGTATTGAGCACCGTAGGGATTTGTAGGAAATTGAGTAGCGATTTGTGGCAATTGTGGTCGCATGCCCATGTTCTGCTGTTGGAAGTTGGGTTGCGTTGGAGGTCCACCATGCCCATTGAAGCTGAATTGATTTTGGTGCTGATGCTGAAAATTTCCAGTGTGACCGGCGCCCATCTGAGGGTTTGTAGGTCCTCCAATTTGCCCATTGTAAGGTGGCGATTGATATGCGTTGTTAGCACCATTGAATGAATTCATGCCATGCATGCCGTTCATACCATTCATACCCATACCATGGTTTTCTTGCTGATAAGCTTGCTGTTGTTGCATATGGTATCCATTTTCATGATCATAAGCTTCAGCAGGAGCACCATTTATCGTGGAATTCTGATTAGCAAATGGTTGAAACTGAGCGCGTCCATTGCTGAAGTCAGATGTGACAAAGGGTGGAGGCTCAGCAAAAGGACTTGGATCGCACATCTCAACTCCATTATTATCCTCATAATCGGATGGCAGGTTCCATGGGAGTGGTACTTGTGTTCGGAAGGAATCGTTTGAATTTGCTGAATCCTGACTTGTATTTTGGAGGTTTGCTAGAGGTGGTGGGAAGCCATGTGGGTTGTTATTGTATTGGAATGCATTTGGAGCTGGCTGACCAGTGGGCAAACTAAAGGATGCCATGGTCTCAGTGAAAGGCGCGTTCCAATTGTTTATTGAAATAAGGATTTGCTGCTGTCGATCTATGATCTGTTGTTGATAAAGAAAAGGTGATATATCAACAAAGGCAGGTGGAGAAGGAAGTAAGCAAGAAGAAGGTAGACGAGGCGGGTGGAAAAATGATGGAGTTTCTGCAAATTCAAAGGATGTTGCAAGAGGATTTAAAGAGAGCAAGTTACTTTGTTTGATTGTTGGATACAAAGGATTGACTGTGGGAAAAGAGGATGATGGTGGTGAATAAGTATTTGAATCATTGTACCGTTCACTTTTTGCACAGCTCAAGCGTAAGTCGTCGCTAGGGAGATCAATTTCGCCATGAGGGTCGCCGCTTTGAGAGCTTGATGACATGTTTAGAATTCTCGAGTTCAGACGGTAGTAACAAGTGCAGCGTTAGGAACATGTACTGGTCGAAAGTGAAGGTTGGGAGAGAACAGTTAAAGTATCGATGTCAGATCTAACTTTGACAATGGTTGATGGTGGAATCCAATATCTGCGCTTCAAATATTTTGGTGATATGAAGAGCAATAGGAAAATCAAGAGAAAATGTATGACAGTCAGTGGTAAAAAGTACGTATATATGAATACACACAAATCATATGATTGGCTTAAGAGCCATTTCTATGAATAGGACTGTACATATGGTGCAGCAAGATCATCAATAGTGGGTGATGGATTCTTTCACCAGAAGCATCTAGGCTACACATGAAAGGGGTTTCTCGTGTACAGAATTCTAGAAGATACTGAATATCTTGAGGATTGTGAAAGACTAATATCTCACTTATTGCAAGTGGTCTATCGATACATTGTATATAGCAATGGAATTTTACTGAGGGTAACATCAAACACGGATGTACACCTCCTCCCTCGAGCCTCAAACTCGTGGGGGCTTGCACACATTTTTTAAAAGATATGAACCAGCAGATCAAGACCATGCAGGTGCAGTAATGTTCTCTTAGCTTCCCATATCATCAATCAATCTTCTTTTCCATAGCCCCAAACTGTCCACCTATCATGTTTAATCGAAGTCCTTCCAGTCACCAACCTACTCAATGTTTCTAATGTTGATACACCATGTGTCTCAAATACAGCTATTCCAGCCATAAATTCTTTAACAATCCAATTCCTCAGTTCCATAGCTAGTAATGAGTCTACACCATACACTTGTAATGGCTTGTTCCTATCGATTGAAGTATTGTCTTGCATGATTGAAAAAGATTTGGCCAATTTATTGTCTACTGCTTGGGCAGCAATCCCACCGGCTTCGTCAAGTGATGCTGAAGTCATTATCATGTCGCGGTAATTAGCCTGATCTGTACCACCCATTGGCTCTGCTTGTCTGTTGTTCTGTAAAATAAGAGGGTATAGCACAGGAGACCGAGAATAGTCGATAGTCTCCGGTCCGCTGCCACCTCCAGCTCGAATGCCTATAGCAGCTTGACTTTGCGTTAGTGAGAGAAGTGGCAACGATAGGTTACAGTAGTAGTCAAGAATAGCAAGATATGTCTCGCAGTTTATGGGCTCCAAAGAGCCATATGTAAGGACACGATCCAGAAGCCAAGTATTCTCAGATAGAACACCATCGTCGACCATTGCACCAAGGTCGAGAGGTACAGCTTTCTCGCCTTTAGATAGGCGGTATTTGGCTAAAGTATCTTCATAAGTATTTCCAGCATTGTAGTTAGCCTGTCCTCGTAGTCCTACCAAGCTAGATGCAGATGCGAGCATGATAAAAAAATCCATTTGGGAAGGTAGAGCAGAATGTAAGTTCCAAAAACCAATGGCTTTACAATCCACAGAGTCTTTCCAATTATCGTAGTCCATATCCCCAAACATATCGTCCTATAATAATAAAAATCGGTCAGCACATGTCTTAACAATCGGAGTCTCGTTGGAGCCACCCTTTGTATTAAGCGAGGTCTAAAGATATCCTTGATAAATAACATAATTAACAACAAAGATTCGATTTTTTTACACATCCACTCGATTTTTTTATATAACAAATTAAAATTTCGATTCTAATACTTTAACTTCAAAATTCTTTAAATAATTTATAAACTATATCTATTTATAAACCAAATCTTAAAAATATAATTAAACTTTGAATATCTCAAATACTCATATATCTCACAATCTTACAACTAATTTATTTACTAACTTTACCTACAAACTTAAATTATAATCTAAAATAATACAAATAATCATTTTATTTAATATATAAAAACCTTTCTTAATTAAACAATTCATTTAAATAACTATAATCTCCTTCAATACAAATAATCTCAATTATATATATATATATTTTATATCTATTAATAAATTAAAAATCTTATTATTTATAAAAATTTCATTATTTATATTAACTTTATATAACTTATAATATATTATTCAATTTATTAATTTAAACATTTTCCTTACTTATTTAAAAAAAGATTTATTTAAAAACAACTTCAATAAAACTATAATAACATTATAATATCCCAATTCTAATTCCTATCAAAATAAAAACTCTTCATTCAAATAATTGAAAATCAAATATACAAAACTTTTGAAATCCTTTTTAACCTTATCCAAAACAAACTAAAAAATTAATACAAAATAATAAAAACCATATCTAATATATACTTATTATTCTTTATTATTCTTTATTATTAAATATTTAAAAAACTTCCAAAATTTCATAATTTGATCTTACTATTTTGATATCTATTTAAAATATTCAAATTCAAATTCTTATATTCCAATATATCAATATAATAATTAAAAGATATTTGAATAACAATATTATCAAATATCCATATCATTCAAAAATTTCAATTATAATAAAAACTCAAAATTATAAAATTCCTATTAAAATTTAAAATTATTAAATCTCTTAAAAAAAATTTAATATTTATTAATTTAAAAAGTTTTTAAAATATTTTAGAATTTTATTCCTTAATAAATTAAAAATAGATTTATTAAAAAGAATTACAAAATTTTGCTTTTTGATTTAATATATACATTATTGTATATTGCTATCCTTGAAGAATTAGAGTCCCTGTTTTGAGACTTGTAAACTTTGAAAAAAAAGTTGGAACCATAGTGAGTATGCCTCTTGTACCACCTTCACAATGGCCCGCTATCGCTAGATGGAAGATTGCATCCAAGCAGGTGGAGTGAATGACACGAGCATGAGGATTTTCTTTCTTGGGCTATTTAAATAACCTAGTAGCCTCTTGGGCTTGCTTTTGGTTCCCGCAAAGCCCACCAGTTACACGATTAAATGAAGGGCCAAATCCAAACCTGCTCTGGCCTAACATCCCATAAAAAATGGGGTCCAATGGGGTCTCGCAGCCCTGCTCTATTGAGTTTTACAATTCAACGTGATCTGTGAGCTCATCAGCAGCTTCTCGTACCATACCGACTTGATTTATGTCCGATTCACACTCAACTAAGATAAAACTATGGCAACATTCTTGCCACAAATCTTGACCATAAGTGAATAACCTGAACTCTGTCCATGAAGATAGCGGCTTCGATGCGCCTTGTATCATCAGAAATGAAAATTGAGTCTCAACGCCAGCAGAACCATCGGAGATATTGAGAGGCTTGATGAATGAAATCTCTTTAAGCTGGAATTCTGCGACGTTACCGTCAGATAATTGATCTGCTGCTTCAATCGCCATGACAACCATACCTACTTCTGGATAAATTGGAGTTTTATTGATGGAAGATCATTCCATCAAAAGCATTTCGAGATTACGCAATACATTGTGCCGTTTTGGTTTCACGGGGTTCCAATCCGGCACTGGCTTGCCCAGAAGGTCTACGTTTCCTTGGTGATGGAGACGATATCTGGCACTGAGTCTGGACTCAAATCAGTAGTTCTTAGAGCAGTCAAACACATATTCGGGCAAGTTTTGCAATAAAATTGGCTGCCTTCATTGTTTGGGATCCGAGTGATCGATTTGTCACATAATCAACAGACCAACCCAGACATTTTATTTGGCCTGTTGCATTCAGCAACAAGGTTGTTGCTGAGTTCTTCCTTGTTGAAACTAAGGTATAACCCATTTCGTCGTTTCTTGTGCATCATTGAAGATATCGTTGATCGGTCCGTGGAGTGCAGAGTGAAATTCGATCTCTACTAACATACTGACATAGAAGTAGTTGCGGTGGCTTAGATCAAGGCTTCTGTCGACTTTTTTCCTGATCTAGATAGAAGATTTTTCAATGCAACAACAAATCTAAGTAAGAATATCGGATTTAAATTCCAATAACCAGGAGTCGACAAAGTCTTGTTAGACACGATTCCCCCTGTCACGGACGTTATCATAGTCACCTGCCTCAAGGGTACATACCAATGTTCGACTTCCTTGATGTAGTCGTGCTCCTTCTGGGGGCTTCTTTCCAGATCATCAACATTCCTATTCAATCAATTATACCATTACATACTGGCACTAGAGAATACTGCTTTGGGGTCTTGACGAATATTGGTCTCTTTACTAGTATGAAGGTTCTAGTCCAGATTACACGACAACCCATTCGAGGAAAAGATCAAGGCGTGTGAAAAGTTTGCGAGTTAATGACAGGGCACTGATATGATTACAGCAGGATAATGGGATCCATCACTCAATTTCGTGCCCTCTGTAGCGTTGTTGGGCTAGCAATTGCCACGAACGTATATTCAACGACTATGTTCGATTTCACCTGTTTAAACAAATTACTCTATAGGAATTGACAAATCTTTTTCAGTCTGTGACGTTAGACATAAAGGTGCTTCCACCAGATGTGAAGGCTATTGTGAGGTCTACATTTGGCGCTGCACATGAATTACAAGCAAAGGTGATGATTGTCTTTGCCGTTGCACAGGTGCTTGCAGTTTGCATCATGTGGGAGAGGAAGCTCGGAAGGTTGATCTAAGGATTCAAACTGGTGAGACCACAACCGGAATAGTGCCATAATAGGATTGACAGGGCTGGTGGGTACAGGCAATATTTTGGTGCATCTACACATATGCGTTGTAAATATGTGCCTCTCACCAAAATATGGAGATTCGCGTGGCAATGAATCACTTTCGCTTGCAACAGAACGTTAGTTCTCTGACAATACCGACACTTCGGGTATTATTGGTATATCTATATTGCCATTGACTGGGGCATTTTACTGCCCAACCCACCTTCCATTTTCTCCTGGGATCAAAGCCTAATCTCATTAGCGTGTGAGCAGCGTTAGATCTCAACCTCTTGGATTTCAATACTAATTCCCATTAGAGCGATAATGGGCGTATTCAAAAGTGTCGCAGAACATACCGTGCACATTTCTGTAGGCGCCCAAGTGACACTGCTTTCGCGAACAGGTCGTGAGTCCCCGCCACGTGCCCGCGCAACTTCACACAGAGCACCATATTAGTCGGGTTAATGGTGGGTAAGGCGTCATAGCCGAACCTTGTAGAAAATGCATTCAAGTTAGATGCATAGTTATAGCACGGTCAATATATAAAGGCAGTGAGGCACAATCGAGTGATGTATTGAAAGAATTGGACGCAACAGTTTGTCTTCAGCTGATAGGTGATGCCAGACACAACTCCATACATAATACAGCCTCTCATGCAGATTCATCCAAATTGTATCATTTTGATTGGGGACGCTTGCCCATAGGAGGCAATACGTCCAGATCATTGAAGACAGTGGCCATTAAATTTCTGGTCATTTAGGAAGGGATCTGGGGATATGCTTAATGCCCACTAAATTCTCTTGGGCCTTGTCTCTTCACTATTGCTTTCTCCTGTTCACATTTGTCCTCTCATCTCTCTCGTCTCTTCTGCTCTACTTTTCCTTCCCACTCAATATAACATCATCTCAGAAATCACCCTTGAATCTGTTCCAGTAATCAACAATGCCTACTTCGAAATACTTCAAAGAATGCCCCGAGTTTCCTTCCGATATATCCATCGCTGGCATACCTACAATATCATACCTTGATCTCTTGGGTAATTCTGCTGGGGAGTCTAAGAATCTCTACGAAGCATGTAGGGAACAATGGTTCTTTTTCCTTGATTTTCACAACTCAAAGGAAGGCAAAAGAATTTTGAAAGATGCAGAGATAATGTATGACGTTAGTGTTGATATAATCAACCTTGGTCCCGAGGTCTTGATGGATTACAAATTGAATATGCCAAAAGATCTGAACGGGTGTGTTTCATCTTAAAGTTTCAATGTCTCACTCGTGCCAAGATCTTAACAGCAAAATTTCAAGCCAATTTGTTCGAATTATGTAGGCTAACTTGCGATCGCTATTCTCGTCATTCCTGTTACAAGCCCGCTGGCGTACTCAAGATAGACGACGGCAAGATGGATTCCATGGAGCTATATACAATCAGTCGTGATGAGGTACTTGGGGCAAATTCAACACGCCGAGACCCAAAGGAATGTCAAAGGCATCGCGAAGACTGCAAGCAGTTTTTCCTCTGCTCGCACGCAGTACTTTCCGAAGTAATGACACACCTTGATAAACAATTGGGCTTGGCCCCTGGTACATTGTCTGCTCTTTCTTCTCTAGAAAAGCCATCGGCCACATCTCTATGCCTTCTTATGGCACGTTCACAATCCATAGATGACAAAATCATCAGTCTAGGCGGCCACACAGATATTGGTACTATTACAATTTTGTTTCATGTAGTTGGAGATTTCCAAGTCCACCCAGCCGGCTGTGAGAATATAAATTCCAACTGCTTTGTGTACATGTTAGTACAGTACCTGGATGTGCACTTATAAAGATTGGTGACTCGCTCGTAGAATAGACTGGCGGCTTGTTGCCTAGCAACCTTCATCGTCCCTGTAATGGCAGAATTCGCGATTGACGAAATGGCCGCTTTATCAATGCAAGAAAATATTCAATAATTTTATAATGTATTGAAAAAAGCGTTTTTAAAATATTAATTAAACGAATAATTTCTTTATAAATAATTAGAAAATTTTATTCTAAAAGAATTTAATGAAATTCTCGAACTCTAGTTTAAAATAATCAATACTTTATTTCTATTAAATTCAATTAATAATTAAATTTAATACAAATATATAAATTAAAATTAAATAAATAATATATATAAATAATACAATCTGTATAGTATAATATAATAATAAAGCTTTTAATTGAAAAATAAATTGAAAATGAAATAAATAAATAATCTATCCTTCACTTCCTTTTCCTTTAAATTTTCGATTAATACTTTTCATTTATATTCTAGCTTTTACACTCGTTCCCCTCCTCCTCCTAGTTTTTATACTCACTCCTTCTCTCCTTTTAGCTTTTACACTTACTCCCCTTTCATTTACCTTTTCTATAATTCTAATATCAATCCTGAAATCTCTAAAACCTTTCAAACCCCTCATTTTCTTTTTTTTCTATTAAAAATCGATATTAAATAAATCTCAAACTATATCGATTTTATTTATTATTAATAAATTGATTATATCACTAATAACGAATTGAATATATTATAAATATAATATATATATATAAATTTGTATAGGGATTTATATTAAATTTCTTTTCGTTGAAAGTATTAACTTTATTACCACAGGGATTTTACATGTGTTATAAAGCATACTATAATACAAACAATCCGCGATAAGCTAAGCTTATTATATAATAATTTTAGCTTATTGCGGAATATTTATATTATAGTATTCCTCATAACATATATTAGATATATATATATAAATAGATATACATACATACGATTAAGTGGAATGAAGAATGACGTGCTGATTACTTGTCGGCTAATCGAAGTCTATTATAAAAATATGATTCTAAAAGGAAATCACTTTAAGACACTAGTTAACATATAAATTTATTGGAAATCACGTGATATAACACGTGCACACCAATATAAAACTCTTTCTTTCAATTATCTCATCCTCAGACTACACAGTGATTACATAATTTTCGGCCTTGATTTCGAAACAGAAACCTCCCGAAGGTTTATCATTGTAGAATCTGAAACTATTTGATTCCAGCTTTAATATAAAAACCAATAATTCATTATTTTTCGATTTTTCAATTAATAATATCAAATTATACAATTATTATAGAATTCTATTATAGATTTATATTATACAAATAGCTTTTCTTATTATTTTAATATATTTTTTATCATAATAATTTTATTCAATTATATATATTTTTGAAAACCAACATTTTACAACAATAATTATCTACCCCCTTCAATCTATTATTTCTATCTATTGAATTATACAATTATATATATTCTAATAATCTCTTTGATTTTAATAACCCTATTATATCATTTATATTTCTATTAATATTGTTTTTATTGAGAAGTAAAAGGTTGGATATTTTTAAGCCTAAAAATCTAAAGCTATATATTTTAAACTTAAGGTATATAATTTCAAAATTTGAAAGACAATTGAATCTTTATTGATAATATAGTTTTAATATTATTAGAATTATTGAAAGAATTAATAATATATTTAACTCAATAAAACAATTCGAATAATATTATTTTTAATATTAATATTGATAAAATAAAATTATCAAAAATAACTTATTTAATTTCCAAAAAATTCTTTCAAATCATTTTATATTATTATTACAATTTCAATCAAGTTGAAGCTGATTTATTTAATAATATCAACTAAGCTTTTTCAAATATTCTAATTAATTTTTCAATAAATAATAATCGAAAAAATGAAATATATTATTGAAATACTATAAAAGAGTAGAAGGTGGTAATGGTTACATAAGAAAAGCCTTCGCATATATTAAGCATAGAGTAAGTGGTTATATATAGTAAAAATAAAGTGAATTGCTATATTGTAATAATAAGGTAAGGGAGATAATAAGAGTTGGATATTCAATTCTTTAGGAAATAACTTTTGAAAATGGAAAATTCGATAATATTTTTAGATTTATAAAAGTGAGATTATAAATACTAAATATTGATAATATATAATTTTAAAGTTATATATTTTTATTTTTACATTCCTTTTTATTTTGATTAATTAATTTCTTAATTAATTAAAGTCAATAATATATATAACTTTTTAAAAATATAAATAAGGAAAATTAAAAAGAATAAAGGAAATTATAATGTATCAATTGCTTTTTTTAAAAAGAAATAATATTTTTAAATGAATATTCTTTTTATTGTAATTATAATTTTGTAAAAAGTTTGTAAAGTTATAAAATATATTTATTATTATTTTTTATAATTTTAATTGAGAATTTTAATTAGTGAGTTTTTTATTATATCTTTTTTTAAAAATAATTTTATATATTTTTTTTAAACCTTTTAATTATTTAAGGAAATCTCAATTATTAAAAAAGCTATTTTTTATTATATTTATAACTCCTTTATTTTTATTTCTTTTATTATTTAATATTCTATTTTGTTTTGTGAATTCGTATTTCCTTTATTTTATATATTTGATTTCTAAAAGAAAAGGGATACGACTTAGGGACTAAAGTAATTAAAAAGGAATAGCATCTTTATTATTAATATCTATAAAGAATTCCAATATTCCTTTTTCTTTATTAATTAAAGTATATTTCCATTTCTATTTAATTATTGATTTTTTAAAGATTATATAATAATATGATTTTTTATTATAAATTGATTCTTTAAAAATAATATTAATAAAAGTATATTGATATTAATATCAAATTTCTTTTTGATATTATCAATATCAATTATAAAATTCATTATCAATTATTTCAAATAAATATAAAGCTTTAATAAAAACAAAATAATTATTTTATAACAATCTTTTAATAAAAACTTATTTAATAAGATTTTTAATAATCAAATAATATTTAATAATAAATTCTGGAATTTCATATTATTCATTTTATATAATTATTTTATTAAAGATTAACTTCAAATTATTATAAATATTCTTTAAATCTTAATATTTTATATCATTTTTAAAAATTGGATTTAAAATTCCATTATTTCTTTTCTTTACAATCATATATAAAACAATTATAATTACAAACGATTTATTCCTATATATATCTATATATAATCAAATAAAAATAGAATTTCCTTTAATTACAAATATTTACAAATTATTTTGTTTATTTATATATTAATTAGATTTTATTAAATTAATATAACTTTAATATTATTTTTTAATTGTAATATTATAAAAGAATTCATAATCAAAAATCATCTTACTTTTATTAAATATATTTTCAATTAAGATTCTTCAATCTATATTATTCAAAACAAAAGATTTAATCCTTTTATATATAATTTCGATTTGTAATATATTCTTATCATTTTTGTTATAGGAATATATAATATATACTATAATATAATCCGCTATTTTATAATCGAATATAATATACAAATCCCTAATATTTCTATATACAAAGATATAATCAAAATCTTCTTTTATTTGAATAATAAATATAAGAAATAATATCATTATTAAATAATATTTCTAATTTATATATTATTTAATTATTTCTTTCCAAAATATTAGATCTTATTTATAATTTTATTATTAAAAAGTATAATAATAATAATAAGCAAAATCAAATCTTTGCTTTTTATATCAATTATGATAACAATATATTTTTATTAATATAAATATAAAATTCGAATATCGATTTATTAATATAATAAAGATTAGATTAATAATTAACAATTTTTATTTATTTATTTTATAAACTTTTATAAAAATAATAAATAATTCTAATTCGAATATTGATTTATTAATTGAAGAATTTAAAAATCGAAATTTCAAAACTTTAAGAATTCTCTTTTTTCTTTTTTTATTTATATCTTTATTAAATTTAAATTAAATAAAATATTTATTATATATTTATATATTATTAATATGATTTCTATATTTATATATAATTTTGAAATAGTGAATAAAATACTCACTTTTTATTTGAATAGTTTTAAAATCTAATATATTTATTAGATAATGGAAATGGAAATTGTAAAGTCTTTTAGGTTTATATAAAATTAATTTGGTTATAGTTATTTAATTGATTTATTTAATTATGAATTTTTCTTTTAAAATTAAATATCAATTTTTTAATATTAAAACCTTTAATAAATATTTATATAATTCAAACTATTCCACATTTTCTATTTCCTTTTTATTTTTCAATAATACAATTTGTTTTACAATCTATTTATTCATTAAATAATTTTATTATAATTCTTTATCTTTTTTAGTTATTATAATTTTCAATTTTAATTATTTCTTTAGATTTATAATTATTTTCTTATTAGAAAATGAAAATAGTATGGTATTGAATTCAATATATAAATCTTTTATTAATAGAATATTTTTTGAATAATTAAAACTTTCCTTTTTAAATATTTCAATTATATTATATTTAAAATCAAATTGTTTTCGATTCTTATTATTTTATTCAAAAACTTTAAATTCTTATTTAGAATTGAGAATTTTGAAAGCTATTTTAAATTCAAAAGGTATTAAATATCTATTAACTTGTATTTCAGATTTGAAGGGATTTATTAATCAATATATAAACTTTTCATTAATTATTTTTAATAATATATTGGGATTAATCAATTTAATTATTTTAATTAATTCATATTGAAATCTAGTTTTATATATTATAATAAAAATTATAATAAAGATAATACTTTTATAAGAATAATATTATAACAAATTGAGTTTATTAATAATCTTTTATTATATATATTGAATCTTTTCTATTCTTATAAGAATTTTTTTATTATTAATTTTTATTTGCTTTATTAATATATTAACTTTAATATAAAGATTATTTCGAATAATAATAATTATAAACATTTCTTTTAAATTATTTCTATAATCTTTTTAAATATTAATTTAATTATTGAATTCTAAGTATTTAATATATTATTCTTTTTTCGAAAATATTTGAATAACTTTATAAATCCTTATTATTATTAATATAATTTTATTCTTTATAATTATTATTATATTATATTATATATATTGAAATTATATATCTAATATATTAATTATTATAATCTAATCTTATTTTTTTTTATTATTATTAGAAATTGAAAATTAATTATTTAATAAATAATAATCTAAATCTATATTATTATTTTTATTTAATATTATAAAAAGTTTATAAAATTATATTTTATAGAAAAAATGAAAATATTTTTAAGAAAAAATATAAAAAAAAGGAATTAATAAAAAATAGAATTTAAAAAAGGTAAAAAAGATATTTTTGAAATAAGAAATTGCTAAATAAAAGATTATAATATTTTGAATTTTAAATAAAAAAAGAAAATAAAAACTTTGTTTATTTTTATAAAACTTTTCTAACTTTTTTGAATTTAAATATAATTTTTTAAATAATTTAATTATAAAGATAATAAAAGAGTATAATATAAAAAGATATATTTTTAATTCGAATAAAGAAATTCTTGATTTTTAATAAAAATAAATAAAGTTTATTATTTTATTTTATTTTAATATATAATTAATACTTTATTAATTATTTTAATATTATTGAAAAAGTATATTATATTGATAAGTTAATAATTGGGATTTTCATTATAATACAAATATTAATATTTATTAATAATATAATATTTTGATTTTTTTATATATAATCTATTATATCCTTTATTATTATAAAGCATTAAGTAATTCGCTTATTCCTTTTTAAATTTAATAATACTTTCAAAGAATTTTCAAATTTATTTTCAATAATATCTTCTATATCTTCTTCTTCTTTTCCAATTGAAATATATTCTTCTTCTTTTTTAATAAACTTTTTAAAATGAATTCCTAAATAAATTCTATCAATTAAAATTCTATTTATTTCTTTTAGAATATATATATTCTTATTTAATAAAACTTTATTTATATAATATAAATCAAATCATTAATATACAAATTTCCTTTTTTTAAATATATCGATTTTTAATTACAAATCAAATTAAAGAATTATATCCTTTATAATGATTTTCTTATTAATTATATTATTATCTTTATTAAAATATACCTTTCTATTTAAACAATATCATTTTTTATATATTATCATTTTTTTTATATCTAAATTATATATTTCTAATTAACAAAAATATAACACCAAAAAATCTTTATAAAAAGTAATCTTTTTTTAATTTAAAATTCTTTATATATTATATTATATTTCTATAAATAATATTAAATAATATTTATAAATTATATAAAATGAAATCAGATTAATTAATCAATATATAATTATTCTATTAATAAATAATATTATATTCAAATAATATAATTATTCGTTTTTATTATTTATTATCTTTACCAATCTATTAGTTATAAATCTATATCCTTATTTAATTTAATTATTTATTTTCAAATTGTAAATGAAAATCTATATCCATTTGATTCTATATTTTCTTAAGAAATATTCAATATATACTTTATTTTCAAATCCTTTGTTTATAAAAACCTTATTAAAAATTGAATATTTATAAATAATATTTCAAATAAAAACAATAATAGTTTGTAATATTATATTTCTTAATAGTTTGGTTTCGATTTAATCTAATAAATCATTTTATAAAGAAATAAGATATTTATAATTATTATTTGAAAATATATATATAATATTTAAATTGTATTTTTATTAATAAATATTTATTTATATAAAATATAGAAATTCTTTTTAAATATTAAATTATTATTTCTAATAATTAAAATAGGATTTAATAAATCGTTTAATATCTTTATATATTTTATTTCAATAATAGAATTTATATATTTTATTAAATATATTTTTAATTTCTTTATAATTATATACTTTATATAAATTATTAATTAATAATATCCTTTATTATTATTTATTAATAATCTTATAATATAATATATTACAAATTCTATTTTTATATAAATATTTCTTATATATAAAAAATCCTAAAATATACTTTTTGAATTTCGAAAATTCTTAATTTATTATATCTTCAAAATATTATAGGCTAATTAGATATTGAATAATCTTTCAACTTTTAATATTATAATTCTTATTTAATTTGTAATTTTGTAAAAAGTTTACAAAATTATATATAATAGAAATATCTTTTATATTATTAAATTGATTTATAATCTATTTATTAATATCTTTTTTTTTATTTTTTTTAAATATATTAAAGAATATAATTAATCTTTTTGAAAATCTATTAGCAATAATATAAATTATATTTTTAATATATTATATTTTAAAATTGAATAATTTAATTTATATAATTTATTGAATAATTAAAATTCCAGAAAAGTTTATTATTATTTAATTCAATTAAACAATTAAGATTTTAATATTTGTTTTTAAAACAAAATATATTTTATATAAATCGAATCTATATTTTCAAAAAGCTTTTAATATTTTTTTATATTTCTTTTTTATTATATTATAATTTTTTTCAATATTATTTTATAATTTATTTTCAAAGTGTATAATAATACATTTTTCTTTAGATTCTTATTTTAAATATATTTTTTATTTATTAAAATTTGTATTTATTTTAAAAGCAATTTATTCTATAATTATTATATTTTTATAATTTAAAAATATTAGAATTAAAAATTTAATTAAATTCTCCTTTAATAATTTCATTATTTATTTTTATTCAATTATTTATAAGAATTTAATATCCTTTTTAAATAAATAATATAATAGTTTTACTTTTTATATAAACTTTTCAATCTATATTTAATAATATATATAAATACTTAGGAATATTCGAATTTCTATTATTGATTTGAATTCTAATTAATTAAAAATCTTTTTGATTTTGGCTTTTACAAACTTTTATCTTTTTAATTCAATTATATAACTTATTATTTTCATTTCATTATAATATTATTTAAACTTTATATTAATAATATAATCTATATATTCAAAATATTTAAGAGTTTTATTAATTATTTAAATATATTCTAAAATGAATTTTTATATATTTAATATTATTTCTTTATTATTATATATCATTTTCAATTTTTTAATATTAATATTATTTAAAAAGGATATTACTATTAATAAAATCAAATCATTAAGAATTTTTATAATAATATAATAGAATTGAATTATTGAATTAATTATTCCTTAAAAAAGTATAATATATTGAAAAAGATTAAATGGAATTTGAAATATTATTAAATTTTTATTTTTAAAAATTAAAAATATTTAATTATAATTAGAAAAGAAATTGATTAATAAAACTATTATATAGTTTATAAAATTTTCTGTAAAAGTATTTATATTAGAAGGTAGATTTGTATCTCAAATTGTATATCGATTTAATTCTATTATAGTATTAATAATTTAATAAATGCCTAAGGTTTTCTTTTTTATTAAAAACTATAGATTATAATAAAACCCATTATATAATTCGAAAACTCCTTATTTTATTTTATTTTTAAATATAATAGAAACCATTTTTATTAAGGCTTTTGAAATTGGGAAATTAGAAATTTATTAAACCTTATAGAAAATAGTTCGAATTCTTTATAATAGGGCTATATTCTTTTATATTTATTTAATATATATTTAATTAAATACTAAAGCTTTTTTTCGATTGAGAAAATAGATTATTAATATATCTCTTTTTAAATTTATTAAAAGATCTCTATAATCAATTATCTTTATTCTTTTTAACATAAATCGATATTTTTTAAATTCTTTATTGAAATAGAATATAAGAAATTCTTTTTATTTTCTGGATAGCTTTTAATATAGATTTCTTAATTAATTATATTTAAATTAATTATTTTTTTTATTAAAAGGTTTTTCAATAATATTATTTAATTAATTTGAGGGGTGGATTTTTATAACTTTATTTTTATATATTATATTTATTTATTTTATATTATTATTTATAATATAAATATTGAATAATTCTTTAAAAATTTAAAAGAATATAATATGTTTTTTTTTATTTAATCTTTTTAATATATTGAAATAGAATTTTTGAAATTCAATATTAAAAAAAGTATATATTTTTATAAAATACTTTGTTTTATTATTATTATAATTTTATAAAAAGTTTATAAAATTATAAGAATTAAAAAAATTAAGAAAATTATTGATATATTATTCCTTTAATATATTAATATTTAATTTTTCGATTGTATTATTATTTAAAACTTCTACCTAGTATTTTAAATATTAGTTTGAGTTTTTCTATTATTATTTATAATTATAAAGTATTGTATATTATTCTTATATATAAAACTAATCTTTTCTATAATAAACTATAATATATTTAGTAATAGTTTATTACAAATGTTTTCTATAATATAAATATTAATTATATTTAAGATTTCTTTTAATATAATATAAATATTTTTATAAATTCCTTTTAGATTTAAAAAGTTTATATTAATGTTTATAATGATTATTTGGATTGGGTTGATGGGTAGATTAAGTTTTTTAGTTAAAATAGAATCGATTAGATTGATTATAGATTCTAAATTTGGGATTATATTGATTAAACCTAAACCGTTAATATTAATTTTAATCTTCGAAAGACTTTTTCTATTTTCATTTATAATATATATTAAATTGATATGGTTTATTTGTTTTGAAGCTTCAAATCGAAGATTAATAAGAAGTTGATTGATGGTATTAATTAAATGATTATTCAATTTTGAAGGTATAATAGAATTGCCTATTTTGATTATCTATTTTTTCTAAATTGTTAAATATTCTTTGAATATCAATTCTAAAGATATATTAATAATTAATAAGAGAATATTCTTATCAAGCTTTTTTATATTATTGAAGGTATTTGTTATAAATTTAAATATTATTTTCTTTCTTAATTTTTTTATTTTATTAATAATTCTTTTATAAATAATCTTTAGTTTATTAAGGTTTTGGATATCTATAAGTTCAATATCTAATTCAACTTTATTATAATTAAAAATATTTTTTTTAAAAGATATTAAATAAATATATTTAAGAATTTTTAAAATAAAAATAGAATTCTAATTCTTTATATTTTTGATAAATGATTTATAAACCTTATTAGAATTATATAAAAGTTAATTATATTTTCTAAATTCAAAGCTAACTATATTAATATATTCTTTTATAATAAAATTTTCTAAACTATCGATATTGAGAACTTTTATAATATATATATTTTCAATTAATTATATTTGTTTTATTTCTTTTTATAATTAATTCTATTTATTTAATTTAGTTTTCAAATTTACTATTTTAGTAAAGGAATTTTAAGTTTTATAATTATAAATAATAAATAAGGGATTCTCCTTTATATTCTTTAATTCTCAAAATAGCTTGTTATATTGATTATAATATATATATTTATAATCAATATATTTTTTGAAAATAGAATAGTTCTTTTTGAAATTGTAATTTTCTTTTCTAAAATATTAATTTTAACAAAAGTAATAATATCTCTTCTAAATAATATTAATATATTCTATATTATTATTTATATTATTTTATATATTGTTTAAGTTTAGAAAGGAATAGTATATTGATATTTGGGATTATATAATAAAAGGGATTTTATAATTCAAATAGGAATTAAATATTTATACTTTTTCTTTTATTCTTTTAAAAGCTTTCTTTTATTAAATTATTATAAAAAAGCTTTCAAATATTTTTGTGATTTATTTAATATTGTTTATTCTTGAGATGATAGAATTCTTAATTTATATTTTGATTTTCTTAAATGAAATAATAATATTGATTAAGTCTTTCAAATCTGAATCTTTTTTAAAATTGCTCACTTTAAGGATTCTAAATTAGAATTTATTATTTATATATTATATTATTTATTAAAAGACTTTATTTTATTTTATTATATCAGATTTTTTAGATTTATTTTGAATTTAGTAATATATTTATAAATAGCTTTTTTAGGGATATTTTTTAAAAAGGTTTCAAAAACCTTGTTTTTAATTAAAGCTTTATTTCTAATTAAATATTAAATAATTTAATTATATTAATATATAAAGTATATAAGTATATTAGTATTATCTTCTCTTTCCTATTTATATTTCTTAATAAAATAATAAATATAATCTTTTGAATATATTTTTTAATAAATATCATTTGTTAAGTACTTTTTGAAAAATATAGATTTGAATTTATATTTTCAATTCTAATCTTTTTATTATTATTCTTTTATAATCTTAATATTCTTTTAAAGAATTCTTTTTATTTGTAATGGAATTCGAAAACGAAAGTCTTTTTTGTTTATTTTATAATTATATTAAAATTGTTTTATATCTTTATATCATTCTATAATATTGAAATCTTAGAATTACAGCATTCCTTTTTGTCCAAGGAAAAACAATAATGAAACATTTGCTTTATTCAATTATTCCAAAATAATAATAAGTTGTATAATACTAATATATCCATTTTATAGAAACATATTAGCACTTTGCTTTTATTTAATAAACTCAGTTTTTTATTACTTCTTTATTTATTAAAAGAATAATCCTTCTTCTAAAGCTTTAAAGATATCTTTTTATTTCCAAAAATTGAATATAATAATTGGAATTGATATATTGGAAATTAAATCAAAAATTGAATTTCTTTCTTTTATTTAATTAATCTTTTTTTTTGAATTTAATGGATTCCATTTTATTTGAAATAATTTTTTTTTTCTTTTTCTAATATTTTATTTTTAATCAATTATTATAGGTTGTAATTTTAAAAAGATAATAAGATTTTATATTATTGTTTTTATATAACTTTGGAGTTTTTTATTCTTCTTTATAATTTTATAAAAAGTTTATAAAATTATAAAGAGATTTATTATATTTATAATAATCAATATTTCATTACTTTTTCAATATATTGATATTAGATTTTCTCTAATTTGTAATTTCCTACTTTTCTAAATTTTTGGAATAGTTTTTAATTAAGGAAGTATCTTTGCTTTTTATTTTCCTTTTATTATTGAATAAGAGAGAATTCATTTTTATATTATTAGTAAATATTTATTAAATAATTACTAATCCATTTTTATTCTAATTATATATAATCAAAATTCTATAAGAATTTTTTAGCTTTATAGATTTTTGAATTTTTATCTTGTTTATTCTAGTATTTTTTTATCTATATAATTTATAAATTGAAAAAGCAAAAATTCTCCTTTGATTTTCAAATAATATTAATATTTTCATAGGAGATTATTTCGTTTAAGATAATTATAATATATTCTTTTAATATTATGATAAATATGAATATAATAATAAAGTTTTTCTATTTCTTTTTATTTTTATATTAAAAAGTTATATATCGATTTTGAGTTTTTAAGAAAATAATATTTCCTTTATTATAATAATTACAAATTATAATACTATATTATTTATAAATATTCCAATACTTTTATTATCTCAATTTATTTATTGCATTTAATAATCACTTGCTTTTTAAAAACAATTCAAAAGTTTAAATTTATATATAGCTATTTGACTTTTCAACATTTTCTTTTCTATATAAATTACTAATATAAAAAAATAAAAGATAATAATAATTATATAAGAAAAGCTTTTGTATATATTAAATATAAAGCAAATAATTATATATAATAAAAATAAAATGAATTGCTATATTGTAATAGTGAAATAAGAAAGACAATAAGAGTTAAGTATTCAATTCTTTAGGAGATAATTTTTGAAAATGGAAAATTCGATAATATTTTTAGATTTATAGAAGTGAGGTTATAAATATTAAATGTTGGTAATACGTGATCCTAAAGTCACGTGTTTTCACTCTCACAATACTTCCATTTAACAAATTCAATTTCTTATCAAAAACATAATGAAAAAATTTTAGATTTTCGAAAAAATAAACATCCCCCCAATCCTTAATTAACTAAAAAAAATTCGATCATTAATAAACAACCAACAATATCAAAAAGATCAAAATAAAGAACTTGATATAAATCTAATTAAAAATATTTTATCAATAAAGAGAGTTTGAAAGTGAGATAACCTTTCAAGCTCTCTTATTATATAAAACTAATCACTTATATATATATATAACAACTTGATACTTTAATACATATTATATTATATTATGTATCTAAAAAAAATCATTTATTAAATTTTTAATAAAAGAACTAGAATATTCTTAGTAAAATTCAAAGAAAATTTTATAATATAGATGAAATTGTTTTGAAAAAAAAAAGTATTAATTTTAAATAGAAAGTACTAAAAAACAATGTATATAAAAGTATTAAAAATGTATTATTTATTTATACAATAACAATAAGTATTTCCATAATTATTATAGAACATAGTACAATATTATAAAAATACTTAAAATCCTAATAATCTAATTAATCACAAGAATTCCTGTTAAACAATGAAACCTTTTTTGGCTGTCCAGGTGATAGAATCTATTATAGAAATTTAAAAAAACAAAGAAACTAATTACTTTACAATTTTATAATACAAAAATAATTCAATGAAATTTGAGAGATATGAGAGTAATTTAGTGTTTAATTTAATAGTTATTACTTTATAATTTTAAATAAGTAGGAAAAAAATTGGTTTCTTTAATCACTTTTTTTGTAATTCAAAATCTACTTCCTATACACAACTGGCTAGCTTTTGAAATAGAATACCATTAAATATATAGAATCTATTATTATAAACAGATTCAATAATAAACAGTACCTAGCAAAAGGTAAATTTTATAATGAGTGGTGAGAGGATAGATTTAGATCTCATGATAAGTGATGGAAAAGTAGAATCTAACTTTAAAAAAATGGAATTTATTTACTTAAATATTGATCCTATTAGGCATAGAATTTATAATCATAAATCTTATTCTAAAAACTAAAAAATACAAGAGCAAATTCTTTTTCACTTTTAGAGTATACCTAAATAAGAATGATTTACTGAAAATAATAATAAGATATTAATAATATATTAACGTAGTTTGTCATCGAATAAACCATACCTATCATCAAGTATACCATTTTAAATATATGCAAAATTTGTTTATACATATATAAATATGCACTTTCTTTATTTTTTGATATGAGATAATTTTGAATAATAAATATTTAATTTTTTATGATAAATTTGATTTAATATAATAGTTATTATCAAAATAGTTTTTTTCATAACAAAAATGGTAACAATTTCGACTTTTTTTGAATATCATAGAAATATTTATGTAGAAACTAGATTCAAAAGAAGTGTTATTGTTATTATTATTTAATATTCTTTTTATTTGAAGAAATAATGATTAATTGTCAAAATGTAAATACTAGAAAAGACTAATTTTAATATATTTTGAAGTGCTCCGCTCAATGATAAGGTCCACTCGATGTTAAATCACGTTATAACTACCTAGGTAATAGTAAATTACTCTCATGCCCCCCGGATTACTAGAATATTTTTTACTCCAAAATCGAAAAATAGTGTGTTTTTATGTCTTATAGATTCTATACCAAATTTTGTTTTTAAAAACTGAATTCCGTTCTTTCATCACAAAATCTATTCTCCTATTATTATGAATTCTATCTTTGAACTATCATTCATTATAGAACTTATCTTTTCGTTGTTTACCATGAAATTTGTCTTTTTATTGTTGTTTAATGTAAATTCTGTCTATTCTATCATTGAAATAATTTACAGTGATAGATTTTAAAAATTGAGTTCTGATCTATTTAAAGAGCTAGCTAATTATACACAAAATGTAGTAAATATTCAATAAGAATTGTGAAAAGGGGAAATCTTTTTTACTATTTGCTTAGAATTACCATACCTATAATAGTTAGTGAATTGAATTTATATATTATAGTCACTCACTTTCCTATTATCGAATTTACACATTCTATCATGAATTCTGACATAAAATCTATACAGAATCTGTTATAAAACCTAAAGAACCTTGGAACATAAAAGCAAATCAAGCATCAGTTATTAGGGCATAAAAGCAATTAAATTGTATTTGAGAAGCACAAGAGTAATTTGTCGTATAATCAAATAACGGTTACATAGTTAAATAGTTGAATTTATTCTGTTTTTCTGATTGTGATTTTTGTTTGGATTCTTTTTCCAATTTAACTTCAATTTAACTTCCCAACTCAGAAAACGCTTGAATCAGATATGCCTCATATTCTAATATGGCCAACTTCAATTATCTTTTGGAATATATCTTAGGGTTACCTAGGTAACTTCTTTCATGCATTGATCAAAATATTATACTTATAGAAATAAATGATTATATAACGTCATGATTCAGTTCAACTTCGCTTAATCGAATAAATTTATGAGAATTTAGTAGTTTGAATTTCAAAATCTACCACGTTATTTTTTAAAGATTTTTATATTATAAACAATTTTTTCATATTTACTATAATATAATACAATAATGACTTCGTATGCCATTATTCCATGTGTTAATATCCTAATTAGTATATAATAAGACCGAATAGTATTATTTCATTATATCACTACTAAATTCGTAAACTGGCAGATTTTTAATTTAACATACAGTTCTAAAACAATCCTTGAAATTAACAAAAACGAATATAATAATTATTTATTAAAATTTGAGAAATTGAATTATATAGATTTTGAGATGAATTTTAAAATATGTTTTAATTTCATATTGAATTTATTCAGGCTTTGATTATGGAAAATAAATAGAAAAGATCCATTGTAATTAAGTTACACAAATTTCTATTTCAATAAATAAAATCTCAATTTTTATTTTAAATTTTTGAAACTTATATTGATTGATCTCTTAACTTTCAATTATTGTTTATTTAATTTTTTTCTAGTTAAATTTATTAAAATTACATATCAGGTTGAGAGACTTCTCATTATTATAATTACTATTTCAATCTAAAAATATTGATTCATATAATAGGTTGAGTAGTAATATATAGAATAATAATGTCTGAGGTTATTATTGAAAATAACATTGATTCTATTGTTTATTAAATCAAATCTGAATATTAATCTTTTATTTAAATTGATATCTATGGTTCCTAACCCTAAGTATTTAATAAACATATTTTACTTATATAATCAGAAAATTTTCTGAGACTTAAAAATCTACATTAAAAGATTTAGAAGCAGATGAAGTAGTAGTAGGTAGTAGTAGTAGTAGTAGTAGTAGTATTAATTTTTGTCTAGCAGATATAGGTTTGAAACCTATATCCCAAAATATTTTGAGAGATACCTAGGTATGGAGAAACACTACCTAGGTAAATTATAGGATTTAAATTAAAATAACTAAATGATTGCAAAAATCTTTTTTAATATAGAGTAAATTCTAAAAAGTATTTTGAACACAACTCTTCTATTCTTTTCGAGGTAGATATATATAAAATCAAAGTAATATTTGCTTTTATCATGAAAAAAAAATCAAGTAATATATTCTAGTATTACTAAAAAACCAAAAATGTAAAGGAATAACTATTCTCGACCAGAAAATATAAAAAGTAAATGGAAAATGAAAACTACCTAGGTATTTAATTTAATTATTACCAATACAAAGATCAAAAAAAAATGAAATAATAGGAAACATGAAAACAAATATAGTATCTAAATAATCAATATATCAACATAATATAGTGCCTTATCAAAAACAAATACTGATATGAAAGTCAATAAGAATAAGCAATTTTATCAACTCAAATAGTTTCTATAATAATAATAAAATACCTTTGACTTTTTTTTTTAAAATTGTAATTAAAGGAACAAATAATTAAAGAAACATTTTATTTTGAACACAATTAGTTCGATATAGTATATAATAAAAAAACAATTTTATCCCATTTATAAAAGTGTTTGAAATTGATACTTATATAATGAAACTTCTTATAACACCTAGGTAGATCTTTACAACAAGGTCTGATAATTAATAAACTATGTGATCAATATTATGAAAAATTTGAATTTAAAAAGAACCCAGATTTTACACACAAGATTTTATTTATAATAATTACCTAGGTATTAAAAGTTTCAAATTATGTTTGAGCTATCAGGTTTATTAAACATTATAATAAAGCTTTTTTAGCTTATTATCAATATCACTAATTATAAATTATAGATTAAATTCAAAATCAAGAGCTTCACATAATACACCGATATCAACAAATACATCAATAACCTTATTACTCTTAATATTTAAATAGTTTGATGATTATTTGATATAGATATTATATATCTATATAAAAATTGTGAAAAGAATTCCATTACATCATTCACGATATATCAAATCATTAATATACCATTTATATATAATCAAATTTAGTATAATTTAATAATTACTAATGTTCTAATTATATACTGAAAGCCTTACTATACACGAACAGCTTTATTATTGAATATACAAGAAATTTTATTAATAAACTTTAGATTACAAATTATGTATCATTTATTTTAATACATAATTTAATTATATCTGATATATTAGTTTCTATTTGAAAAAATTACAATTTTTCTATTTAAAAAAATCACCTATTACTTTTTAAATTCCTCTATGACAATTTCTTAATTAAGTCTTAGAGTAAAATCGATATAATATTTATTGATAAAACATATTAATCGGAGTTCCGACTTAAGAATCATAAGAAGCCAAAGCAACCAAATTATTAGATTTCAAGTTGAAGAATCCATTTCCCTTCTTATTATACTGTTCAATCATTATTAAGAAGAAATAGTTTAATTAATGAATAAAATATGAATCACAATTTAATTTCTCTCAAAATAACCCCCCCGGAAGAGTAAATGTATATTTCCAAAAAAATTCAACGAAATTAAAATAGTTGTTTAGATTAATAGCACTCCTTATATTATAATAATAAACCTAACATATCTTTCAATACTGATATTTATTACTATATCTACCTAGGTACCTAGCCTACCTGTCTTATACAATTCAATCTGAAAATCTTAGGTTTTATATATACTATATTTCAATATTGTTAAAAAAATAGAGAGAAATATATAACCAGATAATAACAATCTTATACGATAAAAAAACTAGTGAATCATTAAAGATTTTTAATTAAGCTTCAAATATAAAATATAATATTTTAAACATTTAAGATTTATAACTCTTTCTGTAATGTTTTTATAAACTATTGGCTTCCTATTGAATTATCTCTACCTAGACAATTGTTATACAATTAATTATGAATCAATCTCATTTACTATAGTGATAGAAATAATAATAAGATTATGAATCAATCTCATTTACTATAGTGATAGAAATAATAATAAGATCCTTATTAATAAATAATACATTCGAAATTAAAATTACTTTCTTTCTTGAACAAATGATCTACTTCTACCTAGGTAATTTCTCTAATACAAAAAAGATTTGATTTTTGTATTTTCATTTATAACACTTTTGACTTCTACAATGAAGGTGGTGATATTATTTATAGATAAATCGAAAGCTCTTTATATGTAAATATTATTAACATAATTGAATATTCTATATATTTTTTTTAATTGGATATCATATACCAAAAACCATTAAAAGGAAAACCGTTAAAATATATCATACCTATATTATTTTGTACTTAAATTTTGTATAGTTTTCGAGGTGCATTTTAATTAATCTATTAATGAAAAATGAACTTTTAAATTTGAACAAAAATAAAGCCTATTTTTATTATAATTGTAAGTATTTATAATAACGAAACCTACAATCATTTTGCAAGAGAAAGCATCATTGTATTGAAAGCTACCTAGGTAAGAATATTCCAACTAAATATTATTGATTATACTCTTCAAATAATAATATATTCCAATCCTTTAGATGTAATAAAAAAATATAATAGATCTTTAGGAACAAACAAAGAATCTATCTTTCTTATTTTTTTTATAGAAATACCTATAATCATTCTTAAAAACTTGTAACTTTTTTAAAAATAAAGAAGAATAGTGATTATTATATTGCTTCTACGGAATTTTTATTATTGATTTTTAAGATATTTTAAAAAGTTATATAATATAATTTATCATTGAGCGGACTATATTATCAAACGGATAACTTTCACTTCAATTTATATTTTCGATTTTAATATACAGTTTATTGATTATTTAATATAAAACTTATTAAAAACAATAAAACTAAATCTTCAAAAGGCTTTTCAAGTATATAATATTTTTTATATGACTTTTGTTTATAAAACAAATAATTCGATTTTATATTCTGAAATTCAAACAAATTAATATAAATTTATAAAATTAAAAGAAAAGATTATTGTTGAATGTATTTTAATGTAAATTTGAAAATCTTTTTATTTAAATATAAAAGAATATACAATACTTCAGTAACTATTTACAGTATTATAATCAATTCCTTCATTTTTATTACCTAGGTACAGCAATAATTAAGAGAAAAGTTTATTCGGAAAAAGAGGATTTTGAAACTTGTTATATTGAATGTGAATGTTAATCTTCTATTAAAATAAGATTTGTTTCAATTTGATAAACATCTTTTAAATATAATCAAGTTACTATAATTGCCCATGTGAAATATTTTTCTATTCACATAATTACATACGTAGGTACGTAGTAAGTTCTATTAATATCTCTTTTATTATATTTATCTTTAATCAATATAAACATCAGATATATCTTGTTATTGATATCTTCATTCAAATTCAACCTTCATTATTATTTATAGTCTTGAATAAAAGATTTCGAATATATTATACTATATCTGTAGTTTTATACGTGATACGTAATACATAATATAAATATAAATATTTATTCCTGAAACGTTCTTGAAATGTTTGAGAATTATTCAATTTTGTTTTTAATTGGAAATCATCATATATCTTATACATCTTATTCCAAATTCTTATATAAACCTTACTTGTCAAACTTTCTACTATTAAATATAATGTTTGAATTATACAAAATCTACTAAAAGTTTTTACAGCCTAGATTGAACTTGAGTAACTCTTATGCATCAAGGGACGTATTAGTTTAATAAAAATTAATTCAACATGTTTTCAATATCACATTTAATGTTAATCTTAAATTTTAAGAAAAGATATTAGCGATAGAAATGATACGTGAATTACGGTACCTAGGTGATTGGTTAGATGTTTTTTAAACGGGCGGCAAATGAAGATTGGAGCTCTTAACTACCTAGATACCTAGGTAGGTATGTTATAATACTGTGGATTCGTAGAAACAAACAAAAGTAAGTTGAAATATTTTACATAATTATATAGATATCTATAAAAGCAGGCTATTTCTATAATCAACTATTCATAAAATTTCTTCTGATTGATTATAAATAACTTATTAATGCTAGACCAGGATTGTTTTAACCAAGAAAGAGGGTAGTTGAAAGAAAACCCTACAAAAATCTTTCAGTTTAATATCTAGGTATTTATACAAAAAAAAATGATTCGGTTAATTTGAAGCCTGATTCAAATAATATAGTTACCTACCTAGGTAGTCTAAATCTTTATATAATATCCTTGATGTTATAATATACTACATATATTTTTCAATAAAAGTATTTGAACTACCCTATCAAGTTAGTTTGAATTAAAAGGAATTTTTTATTTATTTATATAATAAACTAAACACTTTCTAACAATATAACTTTGCAATATAAATTTCAAAATTAGAAGTTATATAGAGAATTGAAATTCTATTTTATTATTAATTCTAAGATTTATATGATTAGATTAACAAAGTATGTATCAAATATAGTGGGACTTTTATCAATAGAATTGTTTTAGTATTCAAAGCTTTCATGATAAAATAATATAATTGATGATTTAAAACATGAGTATAACTCACTTGATTATATTATGCTACATGAATTAAAAAACATAAAATAATGAAAATCACAAATTATAACTTTACTATTAATTCATATAACATATTATGAAAAATCTAAAAATCAGATAATGAGAAGAACGAATGAATCGACTTTGTCTATGAGCTTCTATTGAACTTCTTCTTAAATCTCTATAATAATAATCATATTATACTCTCGCAAAAGGCAAGGGATCTAAAGTCTGGTAAGTTCCCGGTATATAAAAGCTAGATCAAAATCTGAATTGAAATCTGAATTAGAATCAAAATGTATATATAAAGCTTTATTGATAGAAAGTTAAATAAGAATATAAAGAAGGTATTACTGTATTAGCTTTAATGAATTTAGTGAATCTATCAAACTCAATAAATCTATTAAATACATTAGGAAAGAAAAAGATACTAAGAATAACAAGAATTTACCTACTTACACAAAAATTTTGGAGGGTAAAGATTCAATATTTGTATATAATGAATGCCCTTTATGAATCTACACTCCCTTTATTAGAATCTATTAATCGAGAATTAAATTATCGATATTCCTAAAAGTCTGAAAGTTATATCAATTCTTCTTGTCGAATTTTTATTTTTCGAAGGTTTGATTACCTTTTTGTTAATCTCTTCAGAATTTTCATATATTATAAGATTGATCTTAGTAGTTGAGAAATGAGTAATATATAATAAAAACAAAGAAGTAATAAAAAAGAGACAAAAAGAAATCTCTAAATACAAAAGAAGAATTTTTACAATTTTTAGAATTTAGAATTTATCTTAAAACAAGATTTATACTACCTATTGAAATCCCTTTGTTACTCTAGCCATCGTGTATTTACACTAAATAAAATGAAAGGATTATATACATAAGAGCGGTGATTATGAATGAATAATGTTTTTAAAACATATAATAAAACTACCTATCTAGGTATCTAGGTGTATCATTGTAAGATCAAGGATTTAGAATTATTGATAAAAGAAATCCTTTTTTTCTTTATATTTTTTTGAGTTCTTTGATGAACAATGTAATATTGCAATTTCTTAACTCAGCACATTTTTATATTCTTTCGGAGATTTCCCCAAACTTAAAGTAACATTACGACTGTTACTACTACTTGGGTACTATATAAAAACTTAATTTATTTACTATTTTAAACACAAATATAAGTAAGAATACTACCAAGTAAAACAATCATTTTTCAATTTTTATTTCTTTTCAATTTTTCAATACTTCTAATTTAATAGATCTAATGGGTCTGAGAAATATGTATAAAACTAAAATTTAAATTCAAGCATAACGAGGATCGGGGGCTTGGGGGCTGACCTTCATGAATTAAAATTGGATTTGGATTTAGAATCACAATATACATATGTTATTCGTACTACTCGTCAGGAAAAAAAGAATTTGAAGTCTACGTATTCTTAGGATCTCAAAATCATTATAATCATCTATAAGAAAAGTTTTTCTCGAATTCACACTCTGAAAATTCTTTTTCCACAGTAGCTAATATTATAAACAAATTACTTTGCTGTATTTGTTCATCTAAATAATATTAAAGAGAAATATCTCGGAAAATTCTCTATGTCGTATAACTTATACAAATATCATGTTTATCAAGTACAACAACTAATCTAGTAGATGTATTTATCCTTACTTGATTCTGGAGTAATAGAGCTCTATTTAATTAATAAATTATATCCTCTAGATTACAATCTCATAATACTATCATTTCATTAATTAATATTAGCTTAACGAAAGTCTTAAGAATTAATCTAAAAATTAGTAGAATCTTAAGAAACCATATTATTTCAACATTTTTTATAGTCGTTATTTAACATTTATTATTTTGAGAAAAATGAATGTCTAGGTAAAACATTTTTAATTCTCTGTATAGTTTTTCACACGTTCTTCTCCTCCTTGATAAATATTCAGTTTTTGATCTAATATATGTTCTTTAAATACAAACTATATAGAATTTGTTATAAATAACTTTCGTTTTTAAGTATGAAATATAGTAATATTCACAAAAAATCATTCAAACATTATTTTATAATTGAAAAGTTGTAAATTTATATATTTGATATATTCACTATCATCTTCTGTATAAATATCAATCCCGAGGTGTTTACAAAATAATTTGATAATTTTGATACATAATATTAATAGTAAAGTTTTTAATATTCTTATACAACGCATAGACTGCTCTGATGCTATGAGTCAATAAACTAGGGGACAGTTTATAAGAACATCATTGTTATTTCATTGAGTCACTTTATTTTATTATCTAGTTATATAAGAACTGACTATTTTAATTAACTTATAAGTTACCTAGGTAATATAACATGTTGCCATCAATTCGTATTATTCCACAATCAAAGTAATCAAACAATGTAGCTATTCTCCGTAACAGGAGATAAGTTAAGATCCTTTCAAGAAATAAGTGTATCTAGATAGATATAATTAGTTCTTAAAAGTAAATGAAAGATTCGTTTTTCTTATTGGTCTTCGATAGTATAGTAAGTAGTCTTAGCAAACTTCTAGATTTATAGGCAAAGACTAAGAACAAGGCATCTATTATATAGATTATGAGAGTGTATTTTATTATTGTTCGACACATTTCGATATAATGCGCTATAAATGAAGTATTAAAATCTTCAAAACCATTTGATTTAAAAATCTCAAGTGACTACCTATGTAATTAAACTTCATCTTTAATTGAATTTTGTATAGTATTGTTAGATTAATACTCTCAAAATTATAACTATTAAAATAAAATAGATCGAAAAATATGTATGATAGCTATAGATGATAGATAAAATGAAATTAAAATACATTTATTTATTAAATTATTTAATAATTTGATTTTTTTTGATTTTTTTTATATAATTTCTATCATGAATGATTTCGACAATTGTAATAATATTTGAAAAACTTTGAATCAAATAATCAACATTTCTGAAATTTTGAACGGATTCATGACTTTATGATGTTATTCAAATTGAAAACAAAAGTAAAAAAGAAGTTTTATTATTGTGCTATACCTATAAACTCTAAATCAGGTTTTGATACAGACTCAAAATTTTGTCATAGCTTTCAAATTCAATATAAAGAATGATTTTTTAACTCAAAATATACATACCTAGATATACAGTGTTTTATTTCATTTTGAAGTGAGTATTTAAGTGAGCCGTATAAAGTTTTATTTAGATTTTTATTTGCGGTCTGTATTAGATTCTCGATTGAAGTTTCTCTCTATTTTCGTTCTAAGTATGATTTAGCTTTTTACTTCGTTTTTGATTTAGATTCTGATTTTATTTTTATTTTTAAATAGCTTTGAATTTTCTAGTATTCAGGATTTATAATGTTTCCAATATTCTTATTCAAGTCTAAAACAAAATATAAGCAACTCCCTAGGTAATAAAGATTTGTAGCAATTTAAATTTAGAGTTCAAAATGTTATAAAACTTACCATATTTGAATAGACATATAGATTAATTTATTAAGGAATCTTGGATTTTTAGATAACTTTATAAACAATTCTTCTTTCAAATTTTAATACAAATACAAATACATTTATGAAACTGAAGGAATAGTAGAAATAACTACAAAAGTCATTAAAGAACATATGATATGTATTGAAAAACAAATCTTTGAGATTTTCTTGTATAAAAATTTGAATTAAAATTCTAAATAATAGAAGCTATTCCACATAATTTTGATACAGAGAGATAAATTTGTTGAATAAAATAAACAATTTTTATTTCAAATTTAAATTTGCGAAGAATTCATCTAAATTTTTTGACATAGATTTTCTGAAATTGAAATGCAATATTAATTGTTTCATTCAGAAATATTCATACTAAAAAAGAATTGCTTAACATGAATGACGTTTTCTGTTTAATGGAATAACATTTTTAATGCATTTTCCATGACATTTTAACAAAGATAGCATTTTATCAACAAAAAGATTACCTAGATACGATTTATATTGGACTTCACAATAAACTCATATTGAATTTCGTAATTAATTTCGATTTTCACGGCTATAACCCTATATATCACTATTTAATATATTGATATGCTGATTAATCCCTAGCATGTAGGATTTAAAACACGATTCACAACTAAAAGCTGATTGACCGAGAAAAATTATGGATGCTCTATATGGGAACCTTGGAATACAAAAAAAGAAATAAGGAATTTTTTATTTTTAGACTTAATAGAAGAGAATAAGAGAAGAAATTTGAAAGATAATCAGAAACGAGATTTAGGAAAAAGAATTAGAGAAATATTTGTAAGAAGATTTACAAAATTTATTAGATTTATTAGATTTGATCGCGCCTTCGGCGCCTTTATACGAGGCGAGAGGCTAGCGAAGCTTATAGAATATTATTATTATCATCATTATTAAAAGTTCAGGGTTGGATATACCTCACTTACCTAGGTAAGCTTGTATACAGACTATTACTTCAAAAAGCTTATACTAGGTAATCTCCGAATAGTTTCAAAAATCATATTCTAATAAAACATAAAAATACCTATAAATCTTATTTATTTATAGAATATTAAAAGTTATACAACATAAATGTAAATGTAGATTATAAACGATGTTAAAAGCGATGCAAAGACTGCTAAGAAAGCTGTTATTATTTTTAACTACGAAGAGCTGAGAAAAAGCTTGTATATAATGAAATAAAATAGTATTGTTTCGTAATATTGTTACTAGGCTTAAAGGTTAGTAGTTTTTTAACCTAACATATAACTTGAACTAAAATTGGAAAAATAAAAGAAGAGTAATATAATCATCAACTAGAGGTTAAGAAATTGAATACCTAGGTAATTTTTGTTTTTAGAATTTCAAATGAATATTAAAATTCATATCAATTTAATTTAAATCCCAATTGCACGAAATTAATCTTAAAAAGAAAATCTTGTAATTAAATCAATTAGGTTTCTAATCTACCTAGGTAATATATGAAAGTTTCAATCTGAAATTGAAAATTTTCAGTGGCATATTAACAAATTTTTTGGGTTTTAATCGATAATTATATAACTTTCGTTTTTGACTTCCAAGGTTTTTAGTTTTCTTGAAGTTGAACTTTAGATCAAAAACTTGCTTAGCAATACGATCTTTAATTCAGATTGAGAAAATTGATTCAAGTGATAGATTAGATAATGTAGTTTATCAGTGGGTCGGCCATATCAGTGGATCGGCCACTTTTACCTCGAATTATTATTCTATATTCAATATGCGTTTTCTTTATAATTAATTGTAGAAAATCATTTTAAAGAAGTATATATAATTTTAATTATTCAAGTTATTAAATTAAATAAAAAATTATTAATTTAAAAAGTAGTTCAGCTTTATTATATATTTTGAATTATATTGAATAATAGAATTCAAAGTAAATCTAATATAATTGAAATTCGATCAAAAAGTTATAATTTGATTGAATTAGAAGAGAAGGTATTTATTCAATATATTTTTGATATAAACTTGAAAGGTTTTTTATTTAAATTTAAAAATATAAAAGATATAGTAAATTATATTTTTAAATTAAAGAATATAAAATGTATTGGAAAGTTTTGAATATATTGATTTATAAAATATTGAATTGAATTAAAGATATATTTTAATTATATTTATGATTTTCAAAAAGCTTTTTGTAAGGATTTTAAGTTTATTGAAAAATGATTTCGATTAATTATAAATATGTAAATGAAATATAATATTTTAAATAAAGATTTTTATAATTTTAATAAAATAGATTTTATAATAGAAATTATATATATAATAATAATTATTATTAATATTAAAAAATATAATAGAAATAAATTTATTTAATTAGATAATTGAGAATAAATTATAGTAATAATATATAAGAATAGAAAGAATGAAATTATTTTTTTATTTCTAATAATTTAAAAATAAATTTATTTTTTTAATTAATATATTGAAATCAATCTTTTTATAGAATAGATTATTAAATTTATATTTAATAAATAAATAAATAATGAAATAGATTTAGAATAATTGAAATATTTTAATAAATATATTAAAAATTGAAGAAAGAATAAATATTAAATATTAATATTGAACAAATATAAAAATTATAAATCAATAGCTTTTTAAATATATTGTAAAAAAAATGATATTATATATTTATATTTATTATTATATTGAAATTATTTAATTTAATTATTTGATATTGATTATTTTAATAATTTAAAATATTTATATAATAATTAAATTAATAAATTTATTAAGATATATATCAATTATATTTTGAAAATTAAATTTTTTATGATTTTTAAAATTATATATAAAAAATCAATTACTTTTTAAAATATAAAATTAGAATTTTGAAAAATAAATTTAATTTTATTTAATTTTAAAATTATACTTTCGAAATTAGATATTCGAATTTGTATATTTATCTCCCCCTTTTTCAATTTAAATTAATAAATCTCTCAAACTTTTTGTAATTCAATTAAAGTTTTTTTTTAATTAATATTAATTAAATCTTGAATAATTTATTATTAATTAAATTTTTTTATATTTATATTTAAAATTATATTAATTTTAATTAAAAATATAAAAAGATTAATTTATAAAAATATATTTTTAAATATAGAGAATTATATATTTTGAATAATAAATAAAATATTAAATAAATATTAATATATAAAAAAAATTTAATTATATTAAGGAGAAATATTTATTAAATAAAAGACTTTTGATATATTATTTTAATAAAAGATTGATATTTAGATTTAATATAATAAATATTAAAAAAGAAGAAATTTTAATAAGAAAGTATTTTTTAATTGATATTATAATAAATATAGAAAAACAAATTATAATATAAGAATCTATTAAAATAATATAATAGATTTTAAATTATTAAATTCTTAATAGTTTTAATCAATTGATTTAATTATTATTAAATAATATAATTTTAAAATAATAATTCGAAATAAAAGTAATTGATTTATTGATATAACTGATTTATTAATAAACTATATTATTAATATATTATAATATAATATATTAAATAATTATTATTAATATTAATATTAGATTTATTTAATTGAATATAAATTAAATAGTTTTTGATATTGCTTTTTTAATTATAAAAAAATATAAATATAAATAAAAAATGTAAAGCTTTAGAATTCTAAGTTTTTATTTATTAATTCAATATCGAAATAGCTTATTTTATTCAATTTAATTTTAGTTATGATAAAATTATTTCTGTTGATTCATAATAGATCAGCAAATATCTCAAATTCCAAATAAATACATTTCTCATGAAAATAAATGTTCTTTCTGTGATTATTTTAATAAATAATAATTTGTTTTTATATTATTAGAAGCTATTCTTTTAATTTTTTTATTAAAAAAAATTGATGTAAATTTGCTGTCATATCATTTGAATTTGGATTATATTAGACTCTATGATGGATTTTGAATTTTCTACTTTTTAAATGCTTGATTGGAGTTCTCAATTGCTAATTTCATTTAGAAAACCTAAAAACATTTTTTACAGGATTTAAATAATATTTTCTCGAAGAAAGTCTAAATTGTAATTTTATACTTACAATCCTATATGTTAATCTCAAGTAATAGACTTGAAGTATACTAGATTTTAAATAGTACGAAAGTAAATTCAAGTCTGTTCTGGCACTTTAAGAATAATTCAATTTACTTTTAGTGACGCGAGAGTAATTTATCGTATAATTCCTGATAATCTGTTATGTAGAGTGAAGAGCAATCTATAAGCGACTTGACTGAAAAAATTTACTTGCAATATGAAGAAATTATTTTAATTGTTAGATAAAACTGAATATTTGGCATACAACAGATTAGTAAATTCTACGAACACAAGTTACTATATGAGACAGATATAAACACAAATACAAAAATACATAGATTAATATAATACTCATTATATCGATTCATTTTTACACTATAACTAAATTAGTTGAATTACTCTGACATTACGAAAATCAATTTGTAATTATTTTCATATTATTAAGGTTCTGAAAGAGCTTGAATATACAGTTTTTTAACTATAATATATAACATTCAATTAAGTGTATTTGATTTTGAAATTCAAAGTGTATGATTTAAAATCAGAATTATAGGTTAAGTATATAGAATTTGTAATTGAGCGCTGGAACTTATACCTAGGTAATGAGAAACTAGAATATAGAATTGAATTTAGCCTATTGAACTTAATGTCTATTTATAAGAACTAAAATATATATAAACCTCAGTAATTCACGAGTAATATTTGGATTTTCAGTGGTATATGGTGAATTCCTGTTTATTTTAATATCAATAATATTTTTCAATGATATCATTGCTTATAGTTAATACTTATAAATGAGTTCTCAAAAAAGGATTTGATAATTGAAAAATAAAATTTTATAAAAAACAAAGAAAGAAAGCTATTTAATCAAATGATCACATTTTTTCATTATATTTAAATAAAACAAAATAAAAATTCCTGGAATATTTATTAAATGTAATAATGTATGATTTCCTTTCAAATAATATTGCTTAATTGATTTATACTTTCTCATTTAAATTATCTATTATGTTATATTTATTAATAAGATCTCTAAAATATAGATTAATAGGCTTTGTGGAAGATTTTTTCTTATAAGAAATCTGATACACTTTAAATATTACCAAGAATGGTCCATTTTGATAATTAATAATAAGAAGTTGGAATGATAATAATCGACTCTTGAAGAGGTTAATTAGTTCCTGATAGAGGAAAGCAAATATTAATGGGAAACAAATTGTCACAATGAGAGTTTCACAGCATTTTTCTCTAAAATCAATAGAATAAACAATTTGTTTTTAAAACTTCAATTCTTAATTAACAATCATAAGATTTTAGATTATTATAAGAATAAAGTATAAATCGTAGTATCAAGACTCTTATCATTCAAGTATACGAATTTTAATAATATTCAGTATATTTTTCGTTTCAATAGATATAAGAATGTTAAGAAATGAGCTGGTTTCTGAAAACATTTACTTTCTCTAACAAGGAAATAATCATCGGCCACTTGATGACCCGGTTATGAATTTATGATTTTTTTGTTTAAAAAAATACAAAAACATGCATACGTAATTATAATCTATCGGATATTTGAACATATACGTTCTGCTTTTGATGGTATATTCAAAATATGTTAATGTTGATATTTTACCGTTACTAATTTGAGGGAACTTATTATCAAAAGGTATGAAAAACTTAGAAGCTTTGAAATAATCAAGGAATATAGAACGTTACGTACACAAGAGAATACTGCTCTATATAATGAATAGATTTTATAAAAACTACTTGAAATATCATTCTAATATTATATGCGAGTTTATGGACGGATTTCTAGAATATTAATGGATTACAAATAAAGAGGAGAAAAACATTTTAAAACGAAGGGAATATTACCTATAATTTAATGAAATTGTATAATTTAAATACTTTTTAGCTACCTATCTATGTACAGATACATTATAGATACTTAAAGTTGAACTACTATTCGATGTGAAGAGTCTAAAAATAAGAATAAAATTTTATGTCATCTTTCAAATGTTTTCATTACCTAGGTGCCTAGACACAGCAACTTCAGGAAAATTCGCGCAAAATTGATTCTTCAAATAAACTCAATAACTTTCATAAATGATTTTAAATGTTTATTTCAATATATCTCTTTCAAAGCTTATTATTCTTATAAACAATTAATTATATTAGATAACAAAAAAGGATTTATAATATGAAAAGAATTATTACTAATTGAATTATCAAATAAAGGAATCAATCTTTATATATTGAATATTATTAGTAAGTTTTATATTTATGAAATCAAAATCAATCGAATTTAATTATAAAATTATCTTATAGTTTTATTTTTTTAAATTAATATTATATATAGAATTGAAATTGAATATTTTTTTAAATCAATTTCTATATCAAATTAAACGAATATTGTAACTTTTAATTTTTTGATTTCAAAATCTCTTTCTATTGAATTAAAAATAAATAAAAATAATATATATATATATTTTTTTTGATATTTTAATCAATTTTTCTTAATTTTGAAGTCCTCTAGTTATATTTTAAATAAGATGAGTTTTGATGTAAAAAGGCCATTCGCGTAAACTTAATGTATAGTATTGTATGTAGGGTTCGTTCGAACCGATTTTTATATTTTGAGAAATATTTCAAAGGGCAAGTGTATTGATATCTACTCTTATAAATAAAGCTAAAACATTCGAAATAATATTGGAATATCTTTAGAAAAATATGAAACATATTAATTTAGCTGTAATTCAGGATAAAGGGTTTACAAATATATTCATTGGCTTATTAGTATGAAATAGTTACTATTGCTAATCATATAGTAATATCCCAAGTATGCGCCGTTTTAATATATTAGACTTAATGCACCACACCCAACACACCTATCAAAATATGTTAGATTCAACACTGCATTCGTTAAGTACAATATTAAATCTATCATGTCTAGTATATTGGCTCTAATATGAAAAGAGATCTACACAGGTAGTCTATCTAGCATAAGTATGTGACCCTTGACGCTCATGTAATAGAAATATACTATGTTCATTGGGTGTAGATAGTTTTTTTTCCAAACATAATATCAGGTACTTACTTTTAAAAAAATTTAAAAGATCAAACACAAATAAACCATTCTATTATATAACACGTATACATTTAAAATGACACATTAAATAGATTTATTAATACTTCATGTATCAATATTTGAAAAAGAATTTGAATACCCGGATTGCTAAATTTTAATGAGATTTAGTTAATAACATTGATATAACACTATCACAACATCAAACCTGGTGGGCGAAGATTCTATATCTATATATGATACCATTTACGAATCTATAATTCTTTTATTGGTATCTATAAAGCTAGTATTAGTTTATTAATTTTTCTAATAACTCATACCTAGATAGTTTATATAATCTTTTTTTGAACTATTATTTTGTAAAGGTTTGCTAGGTATTTTTTTGAATCTCTTTCATATTCTTATATAATATAAGATTTATTTTATCAGCTGAGAATGAATAATGTATAATAGAAAGAAAGATTAAGAAGAGGATAGAAAGGAATCTTTTGAATATGTAAGAATGAATTTTTTGAATATTCAGAATCTATCATTTATAGAAATACTGGGCTAGAGATTTAGGATTTATTGAAGAAAGGTTCAGATTATTTAAAACCTTTTGTTATCCAAATTATTATATTTATTGTGAATAGGGAAAAATAATTATATAGATAATAATTGTGGTTATGTATGTAAAATAATGATAAATTTATATATAATAAAGCTTAAAATACTTTCTAAAATGTATAATAGAATCATAATATTAACTAGATATAAAATTAGGTATTTAGGCTTACCTCTTAAAGAATCCTTTATTCCTATTTAAATTTTAAATTCTTTAATAAATCGTATATTATTAGATATAATTCTTTAGCTTAATATATCTTTATACCTGCCTTTTAAAAGGTCTCCCACAAATGTAAATTAATACTATTACTACTACTACTATTATTATTACAAAATCAAATCTTTAATTTAAAATAAATCCAAAAGCGTCCGCTTTTATATCATTATATAATTCGTAATGAATTATATTTCAGATATAATTTATTGATTCTATTATTAAATAAACTATAGAAAATAATAAAAGTTACAAAAATGTATATAAATTTGGAAAATCTATAGAACAAGATATTAAATCTTTATTGGATTTTTAAAAGCATGCAAATAGATTTGTAAAAGCTTTTCAATCTTTTCCTTTTAAATCAACTAATAAATCTTTAATGTTCTAGGATATAAGAAAGTTAATACATATATTAAATTTTGAGTAGATATATTATTGATTATTTAAAGATTCGCTGTTTAAATCTTTCAATAAGCTCTCGAGCATTTACTTGGTCAAAAAAGGTTGAGAGGTGGGTCTAAGTAAATACTAAATTAAAAAAAATTTATTCGATTGTATTTTAATTAGGAATTGAGTTTTGAGATAACAATCAATCAAATTTAATTAAAAAAATATAAGTATTGTAATAATAATGACATATATGATAATAATTAGCATAATCAAATAATCAAAGTTGAATTTGTTAGTTTGAAGAATTAAACTTTAATTCATTATTATATAAACAATCTAAATCCTATTTTGAAGACCTTTCAAGAAAAAAAACTAATAATCTATTTTTTAGAGTTTAATAATGATAATTTAAGTGTTAGAATTAATCTATGTTTGTAACGCTTAAATAAAAATGAAATACGATATTACAATTAATTGATTTCTTCAAATTCATGGAATTAAAGGATTTATATTCAAGTTAATCTATTGATTATTTTATAATTATAATATTGTTAATAATTCAAATCATTTAGTTAAAAAAATTTCTATGGTATTTATGCAGTAGTTGTTTATTCATTGACAGGAAGATATTAATGAATAGAAATGATTCTTTTCTTTCGAAAAAAAGTCGCTGATATTTTTAAATCAATTTGTGAAGAAAAGTTGTACTAGTATAAAGCTGAAATAATATCTGTTGAACCAGAAATTTTTGAACAATAATAACAATTAAAAAATAGGTTTTCTGGCTTTGTTATAGAAACTATGAATACCTAGGTGTGAATTCAATAGTTGTAACTATATCGTATTTTCTTTATAACTACCTACCTAGGTAACTTTGACTCTAAGTTCAATTAGGTCATTATTCAAACAATCGAAATGATCCACTTTTAAAAAGTGGACACATTTCTTGTTAAAATATTTTAAAATGATACATTTTAAAAGAGTTATTATCTGTCAAAACAATATAAATGTAGAAATATCATTGAACTCATGAATTGATTGTTTAAAAGTATTTGAAAAACACATCAGCGCTACTGAATCATTGCGATTTAAATTTGATATTGAAAATATTATAAATTTCAAAATCGTGAATTGAAATGAGACATACGTAACGAATTAAAATGTAAGATTGTTAGTGATAATAATAACAGTTTATCAAAAAAATGCTGGTTAATGAGATGAAACTCTTATATGACTTATTTATGTCATTTATATGTTAATATAGATATGAATAATTCTTGTATAGTAAATATAAATAAGTAATTGATTTATGTTGTTGTTGATTTTTAAAATTAAAATATGAGTAATCAATTGGTCTTTTTCTGAAAATATGTAGAGTTTGTAATTGATAATAGGTACCCAGGTAGCTATAATGATAATAACATCTTATGATATTCTATAAATCTTCATTAATAATATATCTAAAAATTATATTACAAAACCTTTCTCAAAGTTGATATAAAGTAATGGATTAATAAAAGAGATTTATATTTCAATGCTTTCTTGATGTTGTATTAAAAAAGAAACTAAATAAAAAACTAGTTATGAAACTAAATAAGAAACTAAATAGGAAATTACTATTCTATTGTTCTACTATAAATCTAATAAGTCTAATAGTAATGATAAAATTAAAACTCGAGCATAGCGAGGACCGGGGGTTTGGAGGCTGGCTCTTAAACATATATTATATTAGTTAGATACTAGAATTAAAAATAGAATTAAAATTAAAATTGAAATTAAAAGTAAATATTATATATAAGATCTCATATTAGAATAAAACTAGCCATTGGAGAAAAAGAATTTGAAGTCTACGAATTCGTAAGGTTTCAAAACTATTATCATGATTAAAAAGAAAAAAGAAAAAAAAAACTTCTACGGATACGTAGTCTGAAAATTCTTTTTTCCCGGCGGCTAGTATACATAATCTGCTATCTATATCTAATAATTATAATATCTTCAAGATTGATTATGTTATTCTCAAAAATGTTTATATTATATAGATTTTAATCTTTTACAAAGATATTGGGTTTCAAATTAGTATTACAAATAACATAGTATTTGAAAGCTTTTAATTTATTTTATATAGTATCACTTTTTTTTTCAATTTAATCAATATAGTTTCGTTAGAAAAATGACTAATATTTCTTCAATATTATGTTATATTATAATATTAACAGAGTCAAAATTCATTGTGATTAAGAAATTCATTTGGATTAGATTTCATTAGATGACAATGTTATTTATATATATATTCTACGGTCCTTGTGAATAACAAAATCATTAAGAGGATAAATCTCTAATAAGAAAATCATTGTTATCTAAGTAATTTCGTAATCCATTTTAGATACATATATAAAAACTACTTTTTCTGATTAACTCTTAAGCTGATCTGATATATTACTATTTACTCTTATTATTTATTATTAAAATAATTTTGAATGACTTAGTTATTGTTGTAACTAACAAAGTCAAAATTCATCATATTGAACTTGAAATTCTGAATATGTTAATAATATTATTTTAAGATAAAAAATTACAAATTAGGTTTACATTTTTTTTCATTAATATATTAATATATTTATTTATATAGAAAGTTTAAACTTTCAAACTTTGTTATATATGTATTATTATAATAATTTCGAAGTTTAGAAAAGAGCTTTTTTCTGGTTTTTCTAATTCGAAGAAAATTAACTGAGAAATCTTAAATTGAATAAAACAATTCTCAATATTTTAATACATGAATTGGTATTTATTTTAATTACTTTTGAAATATATATAATCATTTAATATAAAATTTCTTATTCTTTTATTGTTTTAGTAATTACAATAAACTATAATACTAATTCTGTATTCTATAATAGATTTTTATATACAGATTTTTATTTCGAATAATAATTTTATAACTAGGTAAAAAAGTCTTCGTTTAATTATTATTAAGTATTGTTTTTCTTGATTTATTATATTTTGTTTCTTTTTGTTTATAATTAAATCAAGTAATTATGATTTGAAATTAAAATTGGAGTTATATTACAATTTTTTTAACAGATATAAATAAGCTGAGAATATTTCAAATTAGTTTGAAAATTGTGATTTAATTTGTTATCATTATCACTTTTTAGACTAATCTATATACATCTATTAAATTTTATAGGAAAAAGATTTTAATTAGTAAATTGAATATTTTTTAAAATTTTTAGATATGAATAATATTCATTCTATACTTTAGTTTTACACTTCAAAATCCTTTCTTTTTATCAATAAAATATAAAAGATAATAAAGAATTTTGTTAATGATAAATTTAATATGTAAATAATATAAAAGTCTTATAAAAGAGAATAAATTGAAATAAATAAATTCAATAAAATCAGGAAAAAAAAGAAAAAAAAGGAACTTAAGACAATCAATTTGAGAAAGATTTTATAATAAAATCAATATTATTTACAAGAATGTTAAAAATATTCTTATTAATTTACTAGTCATTATCAATTAGTTGAATTTAATAAAATTAAATGAAATACTCACAGACTTTAATACCTATATAAGAAGACAAAGAGAAATTATACACATAAATTCAGTTTTACTTAGGAACTAATATATGAATAAAATAATTTCCTTCAGATTTATAATTTTTAATTTTTAATTATATATAAGTATATAAATTCCTAAATATAAGTTTAAGTTAAAGATATTATTAAAGAAAACCAATCAAAAATGCTAGAAAAACTAATCATAAGTTTTATCTTTGTGATTTTTTAAATCAACAATAAATCGAAAGTCTTATTTTTAAATAAAAAGTACTTAATATCATATAATAAAAGCGTTAAATATAAAGAATTCTCCTTTTTTTAAAAAAAATTCTGTTATTACAAATTTGTTACTTTTTTTTCTTTTAATTTTTCACTTTTTTATAGAATTTTGTAATCACCTGTGTATATTTATACAGGAATCATGAAATATACTTATTATGCGCCTATAACCCATGTAACAGAATCTCTACAAAAACTAGATGTTCTGATATGAATCTTAATATTAGATATTTGATTCAATTAAGTTAATAAATTTCTTTTACATAAATAATAATATTATTCTTCTAGTCTTCTATAATAAAAAGTAATCTTAATTATTTTAAATCATTTTTATTGAGTAATTATATAATATTAAAATTGAAATTTCTCAAAAATTCTAACTTATAAAATTTTTCCTATACAAAATAAACAATTCTTTATAAGACAAACTAAATTTCAATTTTAACTTCTTACATGAGAAATTATTTGATTTTTCATATTATATTATGATATAACAGGGTTATGAAAAATTGAATAAATGGCGATTTTAGTTGAAAAAGTGTTTTATGTATGATAAGTAAGGATCAGAACTCTTTTAATCAAGTTATAAATTGTAATAGTTGTGGCCATAGCTCGTGGCACCCTTAGCAAAAACATGTTACGAAACATCTATGTCGGACCGACATCAGGCCGACTATTTATTCGATACAGAGTTTTCATATCATATATAACTTCACTTTCGAAAGGATTGAAAGGGTTTAATGAAAAGTCTTATACTATCCTATACCCTATTATACGCTAGTTATTATTTTACATTGATTCTAACAATTCTTTTCATTCAACCCTTTTAGAGTAAACCGTCGATTAGTTTTCGAGAATAACTTCAAAAGCTTTAAAAACTTCAAATCTTATTTAAATTGTGATATGTTTATAATATATCTATGATATATTATCAATACATAATTGATCTTATTTAGATTATCGAACTAATCTCTATTTTCATAAAATTGAATTAAAAAAATGTTAAGACAAGAAACTTTTTATATATTGAACTTTTTAGAGTATTTACACAGTATTTTTGTAATATATTATCAATATCCTTTCGAAAATTGAATAAAAGTTAAAAAAGGATTAAAAAGGATACTGAGAAAAAGAATTTCTTTTTTTTTTGAAAAGCGAATCCTATTTTAGACAATGTTTGTAAAATATTAGTAATGTTTTTTCTTATAAATTCTATTAAGAAAATAGAAATAATACTTTGGGCTTTTTATATACAGAAAAGCTTAATTAGTTATTATATAGTTGATCAAATCTACTAATTGAGATTGATTACAAATAATCGATACTGTATCGAATAACTTATGTTTAGTGAAAAACAAAAATAGTGTTCATATTGAAATTGTTTATCTATAAATATAAATAAACTATTTTTAAAAATTTTAAGTTTCTTTAGACTTTTTCTAATCTTTCGGATTTCAGATTTCTTTTCAGATTTCAAGGATTCAATGGAAAGCTAATGAAGCTTTATATTTTATAGGATTTTATAGGATTTTACGGGATTTTTAGAATTTCGTATCTAGCTAGTTCAATGCTAGTGGAGTGCTATCGATTTCTAATTTTTTATCATTTACAGAATTTCAAGCTTTCAGGATTTCCAAACTTTTTTATAGCTTTTACAACTTTCGAAAACGAAAGCCCAAAAAAGGGAAAGCAATCTTATCGATTTATTTTTCAATTTTCGAATCTTCGAATTAAGTATTTTCAATTATGTCAAATACAATTCATTGTTTTATCAATATTTGAATAATATTAATGAAATAAGAGAAAGGGATTGATTTTATTAAATTTTAGAAATTGAGAATAGAATTTTAACTTTTAATATTCTTATACTATAATATAACTCCTTTAAAGCTATAAAAGAATTGAGCATTATAAAATGAAAATGTAGATATTATAATAGATTTATTGTCATAAGATTTAATAAAACTTCAAACGTATATCGATATAATAAAGAGAATCTATCAAACAAGTTTTGAAGCTTTCGATTTTTTAAAATTTTCAAATTCTTTTGCAATTCTTATAATTTTCGAAAACGAAAACTTTAAAAAAAGGGTTCTATCATAGGATACCAATATAGAATCGATATAAAATCGATTATTTATTCGATACAAAGTCTTCGTATTATATATAACTTTATTTTCAAAAGTATTGAAAGGATTTAATAAAAAGTCTTATACTTTCCTATACTCTATTATATTCTAATCATTACCTTGCATTGATTCTAACAAAATATATTAAAAACCATCATTTATTCAACTTTTCAACCACTTGCAAATTTGATATAATATCAATCAATTTTTAGAAATTTTAGTGAAAATGAATCAAAGTTATCTAAAAATTAAAATCACTTTAAAAAATGAATGAAATATTTTTTTAAAAATTTTCGATTGAGATATAAAGATTTTAAATTGAAAATTTCAAAACTTTTAGAAATATTGATTATTCTGTATGGTAAAAGTATTATATATCAAAATTTTCTGAAATTTTCAGTTTTGAGGTTTTGTATAATTTATTTTTTCTAAATTATTATTTAGTAAATTAAATTATATCAAATTTTGAAATTTATGATATAATAGTTCAAAAAATCATCTAATATTTAATTTTGTACAATAAAACATCATTTTTGTAGGGATTTAATTACGAATTAATAAAGGGTGCTACGAGTTATGGCTACAACTCTTATTAATATTTTTTATTTATTGATAGTAAGTTTATTATAAAACACTGTAAATTCAATATTAAAATTGAATACACAAAAAATATAAGAAAAATATTTTATAGAATCTTTATAATTAGTTATTAATATATAAAAAGTTTAACAATGTTACAATAAAAGAAAAAGAAAAACATTTTGAAAAAAAAAGAATATTAAAGATATATAATATATGATTGTTGAATCGTCATTAGTGGCTTTTAAAAAAATCTTTATTTTATATTTGAAGAGATTATATAGTAATAAAACTATTCATCAATGTAAATAAAATTAATTCTTTTTAATAACTAAAATATGTTTTAATATGAAAAACAAAAGGCATAAATATAAATAAGAAAAAAGAAAAAGAAAATCAACGAAAAAATATGTATTATTCAACATTCAATGAATAATATATATTTCAAGAGCTTAATTATAATGTTAATAAATATAAATTAGGTATTGTTCTATTTTTATAATAAAGTAACGTGTAAAAGAAATTCAAAAATTCAATTTCTAATATTAAAATCTTAAAAATAATGAGAACACTGTAAAATAATACTTGAAATTGAGTATCATATTAAAAGAAACATAATAATCGAATTAGAAATAATAATTGAATAATATAAGTATCAATAAAGAGATACTAGAATTAAATGAAACATATTTTGATATTATTAATATTAAAGTTATAATACTTCTACTATCAAATAAAACTTATATCACAATTCTATAATGCATGTATTATTTGTATTCCCCATTTGGAATATCAACATGGTAAATATACTTTAATTCATTTTCATTGTCGTATATTGATTAATAATTAATATAAATCTTATATCAAAATTAATGAGACACCTAGGTAGGTATCATGAATATTCAAATGGTTTTTTCTATTCGAATAAAAAAGACAGTAAATTAATTGATTAGATTTTTCTCGAATAGATTTAAATAATGATATTATAATTAGGCCTATTTCTCGAAGCCTTATTCATAATCAATTTCCATAGAGACAATTTTAAAACCAACGAGAAAACCCAAATGCTCTTCAATTCAAAATCACAATCTAAATTTGTATATTATAATAATAATTAATATAACAATTAATATAACAATTAATATGACAGTCAAACTTATGAATATTACATATGATATTTAACCTTATTCAAAAAATTATAAACTTGAACTTTGAAACTTTTTATTTCATTACACATGTTATAGTTATTGTAATATTCTTCACTGCCTTAAATAGTAAGTGATTGTTTATTATATATCTCATATTTAGAACATATTTTACAAGAAAGTTCAGAATAGATATGAACACTATTAATATTAATATCTGCTAAGGTGTCAACATTGGAATTCTCTGCTTAATGAGCAGTTGTTGATGAAGTAGATCATTTGGATTTCTTAAATTTTATTTTACATTCACATTTATTCTTTAATATAAAATCCAATTAATCTCATTTCTATGTCATAATTCACACTGATTTTATGTCTTCGCCCTTTTTTTAGATTGTAAAAAATCGAAGTTTGAAACTACAATTTCTTGATAGGTGAAAAACAACTTTAATTGGGTAATATATGTACACATGTATTGATACGATACTAATCAAATAATAACATCTATTTTCAACCAATGAAATAAGAATATAACTTTCTCAATAAATGTTATAATTGGGAATATAACGATTGAGCGATTTAACGAAATTTACTATATAACATAATAAAAATTATGAATTCAATCATCAGAAGTTTGATATATTTATATTTGTATTTATATGAATTTCTTTGATTGTAATATATTTCATCTGGAAATATACCTAGGTACAAATGTTATAACTGTAAACAAATTCATTAACTCGTCTGTAAACTTTTTGATTTTTGTGAAATTTTCTTTTTAAATTAGTTCAGGATGAATATTCGATTTCAAGATTACATTTTCCAGAAAAAAACTTAGATTTGTTTATCAAAACTAAAAGTTGAATGATACTGACAAAACATTTCAAATTCCGACATTATAAGAATATTTTTATTGGATTTAGGTATATAACATTCTTAAATATGCTAATAATCAAAATATTATAAGAAAGCTCTTCTCAATATCTTATAGCTCAAAAGAACTACAAATTCACTAATACTTTCTACAATGACTTTTATATCTCTTAGGATCTATAATTATATTCATACTATATACCTTTTGAGATTCTAGAAATTTGAAGGACTTAGTATGATATTATTTTTTAATTCAAAAGTTGAAATCTTTTAGAAATCTTATAGATTATCTATGACATATTGAAATGAGTTTAAGATTTTTGAAAAATAATTTATATATAAAAGCTGTCAACAACTTAATAATAGATAGACTATTTGAAATGTTTTTGAAATTGAAATCAATATTTCTTAATAAGATCAAAATAACACTCTTTTAAAAAGAAATTCATTACTTAGGTATACATAAAACTAAATTATTTTTTATTTATAAACATTGATAAGTTGAAAGTTTATTACACATATTATTGTCTATAATTCAAAGCAACTTATTATACCAAATTAATACTAATATATAACCTTTCTTGTTTTATTATCTTAATATATTATAATAAGTTATTTTCATACTACGAGAAGTTCAAACCATTATTCTTATAGTATTGAAACTGATATATCTTTATATTTAGAATACATAGATTCTAGCTTTAACAAATCAAATTCTATTGTAGGTAGTCATTTTACTAAACTATATTTTATTTTAGATCCTAATTTCATAATATAGATTTCGACTTTTAATTATATCTAATCTTAGATTCTATTGATATCTAAAATTGACAAGTTGTATTAAAAACTAAATTTGGTTATTATTCATTTTCGAAAAGATTTATATGATACTTTGAATCCCAACTCTCAATTATAAGATTCATAATTATAATTCTAGATTCAAATTTTTATTTCAAATCCTCATTTAGAATTTATAGAATCTATGTTAGTGTTTGAATAACGTAAAACAAGCTCAGATCAGTTGTACTAGTATAAAAGTAATTAAATTTATTTATAATGTATATTAAGAAATCTTCGATTTATTGTATGAAAATAGGTATTCATGATATCATAAGAAGTCTTATATTAAAAAGATATCATTCTTCAAATAAGATTTCTTATATAGTAAAAGCCCCGAATATCATTATTTCATATATTGAAATCTCAAATATCAGATTTATAACTAGAATGATTTCAATTAGTATTTTGTAATGTTCAGTAATCTTTTAATATAATATTAAATCTTTTAGGAATTACTGAAACCAAAAAAAAGAGATATGATCATTAATTAGAAATCAAATAATTCAATAACCTCATTTGTTTTCGAATATTTCAGAAATTAAAATTAAAATTTAATATAATAATGTTCTGTTTTACTGTATACTAATTGGGATATCAATATATAGAATGATAATATTCAGAGGTTTTATCGTCGTTTATATTATTACAATAATTATTAGATATTTATAATGAAAACTCAAATCTTGAAGGTTATATTTTGATTCAAATCAAATTCAGACATTATATTTTTTATTTCACTATAATCTAACTAAATCACTACTTTTTATTTTTATTCTGCTCTTTAATTCTATTCAAATTTACTAGTCAGATTCTGATTTACAAAAATATCTAAATCAGATATATCTCAAACATTAATATTCGTACCTCCAATTATATTTTTCTAAATTTATCTCAAACATTAATATTCGTACCTCCAATTATATTTTTCTAAATTTATCTCAATTGATCTTTTCGAATTTCAATCGATTTATTCTATCATTGTTCTAGGATTCAATCTAAATTTAAATATAGATCTTGAAATTCCTCAATTAATTTAATTTAATTATAAAATCTTTAACTATTTCATTAATTCATTTAACGTTGTGCACTCCATTTAATTATAATGTTAATTATGCTAATCTATCTGAAGTAGAAAAATTTTGTTTTAATATTGATATATTATTTATAATTAATTGGAAGGAGTTATATACATGTATACATATATTTGACAAAAAATGACCTGATTACAGAGAGTTTTGATTATGTAAAACTATGTTCTAATTTACTTTCTTTCGCTCGCTTCTGCGAATTCATTAATATATTAAAAACAAATTATAAGATATCACAAAGATTTCTCGTATATTCTATCCAAAAACACATTAGAAATTTAAATGAATCCTTAAATAACATAAGTATCTAAAAAGACACTTTATTATATATAATTTTGTAATGTAATATAATATTATTATATGTACAATTAAAACATTTTTGTAAAATAAAGCAAGTTCTAATGTATATTGTATAAATCCTAGTACTAAAATTCAATAAGTATTTAAGGTTATAATTGACAAATTTTAAAACATGAGGCAAAATAATATAATAAATATCTTTTTATATAAGATATTTGAATATAAAAATACCTAAATAGGAATATATAAAAATAATAAGATTCAGATATTATTTTAGTTTTGATTAGTGTTTAAGTTTCAAAAATAATTAATAAAAGCGGAAGAGCAATTTTGAAAAGACAGGAGATTTTTTCTCGACAAGAAATAAATAATTGTGAAGATATAAAATAAGAGATTATTGTTGACTTACAGGCTCAAGGTTATTAGAGCTTCAGTATAAGATTCTTAAAACCTTCGCTCACCGTTTCATATTCAGCTTAAATCCAGCTGAGATTTACGTTCTTTTCTATAGCTCATTGGTCAGCTCAGTAGTTTTAGGAATCAATCAATTTATGCTTTTTGAACACCACAGAACCTAATGACAACTTATCTAAACGCTCTGTCAGCAAATCCAACAAGTAATAATTAGACGATTGCCAACTGGCTTCACAACGAACCTCTTTTGAACAACTCGTAGCCTTTTATTAATTCCGGGTACCGGCTGTATTATTACTTGCAGGACAATTATTCAAACCTTGGAAAAGGCTTTGAAGCGATTAGTTGTCTTTTAGCGATTACATAGATTTCCTTCGACATTAATTTTGGGCCAAAAAATATTCCGGCAAGAAGGAATATTTTTGGAGATGGCGAATTAAGAATCCCTTCATAAAACTGGGGATTATATTACATATTATGCGAACAAACCTCGAATCAAAAAGTTTTTCTGGAAATTAATGCATTTGACGGAGCGCTGAGAGGACTTCTGTTAATGGTAATCATATTTATATGGTGACTTTTTTCCTTTTGTTAGGTTTTGCTTGCGGTAAAATTTTGGTGAAATCTTTTTGTCGAGATTTCGATGAGCAACCCACTTACCGGTACTGTATTGCGAATCAAGCACAATTGACGAATTGGATACATGTAAATATCATTCCTGGCGCTGGAGTATGCCCATTCTTTTGTGGGGGATACTCATTGGGTGGGGTGTTGCATTAAGAAACATTAGATGGAGTGGATGGGCGGGAGAGGGATGGAAAGATTATTATGGGGCTCATGTTTTTTCGTGTTTTTAGAAGGGGATGTGGGTCAAAACGTTCGGAATTGGTGTTTGAAAAGGAGGAAATGGAGGGGATAAAAGGAGAGGAAGAAAGAGGTTTTCTTGAGTTATGCAACATGCCATGCCATGACATCCCTGCCATTCACGAATTTTCTCCTTTTGCTTTTTTATCGCTTACTTGTTTCTTTTGACCTTCTCCATAAACGTCTCTTTTGGGTTACACACATATATATTGTTATTATTATGAAAGAGAAAAGAAGGTTTCGGCGTTTTGCATAGTACTTGGCTGTTCCTCAGAAAATCTAGCTACCTACCCCTGACGTTCTCGCTGAGTTCAGATTCGTCTTTCATGACTTATTCAGACTTACATATATATACAGTCTTCTTCTCGGTCATCGATTGAATTTGCTCACTGAAAACAGCAAAATGAAATAGAAAGTGTAGGCAGAGTTGCTTGGAGGATCGAGGCGTGTAAAAAGGCCCTGGAGGGCTGGAGAATCCGGAAAGGAATATAGGATTCTACAGTTTCTTATATATACCTCTTTTATGATGGAATTCAGTATTCTCATGTCTATACTGTTTGTCTAAGTAGATGAGGAGTGGGGAGGGGAGAGTCACTAGAGTGAGAGGAGTTTTATTCGGCGGCTTAATCTCCCAAGGTGGTCTATATAAAGAGTGGCGGCGACGATGATACTCCTATGGCTATTTGGCATGTTTGGATACAGAGGTTTCCGCATTCCGAAGTTTTCTTGTCGCTGCGCTCCTGCCTTCTATGAGCGGTGATTAGATTAAGAATGAGGTTTCCGGGCTTTCTGGTAGCTAAATTTGTATATACTTAGTTTCGAAGAGCTCCCACAATCTTCAACTACCCCACGTCGTTGAATAATAGTTAAACAAATTTTCGGCCGAAAGAGGACAAGCAGATGATATTACCTACTATCCCTTGGATCACTCCACCTATCCGACTTACGCTCCTCCCACAGCCGTGCTAATATTTCTTTGCCACCTGTCTCCCCGAGTCGCACCGCATCCCACATAATATATCCCCAGTGGCGGATCCCGTCTTCCAGATAACCTCCATATCTATTGCTATATGTTCCTTGCCATAATATTGTCCAGGCCAGCGGCGGACATAGCTCCTTATCTCCTTCGAAGGGGAGCGGGTCACGCCGAAGCTCTTTTTGGTCCCGATATGAAGGATGCTTTCGGCGCCGGTCCTGTTGTGTCCACTCATCAAGGACATCAGTGCCTTCACTCTCCAGAAATTCACCGAGTGGCAAACATATGTGCTCTTGCATCGCCCACACGCGTTGATCGTGATCTCGGGTTATCAACACACGATGTAATATCTTGAGACCAAGAGAGATGGTACCCATCAGATAAGCATCGTCGTCTAAATCGAATGCCCCAGTGGGAGTTGGCGGCCTCCCTTGATCATCAAACTTTGGGTTATTGGCATCCAGATCCCAATGAATTTCCTTGAATATTTGTGTATACATCTCCTTGCTGAAGGTGTAAAGACAGAGTATCTCCTCGATCTCCCAAGGCTCAAACAAACAGAGGAACATTGTCAGGATATCAACAGATTTGAAATTTAATCCTTGGAAGAACCACTGCGAGCTATCTGCATTTTTGCCAAAGAGATTACAGCAGAGCTGGAAGCGATACAGGGCGCGCTGGAGTCGCATTTCTTCTGTCTTGCTCAGCGGCGTGATGCTTCGTGTGTTTTTGGTCTCATCAGCGAGGTTGGTCAGCGCCCAGTCAGTATATTGCCGTGCGAGTGGCTTGATAATAGTAGAGTGGAACGCAGCAATCTGTGAAATATTGGAAAGTCAGTAGTTATCTAAATGAGCGTATCTCAGAACACCAAAAGAGTAACTAAGAGTGAGAATACGCCAGCCGACACGTGAGAGTAACGGTTAAATGGCTGAAAGTTACTTACCTCCACGATCTCGCTCTCAATAAGGCCTTCACTGAAGATTGAATACTCGGTTGAAGAGCGTCGATCCTGGTAGAATTGGAGGAAGTGAATGACTTTATCATGTGTTCGCGCGTCAGAAAAGTCAATTAAGCCAGTGCGATAAACTGCGCAAGCGTCAATGATGCTGCTGCTGCTGCTGTGCAACGATATCTCCACACATGTACAAAGCAGAAACCTGCGATCAAGTAGGTACTGCTGGTGGAAGACGGGAGATGCGTGAACCAAAGCGCTTAGGTCTTCAAGTTGTAATCTAGATAGAAGATTACGCCGGACTTCACTTGGGAGCTTTTCTAGAGGCGCATTGACCTGAGTATTGCTGACTGGTTCTGGTTCTGGTAGCACTGGTGATAGTAATGGTGATGAAAATGAGGTTGTAGGCGTTGTCTTTGTATTCTTGGGAAGCAGTATATCGCTAGCCGTCATTGCTTTTGATGCTTCCGCTGCTGATTTGGGTGTGGGCTTGGATGTGGATGTATCGGCTTGTAGTGAAAGAGTTGGGTTTGTAATTTGTTTCATTTTAGACATTCTACGTTACTTTTCCTCCCAGAAATTGGCCCTGTATAAGAAAATTAAAAATAAAGAAAGAACTGTGTGTAAGTTTTGGCAGGAAGGTAAGAAGACATCGAATGGTAAATGGTGAATGTGGGTGAAGTTAGCCGGCCGTTGGTCGTGGATTGTTGGCTTTGATTGTTGGATGATATGTGGGGCTACTCTAGCAAACCCACGTGATTAGTTTGATATCATGTGATAACCTTATTGTGATCTACCAGAAGAGTTCGCTTAAATATACGACATACTACCAAAAAGCAGCCAGAAGGAGAAAAAGAGAGCGTGTAATTGATGCAAGCGCATCGGCCGATGTTGCTTTGAGTTTGTATTGCTTCTACTCCTTGTATTGTACGAAGTTGTACTTATCACGTAAAGACTGACACGTAAAGATTATCACGCAAATACTAGCGCGTAAAGCCTATCACGTGCAGACTAACACGTAAAGACCTAGGACTAACACGTAAAGACCTAGGACTATCACGTAAAGACCTAGGACTATCACGTAAAGACCTAGGACTATCACGTAAAGACCTAGGACTATCACGTACGGAGTTTCCAAACTCCCATCCTAATTCTTTCTCGTCATCATTCTATTCTTCGAATATATGCATTTATTCTATTCCATTTCTCTTGGATTTTGACTAGGGGGCGACGGTGAGGTCAAATTTGTAGTAGGAATAGTTCCAAAGTTTAATAAATTTATAGCTTTGCCCTATCCTCCCCCTTTTATCCTATCCTCTCCTATTTTCCCAGTTAAAGAATTCCGTCCTATTCTCAAGTCGAATTGAAGATAGGATTGGAGTTTTGAAGCGCTGAGATTCACGTAACTTTAGAGACCAAACGAGGCTATTCGAGGCCGCGGTCTCAATCCTGAAGTGTCAAATAACCTCACTTCTTCTCTAACAGGTGTAAATCATGCCATTGACTTGGAGGCTTTCTCGGCCTCGTCCTTTTGAAGGAGCCATCAGGAGTTGTCGTCTGAAAATGGAAGTGTCTATGAGCCTGCTATTGACCTGAAGGCTCTATTGGGTTGACTTTGTTGGATCGAATTTTTGGTATAAATGATTCAGATTTACCAAGATGTCTTTCTATCTTCAGTCTCTCATCAACCTCAATAACAACTACTACACAATTGTATTTTATCACAAATCTTGCTTATCCTCTTTCTGATTACCAAATACCTCTTCTGCTCATTTTATACCCCCTCAGTTTTTTACCTCAATTCTTTTCAGTATGTGCAAAAAGTGTGGACATACTAATTGCCGACTTGTCTCAAGCAGCAAGGCCTCCTCATCCAAGAGAAGTAGCTCCGGAAATAGATCGGATGGATCAGAAAAATCAGACAAATCAAAAAGTTCGGAAAAGTCAGGAACTTCGGGAAAGTCAGCAAATTCGAAATCTTCAGTCAAGACAGCTAGCTCTGGACTATCGCAATTAACGACTTTAGCCCAAACAATCAGTGAGGACCTTAGACAAGCATCCGAAGCCTTAGAAACTCTTGTTAATAACTGGAAGATTGATAACGAGAACTTAACGAAATACACACCGGACTATGACTCTTCCAAATGGACCAAACAAATGCGTCAAAAGCACAATGATTACCACAAATATGATGATAACCGAAAGAAAAGTATGGGGGATTTCAAGAATCATTACAAAAACCATTGCAAAAATGATCCTACTTCCGATGACTTTAAAACGCTCCGAGCGCTGGCTATCAAATGGGCCGACGATGCGTTAACGTATGCTATCCACATGCTCTCGTGCAACTAACAATCAATTACGTGGAAAATATGCTGATAAGTTTTCTTCTTTAGTGTGGCCGAGGCACGATTGCAATTCTCAATGGAAAATAAAGCCGCATACAAAGATCACAAAGCAATGAAAGGACATCTTGATCAAATAGAAAATATGATCAATAGTGCTAAGAACGCTCTGTCACGTCAAAAGCAAACCAAGGCTACTATTTTAAAAATGAGTATGAATATGCTGGCATCTTAAAACTGTATAAGTATCGCTAACTAATTCAAATGTAGCTGCATAAGCGAGTGATAGCCGTCAAGTTAAAGATAGCGGTAAATGGTATGAGTATTCTCTCTTCTTGAGGCTGCATGAGCATAGCTAATGAAATTCAAACATAGAGTTTTCCAGGAACAAGAGAGAAAACGATCACATTTTCGCAACAACAATCACCAGAGTGTAGCTGAAGAGGATCTAACTCCTCATTGTTATTGGGATAGTATGCTTTGATAGTATGGTGTTTTGGTTATCAGGGTTTGTTTGTTATATTTGATTTTATCGGGTTTTGATTTATTGGATTTGTTTAGACTGCATTGGATTTATCGGGGCTTGCATTATATATAAATGAAGAAATGAATCATATACATTCTTTACTTAAACGTTTGCTTATCAACCAGATTCTTTTTATCTTGAAATATCTAGAATAAATGCATTGAGAATCACTAATCTATAAATATTATCTCAGTGATGAGGCTATAAGATATAGATGCCTATCTAGGCAGATGTATTTGTAACCTATATACCTGGGGATAGTATAACAGCAGATTCTCTTCTCAATTCCTATTTGTTCTACAATTTTTTCGTTTTCCACCTCTATTACCTCATTACTAGTAATTCACATACCTACAGCAATCAACATCGACTTTTTAACTCCGTAACAACCAATCGGCTTACAATAAAAGCAATTGCCCCTCATCCCACTGTCAGCTACCCAAGTACCGTATTAATTGGATTAGAGTGAAATATTTGATTATTAGTCATACTTAATTAGTGGATCATATTCTAGGTTATCAAAAGTTGTTTTTCTTATGTTATAAGAGAATATTTATACAAAATTTATAATCTATTAATATAGGTAATAAAATCTAATTATGTACTTTATAAAGTTTATATTATTAATATAAGATTTAATTATTAATCTGAACCGTAAGATATTATCTGGTTTATAAGATCATGTTCGACCTTAGTATAAGATAGATTTCTTGACTATAAGATATTATCACCTAATTCAGTTAATACGGTAAATCAGATCTATCTAAAGCATTAATATTCCTACTTTCAAATACATCTTCAGATACATTTTCAAATACACCTTTCGAAATTTAATCAATTAATTTCACTACTATATAAATTTGATTATAAATTCTAAAAGCCCTTAATCAATTTGATCTAATTATTATTTTTTAGATTATTTTATTAGTTCATTTAAAACTATGTACTAAATTAAAAACTTTTCTTAATGTATTTAGTATAATTAAAACAGAATGAACCTATTCTAATACTAATATATCATTTTTAAATAATCAAAAAATATTATATATATATATTTAATAAAAATAACCTAATTGTAAAGATGTTTGATTATATAATACTATGATTCAATTCATACTCATTAGATTCTATAAATCTATAATTGTATTATACTATAATTTAGTTTATTTTCTCTTAATTCTATGAACCTATTAATTAAATTTATTCAAATCAAGAAACCTAATATTTATCAAAAAACTATTAATTGAAAATTATAAAATTGATCTAAATGAATAATGTCTCGAATTAATCTTTAAAAATATCAAGATATAGGGCTTTTTATAGATCATTAATATAAATATAATTACAAATGGTTTTTCTCTTCATAATAAAGAAAGCTTGTTCGAAAAACAAATACTTTAAAAGATATTCTGCATAAGGCATTATAGATTGGAAGAGCTTGATTAGTATTTTTTTATTAATTTTCTTTTTAGTAAAGTTGCGCTGCCTACGGTATAAAATTGACTGAGATAAGTAGATTGACAGGAAGAAGCATAGGTTTATACCTAGCTAAAAGACTGGGAGGTGTTACGGTGCAGACTGTTATACTCTGAGGCCACTAAGGAACACGAAAAATGATCGAAAAGCATGTAGTGACTTTACTTGCCAGCAGCAATGAATTATCCTGTTGAGGTGAACTGGATCCTTAGAATTGTCCCTGCGCGAAGAGTACACCCAGAGGATATTGCTGATCTCGAGATTAAAAATGATATGCTCATGCCTAACAGAATCAATATAGCTGTTAAAATAATAAAGTACTAAAGGTACTGTAATTTGAATTTGGCAATATAAGACAAGACGCAGGACTTATTCACCCCCCAAATACCGCGTGACCTTTGAATATCATGTCGAATCTCAAGTAGTTGTTTGTGATGCTGACCCAGAGGGAAGGGATTTTATCCAATCTCAACATTGTGGATTTTGGGGTTAAAGAATCATTCGGAATGCCATTGAAACAAACAGTACTAAAGTCTCTCCAACAAGCCCATTAGTTTACATATCCCGAAATTCATTGTATCGCTTCATCAGTACTGCCGTATTTCTTCAGCATGAGGAACATAGCAAGAGAGTCCGATACCATTTAGTACGACAGGTGAATCATTGTAAGGTAACTCCTTTCGGGACACCATAAAATGTAACCTGTTCAGTCATCTACCCAAAATGCCACAATAGATCCAACAAAACACAACGTTCATTAAGATCCCGCAAACTTTGAGGCTACCATTTCAGAAAACCTTGAAGATATTATACGGAAAATTCAAGAAGGCAACAGGAATGGAAGAAAAGCCATCCGAATTGAAACCCGACGAGTCTCCGCTGGCAGCCCTGATTGTCCTATACAAACGATGGGATGAAATCAAAGCCCGAGATGGTATACCTCCCATCGACGTTGATAGAAGCAACTCATACCACGGTCAATATATCAAGACGACAACAGATCTCGACATAGTCTGGAAGGAAATAGTTGCACTAAGAAAGACTATGGGATTGGAATCAGATAAAGGCAAAGGAAGGGAGAGAAGATGCAGATGGTGTGCTGAGGGTGAAGGGAAGGAATTCGAGCACTGGTGTTAAACAAGGATTGGTTGGATGCGAATAATCCTGAACTTCTTTGGGTTACTTTACAATAATTTTGGGAAGCAGGCTGGTAGAATGTATCGATCTGGGATAATTGTAAATATCAGAATGATTGATAAGGGCTTTCATAACTTGGGATCTCGGAACAATCATAAATACCATTGGTTATTAAATTTGCAAAGAACATGTGATTGCAATACACAGGTACAGGTAAAGTGGTTTGAATCTTCTGAATCACAGATGTAATTTTCTTCTCATCGTTCTATAGTAGGTTCGAGTCCAGCCCCCTTTCCTATTCTTCATTCAGCGGCCGAACAATAAAACTATTGAGTGCTCCCAATACCACATCGAACAAGACTAAAGACTCAACTGAATATCGAATACAGCTTAATAACCAGCAGATACCAGGTACAGACAAAAGAAGCAATGGACAACTTAAAGAAGTTACAGCTTACCGAATTGGAAAACTTGGTCGAGGAGGCAGCAAGGATATTTGCTAGGGATGGAAACTGCGCACAGTGGCGATATCTGATGAAGGAAGTAGAGAAGATGAAAGATGCCATGGGCTGGAACAGATAGAGGAGCACCGCGTTGTCAATACGCATGGAAGGCTTGGACAGAGGGCATCGTTTGGAGGAAAATGAAGCTTCATCATTTGAAGTTGCAAGGAAATGATGCTTGATCGATTGAAGGATGGGAGGAAAGAAGAGCCTAGTAGCAATATAAACCAAGGTTACATCAAACTACTTATATGCTGAACACAATTTGATGTTACATTACTTTCCCTTACATCATGCCTGGCTTGCTCTCAAGCATAACCGTTATTGTAAGATGTCGACAGTATCGATAGTCTAAATTGCGACGCTGTGAATAGTCACTAGACCTGCGAACGAAGAAAAAGATAAGAGTCGTGACCTGCAGTATAGTAGTATAGTGACAGGATACTATTTCAATATAACCACCCACAGGGTGAAGTCTAAGCTTCTGCTTTGACCCAATTCTTGATTAACAGTATTGATTTTAGAGCAATATGATGCACTCACTCCACCTGCCTGCACGAACCGAATCCTGATGTGTATTTTTTCTTAATTTCAGCTATGACGATCTCCCGCATTAATTGCCATGGAACTTGGAAGTATTATGCATGTCCCAAAATTCTTTTCAGTAGTATAATTGGGAGTTTTTCTATTTGATATTCGGTTGGTCGCGTGATATGTAGCCTGTCGCCAACTCACAGTTCATCCATCCTACAAGAAGCCGAGTTTAGACAAATCTGAGCACGCGTGTTACGTTAGGCAGGCCAGAATTATAATGTTAGTAGGTTGTGGGGGAGAGAAGGAGGTCTGTCACGAACGACATAAATGTAAACAGCTAATGTTTGAAGCGTGGGGAGTCGTTTGGAGGTATGACAGCTCGTGCTTGAAAACCTCTGTACTTAGAGAAGGGCCCTCTCTCTCTCTCTCTCTCTCTCTCTGATTGTGCTCTTGCCTTTGGACCGATCACTGGTGAAAGGTCTGAAAATTGTAGATGCCGTCGATAGATGTCTGGTAAGCTTACACGTAGCATTTGCAAGATTTTGTGGAATCGAGGCCAAGTTACTCAAATCACATATTATGTGGATCGCGATCTCCATACTGTATCGAGCGAAGATCAAGATGTGGAAAGAAATCGTATTTCGTAGCGCGCGGGCCATGTCGTGACCTTTCTCTGAAGGTCTGTTGGAGGCGTGCAATCGTTCGTCATTGTGGCTTTGTAGTTGACAATCGGGGCGACGACAATGCACGAATTGCCGGACCCCTCGAAGTTTGGCTGTTGATTGCTAGCTGGGAATGATATGTCGTGTCGCGTCGTGTCATGTTGTGTGGTGTAGTATTTGTGGTGTTGTGTAGTATTTGTGGTGTTGTGGCTGGTGTTGGGATCGTTGTGGGCTGGTCGAACACGAACACTTCTAGGCCAAGAAGAAGAGGCTGGAAATATTGGTTCACTGGGGATGGCTGTGCAAACTAGACTGGACCTGCATGCACCATCACACGTGCACCAGGACCGTCAAGGGACACTAAATCCTTCCCCAGGTTATTGCGAAAACTCAATCAAATTACAATTGCCTTCAACGCAGCCCCGTTGAACGGCGACAAGATTGAGGTGAGGGTACATCTCCATCGCGTCGTCGTAATCAACATGCTTGAATTCCTTCCGCCAAGTTGTGAAGATGGATTCTCAGACCCATCATTGTGCACCATTCACGAGCCTAGTGCTCGGACGTGCATGCCTAGCAACGAGGTGTATTGGTAGCTCGATTTCAGCATTCGTATTCAGAATCATTTGCGATGGAGATGTCGATGTAAGATTGCAAGAGTCAAGATTCACAATCCAGACGCAGGAACACATGTGGAATTTTCGAAAATCCAGGAATGGACCAAGGGATGATAGACAATGCAAATCAGTCAGATTAACATTCTTCCCGACGCATCTTATTGGATGTACTGAAATTCAACGTCGTATTGTGTTTCCCGAAGAAGCCGGATTTCCATGGCATCACACCACCAAGAATGCAGATAAATTTAATTGCCGCTGCGGATGGCAGATGGTGCAACTATCCGAAATGTGTGCTATTGACTGAATTCCTTCCTTGGTGAGGTTTTGTTTTGGCATGCATGCACTGAAATTCGCGGATGAATCTGTCGGGAGAATGTAATTGACGGATATCTCAGGCGAACGGTGATTTGTCTCTCTCGTGCAGCCAATCACCACGGAGAAGGGAAAGCAGAAGGGGGCATCTCCCAAGACTGAATGGTTGGTAGATAGCTGATAGTTGATAGTTGATAGTTGATAGTTCACCCATGTCCGGCGCAAGCATTATCAAATCGTTGGACAAGATGGGCCAGTGATAGCACCTTAGCACCTAGCCCGAAGCATCGAATTCCCATGCACGCCCGGAAATCGTATCGTTGACACTGCCGCCCGATGGTGCAAGCTTGAAAGTTGGCGCTGGAGCGTCTCAGAGTCCCATCATAGTCTCAGATATGTTTTTTGCGCGGGTGGGAATTCCTTGGTAACATGAACACAGACAGTATGATGTAAACAATAAATATATCAACAGCAATTCAATTCAATTCAATTCAATTCAATTCAATTCTTCTTCCATTTCTCGACTATCGGCTCCCCAAAGTTAAAGTAGAGATACGAGCTCGCGGTCGTACCCCTGGCTCTGCTTTACGGCATCACCATCACCCTTGCCATTCTTTCCACAGACAGACCCAAGTTGAACCCAGAGAGTCCTCATCGCCCGAAACCCCCCCAAGCACTTGCGTTGCGTGCTCTGCTACCTAGGTACTTGTCAGTTTGCCGCTCTGTGTATTGCCTCAAATATCGACCGACTGCCACCTGCCACCTGCCACTGCCACCTACTACCTCGTGCCTCATACCTACTACTAACCTTCATCGTGCCCATCTCAATCTCAACATCGCTGCGCAATTGATTGATTGGCAGGAAAGCGACGCAAAACTCAACATTCAGAGGTGTAAACGTCAAGAGAACAAGACAAGGAACAAGCAGAAGTACCCAAGTCAACCCTAATCCACTGCTTCCGACTTTCCGATCCAAGACTATCGAAAAAAAGACCAATACCCAGAACCATCCAAATCCAAGGATTCTCCATTATTCCAGTTATACCCACTTTGTTACAGTTTCTGAGCTTGTCTCCACCAAGATTGCCTTCCTCTCTGTTTCCACCAACCTAAATTCTAACACCTTTAACACCGCCGTATCTCTACCTCTCTAGAGAAATACCACCCCCTCTGTCGTTCTTATCCACGGATAGAAGCCGTGTGTGTATCCTACTCGATTTGCCACTGTCGCTCGCTGCTTAACGCTATGATGAACAACTGTTAGGGAATCATTGAACATGATACCTGGTTATCTTGACTCCAATCCTCTGAGTCGTGGTTGATTTATAAATTGACATTGCTGGCGACACCGCGCGGATTCACATCTCTGGGCGAAATACCTCTCACCACAAATTCATTATCTTTTCGCAACATCTTTACGATATCCTCTACTGCTACGAGCGCGGCCATTGATCTACGTCATAAAGCGCATATTCGAGAGCGTTGATCTCTCGATCCATTGGGTTGGAGGCTAGGTGAGCTACGTCTTTACATTGAGGGGTTCCCAGAGACAGTCGATCACAGTACCTCCCTCAACCACAAATACCAAACGTACTCGTTCTCGACCAATATTCGAAAACACCCTTTGATACGGGAGTTTCTCATACGCCTGTTTACCTGCGAAAGTTTCCATATATCAATTAATCCAGCCGTCTTGACGATGGCGCGAAAACCTTCCCTCATGGCCTCATGGTCCACCGCGCTACTATCTTCCCTCGCCATTCTTAATACCATTTCTCCAGTCTCTGCGGATTCAGGTGACACATATGTTATAGGGAAAGACTCTTCAGGAGCGAAAGTTGAATTACTTAGCAGTCGAACACCGGCGTTGTTCACAGGGAATTTTGGAGATTGCATGGGTGGACAGAGTTTAATTAATGTTACGACATTCGACGCGGCTTACTACGCCGATAATATGACCGTTTTATTTCATCTCGCTGGTAACACGAATTTACAAAATGAGTCGGTAATGAGTAGGTTGCCCTCGGTGGTTGAATGATTGGAACCTGGCTAATCTGGAGTTTAGTACATATTGGTGTGCAAGCTTGTAGGTAGAATGACCTTTCATGAAGATGTGATGCTAATGTTTGACTCAGATGGAGAGGACAGGTTCGATTTGACCTTCAATCCATGTAGCGCAAATTTTGCTAGGTGAGTACGGGTTTCTTGTACCCTGACTTGACTAACCAGTACAGTCTATGTCCCATGAATAGCAGCAAGCCAATCAGCGGCGAGGCCATTATTCCAGTATCTGCATCTGAAGTATCCGGAATTCCTGCTATTGCGCTGGTAATCCCAGATTTTGAAGGATCTGCTACTTTGCGGGTATTTTCGAATAGTACACAAACTGAGATTGCTTGTTTCCAAGCTGTCATGAGGAATGGAGCATCGTTTTCCCACCCAGCTGCTGTCAGCTCAGTCCTGGGCATCTTCACGGCAATCGCTGTGTTTTCTTCGTTTGCCACGGCCATATATGGAGTCAGCATACCGCATATTCGAACTCACTATGCCCATTCCCTGTCAGTACTGGTGGTATTTGAAGTTTTCCAATCGATCTTCCTATCTGGGGCTTTGTCAGTGGCTTGGCCAAGTGTTTTACCGGCATTTTGGAGTAATTTTGCTTGGTCGGCAGGTTTGATTTACACCCCATCCATCATCAAGTCAGTTAATAGCTTCACTGGAATATCTGGAAATTCAAGTCAGGTCGGTGGTGCCGGGTCTTCTACTATCAACAACAACGGCGGATTGCAACAGCAAATCTATGGACGTTCTTTGACAAAGCTGCAAGAGTATAGTCATTCGTCCAAGATGGCCAGGGGAAATGAGATGGTGAAGAGAATGGGAACGCTGGCCAAACGTGCTACTAGCGACAATGCTACTAAAGGGTATGATTGGAATGGAGTCCCCGTTGGAGTAGGGCTGCCACCCCCTGGAACCTGGTCCAATTTTACCGGAACACTCGCCAACGTTGATATTCCGGCACAGGATGCTTTCTTAGTTAGTTTCCTATGGTACCTAATCTTGATTGTTATTCTTGTTGCCTCTGCAGTTGCCTTCAAGTTTATCTTGGAAGCATTTAGCAAGATGAAATGGATAAAGGAAGATCGGCTTGCATTGTTTAGGAACAACTGGATCAAAATTAGTGGATTAATTGTTCTGCGATCAATGCTTATTGCATTCTTCATGATAATGACTTTGTCGCTCTACCAATTTTCTTATGGGGGCACAACAGGCATAATCGCAATTGCGGCCATCATCTTCATAATATTCTTCTTCGGAATTTTGGCACTTGCCTTTTACGCTTGCTACTTCAGGCTTAGATTCGGCAATTATGCCTCGGCTCCTGACCGAATACATTTTCAACGAAAGAAAGTGATGAAGTTTCTCCCATGGTATGGAGCTGTAAGAGAGAGTAGCATGGGGGAGAGCGAGACAGCAAAAACCTCTGGCTCTATATCTTTCTTCCGCTTGCACTACGTTGACCTAGACAAGGAGAGACAGAGTGTACACCAGGACGAGGAATACACGAAGCGATTTGGTTGGCTCTCAGCTCGATATAGAAGAACCCGTTGGTGGTTCTTCGCATTCTGGGTTGTATATCAATTCGTCAGAGCCTGTTTCGTTGGAGGTGCTCGTTCTAATCCCGCAGCCCAAGTATTTGGAAATCTCGTGGTCGAGGTCATTGCCTTCATTGCTATTATTTGCCTCAACCCCTTCGAGGGTGCCCGCAATACAGCCTTGGCGGTTTACATGCTTGGTATCAGTAAGGTTGCTACTGCAGGTCTATCGGTCGCATTCCTCCCACGATACAATGTTGCACGCATTCCAACCACAGTCATTGGGGTCATTATAATTGTTATTCAAGGTTTCTTAACCATTGGCTTGCTAATACTCATCGTTCTCGGAGCCATCTCAAGCTACATGTCGATCATGCGTAATCGTGAGGAGTTCAGGCCACGCAATCTACAAAATATTCGCACAAAGTATTTCGATCACCTGGAACTGAAAGCTGTCGATCTTCCACCTCCACCCCCACCGGTCCCCGAGGAGCCCAAGGAACCATACTTCAGCGTTACCCAAGTTCGTCGAGCCCCTAAGATCGAAGATGAGGATACTGTGCCAGAGATGCCGGAGATGAGAGGAAATAGAGATCCAAATCCATCACAACCCTCATTACCTACAGCTTCTCGAAGCAGAGCCACTAGTATGCGCAGTCAGCATTCAGGATATGGTAGTGTGCCATATGGAGCGCGTGTCCATAGAGCAAGCTGGAGTTCCAGAGAATTTCAAAACTGGCAGCAGGATGAGATTGCTAGAGGTGACTCCCCCTTCAATGCGCCATCGAGACAAGCGAGTATGCATCACACTATTAACAACTCAACTTCTACGGCCCCACTTGTACACCCTAAGGTGTCGCAAACGAGCTTAAGGTCAAATACACCGAAAAGGGAGAAAACGGCTCAATACGCCGATCAGAGAGTGGGCAATGCCAGTTAGACACAGGGTTGATCTGCAACGAATTTATGACGGGTGGATAGGGAAAATAAACAACTACACCGGGTGTAGTTTGGGCGTTAGGCGTGTAGCCTTCATCGAAATATGCAAAGATGAAGGCATACTATTGAAATTAATGGGTTTTGCATTTTAGCTAGCATCACCGAAGGATCATAGATCTTATATTTGTTGAAACATAAAGGCATAGTTATAGCATGGTATGAAGGGAGTTATAAGGACCATAGCGCATACATACCAATCCTTGTGAGTTACTGCTCCGAGCGAGTAAATTCATTAACAAAAATAACAAGCAACTTTCTACAATTCGTGATTACTTTTGTTGATGCGCGTGCTTCTCTGATGGATGATGTGCTGGTGGATATATCTATGCTACCACGCATTGCCCCAAAAGTCTTACGAAGATTTTAATATTTTCACCTTTTGCGAAGGGTTTGTATCTTCACTTTTCAGGCGGGTGATCAGGCCGCACGCGAGCCCTTCCTTTGCTGGAAAACCACTTCAAGTTCGGAAAATCTCAAAATACTGCTGTCACATCACAAACTTTGGTTTCTCCTCTCCATTTCTTTACTTACTTCTTTACTTAATACAACTTCAGTCACTTTGTCTTCTGTTTTATTCAACCCGTCTTGTAGTTGTACTTTCTTCATACTTCTCCACACCACTTCAGACGAGTCCTCAATTCGACCGAAACAATCGAGATATCGAAGGCCACTGAAGTTCTTGGTGCGCGTGCGCATTCACAATCAGTAGTGAACCCACGCATTGTGAAGTGATTGAATTGAATTAAATTAGGAAAAATGTTCTACAGCCATGAAAGTATGTATCTCCTCTGCGCTTAACTCTTCACTGCATATCTCACCATTCTTCTACGTATTTGCTTCTCTCTCATCTCAACTGCCTTTTCATAATCTAACACCACTACTAGTTCTCACCTCTCGAAAACATGGTATCGCAACGGTATGGCTTGTTGCAACCCTAGGCAGTAAATCGTCGACTAAGAAAATCACCCGAAAAGCCATCCTCGATGTTGACGTCAAGAAAGCCTGTAATACAATACTCGAGCCTGAAGCTCCTATGGCATTGCGTCTACAGAGCAATCTATTGTATGGCGTTTCTAGAGTCTATGGTCAACAGGTTGGGTATGTCTTAAGTGATACTATTCATGTTGAGCAGAATTTGAGGGGACTTGGAAAAATGTTAATAGGAAGCTTGGATTTGGAAATTGTTAAGGTCGAGTGAGTGTTGTGCACTGTGATCCCAATTTATGACGGGCCAAGCTAACTTTTTATGAAATTAAGACCAGCCCAATTGATGCTGATGGATGATCCTGCATTTGATCCAAATCTTCCACTTCCAGAATTAATTTTAGATCACAATTTTGATATTGATGCCCATCAATCGCAAAATCGGGATTCGCAAGTTTCATTATCGATTCACTCACAACACGGACGAAGTAGCTCTATCTCCTCTTCTCAAGGTGCTTCTATTATGGGCTTGAATATTTCTTCGAGTCTCAGTGCGGACGGCTACCAGCTTCCTTTCCATGATCCATTTATGAAGTCTTCCGCGCTGAAATCGGGCACTCAGAGAGATGGATTTGATGACGAAGCTATCTTGTTCGAAGACAATGATCTGTTTGAGATTGATCAGAACGGAGAAATCAGAGACTTGACAGCTCAAGATATTGCCGCTCGAAGGGCAGCGAATACAAGTGTAGCTCCGAGATTTGGTAGTGACTCGGCGGCTAGTGCAAGAGTTCGCAAAGAAAATGACGATGCTAGGCTTCAAGCTGGAGACAACGGTCGTATATACGATGAAGATGGAGATTTGAACATTGTGTTTGGGGACGATGATGGCAGAAGTATGTTACCTGATGCGGAGCCCTTCGAAGCCTTTATGAGTGGTGCTTTACCTGTTCCTTTGCCGGGCCGCGAACAATCGCTCTCGCAGCCTGAAGATTCGGCATCTGAAAGCGCAACCGCACCTTCGCGTCCCAGGAAATCTAAGACCAAGAAACAACTTCCTATCGACCAAACCCAAGAACTGATGAATTCAGTTCTCTCAATCTGGCAAAGAGAGTATGTCGATACTCAAGACAGTCTTCGTGCAGCAAAGTTGGCAGCGAAGGGCAACACCTTAGCCAAGCAAAATGCTCTCATGTTCGTCATTGGAAATGGTCTCAATGGTGCTGGAATTGGAATTGGTTCAACAAAGCTTCCGGGCCCTTTGAGCATGTTTTCGGGTGATGTACTTCTTGCAAAGATTACAGGGCGAGTGTCGAGTTCTGCTAAACGTCAAGCAGAATTCGAAGGTGAAGACAATATTCCTAATAAGAGACTTCGCCATTTTTCCGACGAAGAAATTCCTCGCGATTTCAGAGGTGACGATGATTTTGTCATTCAAGTTGATGACGAGCCATTCGGCACTCCGATTGAGGTGGAAATGGGTAGAGATGCAGCGGAGGGGTTAGCCGAATATCCAAGCAGTGCGATGATGCCATGGAACTTGTCTGCCAGTCAGAGAGCTCGCTCTTCAAGTTTGCGCCACGCTTCTTCGCTTAGACTTGGTAGTAGGGGCGTTTCCGCCAGTCCATTGGTGGGAAGAGGTAGCATTTTGCCTGGCGGAGGCGAGTTGGAAAAGTTCTCTTCACAGCAAGATGTAATTATGTATGGAAGAAGTGACGATGTCAGCACCAATCTTGATGGGGAAAGCATCGATGGAACACATTTGGAAGCTTTTGAACGAGCAGTCAGAGAGTCAACTAGGGAGTCAACTAGGGAGTCAACTAGGGAGTTTGAAATGTTCGGGCCCGCTGCGAATGTGGATACACAGACAGCAGGACAAAGCCAGTGGGCTAGAGACGTCATGGATACAGGAAGTGAGAATTTCCTCGAATTTGTCCGACTATCCATTGCAGAGAAATATGATGACGAGGAAGATCTCTTTTATGAGAATGGACAATTGAGAGATAAGAAAGTGGGATTCGAGGATTTGTTCAACCCGGCAACGAATAGTGAGGTTGTAGCAGCTCAGGCATTCCTACACATATTATCTTTGGCTACCAAGGGAAAAATCTGGGTTGATCAAGATGATGGTGAGAGTGTGGATGTAGGTGGAAATGGATTGGGCGGGGAGATTTGGTTGACGTGCTTGTAGTACTGTTTTGAAGGGATTCAAAGTCGTGGCGACCGCTAGCTCGAGACCTGAGCATATATGTCATGATCAGGTAAATGAGAGAGTTATTAATGACATTTGCTATGTTCTAGAAAGGGTTTATAGAGGGGTTGAAAGGTTATCGAAGGCCTTGACAGGGAACCGGAATCTTTTTATGGTTGCTACATTTTGCTATATTGATGGAGATTTTAAATGTACTTGGGGTGGATGATTTTACGATTCTCGAATCATATGAGAATAAAGAGAGAATGTGTAACGTTAGCTTATATTAATATTTGCTCGAAAAATCCACGAAACGTAGATATAAATACATCAATGAAAAACAAAGGTGCTTGCGCTTCAAAGTGACAATCAATGCTAAAGTGACGTAAGTCATACAATGGAGGAAGTATTAATAGTACAAGTGTGAGAAAATATCATATACCGGCATCAAGAAATGGGACTAGCTTCACAATAACAGTTAGACAACCTCCTATACTGCCACTCACGCTCTTCTCAAGGTGAAATCTCCACTCCTCTCCAATCCCAACATCGCCCTCTACTCTCAATCCCCTTCGCCATCGCAACATCCCACAGCTTCTCCACCGCAAACTCGGGACTGAACAATTTCCCCTCCTTAACACCTCCCCAAAACTCCTTTGACAAACCCGTCTTCACCGTCCCCGGATGATACGAAATAGCGAGCGCGTTATCCCCATGTCTCGTTTTCAAAAAAAGATCAAAAGTCTTCGTTAGAGAATTAACCGCTGCTTTCGAAGCGCGATAACTATACCACCCCCCGAGTGCATTATCCGAGGTGGAACCCACACGAGCTGACATGTTGAGCCAGAGGGCGTGAGGCGGTAAATTCTTTGTGTGGGGAGAGGAAGAGAGATCTAGACGTTTTGGGGGGAGGAAGGGGGAAAAGTGTTTGGTGAGAAGGAGGGGGCCGATGGTGTTGACGGCGAAGGTGTGTTGGATCTGGGATTGGTCTAATTGGGCGGGTGATTTTTCAGGGTAGAGAATCCCGGGGATGGAAAAGGCGAGACGCAGATGGTGGGTTGAGGAGGGGAAGAGAGATGAACATTTTTCCGCGGCCGAGGAGATGGTGGATTCATCTGGACTGTGTTAGAATTTTGAGATTTTATATTTGGGTGATATTAATATTAGAATTTATAAATTTCCAATACATGAAAATCAGTTTTGAGTGATTGAGTGAGACAATGAATCACTTACTCGTAACATCGACTTCCAATACAGTCAATCTCTTGGGATCAACATCTAAGTCTGCCAGAATAGATTTCTTTGCTCCTTCAATATCTTTCCTTGAAGTTGCCACGACGGGAAGTTGTGTGTTTTGAAGGAGATGTCGAGTCAGGTAGAAACCAATTCCTCGGTTTGCGGGACAAACTAGTGACCATGCCATTTCTTTTTTCTCAATTTGTTATACTGCGGTGTAGTATTTTGGGGATTTGCATGAGTATGAAGAAAGATCATGTAGAGGGGAGGAGCATGGCCTTTTGCTTGACATCAATGGCAATGACAATGACAGCATCATTGATATATTTTAGAAGAGCAATCCTTACAAGTGGCGGGTGTGGCTTGACGATCCATTGACATCGGGCGGTCGATCTTTCCATGCATCTATGTTGCATTTTAGATCGGGTGTGTGGGGTGTAGCTAGGCTAACCAGAGATTAACTCTAAGTTTGAAAGTTTGAAAGTTTGAATAGGAATTAGTCATTGGATGAGTTCACGATGTCAAAAAAGGGGGATCTTGATGTTCTAGCGAGATCAAATGAACACTGCGAATCTATACTCACAAGGATGGCGAGAGCTCATTACATATTCATATCTTCAAGCTATTGTAGAAAACATTTTTAAGAAACGCTGAAGCAATGCAATAAATCTCTCTTCCCATCCCAACACCATGCCTGCCAACAATTGTTGTTGCTAGCCATTCCAAAACATTGATTATAATATAATAGTAACAAAGATGAAATATCCCTCGATCGTCGATCACAAAGCGACATCTTGAAAGCTAGCATTTCCTGGTGTCTGATTCCCGGATGCGTTTTCCTCCCCCGGTTTGGTCAAGTCATCTGCCGATACTCCAAATGGTGCTGCAGGTCGGAGTGCAAGTTTCTGTTGTTCTACATCTGAAGCTCGGGACTTTTGCTCTTCGGATACTGCTGTCTTTTCTGTCTCTCGCTTTTCTTGTCCTTCTCCCGAGTCGCTACTAGCATCTCCATCTTCTTGTTCCTTCTCCCTCTCCTCCTTCTCTGGTTTAGGTGTATCTTTTGCGGGTGGAGTAGGAGGAACAGTTTGACCATTCGTACCATTTGTGTTCGTGGGTGGTGGTGAAGTAGTTGGAGTTGTAACTTGTTCTCTGGGTGGCTCAGCCTGTGCTGGCTGAGCTGGAGGTGCGTTTGAAACTATTTGTCTCTGTTTTGGATCCGCATCAAGATAATATTGCCTAACGCCTACGATTCTTCCACCTCTCTCACAGCCCTCAACCCATTCCGGCCTTACAACTGGAATATTCATCTCGACGGCCTTTTCCCAAGCTATACCTCTTCCTTCTGTTGTGACAAAGTGTGTTGTGTCGATTCTCACACTATCTGCCATCTTCGCCCCAATCCTCTCAACTGCTTTGACAAGACTATCCCTCAATGAAGCGGGCAGAATACCAGGCGTAACAGTAATACCACTTAGATCCGTCATTTTGTGTGTCTTTACGACCACCTTCTCACTACTAAAAGTTCCAGCACTTGTTCTTAATACCAGGTGGAACGTGTATTCCGTATCAACAGCTAAACCGCTGATCTTTGTGCTCAGCATTTGACTCGGCCTTGGTATGTTTCCAGCCTTTTGTCCATTGCGGAAGAGGGAGAGTGAGATAACATCTGCGGTTGCTAACTCAATGTGATCCCATTCTAAAACGACAGAAGTCTGAGTTGCATTGCGACAGCGAAGGACTGGTGCAGACGGTTCTGATGCACCAAATGAATTGAAGATAGAATCTTGGAGAGCGACGAATGACTTTTGGGATTTTTCTTCCGAGACGAGGTTTCGTGCAACGGTGATATCGACGATGCTACCGGAGGTGATATTGGGTGGAAGGAGAATAGATGGGAATTCAATCTGTGAGGGGTATTGTCAGCTCTGGAGGTCGGGGGAAGTAACATGTGCAATGACCAAGTTGTACATATGTAGTCAATGTACAATTGATTGAAGCATTGTTGAGAGCATAACTTACGAGTCGTTTATCTTGAGTTAATAAGACTGCCACTCCGGCATCGACTTTACCCACGGTGAGTGAAATCAACATGGCGAATACTCTCTTTAATGTGACAAAAGGGAATGAAATTCTTCAAGATACGTTGCGACAGCTTCGCGATTGCGATCGTCCCAGATTAGCTTGGAGAGCTCCAGCGTGTGTTCAGGCGGCGCTAATTGGTTGGATCTGACACAGCCGCAAATTGATGAAACATTTTTGATGTGAACTTTCTCATGATACTGTGGTATGTGTGATGGCAAATGCAATATATATATATTATATCTTTTGAATAATTTGTGAAGGTTACATAGTCTGGTTATCAAAACGTGGTAGCTTCTAACTTGAGATTTTTGTCTATTTATTATTTTGCATTATTTTCCATCACTTTTGATAGACTGTTCCACCAAATACCTTATTCTTGGTGTTTTTCTTCTTCTTTGGAGAGTTCACTGTTGTATCGCCCCCCTTTTCCCTCGCCCTATTTTTCATTTGGACCCTTTTCACTTCCACGGGCGTGCCCTTGTTTTGTTTGCTGGCATTCTGATTTGAACTGTTATGTCGAGCTTCACGCTCCAGCTTGAACTTTCGTATCAATGCGGTCACAGCCATCTCCGCTTGATCTTGTAAAACATCCATCTTTGCAGTCAAGGCCTTGTCTTTGGCAGATATTATCATCGTACCAACTAGGTCCTCGCCCTTGCTACCCCTCCCTATACTGTTGGATATCCTTTTCCCAGACAAGTCATAATCATGGTTCTTCAAGGCTTCTCTAATTGCAGTTCTGATCCTTCGTACCATGTGGGTTCGTATAACTTTCTTGTTTCCTCCATTAACTTTCGCACAAAAAACAGAGAGCCATAAAGGCGAGGATTTGTTGACTAAAAGGTGCTGAATGTTATAGTGGTCTGGGTTGTAGGTTTTTGATACCGCTGGTGCTTGATGAGAGCCATAGGCGTGGAAGGCGGAAAGCTTATAAGAAAAACACTGATCGTCCCCTGTGATACCTTTGAATGATCCATAAGCTAGAGCATCTATTGACTTCAGTTGACCGGAACGTATCAGCTGCGAGAACTTCGATTCCACAGCAACTGCAGCTGTTCCAGTCGCTCTAGCAGCCATCTCCAGTGGAGGAGGATTGGAAGAGTCTTGAGGTGGGAATAGTGTGCGTCAGAATCATTGGCTACTAATTCCTATTGTTCTTTGTTCTTGTAGCAGTAGACAATGACTTTGAAGACGGGCGGATGTGTTGGACATTGTTGTTTTTTGGGTATAAAGGTCTCGATCAATAGCAATGGAGCCGTAACAAAGCGAATTCATCAATTTGGTCGGACCGGATATCTTTAGCGTGCGCCAAGACCCCACCACTAGTGAACCACAATTTATGACACTACTCCAGCCCAGAAATAAATTATTGTCTGCTACTTGGTCGCCTTCTTCTTCCTTCTTCCTCTTCATTAATCTTACTCCTACACCACAACCAAAACAATAATCCAAACCACAAACACCCTCCAAACCGAAATCCAAAAAATCGACAGTAGAGTAAACAACAGCAAATATGCCTAAGAATAAGGGAAAGGTAAGACATTGTCGCATTTTTTATTGGAAATATTCCACCCCACTGTCTTGATCCAGGCTGACACAGTTGCGAAAAATAGGGAGGAAAGAACAGGCGTCGTGGAAAGAACGAGAACGATAATGAGAAGCGTGAATTAACCTTCAAGGAAGAAGGTCAAGGTACATACTCCCTATTTCCTGTAGCTACCATTTGCAGCTGCCGTCTACCTTCGCCTCTTCTTTACCGCTCCTTGTCTTTCAAGTCATCTTGCTCCGCAGACGACAAACTAACGACTTCCTGCAGAATATGCCCAAGTTATCAAGATGCTCGGAAACGGTCGTTTAGAAGCTCTCTGCTTTGATGGTACCAGACGTCTTGCACATATCCGTGGAAAGCTCAGAAAGAAGGTCTGGATCAACCAAGGAGATATCATTCTCCTTTCTCTCCGTGATTACCAAGATGAGAAGGGAGACGTCATCCTCAAGTACAGCGCCGACGAGGCCAGAAGTTTGAAGGCCTATGGAGAACTCCCCGAGAGCGCAAAGATCAACGAAACCGATACTTACGGACAAGGCGAAGACGGAGACTGCAACTTCGAGTTCGATGACGACAGAGATAGTGGTAGTGATTCTGAAGATGCTGCTGAAGGAGGAAAGGGCAAGGAGATTGATATTGATGATATCTAAAATGTTCTGGGGATCAGTGGCTCCCCTCCACGATTGACAGTGGTGGTTAGGGGGATGGAAAGAAAGACTGTCTTCTCTCTCAATCTCGTTGGATCTGGTCATTGTTTCACTCGCTGGATCTCGAGAACCTCGACAGGCATTTTTCCTTCTAGTGCTTCATTCGACTGGCGATACTTGTATAGTGGGAGAGACGTTATGCATGTATTGACCAGGACTCTTAATTCCAATCTACGTAGCATAGACTGAAGGCTATTCGAATAATGAAACAGTCCTTTTATTTTGAATGTATCACCTGTGATTTGCGCTGGATTGAATGCAATAACTTCAAAGTTTGACCATGTTGCACACACAATCTTTACATGCACGTCTTGAAATTTCCAATTTTTAATGTTCTCGATTGATTTAACTACTAAAACTCCTCGCACTTGAGTTACCCGTATCTCTTAAGCCAATCACGTAACTTTACAGCAGCCAATTCTGATTAACAAGGCTTTGACTGAACGTCTCCTTTCTGCTTGACTTCATAATCGCTCAATATACTACAAACTTCGCCCCCCTTTGACTTCATTCCTCTACCAGACTAAACAACTAATCACATCATCGCATCTACCAATCATCATCTTCCGCTTCGTCATCTGATCAAAATGTTAGCCAAGGACACAAACTCGAAGATTATAAAATGAAACTTACCACTAGCACTAACTTTCTGCTTTCTCTTATTCAAAGCAGCTGCTAATGCATCCGCCAATCCACCTCCGCCCCCTGAAGATGCACCAGCTGGAGGAAGTCCACTACCCGCAGGTCCAGTATCTGCACCGGGAACGGCAGCACCACTTCTGTCTCTAATTTGTGATCGGTCAACTTTCTTGAGAGCCCCAATACCACCGGCTTTTTGAATGTTTGCCATTAGATCTGCACGATCACCAGTAGGTTTAGGTGGCGGCGGAGCACCCGAAGCATGACCAGAATCGCGATTTGGAGGTGGTGGAGGTGGAGGAGGAGCTGGAGGTCCATTTCCTGGAGGAGGCGGAGGAGGTGGAGGACCGCCAAATGATGGCATAGGTGGAGGGGGAGGGGGAGGTGGTCCTCCAAATGCTGGGGGAGGTCCAGGTGGTGGGGGAGGTGGAGGAGCAGCAGATGATGGGATAGGTGGAGCTGCGGATTGCGGTAAAGGTGGTGGAGGTGGGGCACTCATTTGAGGCAAAGGAGGTGGAGGCGGTGCACTCATTTGAGGCAAAGGAGGTGGAGGTGGTGCAGTATCTCTCGGGGGTAAAGGTACAGGACGAGTAGAAGCAGGTGGTAAGGGGGGAGCACTTGGAGATGCTGGAGTTTTGGGCGGTAAAGGCGGAGGAGGAATGTGCGCAGGCGGTATAGCATGACTACTGTGTGATTGATGAATATCTCTAGGAGGCGGAGGTGGAACAGGACCTCGTTGTGGAGTGGGTGGTGCCGTAATTCTTGTCCCCGCGAAAGGAGGAGGAACTCCAAATCTCGAACCTGATTCTCCTGGTTCGTAATCTTCGATAGGCGTTTTCGCAGGCCTAGGTGGTGGGGGTGGCCCTGGATTAGAAGAAGCATGTGCTCGAGAAGGTGCTCTATCATTGGTATGCGCAAATTTTCCAGCATCTGGGAATGGCGGTGGGGCTGCAAACCTGGGGGGAGGGGGGCCCCTGGGTGGTGAAGGCTCTCTTGGTGGTGTTGGCTCTCGAGCAATATCTGCTTTGGATCGCCGTGGCGCAGGAGGTGGAGGTGGTGCACCTCGTCCATGACCAGCAGCAGAACTTTGAGGACTATCAGAACGCGTTCGAGGTGCTGCTGGAGGTGGAGGTGGAGGAGGGGCTTTGTTTCTTTGATTTTCGATACCACTAGGCGTAGGTGTTATGACTTGTTGAGCTTGCTTTTCTCGAATATAGTCTGCAATGAAATCCTGATTATCCCTGATTATGTCGTCTGTAATACCCATTTCTCTCAAGTCCTCGCCCCATGTCTCTCGCCAGTGAGGATCGATCGCTTCCAAAGCTGCATATTCGGCCTGCCCTGTCCTGAAGCTTCCACCCGAGTTCCTGTGGTTCTGTGCTGGATGCGCCGGTTGTGAAGGTGGGAGTACGTAGCTAGGAGAATCGGGGGGAGTAGGTTGTATCGATGGAGCAGAAGAATGTCTGTGTCCACCAAAAAATCCACCAAGAAGACTATGTTTATGAGCCGGAGCAGCGCCTCCAAAAGGATTGGCCTTTGTAGCTTTACTAGCATTCTTTTCTCGATCATTCATCTTTTTCATGAAGGTTTTGGCCTCCTTCTCGTCCACAAAAGACAATCCAGCCAGACATTCTTCTGTTTCGAAGGTATGAAAAAATGTTCTATCTTGGTTATATGACCAAGTATCGTATACCTCTTGGTCCCATATGACGCCTTTGTTCGTAGACTATAACATAAAAGTTAGCTGTGATGATTGATGAAGTACTGCCGGGCTAGTATAGAGGTGAACCACTGACTGAGATATCGACAAGTTTTATCCAGTAGGTATTTCCGACGAGATCATTCGCAAGAACTGCCGCACCTTGTAGACCAGTGTATGTCCATTTATGACGATCGGGATAAGCAATGTATAGACGGGCGACTGCTACTGCCTGGATTTTGTTCGAGGCCTTTGGTACCATGCGTTTGACCGTCTCTTTATCATCATCTGACAGTATGGACGGCATTTTGTAGGCTTGTTGAATATCTATCGGCCCCAATAGACTATTCGACTTTATATCGTATCGGACTTTCTCCTGTAATATGAATCCTCGTGGGGTTTTTGGAAATAGGGTTCGGTCGTGTGGGAGATTGCTCTCGTGTTGGTCGCACTTCTCACACTTCTTAGAAGCATTGGAAAGTAGCGATAATTGTGCGATGAATTCTTTCCTATCGCAATGATTCGAAGTAGAGACTTGGACCAAAAAGTAAAGCGAATGATACTAGTCCTTTAGGAAGCCAAATTCCGCAACGAATATGTGCTTATTCACAATGATTGAAACGGTCAATGTCAAGTTGGGCACAGATGTAGATTGTCGTACTCCGTATGTTTGTATGGGTAATGCTGCTACGACAAAAACGCCAAGTAATTCAGCCACTGGTCGGGGCAAAGCCACAGAATGTTCCGAATCTCAAAGAAACGAATGGGCATCTCACAATTCCACATCTTGATACCTCTTACGAAAGTCCGAATGCGAACATCTTTCACATTACTGTTGCAACGCGCGTACCGATGGCAGGCATCTCTATTCTTTCAAGCATTTCACGAAACGAGGGTAACTGGATGCTAGATTGATATTTTGACCGGCCACATCTTAGTCTCATACAAATACCGACCACTCATCGGTACATCTGTACTACGCAGGTACTGCAGGATAGACTTGCAATGAACGGGGGCTTGATCACTCTTGTATGAGTATATGGAGATATCAGCATGCACAACACGCCACCAACATCAACACGTATGTTTGGGAAAGACGGAAGTTTTATTTCGTACTCGACGTCTTTGCTAATCAGATATGTACCACATTATGCCCGCTATCATCCGTTTCCTTGACCATTCCACCCTTCCCAACGCCAGCCATCCATGAGTTCTTGCTTCATTAACGTTTCGTTCGGAATGATCGTGCGATTCCGGTAAGGTTTCCTTAAAATCGATCGAATCAGTTTAGGCTATCGGTTAGGTGAATGGTATGCATACCGAAGAGCTTAGTTGTTTAAAGAAGCGGTCTTTGCTTCACGGTCCGCCTTTGATCCCTCCTGCTCCGGCATACTTTGAGGGACAACAGGTCCTGGGTTTGCCTCGTGATGACGGAATTGGACTTTCTCTCCCTTTACTTCGCCTTGGTTATGGAGGGGATGGTCGCTAGCATTGTTGTCGGTCTTAGAGGACGAGTTCTTCATAACGTGCTCAGTTGCTTCACCAGCTTTGTGGTGGTGGGTTTCGTCTGGACCGGCAGGCATGATGTAGGATTGTTGTTTGATTAAATTATTTGACTTTGAGAAGATTCGTGTATTTGTAATTTGTAGAGTTAGATGGTATGGAGATGAGAGCTTTTCATCCACAGGAGTCTTTCATTCTCTCCTCTATATAAGCCATATTTCCCCTCATGACGTAGATGGGTGTAACTCGAAGACCACGGGATGAAGCTCTCTAGCTTTGTCGCTAGCTGCAGCTACCAATAACTATCATTCCTCGAACAATGTTCGTGATAAGATCAAGATTTTGAGTATACGAATGAGCCATTAAGATCAGATCAACCAAGTCTTGGCCTAAAATAGGCCATCTGAGACATTTGACGTGGGTAGATGCGAATATACTGCGTACTGAAAGCTACTTCTGACATCGTGTGTGGTTCGCGTTAATCTTCAAATGGTCAACGCGTCATGATACCTCCAAGATGTCTTCATCAAACGGCGAACAACAACCCGTGAAGCTGTCACTGCCATTGGTAAATTCAATATTCCTTTTTGTGAATGATATCTTAATGAGGACTGCAGAAATATCAACAAGAGATATTCCAAGAGCTTCGACAAAAAGATGAGCTTGTCGTTCTTGCTCGCGGCCTTGGCCTCTTGAGACTTGTCACGAACCTCCTCCATTCATATGATGCAGCTGGAAATAACCTAATAATACTGGTTGGTGCAGATGATCGAGAGAATGGATGGATCGGAGAAGCACTGGCAGAGCACGCTGCTATCAGCATGGCCCCCAGAGCGCGAGGTCTTTCTGTTGTCAATACAGATCTCATGAGTGTTGGCACAAGAGAAAAGATGTATGCACAAGGAGGGATATTTAGCATTACATCTAGGATTCTTGTTGTCGATCTTTTGACCAGTCTATTAAACACAGAGACAATCACTGGCGTGGTAGTACTACATGCAGATAAGGTTGTAGCTACATCACTGGAGGCCTTTATACTTCGGATATACAGACAAAAAAATAAGGTTGGATTTCTCAAAGCCTTTTCGGACAATCCAGAACCATTTGCGACTGGATTTTCGCCATTGTCCACTATGATGCGAAATCTGTTCCTACGCAACGTCTCAATATGGCCAAGATTCCATATCAACGTTGCTCAAGCTTTGGAAGGCAAAAAAAAAGCTGAGGTTATTGAACTTGAGGTTTCGATGTCTGACTCCATGCGAGATATCCAAAATGCCATAATGGAATGTGTAGAGGTTAGTATTGGTGAATTGAAGAAGTCGAACTCTGGGTTAGAGATGGACGACTGGAATGTTGATAGCGCTCTGCACAAGCAATTTGATATGGTCATTCGCAGGCAGCTTGATCCAGTATGGCATCGAGTCAGCTGGAAGACGAAACAGATTGTCAACGACCTGACTGTCCTAAGAGGGATGCTACATTCTCTACTGACATATGATGCGGTCTCATTCAATCGTCATTTAGATATGATTCTTGCGGCGCATCAGCCTCCTGCTGGATCTACAAGGCAAAATCAATCTCCTTGGCTATTTCTTGATGCTGCACATACCGTGTTTGATACAGCTAAGAGACGGGTATACACAGGCAAGGCTACAAGACCGGATGATGTCGATTCTTTGAAGCCTGTGCTAGAAGAACAGCCAAAATGGTCAGTGCTTGCTGAAGTGCTAGATGAAATTGATAGAGATCTTTACTTTAATCCCGTGCCAATGGACGACTCGAATGGCACGATTTTAATAATGTGTACAGATTCGGCTCAATGCTGGCAGTTGCGAGAGTATCTTCAAAGCATGCATGCTCGTCCAGAAACAACCGAGAATGATGAGGACGAAGAACAAGAGCCATCGGCGGAGATCATGATGAGGCGAAAACTGCGCAGCTACTTAGAGTGGAAGAAGAAGTTTGCGAAAATTAGCGCGGCTCTTTTCAATGAGAACCAAAACGCTCTAAACGGCATTAGCAACGCCAACAGTGTTACGAATAGCTCCCGAGGCAAAGCTCCAGCAAATAAAAGGAGGAGAGTGAGAGGAGGCGCCTCGAGCTCGGGATCCACGCGTGCCACCAATGGTAGTCTACAGGCTGCTGAAGATAAACCCCTCGAGGTTGCTGAATTAATGTCAGAGATAAAACCTACGGAAGTGGAGGCATTGCAAAAAGAAGAAGTCATTGCAGATCCTTTGGATGACATGGAAGATTACTATCAGCTTTATGAGATGAAGGATCTTGTGGTAGTTCACGCGTATGACGGAGATATGGATGAGCATATCCTCGAAGAAGTCAAACCGCGGTATATCATCATGTATGAACCCGACACCTCTTTTGTTCGTAGAGTAGAGGTTTATCGATCTTCGCATAACGATCGCAATGTCCGAGTATACTTCCTTTATTATGGTGGTTCAGTGGAAGAACAACGCTACCTGTCATCCACTCGCCGAGAAAAGGATGCCTTCACCAAACTTATAAAGGAAAAGGCTAATATGTCTGTTGTACTGACTCTTGACGCACATGGCATCGAAGATCCCCAAGAAGTTTTCCTCCGTACCATAAATACACGTATCGCTGGTGGAGGACGCTTAGCGGCTACAGCCCAACCCCCACGGGTGGTAGTCGATGTTCGAGAATTTCGCTCCTCACTTCCATCTTTACTTCACGGTCGAAGCATGGTCGTGGTACCCTGTATGCTTACTGTCGGAGACTATGTCCTTTCTCCCAACATATGTGTGGAGCGTAAATCAATCAAAGATTTGATCTCATCATTCAAAGATGGACGCTTATACAATCAAGCCGAAACTATGCTCGAACACTACAAGTCACCAATGTTACTCATTGAGTTCGACCAAGGCAAATCTTTCACCCTTGAACCGTTTGCTGATCTCTCAGGCTCTTTATCATCCGTATCAGCCGCAAATGCATCATCCGATCTCCAATCCAAACTGGTGCTCCTCACTCTCGCGTTCCCTAGACTCCGGATAATCTGGAGTTCTAGTCCATATCAAACTGCCGAGATATTCGAAAGTCTTAAAACACAAGAACCCGAACCAGACCCTATCCAAGCTGTGAAGATTGGACTTGAAGGTGGTGCGAGTGCCGAGGATCAAGTGTTTAATCGGGAACCCCAGGATATGTTAAGAGTGGTGCCTGGGGTTACAGGGAAGAATCTGGGCAATCTGATTATGGAGTTGGGAAGTATTAAGGAGGTTGCTAATGCTGATTTGGAGGAATTAGAGCCGGTGGTTGGGAAGGAGGCTGGAAGACAAATCCATCGATTTTTCAATAAAAGTGTACTTGAATGATGTGGCATTGGGTATATTCAGTTAAACCATCTCTTCAATGTATTTAAAAAATAACATAGTTTTGCGCGCGATCATCTCGCCCGTTGCACGAGTGGCTATGAGGTTTGGAGTAACATAAAGACGCTAGCCAATTAGATACCATCATCAACGAACGTTTCCCATACCACAGTTTAGATTTTAAATATATATCCTTGAACAGTATCCAAGCCATCATAAATATCAGGCCACCGCCGCTTCGAAAACCAAGCTTTGTACAAGTGGGTTCCAAACATTAGACCACACCGACCATGTCTCAATTCGAATCGAAGCACCAACACGATGAACTAGACGTTATCTTTTGATCCAAGCCCACGTTCGTTCGGTTCTCCACCTGTCATAACGTTTTTCTCCATTAAAAAGATTGTGGACTGTCACTGTTACAAGTATGTGCAAATGAATGTATGTAGTATGACATTTATATCCCAAAACATCGTACATGCATGGGTTTTGGCGTCAAGGATCGGGAGTTGGGTTATGCTATCGTGGGTTTGAGCGGGTGAGACGAGGGAAAATGGATGGATTTGGATTCATGTACATATAGCATGCATGCATTCGTGATAGAAGAAGTCTGCGCACAATAGATGTGTGTAGTTTTGGGCAGGAATGGATATGTGCAGACAGTACTGTATGTGTTTGCCAAAGAGTTGGATATCATGGAGCTGGTGATGGAATGTATTCTGCCCCGGTCTATTTGTTTCTTCCAACGGTATGAGGAAATCTAGGTTGCAAAAACGAGATTGCTCACCCGGAAGAATGCAATGCCTTGGATCTGTATAGATGACCACATACATGTAAGATGACATTTCCTTCTCGCCTACTGGGAACAGCATATACATATGAAGTACGAATTACAATGGAATCAAATCACCGGAGAAATGTGCCGCTTCCTAAGCTGCCAGCCATGCGATGAGATAACCTCGCACATCACGCGTGGGGTGGATCAGTGAAATTTTCAATCTCCATCTTTGACGATATCTTTTTCTTGACCTTTTTCTCATTGGATCAGAGGATGTAATTGCTGCACCGATCACGAAGGAGTCGGGGATGGCCTTGGTGGCCATGATGGGTTCCTCTGGTCAATTCTCTCAATTTGCAGGGAGAAGGATGTGCGAGAGCCAGTGAGTGATACAAGTAATGTGTCTGGTCTGGTCTGGTCTGGTCGGGTCGGGTCTGGGGAACTACGTCATCACAGGCCAGTGAATCAACAAACAAACAGTCAGAGAGAGCCAGGACCATCAACGATTAATCTCGACAATGTTCATCCATCCATGATTCATCCCATCCTTCCTTTGTTCGAATTTCAATGCAGCATCACCGCATGAGTCCGAGTCAGATAAGAAAAATGCCATCTCAAAGCTCCATATCAGATCTACAATCTCCTCTTATTCCCCTCCAGTAACATCACCCTCAAACGTCAAAGTGCATCCGCCCATGTGGCTAGTGACATCGAGAAAGCAAATGCCACAGTGGCTGACATCACTAGTGTCATCATACGCGCCACACCTACCGCTCTAGGCCCTATCACGGGAACTAATCCCCGTAATCAGCGCCATGGCATGCCTAAAACGGACGCTTGTCCAAACGCCATGCCTTGTTTTTGATTTAAGTCTAAAAAGGAGCAAAAATGCGAGACGTTGGTGTATGATTCCTTCCGACCCATCGTGTCCAATGAGCGCGAGAGGAGGAAATGGGTTATTCTTCTTATGGCAAGACGAAGGGAATCCAGGAAGCAAGGGATGGGAAAGAGAACCAGGTGGGTATCGGTACTTGTGAGCGAAAGGGCGAAGAAAGAAAATCTGATGCAACAAAATTTATGGTGGTGACGTCACTCCGATCTCATTTTTTTTGGCCAATTTTAATTCCCGGGCAGGGCAAGGCAGGGCAAGGCAGGGCAAGGCAGGGCATAGGGCAAAAGGGCAAAAGGGCAAAAGGGCAAAAGGGTACAACCTATTGTTGACAAGTGCTGGACCGGATCATCGCTATGACCAGGTAGGGCAAGTCCTGCTATTAAGGTATGACGCTACTATGGGATCATTTGATTGGAAAGGATGGGACAGCAGGTTTTGAGGATGTGGTGAGGGAATCGAATATATAGAGTGGCATGTTTCTCGTTCACTTGGACTTTTTCCTCTTCTCTCTATATCATACAAACACACAATACCATCCAATCCATCGATTCTACTCTATCAACAAACAAACAACCAACCAACCAACCAACCAATTCAAACATCAATCTCGAGATACTCTTTGAGTTTTAATCAACAACAACACACACACACAAATCATTCAAAATGGGAGCCGTTGTTTCTTGTGTATGTCTCTCTCTCCACGGTCTTGCATTTCGTTGAGTTTAGATCTATCCGATCTCACTCCCAACAAATCAATGCCAACCCTCCTTCCAACACAAAAGAATACAAACTAACGTCCTCTCCAGATCACAGGCATGTTCCGCGCCATCGGTGCTGGTCTCATGGCCGTCGTCAACGGAATCGGAGCCATCCTCACCGGTATCATCAACGCCATCGTCGCCTTCTTCGATGTCCTCATCTCCTGCTTGACTTGCGGAAGCTGCGGCGGTAGGAGAAGAGGTAGACATACGAGAAGTGCTGTTTAGAAGGGTCCCTTGCCTTGGCGCGAGGGGTGCTTGTTCTAATATTCACAATCTCTCAACATGACCTATGTACTGTTGGAGAGATGAGATGGAGGAAGGAGTAGCGCATGCGAGTTTGCTTTATGATACCTGAAATGCTGGAAGGACGGTGGGCGGATGGGTGGGAGAGAGAGAGAGGAGAGCTATTTTTGTTTTTTTCCGATTCGACTCGATACCCGGTTTCTTTTCTCTTAATTATGGATGGTGGATGGTGGATGAGGGGAAGGTGGAGATGAGTTCATGCATGGTTTTTGCTTGCGTACGCGCTTGCATATACTGGAGATGAGAGGAAGAAGTGTGGAGGTTTAATGATTATGATACACTATTTTACTACACTATGTCTTACTTTTTGATTGCGATCTGTGAAATTGTGAGTTTCAATATGAATGCGAATATCTGTCACGATCTTGATATGGCACTTCTGGACGTGAGCATTTTATTTACTACTATTCACTTATGGCTTCCTTCGTGGAGAACCATCTTTACCATCTCACAGCCAGACATGGAAGTATACGGGGAAGGAATGGATTTACTTCAATCATACACCACGCGTACCGCAAACACACACCTTGTTAATAAACATTCTTCTCGCCTCCATTACCTTTTGCAAAACATCATACAGTCCATACACTTAATATAATCGTCTCAGCATTTACCTCTTCACTTAACTTCACTCCTCAATCCCCTCTCAAGACAAAGCTCTATACAGAAACATAATAATAATAATAATAATAATAAACCCTCTACTCTGTATTTTCCATCCTTCATTTTCTATTTTGTACGCCAAGTTCTACCTTGTGTCCCCCTTTTTTTTTTCTTTTCTTCCTTCCTGAATATCTTTCTTAATCATATCATATCATATCATATCATGTAATTTTCAATATTCACAACTAAGAAAACGCGTGCAAGCAGGAAAATAAACCCTACAATGAATAAAAAAATCTGTAGGTAGGTAGGTAGGTAGTACAACAAAGACACCCAAACTTCCGAGGAACGGTTTCGCTTCTGTGAGATTTTGGTTTTTTGGTAGAAGTGAGAGAGAGAGAGAGAGAGATTGTGTATGTGTGGGTGTATGCTGTAGATATTAGATCTATCTTTATGCTTCGATTTGTATATTTCAAAAAGGAGAAGAAAAGAGAAGAGAAGAGAAGAGAAGAGAAGAGACATGATGAACAAAACGGGAAATCAACATCAAACAAAGGAGGAAATCAGAAAAACACGCACGCACACAGAGAGAGAGAGAGAGAGAGAGAGAGAGAGAGAGAGAGAGAGAGAGAGAGAGAGAGAGAGAGAGAGAGATAGCGAGAAGACAATTTAACGGAACGGTGGGGGCGGTTTATTGTGATTTCGATTTCGATTTTGAGGGAGAATGATGACGTGATGTGTTTATCGGGATTATATGATTCGGGAATCGTAAGTGTCGGAGTAGGAGTTGAGTCATATTTTGTATATTGTATATTGTATATTGTATATTGTATATTGTATATTGTATATTGTATATTGTATATTGTATATTGTATATTGTATATTGTATATTGTATATTGTATATTGTATATTGTATATTGTATATTGTATATTGTATATTGTATGCTATATAGACATGATAAACAAATATGGCATGCATGGTATGCGAGAAATATGCTCATTTGTTCAGAGTAGGTATATAGTTAGTTGTGCAGGGTAGGTACACGTATTGAGTGAGGATGATGCGCGTGTAGAGAGCACGATGTTGGGATGTTTGTGGATGTTACTATCTATGACTTTTCTCGCGGTGTTTGTAAGTTCTCGATTTTGTCAAGGATGGGGATGGGGATGGGGATGAGGAAAGGGAGAGAAAGTATAGAAGTGAAGAATTGACAAGTTGGTTGTAAGAGGGAAGAGATTGGGTCCAGGTCCAGGTATCTGTCAAATTAATTTCAAAGGGTTTGTTGTGCAAAGGTAAAAGGGATGAGTGAAGCAATTGGTTCATGCAATGTCTCTATTATCTATCAAGCGTAATGTAATTCGATTAATACTATAACATCTTCCCCTTCCATTTTCCTCTCAAAGAAATACTCCAACCCTATCACTCACTCACTCAACTTGTCCCTCGAGCTCTCCTCGCTAACCCTCGGAGCCGCCATCCGAATCTCCCTCATCACTGAATCTATATTCATATCCCCTCGTCTATCCGCCATCCCCATTCCCGTCGTATTAGCTCTCCTCCTAGTTCCCTTCACCTCACCTCCCATCCTAATGCCTCTCTCCCCATCACACCCCGCCATCCCAATAACACTCGACCTCGACCCCACCCCCATATTACTCGCACCCACCCCACCCCTCCCACGAACCTCCTCCCACCTCAATCTCCCCACCGCTCCCAACCCATCAAAACTCTTCGCAATCCCTTCCAACGTCCGTAATAGCACATCCGTATGCCTCTCCACAATCCTCATTCGCACATCTAATTCTTTTTCCTTCAAGCTTCTCGATCGTAGACTTGTTCCGATGTCCCCCGTGCTTCGTCTATCCATGTTCATACTCATATCGCTATCAATTTTCCCGTGTCCATCTCCATTCAAACAATTTGAATCTTCATCGGAAAAGAGATCCATGCGTTCATAGCCAAACCCATCACTACTCTGTCTCCCATCCCTTTCCTTCCCTAACCGCATCGTTGACGCCAAAGGTGTAGTGTGACTTAAGATAGTCTGAGTAGACTGATGTGCAGAAGCCGATTCCACACCGTCAACTCGATGAAAAGAGTTCGTCGAGTCAAACGTAGGTCTTGGAAGTCTCGAAGGCGACTTCATCGTCAGAGCAGGCGAGATGGGACGTGCTCCAAAATCAGACTGTCTCAACTCTTCAACGTAAGGCGGGAAGTTAGCCACGAGCATGATACGAGTTGTAGACAGTTCACTCGCGTTTTGAGTGAGGCGTTTTAGGGAGCGGGTTGGTGGTTCGAAGGTTGAATTTGGAGATAGGGGAGATAAAAGTTCGACTTTGGTGAGAGAAGGTCCTGGAATAGGTTGAGCAGATGCTTTATTTGTGTCCGTATTTGTATTTATATTTGTTTGGTTCACACTCGAGTTTCTTGGGCGAACAGAGGCCAAGTCTTTTTCCTTCTTTGCTCGTACTTTCTCGCGACGGCTCTGCTGTGTTGGCTGATCTATTTGTTTCTCATTACTACCAAATCGTGGACTTATTGGTGATGAAACTTCGGCGAAAGTAGTCGCTTGGTTCCTAGATAGATCTTCTGTCTCCACTGCACTAGCTGTAGGAAACTGGACAATATTCTCACTTCCCGGTGAAGCAATCGAAGGCCTTGGGGTCCCTCTGAAACTCTGTAAATCAACCGTCTCAGCTGTCCCAAGCACTGCTTGCGCCGAGGAGTTCGTATTAAGGCTATCTGGTGTAGACTTCAGCGAGTGTCTGATATTGGTTCCTGTAGTTGCGATGCTATGAATGGTTGATATTGATTTGATTACTTTGTGAGATCGATAACTCGGGTTGATATCGGGAGATGGTGTTCTGTTTATCACTCGCAAGGGGCCGTCGGATCTATTGCTCCAGAATACTGGACGGTACGCAGAATTGAGGGAATTTGCTCGAGGATTATCTGTTGGGGCTATTGTGAATGAGCCACCGGGCGAGGAAATTGCTTTTGATGAATGCGGTCGAGTTCGGGTTTCTGGAGCGTCGTAATAAATACTTCCGGTGGGGGCATACACTTGACTAGTTCGATGGATGTATCCATTTTGCAGCATTACCTCTTCTGACCCTGGTTTTGTAACTACTTTCGTTAAAGTACCTGGTCCCCAAGTATTTCTATTGGCTGTTGGAGTGGTCCTATTAAGCACAGGAAGTTCCGGTGAAGGTGTGATAGAATTTCCAACATTGTGGCCTGGCTTGGGGATAATAACAGGGCTTCGATCCGGTGTTGGAACCCGTGCTAATTTTGAAGTCGTCTCGGGAGGTGTTGGATATTTCCCCAGATAATCATGTTCTAGCGGTATTGAAATTGCGATATACTGCACGCCCTGACGGGTTTTGGCAGCAATAGCCGTATCGGGGAGTTTCAAGAACTGATTAGACTGCAATTCTTTCTTTTGTTTCCTACGGAGAAGGCCAAACTTTTTTCTCGGAGTGTTTTGTGGGAGAGCAACTAGATTATGCCCCGGGGGATCATAAGACATGAGGAATTCGGATAAATCTTTCATGGTTTCTCTTTCACGTCGAGGTGATGTTGTATCCAAGGATCCATAGCTTTGACTAGTCGTTTGACGAGGTCTCGTTCTTACACTTGACTTGGTACCTGAACTGTTAAATCTTCTCAATTCTGGTACGGTATCGATTGTGCCATGATTATGAGATCTACTCGTTCGGCGGCGCGATAACAGTGTAGGATTGATGGATGATGGTGTTTCAATGGACTGAGGTCTTAGGGATTTGATTTCTACCAAACGTGGTGGCGGAGTTTTACTGCTAGTCACTGAATTCATTCTGATTTTTTTCTGTGGTACGCAACATGTTAGACAAATATGTGAGTTCCTGTAATCGGGAAAGCTTCTCTCGAAGAAGACATACCGACAATTTGTCATACTCACATGGCTTTTCGTTAAAGCTTTAATTGAATCGAGCTACTCCAAGCAGCATTAGCTTACAAAACAGTCCCTGAAGATGAACATGACGATATTCCCGAACAGTGAAAAATGATGCAAAACTTAGTTGAAGGTTATGGAAGGTCGTTACCATTATTATAACTCTGCCAACTTGAAGATCCACGCCGGTGGCCCAGATTCGTCCTAGCAACGCAATGCAAGGAGAAGCTAATCACCTGCATCTCGTAGTTGTGTGGACACTGGCTAAACAATCAACAAACTAAAGATTCCCAACCCGTGGTAAAACATATCTGCTTTGAACAATTCAAGGTTAGTGGTGGCTTAATGGCGTTTTATTGCATCAATGGCAGGTGCAGTGTACGCCGACTAACGCGGCACTAAAAGTCGATCTTAGAGATTTGCAGGTCATGGGTAGATGGACTTTGACTTGATGATAACGGGGCGTTGCATGCATAGCCATCATATCATGTTGTATCATTGTGGACATTCGGTTGTGATCCGAATCTGAAGTAGCAATGAGCCAAGACAGACATCTACAGAGAAATTACCTCTCTTCACGACTTACCATACCAATACAATCGATCAATGTCATTCCAAATTCCCACAAGAATTGAACTATCACTCAATAGTTTCTCCGAATCTCAATTTCAAATCTTCCTAGACTAGAAGTCCACCTCTCCCACTAAACTCTTAGCGGGTCAGGGAGCAAAAATATCCGATAAGGCAAGGAAAGATCTACAGTCCCAAAAGCCCTAGTAAATATTTATATGTCCGTGCTAATTATTTTTTGATTTATGATTGAGAAAGTAAAGTAATCATGAACCTTTCAATTACAAAATCCGAATTCAGAAGTCTCAATTTAGTACCAATACACACAGTGTTTCCGGATACGCATATATGAAATGATAATGCAAATGAGATAGATATCGAAAGTTGTAAGACACGCGGATGAGCCGGGCAGTTACCAGTAGTAGTCGCGAGCAGTTCTAAAGTGGCTTTTAAAGGAAACTATTGAGTAAACCATTCGGCTCAATTGTTGATATCTACAGGAAGATTTACCTCCGAGTTGACTCACTGAATTCTGTAGGATTAATTGATCTATATCAATTAAAACTTCTCGCCATTCTGGCTGTCTTTGAATTTGTATTAAAGCTGTCACAGGTCAAGTCACCAAGATGCAACTATTTTCTACCCGCTAAGATCTATCAGATGTACTAGTTAAATGATAATTCCCACCAACATAGATCCTGTCTCACACATGCGCCATTCGCCATGCTAATATTTTGTTGCGCCAAACTATGCAGTGTCCTAACCTTTAAAAAACTATATCAATAAATAAATCCATGCTGCTTTACTTTCTTTTTGGTGGTTTACGTTGAATAAACGGGTCTGCTGGTGCCTTTCTACGCGGTGGAGGCGGTAAATTAGATTTCGGTATACGCGCCGCGGCAGCAGCAGCTTTATTTGCCTGCTGTGCTTGAAGTGCAGCTTCCAGATCTAATTTTTGAGGTTCAACAGGTCCTCGATTTAGCATGGCAGAAGCTGGTGGTGCAGGATCTGCTTCTGCCGTTGGAGTCTATGAGAGTTAATAAGTATAAATATGTTGGCATAAACCACGACTAGTACTAAACCAGTCTTTCGGTCGACTTACCTTCTTCTTCTTTTTGGTTGTAATATTATCTGGGTGAAGTTCTTGCTCCCTAGGTCTCTTCCTCTGCTCACCCGTCTCAACGTTGTTTGGTGTATTCCTACCATCGACCGATGTGGTGCTACTACTACCTGATACCGATTCTCGAGAACTTCGATTTTGCGGCGCATCTGTCATGTCGATATCGCTGTCGCTTTTTTCAGACGGAAACCTAGAAATATTGCTGTTTATTTCTGAGGATATTTTCGAATAGTCTATCACTGGTGCATCCTTTGATGTCGGCCTCGATAACAATCCCATGATATCACCACTTGTGTATCTCTCACGACTTTTGGCATCCTGAATAAGCCTATTCCAGAATTCACCTTGTTCCAATGCCCTAGAGTCTCCCAGAACCCACAAGGAAGATTTGGCTCTAGTAAGACCTACATTCATACGTCTGATATCGTTCAAAAACCCAATACCTCCTGCAGCCTTAGCACGAACACAGGAAAATATGATGATCTCTCGCTCTCGACCTTGGAACGCATCGGTCGTATTAAATTCAATTTCTTCAAAGATTTCGTCTCCAAATTTTGCACCGAAACGTCGTTTGAGCTCATTTAATTGAGCTTTATAGGTAGTTATGATACCGATTTTACCTCTGAAATCATAGGACCTGTAATCTGTTTTCAGTCGTTGATAAAGCTGAATAGCAGCATTCAACTCAGGAACGTTGATGAGGGAATGGCCTCTAGCTTCTTTGCTCTGAACACCCACGACATCAAAGAACCGATAAGGTCCAAGAATCGAACTTGCATGCCATGGCTGAACCCGTAATTGTGCCATTCCATCACCATCAATGAGACGACTGTTATAAAATTGTTGACTTGGGAATCGACTGATCTCAGGATGCATACGATATTGGGTATCGAGCAAATGGACATCATCCGGATGATTTCGCTGCATCCGGACGAAGAGACTCTGTTCGTAGCCATAACTCTTTGCCAGACGTGAGAGAACTGTTGGAGGCAATTGTTCAGGATCTCCGACTAAGATACATTTCGTGGCACCGTATTTAAGAGGTATCAGTGCGCTGAGTTCGATACATTGAGCGGCTTCATCAATAATAACTGTTTCGAACTCGACGTTTACATTTCTTAGAAAATCGTGTCCAGATCCACTGAGCGTAGCACAAAGAACATGGGCGCCATCGATAATTTCCTGCGTGAAATGGCGTCTACTGATCTCATTTTGTCGCACCTTGTTGTCGCTTTCTTTATCTTCATCGATTTTGTTGCCTATGTGGGCTTGCTTTCGCTTAAGCTCATCGAATTCCCTTTGCAGTTTGAGTTCCGAAGTCTTGTCGCCTGTAGCACGACATTTTTCCATCTCAGGTCTTAGAACACTGAGCCTCTCTTTGATAAGCCCTGCATCTCTGTGAAGCACCTCCCGATCATTCAATTGACCCTTCTTAGATTCTTGGTCCCCCTCGAGCTTGATCCTCACCAATTCGTCCAGTGTCACATCTTTGACACTAGAATTGATCGCATCACTTCGCCCGACACGAATCACGTTAATCTTTTGATGCGAGCCACTGAGAGGCAAAATTCCCTCCTTTAACCGAAGGACCAATTCATCAACAGCAGCGTTACTGGGAGCGCAGATAAGTAACTTTTTCTTTGGCGCTTGTGCTTGTGCTTGAGCGCCCGCACTGCGATTTTGGCCTTGCGGTCTGAAGCCCACTTGCTGTGCTTGCTGCTGAAGCACCTGAGATAGCAAGGCGCCTACCATGGCGATAATCGTTTTCGTCTTTCCAGAGCCCGGAGGACTAGTACTGTTAGAGAGAAAGATCATTTAAAGTAGAACAAAACTCAATACGTACCCTTGAATCAGTGTAAACCCGTCATTGTCGTTGGCGGACAGAATCGCTTTAGCTTGCCCATTATTAAGTTTATACCTGTTCGACATCGAAGCGACCTTTTCATCGGAATATTTTTGTAGTGGAGAGGGCTTCGCCTCCAGAATCTCAGTGCACAAATCATAGTATTCAAGACTGCTCAAGGCTGCAAACTCTCGCAAAGTTGTCGTCATATCGGTGATTTTGAGAGTATACAACTTACCGTTGGGTACGAAACAATTCAAGAGCTCAGGGCTAATGTCTCTACTGACTCTGTAGGTGACTTCCACTGCATCACGCTTGCGGGTTGTTCTAAAAACGCGGGCTAGACAATGTGGCGCTTGTTTGTCTTGAAGTGGATTCGAGCTTTTGGAAAGGAGTACAATATCTTGTTGGTACACCATGAGGTCTCTTTGATTGGAAATTGACATAGTCGTACTAACTTCCATAAATTTATCAACAGACAGACGATTCAAAACCTTTATTTCAATGGGTTTGAATTGGTTCTCTTCTTTGGCTGTTAGTAAAGAACGCCATACTTCCGATATGAGCAAGGGCTTGAATGTCTCTTTATAGAGACCGAGGTCGAGGAAGCTACTTGCAATCTTTTTGCAAACATTATTGCTTGGGGGATCTTCGCCCTCATGAAAGATATCCCAATTGAGAAGCTCGAGATATATAATGTCCATATTTGGCTCCAAACGAGCACGAAGATCTTTCTTTGAGTAAACCTTCTTGGTCTTTCGTACTGGACCAGTGGCTTGTAGGAGTGCCTTTTTTCTACTTTCCTCGTACTCCCTGACTTTGTTTGAAGCCTCTCGACTTTTAGTGAAAAGAAACTTCGTGTCGGAACCATCATCTTCATCATCATCATCCGAATCTTCGTCTGAAGATCCCACCATTATCTCACTTCGAACAGGCGCATGATCTTTACCTGCGACACCGCTTAAGTTTTTTAGACCAGATCCCTCACCCTTGACTAAGGCTGCTGGAGCACGAAGGGCTTTCGCTTGAGCAATAGCTGCTGCATTACGCCTCTTTTTCTCTTCTTCATCTCTACGGCGTTTGTCCTTCCAATCTTCAGTAGCTTTGGCGGTCTTTAGCGGTGGTTGCGCTCTCATTTTTTCTATAATACTCTTATTATGCTCAGAAAGCGTAAAGGGTGACTGAGAAGCTTTATTGGATTGAGTAATGACTGGCTCATATGTTTTGCCATCTCCAGCCTTCGACCAAGTATCGAGCGAGGTTTGAGTTTGCCGTCCCTTGACACTGAACGTTGGCTCATGTTTTACGCCTCCTGCTGACTTAGACCACGAATCGATTCTTGATTGTTGTTTCTGAGCCGTTGTAGAATAACTCTCTATAATTTCCACACCTTTATGTTCGTCAAGGGCAGCGCGCAACTCAGCTTTTTGTTGATTAGTAAGATTTGTCTTTCTATATCCCTTCTCACCCTCATTTAAGCACGCATCTTGAATAAAACTAAGCGAATACTCATGCACCTCAACATCAAACTCTGCCAATGATCGAAGAAGTTTTCCCAAGAGACTAGTGATCACACTGACCAAATAGATATCTCTCAGCCTCAGCATCATTGTTAGGCCGTTCACGTTCAAGCAAACGACTTGCAATACTTTCTTTAGTGCAGTTTTTGTCGATGTATAGCCTGATGACAGGGCATGAGATGAGTGAGAAGACTCGCATAGGGCCGAAGCAATGACACTGTTCTTATCAAACAAGGATTCTGCATATTCCATGCCATCCCGACAAAAGTCTTGCAGAGTTTCCTTAGGAAGTTGAACACGACCTCCCCAAGCTTCCGTGTTGGCAAATGCCGCATCAAGGGCACGCCACTGATTGACCCACCAAGACATTACGGCGCCTCGCTCTGTAGAATCTAAAGACGGATGAGTTCTTAAAAATCCCGTGTTTCCACAGAGAGCATCCAGCGTGTCTCGCCCAACCTTGAATAGATATGGAACAGGGGAGAAATTTTTGGCCTTTGTAATCCGGACAACAGCAAATGTCAACGAGTTCAACATCGGCACAAATGCCTGCTCTAACAAGCTCGACATTGCTTCACGCTTGCTTATTTGATCTGTTGCAGCTTTGACAACCTCAACAGCAGCCTCAAAGATCTGTTGGTCAGCAGACATCAGGGCTGCAAACAGTGGCCGAGAGGTCTGAGTATCTCGATACATCTCGATTAAATGAGATGCATTAAAATCGCTGAGTCGCTCAAAGATTCTTGACACGTTCTCAGTGAGTTGACGGAAATCCTTATTGTATTGTAGATGGGAGGAAGGAAGCGGCAGTTTCTTTGATTTTGGTGTGAGTTCATCTAATCCGGTAAGGTGTGTCGTTGCCGCCAGAATACTTTTGGCTAAATCTACATTTCCTGGTCGAAATATGTCAAGAACACCTTGCCAAATTGGCTGGGAATGACTTCGGAGACCCTGTTGTATCGGAATGTCCCCTGCAAGAGCTTGGAACTCTGCGCTCAAAGCTTTGCAGTCGAGGGCCAAAGCATCTCTTATGACTAGCATACCAAGTCTTCTCATTTCTTGGTGTGTAGTGTTTTCCACCTTTAAATCAGCAGACTCTGTGATCGTCTCCTTGTAGTCGTCAACAAGTCCCATAATGTTGTTGATGAATATGAGAGACGTTGACGGATTGATGATGTACTCAGAATCGACAAAGGTGCTCAAGGTCGCACGGAGAGTATCGAGCGCAGCACAACGACAAGCGAGCTGGGTATTCTCTGGGTGTTCTGAGGTCTGATAACCTCCCAGAAATCTGAGAACGAAACTGCAGACATCGTATTGACGATCAGAAGGAAGTGACTCCACGAGTTCAGGTAACCATGCCAAAATAAAAGAAGTTTCAGGGTCTTCAAATTTTATTGTTTGCAGTTTTTCTTTAACGCCCCAAGATCTGAGTATGTTCTCTGCAACGACAGCTGGTGATATTGTAGCAAATGCGGCCCAGAAGTTCTTCGGTGACTTCTTGAGCAAACCTCTAAGCGCTTCGATGACTAACTTATTGATTCTTTCCGATTTACAGCTTAAGTGATTGAGTGCAAGTATGTACACACTTGGTTGAACTTCCATTGCCCGGAGAGAGTGTGTTATCAAATGTTCATCAAGCTTTTCTAAAATCAAAAGAAATCCCTCCCAAAATCGTATGATATCCTCGTAATCGTAGTTTCCCTGCGTCACAGAAGCTATTGCGTCCGACAATGCGTCATGTACGACCCAGTCGAATGATGTGGATGTGAGCATTGTAGTAGCTTTCTGCCAGGCACATCTCGCGAAACGCTGTCTGATGGGGTTTTTGTCGAATAGGAAACGGCCTGTAGCTGGCAGTATGTCACTTATTCTCAGAACTTTCTTTGCTTGTATCTCTTCAAAGACGAAATCGAAGTGTTTCGAAAGGTTATCTGCGGATTTGTGGTAGTCGACGCAACAAAGCGATTCGTAAAGGGACAGTAGAAGGGAGGAGTCGTAGCCAGCTAGCAGTTTCTGCGTCCTCATGGGAGATTCCACTTCGGATATAACTTTCTTGCTTCTTTCTAACCCATTATCTATACGCTGAAAGTCGAGGACATTAAGGCGACTTGAGAGCGCTGCAACCGTTTCATCGTCGAAATTCCTGAGACATGTTAGTATCAAGATCAAGTGCATATCGTGAGGTATTACTCTGCTAGTTCCTTGAGATATGCCTTACGACCTATATGCCAATTATGCACACATTTATCACAGCACATCAGAAGCTTATTCAAACGTTCCAGGTAGCCTTCTACCATCGTCCCCCCAGCATCACGATCTAATCCTATAGTGAGAGAGAACTTATATGCAATATTCTGTCTCCGCTGAGCATCCTGTATGAGCTCCTTCTTGGTTTCGGCGCTCATATCCTCCTCGGCGTCGTCTGGATGCGAATAGTCGACATAGTCTTCGTCATTCCGCTTGGGGCAAAACCAATGGGCATCGGCAGGAAAGCTCTTCAGTTCCCTATCAACAATTTTTAGTATTGATCATAAACATAAGAGCAACTCGTAGTACAAACCCGTGGAGCCCGTGGAGCTCGTCCATGATATCTGCTTCATCAGGCATAGTTGCGGATGTTTCATAAGCTGAGCATACGATTCAAACGTGAGTATTTAGAAAATCAAGATTGATATGGATAAATATAGTTTACAGAAAGTATTAGAAATGAATTTATGGAAAGTTAAATGCTGGGAGGTACTGCAAGTCTTAGCACCCGAAGAAAGTGGTCGCCTTTTGAAGTTTTGAAATCGTTAAAGAAAGTGAATACGAAGCGCAAGTTTTGGCAAATTGACAATCAAACTTGTGGAGTTGATATACCGTATACTATTGCAATCAAATTCAGAGAACATTTACACAATTGATGTATCTCATGTACGAAAAGTAGAAAAATTGAGGTAAGGGCTGGTACTGAAAGTGTTAACGCGCATCGCGTAGAACTAAAGCCATTTCACGTGGATTTTACTTAGATTGATTTTATCAGTAGCCTCGCATACAAGGCTGTGAATTTGTTATCTGAGGTCAATCGGTTTACAGGGGACTAATAGTAAAGACTGCTTGACATCCTTCGAACGCCGATAGTATGTTAATCCTATTATTACTCCATTTCTAAACTCTGAAACAAAACCGTCACGTATTACCATCACTGGGTACTTCAGTCAGAAGTCCAATGAAGCTCATGTCAAATCACAAAACTCTAATCATTCTACAATCTACAATTTTCGTGGCTCAGGGCAAGTCACAGCAATCATCAAAGTAAATAAATGATAAGTTAGATTATACTGCTCTCTATATTGAAGCTCTGTGCACTTGTTTGTTTTGCAATCGCTATATACAAATGGACCACGGATCCTACTATCACTGCTGAGTATACACCATCAGAAGTGAAGATCTAAAACTATCTCCCAAAACCAACATGCCCTCACCAGCAAAAAGAACTTCGAAAGCAAAAACAAAACAAGATAAGATGGCCTAGTGCCTTTTCATGTCATTTAAAACGCCTATAACACCAATGCAAAAGAAAACCAAATGTAGAACACAAAGGTCGTAGATCGCTCCTGCAGATCATTATGCTTAATATCTCCTGTATCAACAAAAGAAAAGGAAAGTGTATGGTACAGTTCGTCGCAGTCTCCCAGTTTGGAAAAGAGTGAATATGATATTCGGGTATCATTGTGAAATGTCTTCGTTCCTCCTACTTTTTAGTGGCCCAAATGATTGACTTGATTCTAAGCGTGTCAAAAGGGCTGCCGAAGTAAAGTCGTTACTAGCCTCAAAACTTTGTCTAACTCGATCGCACGACGTTCGCAATCTATCGAAGGAGGGTCGTGGCTTGTCAACGGAGACCCGAGGACCAAGCTGGTCCATCGAACCTCTATGTCTTGTAAAGTCGGTTCCGTCGCTACCGTTTTGACTTCGAGGATTGTGTGTGGTGTTCGTCGGAGCAACTGAAGGAGGGTAAATGGGTCGTTGGTCTTCATCAATGCTCGGATAGTGGATGTGCTTACTCGGCTTCGTGATCTCAGAGGAAGATGCCGATGAACCATCCTTGGACATTGCGTCCATGCGCTCATCGGACTTATCAAGATAATCAAACTTGCCTTGACGAACTTGTTCGCGGATGATGTCGACATCGTATGGGAAGTAAACTTTTTGCACAGCTTTGATAGCAAACCGTGGTAAAAGGGCGATGACTACAGAAAGACATGTGACTGCCCAGAAGGTGGCTTGTGCGAAAACTTCGGCGGCGGCTTTGTAAAAAAATTCCGACGAGGTGAAAGATGAATAAACGCCAGTCCAGAACCATACCAAGAGAATACTTATGGTGACCAAAAGGACCATGAGCCAATCCCATCGGTAGGTGTTGATTAGGATGTATACGTTGATGGCGACGACGGCTGCAGGTGCTACGTAAACTCCAAATCGCTCCCGGTCATCAATATTTTGGCCGCTTGAACTAACAAAAGTGCCAGAGTCAAACAAGCAATATGCCATGAAAAAAATCATGACAGATTGGTACAAACCATCGATCATGTAAAGCCTACACTGTGTTAGTTGTTTATATCAGAGTGGGATTCATTTATACTCACCAGAACTTCTTTTGGGTCCATTCCTTTCGCTCAATGCCTCGTCTATAGAGCTGAGGAACCGCAAGAGAGACCTTGTCTGAAACGTCTTGATCCAAAACACCCATGAAGATGACAGGCACAGATGTAAAAGCCAAGTTGAATAAGAGAATGTACGTGTAATCGTAAAGATATGTCATATCGAAATTTGCGAAGATCTGGTACCAGAAAATTGTAAAAGTCCATACGACGTTCTTGTAAAAGAAGTTGGCAATGGTTTCTCCTAATCTGCGATATGACCATCGTCCATGGACTAACACGAGTCGTTGCAAGAAACGGAATTGACCAATAGCATAATCGGAAGACATCACAGCTTGTCTACCTTCTTCACCAGCAATACCAACTCCAACGTCTGCCTCTTGAATCATAGCAACATCATTTGCGCCATCACCAATAGACAAAGTCATAACGTCCAAGCCACCTTTGACCATTGCCACAACAGCAGCTTTTTGAGCAGGGCTGACTCGACAACACAGAACTGACTTGCATTCTTTACACAGGAGAAGGAATTTTTGTCGCAGTGAGTCGTCTAATACAAGCTTGAGAGAGTCGCCATCAATGACAATAGCATGAGTTGGCGCTGGTGGCTCGTGATTCTTCTTGGCGGCTTTGAGCTCCGCGTCAGAACCGGTGAGTTTGAAAGCTGCCAAGTGCTTGTCAAGTTCTGCTTCGGCGGTAGAAATCTGTTCATCTTCGATCTTGAAAACAATAAGTTCCATGTCATTATTGAGTAAGTTGCATGAAAATCCGATGTTGATGGCCGTCTCGACTTTGTCACCAGTGAGAACCCAGAGCTTAATACCGGCTTCGGCGAGAAGTGCAATAGTATCAGGCACGCCCTCTTGTAGTCGATCCTCGATAGCTGTACCTCCAAGAAGGGTAAGGTCACGTTCAATAGCGTCTGATACTGCTTCCAGCTTATCTTCACGGTCCTGGATGGCAGCGGCCGCGATCTCGTGCTCGCGGTTCCAATCTTGATATTCCTGCTCACCAAGCTCTCTTTGCGCGATACAAAGAGTACGTAAACCTTCTCTTGCAAACATCTCCAGATGTTCCGCTGTCGTACGACGCAACTCTGGTTGCTCTCCTCGCTTTAAGCGAGAATATATTATACTATCTGCCCCTTTACAGAACAGTATGATTCTATTGTCTGGCATACGGATAATGGCACTCATTCTCTTTCTGGTCGAGTTGAATTCGAGTTGATTTAGAACCCTATATTCTCTATCCTCGCCTTGAATGTTCAATAAAATACCATTTGGCGAGTTTCCGAGAACAGTGAAACCAACATCACGGGCTGTAGCAACCAAGGCTGCTTCATCAGGCGACTGAGCTCTGAATTCAATCTTGGGAGGATCTCCTGGTGTGGTTTCCGAAATAACCGAGTGACAGAGAGCGAGAGCTAACATGAATTGATAATTGGCGTCTTGTTGTTCCTTACCACTTTCACCAGCGAGATCGGTAACGAAATCAGGAGCAATGAAAGTCAAGTCATCATCGTGCAGGTACGGATTGTCATGCAGTTTTCTGACATCGACTAGCATTTTAGCACGCGCTGCAGCAATCTGCTGTCTAGCTCTTGCGCCTTCTTTTTCAACATCGATACCTTGACGCTTTTGCATACCAGCCTGAGCTTCAGTGTATGCTTCTCCGTAGGGAACTCCGTTTATGCTGGCCTTTTTGAATTCCATGACGTTCTGGGTTAGAGTTCCAGTTTTGTCGGAAAAGATATACTCGATCTGTCCCAAATCATCAGAGATATTCCACGATTTAGGCGTGCAAGGATAATCGAGTTTCTCGTAATACATTTCGCTGTCGCTGTAGATGAAGAACGCTTGACAAGTCTTGATGATTTCAATCGTGATGTACAATGAAATTGGTACCAAATTCTGGAACAGAATAAGAGCAGCCCAAAAGGTGATGAAACCATCAAGTGCCGGGGTGCCACCAATAGAACCAAATTCAAAAAATTCAATGGTATTATTGCCTTGTCCCCAAATGATACCTTGGACAAGACCAGAAGCGAAACAAATGGTGAACAGAAGAATGAAATTGTAAACGACATTCCAATTGAGTTCCCGGGCGATACGTGAGCGTTTACTTGGAGTAATTCCAGAGTTCAACATGATCTTGGTGTCAAAACCTGTGAATACGACAACTCCGAGAATCCAATCCGTATTTCTGAGATTGCATCCACGAAGAAGCAAGTTGTTAATTGAGATCGGCTCAACCATCTCCTCGCCTGGTCCATCCTTTCCATTGTATTGCGTCCAACGAGCCACACCACTGTATTGATAAAGATTGGGGTGGGGTGCTTCGCTGTCAATAATGAACTCCGTTCGTTCACAATCGCGAGCGTGTTTAATGCTTCGACCACTGCGAAGAGCATGTCGTACCTTTAAGTTCGTCTCTCCATCCAAATTTTTCGTTTCAACGTAGCAAGCTCCATCGGGGTCAGAGGTAGATAAAATCACAATATCTGCTGGGATCTGGTCGTCGTTGTAGATACGAACGAAATCTCCAACTTGCACGTTCTTCCAATAATCTTGATGAAATCTGGGTTGTCCAGTTACTGGATTGTTGCGGTTGATCAAACTTCCGAAATTCTTCTCCGCAGGGGCTTTTCCGCTAGCATCGTAAGAGAAAGCCGTCATTGGGCGATCCGGAACATCAAGCTCGCCATCTCGTGGAAGGGGCGAAGGCACAGGTGTCATTTGAATGTCGTCTCGCGCAGCCCTTGACTCGAAAGAGGGCCGAGGCTCATCCACGTCCATAGCACGTTGGGCATACACCTCGCCAGGCAGCTTTTTGTCTTTCTTCATTTTCTTAAGTGTTCTTACAATCCAGCGTGAAGTAGCCTTTTTGATTCTCCTCCATAGTGAAATATCATCGTCGCTGACGTTTACATTGTTCCAGTCAACAAGGCGATGAACGGGCGAATTGTTCAATTCATTGTCGAGAATGGTTCTGCGATAATCTTCAATTCCATCTTTGATGGCTGTAATCGCGACAATAACAATCAAGGGAACAGCGTTGAGACCTGGATTAGATGCACCAAAAATACTAAAGATCTATACGAATCATCAGCCTCACATATGCAGTCTAAAAACCCTGAACTTACGGTGAGAATGATCAAAAACAAGAAATACACGTTCGCGATGTTGTGGAATTGAAACCAAATATTCTTCGGTATGAAACTCAAAGGGGTGTATTTTGCAGTTCTGATTTTGTTTCGTTTATAATGCACCAAGGGGTGACCCGACTCGTCGATCGCGTCCCGTGGCAACGAAAGATTAAAGAAAACCTTTCTAGGTCCTTGACCGTCATTATCGTCATCCTCCGCCTGTTCATCCTCCGCCTGTTCATTTGGTTGTTCTTCTTGTATCCTGCCAAGATCCGTTCCCATTGAACTTGCGCCGGCAGAGTCTCTCTTCTCACTACTTTGCGATTTACGCGGATGCAATCGATCCATTATCGATATCCTCTTTTTATCACTACCTTTGGCGGGCACTCTTTGTGTGGCCCATCTCATTCGCCTCGTCACTGGCTCAGGTGCATCCTCCTCGGGTTCTGCGTACATGTCGACGTCCGGCATGATTGCGATCGTTTGTGATTGGGGCGGAAGCCCAGTTTGAGGCAAGAGCCCGCAGGCAAGGCGAATATGTCCGCCAGTGTTTGAGTCAATTCAGACGTTGAAAGGTATTTCGTGAAAGAGACGAGACGATTGAAACGATTGAGACACGACTAGAACTTTCGACAGAGACGAAATTAATATCGACGAGCAACGGTAAGAAGTATCGTTATAACAAAGGTCCACACAGGACTCGTAGAAGGTCTGGTACTTTTAGAATGGTCGCTTATGACAACTTAATTTGGTACCGGAAGAGTCGGCCAGGAGATCGCGAATAGGCGGTAGTTTTTTTTTGAATATTTGACCCTTGCAAGGTTGTATGGGGCAATTGAAAGATTGTGTACGACGAGATTCCCTACACGGACGAGCGATGGGATTGAAGATCTGGTGAAGTTTCGAGAAAGGGTGGTGGTTTGTTGATGTTGAGAGGAAAGAAAGGAAGAGGGACGGAGTTTACGGGTTGGTTTGAGTTGGGTTTGAGAGCAGGTGAATGAAATGTTCAGGAAGTCCCGGGGGTAGGAGGAGTTCGTAAAATGCTTATTGAGCAACAGCTAAAAGAGCAGCAAACGCCACATGAAACCGACGAAATTCGGAGAGCGGAGAGCGGATAATGGATAATGGATAATGGAGAATGGATAATAATAATGTATAATAGATAATAGATAATAGCAGCATGTGAGTGATGTGAGACTAGAGCCGTTCGTACATCATATCACGCATTTTCCATGCTTCACCAAAGTCAAAAGTCGGTCGCTAGGTACAATGAAGAAAGGCTGGCTGGGGTGGGTGGAAGAGAATACGGAGGAGAGAAAGCCATAACAGAAAGGATGCGCGCAAAACAAATGGTTGATTTGTCCTCTTGGGTGGTTGCGAATCAGCGAGAGCAAGGGAGTGTCCGAACGCTGCAAGTACATAGGGAGAGGGAGGGGGAGAGAGAGAGGGAGAGGTCTATCAGATCGTACTGGCCAAGTGCCGCAACATACGGAATCCAGAACAAACAGTCAAACTCCGTACATGCCTAGGCAAAACACACCTGAATGTAAACTAAGCCTCGTAGGATTGCATTGGACGGAGAGGCGGAAAAGATCCAAAATGTTGATACTCACGTTCATTCCCGCTCACTCACTCGCCCAGTGTACATCCACTGTGCCTGGATCGTACCGCCTTGCAATTTCTGAAGAGGGCTGAAATGTCCAGATGTTCTTGCGAGGCACATTGGCTGACTGGGGAGGGTGCGAGGGTGCTCCAGAAACCCAGGATTCACATTTGCGCCAATCATCTTTTGGAAACAAAGTTCAGGGGTTAACCTTCAATATCAACAAACAGCTGTTCTCGAAAGGAGGAATTGTCCATGCTGTCCATGTCGGATCTGACCTTGTTACTGTGCTGAGCTTTGTCATGACATTGTGGGAGGGGAGCGAGGGGACTTTTCGATGTATCACTGCATGTCGATATCCAGGAAGCTTTTATCTAGATGGGTAGGTATTTTGGATGAGTGTGTTACAAGATTAGATGCGGAGTTTCGATTGCCCGACTTGATATTTCTTTTGGATGCGAAAAATTGGATAGATACGAAGACCAAGAGAAAAAGTAGAAATTGACATATGTAGGCGTATGGTAGGTACACCAGTATCACTTAGATAATAATTTACCAGTCTATCTCAGCATGTCCCTCGTAAACATTTCATAAAATGGCTGGGGCTGGAGTCGATTGGAAAACTCGGCCGAACAAAGGGTGTAAATTCTTGCAGGAAGAAAGGAGATTCGGAGAAAGGGCCTCGGATATCATATCTGACCGTGAGCAGTGGGAGACGTCTCATTCTCATTGTCATTGTCATTGCCATTGTGTACGCACGCAAGTGAGGTGGGTGCACTTTGCTGTTTGCATCAAGAAGAAATGGGAAAAGATATATATAATTTGCACCCGACCGAGGGGCCATTTGATCCATCTGCTCCATCAACCAAACACAACACAACACCAAACAATTTATTTCATTATTGGTGGCTGGACCTTTCAGCATAACTCCGTACTCCGTAGATCTCTCTTTCCTCTCTCCTCTCTCCTCTCTCCTCTCTCCTAGCCGACTGGATAAAGCCTTGCATTTACACTGATCACCCACCTCACCTCACTCATCCCTTTTTATATATAGCCATCCGAAACCAGCTATCGATACTAGGCAGGTACCACTCGGGGTTTAGACAGAGCGAGATGCATGCATGCATCGTGTGGATGGTGAAGAAAGCACAATATGCATGATACAGAAAGATGTACGGCCAAGGGATCGTTAATTAATCTTTTTAATCTTTTTAATCTTAAGAGAGGGGTAGTGTGTGTCGTCAACCGACATCCACAACGATCAACGCCCTCTGCAAAACTCTCTCATTTCATTTCTCAAGCACCTTGGAGGCGAAGGTAGTTGCTGCTCCGTCCAGATAAAATTAGCATGCATAAGAAGATTGTTCCTCACAAATCCAACGCGAAGCTTAGACTCCCTCTTGGCAGGATGGCTAACATCCGATCCGGACCATCGAAAAGTTGTACATATGGACGTTTGACATCTGCATCAAATTGGAAGTAAAACGGAAGCGCAGGGACTTGTTAGATCCGTGGTGGAGCAGGGGACGGATCTAAACCATGGAGACATGGCAGTCGATCTGTTGTTGATGGTGGACTCGTGGAGTATGCAGAACGGTACTGCACTCTCGAGATTGACACATACTCATCAAATAAATCTCAAAAACCCAACCTTTTAATGAAGATCTCTACAAACCGTCCTCTTGTCGTCCAGCATGTAATCACAAGTAGAATTTAAGTGCAAGTAGTCGTAAAAAAGTTTCATCTAAATTGGATGGCTGTCGATCGCAACGTAAATGCCGCCCCCAGCGCTTACCTAATACCCAAAATAGAAACAACCAAAATGGAAGAGCGTTCAAAAATCGTCATCCCGTGATGTTCGTGTCTGCAAGCATTATCAGTGACGCGACGCAGACGCGACTTTCAACTTGTCGAAATCTGAAAGAACGGCCTGCACCGCTGACAAGGAGATTGGTCATGAGTTGAATAAAGCACGACGTGTGTGTATCCATATCTGCTATAATACTAGAGCATGCTAGTTAAGTCATGTCTTCAACCAAGGGTAAATCTAATGGAAACATCCGCCAATTTTTCAAGCCGACACAACAGGCTTCCACATCGTCATCTACCCCTCTATCCACAACTTCGCGCAACAATGATCAGATAATATCCGGATCTTCACTTTCCACAACCCCTCGGCCAACAGGCTTAGTCTCAAGTGCTGCTATGGAATCTATGTCTTCTCCACAATCATCTTCTTCGCCATCTTCTCCACAATCTACCTCCTCGTTATCAACACCACCGATAACCATTCCGCAATCCTCTTCTAATATCTCGAATGGCGTTGTTCCATGCTCAGACGACGAAGGCGATTCTGATAGTTCTTTGGAAGATCTTGACGTGATCTTCAAGACAAATCGCACAGCGCCAATTGCGACATCTTCCGCGCTAGCTCCGGTATCTCCCAGGGCCTCCAGATTTAGAAATGGCCCAATCTCAAGTGCCAAGCGCTCTCCCATGGCTCTTAAAACAACACAATATAAATTCGATCTGAAACATCTCATGGGAACTGCGGTGGCCGATAGAGCGCTCGAGGAAAAAGAAAAAAGGTTGGAAGAAATAGCCCAGGAAGATACGGAGATGGGAGATGATGAACCTACCGCATTCAACGATGATATTCATGGCGGCATTCTACGAAAATTAAACGAGGAGAAAGAAGATGGCGGCGGAAAGGACATTCAGAAAGTCCTAAAGGCTGTCAGGAGAACAGAAGCTGGAAATGTTGGCAGTCGATGGTACTTTTTCGAAACTGGAGAAACTCCTACGATTAAGAGGAGACCATTCCCAACATCTTCATTGCCGAAAAGTTGGAAGAATGATCTCGCTGAGCCTCAGATCAGACATCAAACATTTGTATCGGGGTTCGCGGAGAATATGATTGCGTATCGAAAGAAATTGCCCGATGAGATCATTCAATGGATTCTAGATGACTTCTGTTGGGAAGAACAGACTGATCTTCGAAATGCCTATTCTACCGTTTTGGCTATATCACGGAAACAGGTTCATCGACTGGTTACTCCTGTGATCATTAGGAAGATGTTCAAATCTGTTGGTGCTACGAATACGGCAGTCACTCTATCTGAAAAAGTAAAGCCACGTCTAGACATATCAGATGCATATTCAGATCATCCTTGGTCGAAAGTCCGGGCTTTAATCGGTCTCTTAAATCTAATAGCCAAGTATCTCCAACAGGAAACTAGACTGGAAGTTATATGCATACTTTTGAGACTGGGCATAGATCCAGTCTTATTAGAAAGAGTAGATCTCTTATCGCAGGTACAGACAACACTGCACAATCTATGTCTTTGGATCGATCCAGATGTATGGGAAGAATCCGTAAGTTCTCCTCTCCAGCCCTCCAGCCCTCAAACTCCAGTCCTAAACATAAACCAACTTCCCGCCCCCCAATAGTCCCAAATAATCTGCGCCACCCTCTTCAACGCCGTCGAACTCGCCTCTCTCCGTCTCGGCATAGTAAATTCCATCCCCCCCACTCGCTCCTCCAAGCTCCACGAACTCCGTCGGCGCCTAGCCCTAACATTCTTCTTTTCCTCTCTTCCCGTATCCCTCTCACCGCCCCGAAAATCCCTCTCCATCCCCTCCATCATCCAGCGTCTCAACGATCCCCCCTTTCAGATAACTCGTACTACCGATTATCCCGAACTCTCGGCCCTAGTTCTCCTCCTAGACATTGGGATCGACGACGGACGAGCCGAAGATCTAGACCTAACAGATGAAGATACAGAGATACAGTTTAATAAAGACGTGGATGAGTTGACGGATCGATTTGCTAATTTCGGCATCATGGCTTCGGGTGCCGCTCACATCTCAAAGGTGGAAACAAGTGGGATATTAAATTTAGTGGAGAGGAGAATAGAACATACGGTGAGGACTAGGCGGAAACCAAAGAACATGTTTTATGAAGAGACGAAAAGATATTATGAACGGGGAGAATCTCTGGAGGGGATGCAAAAGGGCATGTCTAATTTTGTGAAGCAGGCAAAATAGATTGGCGCTGCGCTCAAGATGTGGGAGTAACACCTAAAGTAGGTCCTATTGATCTGTGTATTTCAAGACCAAGCATTCTGTATGCAATTTAATGATATTGATGTTCATGTATCATACACGCTCTACCGACAAAACCTGCAATATTGTATAATTGGAATGTGCAAAGCTCCTTCATACCTCCTTCCATCCTTGAGACTCTCAAAACACGACGCTCATCCACCAAACAACTAATCGTAGAATTTCCGGTTGACGTTAGGACCAAATAATGTGGTTCGAACAGAGGGTAATGCGTTATCCTGGAGCAACTTCAGACGCTCCTCAAAAGTATTGTTGATATCAATCTTTCCTCCTCCACCAACAATAGACAAACCACCAGCACTATCCAAATGTTAGCTTCCCACTTTATCCCACTTAAAACTCGAGAAACCTACGATTCTTCCGGCAAAGGATTCTTCTCATCTATGCTCACCGTCACGTCCTTCTTCATCTTCTCCTTGTACACCTTCTGCGCCTCCTCAATTGCCTTCTTGATGAGGTCATAATCCTGTTTTCTCCCTCTAACCTGCAATTTCCCCTCGTCCAAAGCATACATTCCCTCCAACAAAAGATTCTTCAAGATCTCCGTATATTTACCCTTATCATTCGTAGCTTCCTTGAGTTTTCCCTGCGCCTGTTCGAAGATCCCATCGAGGAGTTCCTGACGAGCAGATAGAACCTTGAGACGAGTCTTATTTGCGACGGTCGATTGAGTGATTTGTTGGGACATACGGGCGGTCTTGAATTTCTTCTCATATTGCGTGTCGATGGAGGACGTTTCCTGGCGGACGAGCTTGGATTTTTCAATGGCGAATTCCTGTTTGGGTATGTTAGGGGGGAGGCAGGTGGAAAATGGGTTGTTGGTGGAGACGTATCATTTGCCTTGAGTTCGATTTCGCGACCCTTTTCCATGGCTTCTTGTTTGATGAATGCCGTCATCTTCTTCAACTCCTATTTTCACATTGCGTTAATGCCGGTTCTGGGGAGAGGAAGCCTTGGGGAGAGGATGGGGAGCTGTACCTGCGACACCTAAATATAACATTAGCATAGGATTTTGAGGCTGGAGTGATTGTTGGAATTAGCTCTACTTACCTGGTCGTCCGAAAGAGCGTGCGACATGATGGGCGATCGATAAATGTGAAAGTACTGGGGAAGATTGTGTGGAATCGAGAGATGTAGAGAGGTTGATATTCGTTGGAAACGTTGGAGCTTCAATAGCAACAACAAGGTTGGGGATTAACAACCTGGGATAGCTCCAAGGTCCAGAAGCGATAAGGGAAGCGACGTCCCGATTAATGATCATGTGATACTGTGGCGTGTACGTATTCTCGAGGTATATTTGTTTGAACGGTGAGGAATGTTCCTTGACTCGTGGGAAATGAATAATTCATGCCAAAATTCTTTCTCTTTCATCTGAAACTCGTTGTTCGCACTGTCATATTTGCAGAATTCTATTTGTTGTGATTCATTGAGAGCGATTCTTGGAGTAATTTGCATCGCGACTCAGGATATCGAACTTGCGATTGTTATACATACGCCCGAGATCTGGTGGACATCGCATATGACTTAATGTTGACCGCGTGTTGAAACAATCACCTTACGCAACGAGTTTCTCTCAGACTTAATTATTACACCATATAATCTCTTTCTCGAACAGAGGACGGTACTTTACCGCACCAAATGAAGCTTTGCAATACATCGTAATGGGACAGCTCGGCGACTTATCGCCTGGGGGAAGTGTGGCTGTAAGTCAAAGTCTCTCGTCCTGGAAATAGTTCAAATATTCGTTGCACAGCTATCTAACTACCATTTTTACGTATTGGCAGATTGGGATATTAGTAGGACTCATATCCACGAGTGTCCAAAGTCTCGGTTTAACCCTCCAACGCAAATCACATATTCTAGAAGACGAGAAAGGGGCACATCATGTTCGAAGACCGCCGTATAGAAGGAGGAGATGGCAGTTGGGTATGGGCATGTTTATCATATCGAATCTTGTGGGCAGTACGATCCAAATAACAACTTTACCTTTACCTGTATTGTCGACTTTACAAGCTTCGGGTCTGGTCTTCAATTCTATTTGCGCAACTTTGATACTGGGCGAACCATTTACAAAATGGTCTTTGGGGGGGACATTATTGGTTTCGACAGGTGCGATCCTGATTGCTATATTTGGGGCTATTCCTGAGCCTGCTCATACGCTGGATCAACTACTATTACTTCTCGGGCGACGAACCTTTGTTATTTGGATGATAATGCAGACTTTATTGGTTGCAGGAATAGTCACTCTTGCTTGGTTTCTGGGGAGAGTTCCAAGAATCTCTGCAAGTCCTCGAATCCGACTCCTTAGAGGATTGGCATATGGATGTATTAGTGGAGTATTGTCAGCCCACTCTTTATTGGTAGCCAAATCAGCAGTCGAACTGTTGGTCCGAACAATTATTGATCGACACAACCAATTTGATCGATGGCAATCATGGGCTATTCTCTTCGGTCTCATCTTCCTGGCTCTCACGCAGCTATACTTCCTGCATCGCGGTCTCAAATTAGTATCCACCAGTGTACTATATCCACTGGTATTTTGCATCTATAACATCATAGCCATTCTCGATGGCCTCATATATTTCAAACAGACTGACAGACTATCCGCCCTACATGCAGGGCTGATTGCTCTCGGGACAGCCATTCTACTATCCGGCGTCCTAGCTCTCTCTTGGCGTCTCAACGAAGAACAGACTCAACCAGCTGTAGCTCAAAGTGCGCTTGCCCCCGGGCTCGGCCTGGTCGAAGATACTGACAACGACTCTTCAGAGTCCTGTAACGCAGATGAAGAAGCCGCCATCACATCTGAACATCAAGCTCTCCTAAGCGACGAACCCATGACTCCAACCACTAAACTCGATACGATTATTGGAGCAACAAGACATGTGAGAAAAGCAGTTCGTCTTTCAGAAGTAGATGAGATTTGGGGTGAATTAGAAGATGATGATGCAAAATCGACACCTACAAGACCAAAAGCAAAGAGACCAAATTCTGCATCGACATTCCCTAGACCCTCGAATTATGATGAGGAAGCGGGAATGGACTCACCTATTCCAGATGAAAATACCTCACTTCTTCAGCGGCAGGTATCTTCTTCTCGTAGAAGAAGAAGACGTTCAACGGGCTTCCCGGGCTTTACAGCTCGTCCTACACCGAGGAAACGTCGATCTATGAGATCAGAAAGTCAAGATGCGACAGGTGGGTGGTGGAAGATGAAATGGTGGAGAGATAGAGATGGGTGGAATGACAAAGGTTCTGGTCCTCCTTCTAGTGGTGATGGGGGTGCGGGTACGGGACTGGGAATCGCGGGGGTAGGTGGGTCGGACGCTGGTCCTTCGGAAACTGGAACGGGTAGTTAGGGATACATATACCTTATATATGAATACTGCTTTTTTATTTTTCTAGTCTTGTTTTTTTAAATTTGAAAATTGAAGGTTTCCTACCTAGCCTATTAGGGATGAGTTGATGAATATGAAAGATTGGGTGTTGGTCGTTATTGTACATTGATTGGTTGTTTATTTCTATGATACTTTTCCTTTCTACTCTTGTCTGGCTCTTCTTTTACCTTTTTTTTTCCCCCCTTGCCCTTCTCGTTATTTTCTCTTTCTATTACAGTAGAACGAATGAAAGAATGGACCGATGGCGTTTGGAGGAATTACAAGCATGCTAGGTATATATATGGGAGCGCTGGCATTGATATTGAAGTTTGCTGAGGCACAAGGAATAAGGAATAAGGAATAAGGAATGAGGAATGAGGAATAGGTATAGGCAGAAGGAGCAAAAGAGAGATTGGGGAGTGGAGTGGTAGTGTGAAGCAATACAGAAGGGAGCGGGGAGAGAGTAGTTAATTATTACATAGTTTAACATGATATATCATGGACTTCAAATATAAATATGAATATAAATATAAATATAAATATGAATATGAATGTGAGATGGGATAATCTTCTTCTTCTTCTTCTTCTTCTTCTTCTTTACCACCCACGCACCAACTCAGCACTGCTGAAATCCATGAATAGATACCTAGGTATACATACATATATTATGAATACAGGGATAAAAGATCGGATATAAGAATGCAGAAGAAGCCCTTCCCTCTTCCCTCTTCCCTCTTCCCTCTTCCCTCTTCCCTCTTCCCTCTTCCCTCTTCCCTCTTCCCTCTTCCCTCTCCTCCTCCCCCCTTTCCTTTCCTTTCCTTTCCTTTCATACTCTCCCCCATCATTCAAGCTAAGCTCTCTCTCTCTCTCTCTCTCCATTATACCTATACCTATACCCATACCCATACCTATCCATCCATCCATCCATCCATCCATCCATCCATCCATCCATCCATCCATCCATCCATCCATCCATCCATCCATCCATCCATCCATCCAAGTAACCCAATAAACAAACAACCCCCCTCTCCTCGCTTCCTCTCCCTCCAAAAGTATATCCCCAATCCTATCTACGTTCGCAAGATAATGTATATACACATATATATATACATATACACATATAACCCATCAAATCCGATATCATATCAACTCCTAACGGCTAACGGATCTGCACCTGCAACTGCAAGCCGAAGGCAAAACGAAGTAAAGCTAGACCAGGTCGAACATGCGACATCAAGGTATAGCAAAAGCAAAAGCAAAATATATCTATCAGATATGCACAAGAAAACGGAACACTACCAGGTTCATCAGAAGCAAATTCATCTCATCTATTTCATACTTAACATTCTTTCATTCCGATAAAGTCCCTCTTGCAAAATCGTCAGGAAAATCACTGCGCACTTTAGAAACTTTCTGAACAGACCAATTATTTCATTTAGTTCTCATCCCCAAATGATTTTACTGTACAAGAGAGAGCTGCTACAACGACCTGACCTCGAGCTAGAAATTTGCCTGATTACCTGCACCCACTTCCCACGAACCATCCTTTTGATATCATCCCATCATGAATGAACTATGTTATCTTTCAATGCATCATCCACCATCACCGTCACCATGCATGCATCACCATGCAAAAACCCAACCGTTCAGACGAGAGAAACAGAAGAAAAAGGAGGAATTCGCAGAACCAAACATTGGCCGCCCACCTTGCCTGCCAAAGCCCCCGCACCAACCAACCGCCTTGCACGCCCCCTTCCCTTTTACCATATTCAGAATTCCAAATGGTGGCAAGGTTTATTAATCTCATTATCGCAAATTGTGTCTGTTTTGGTGATGTGGAAAATACGTCTGTGCAGACCAAATGAAAGAGAGCCCCCATATAATAGAAAGAAAAAAAAAAAAAGACACCTTAACACCTTCGGAAACAACATTAGAGAATCGAACCCCGCAAGACACGATTGGTGCAGAACACTCTTGCATTATGTGCCGGGTATCAAAGTTTCAAAGACTTATTTGACCCGTCTCGTGTACTGGGACTTCGCGATTGTATTATGATTGATGTGTCTGCGGTTGTGGCATGCCAGCTTGTGGAGGCATATAACCTCCTCGTTGTTGATGAGCCATATAATTTTGATAAGCAATAGCTTGTTGCTGTTCCTGCGATAGCCCTTGTACGCCAACGCCATAACCTTGATGCATTTGTGGTGCCTGTTGAGGCATTCCAGGACGACCTTGTTGTTGTGGAGGTAAATGTTGTGGAGTTGGCTCCTCGGGTGATTCGACAGTGTTCTCATCAACTCCGTTCTCACCATTCCCAGAAGGCTCGGGCGCATTCAAGCAAGCCTAATATAGGTGTTAGCATCGTGTCCTTGTTAAGCCGAGTGAGGCTGAATCATTTGCATACCTGAATCAAATTCTTTCCTTCCGCCTTTGTGACCAAAGGTTGTAACTTTGGTGTTGTGAAAGTGTATACAAGACCAGTCTCGGACACGACTAAGAGCAAAACTTGAGTCCCAGTCAAGACTGACAATTCGTATGCCTAAAATGCAATCATATATAGTCAGCTACCATTTCGCACACGATAGGCGCGTCGTATTGCATTGACGCGTATCATTGTTGACAGAAATAACGAGTGAGAACTGACCTTCTTCATGATACCGGCCTTTCTTTTCGAGAAGGTGATGTGGCGACGCGATTTATCTGTAATGAATTTGATCTCGATTTTTCTTCTTTCGCGACCGGGTTTATCATCATCGTCATCGTCGTCATCGGCGGTGGCAGGTCTTGCGCGTTTAATACCACGAGCATCGGATCCAGCAATTGGGTTTCCATTGCCGACAGCATGTTCATCGAGAGCTGTTGGGGAATTTTGGTCGTGTTGATCCGTGATGTCGGCCATTTTGATAAGATTTATTATAAGATAACTTAATTGAGGTAAGGTATGACGAGAATGACTGTTTTGAGGTGGTTGCCGACGACCTTACTGCTTATGGGGAAGTGGTGGAGAGGCTGTTGTCCTGCTTTGTCGCAGAAACCTGGTTAACGAAGACTTGATTAAGAATGGTGGGAATTTTTGGGTTGAGCCGAGTTTATTATCTCAGCCTACGAAAGAAAAAAAAGATGGGCTGAAATTTAACTGGAAGAGCAAAGGCCGTCCGCGCGCCTTGTTTTTCTTGGTTGCCGAGCACCGAGAAAAGCGGTAAAGAGGGAGAGAGGGCGAATGGGTGGGTGGCTTGGACAGGATGGAATTGATCTGGATGGGACTGGATTGGATTGATTGAATGAATCGAGGAATGAATTTACCTGATGCGGGTGGATGTAATTGTATGTAATATGATTGTAAATGGAAATGCAACGGTGATGGATCGAGGAGTACTCCTTAAAGGCAAATGTGGTGGATGATGTAAGCGTGGATGGTATTGGTTGTTAGATGGGCAACGGGACTGGAATGGTAAAATGGTAACTGATAAAAGGATCGCAATTAGTACCGTCCAGCGAAATTATTTACTCGATTCGATCACTTTCCAGAGCATCGCGGAATCTGATTCGACCAAAACTGTGCGTGAAGGGGGCGAGTCTTGGGAGAATGTTCCAGGTTAAGATGGGGGATGGTGGTATGGTACGGTACGGTTATGATACAGCACGCGGTACATACGGGTTGACGGTTGCGGAAGTTGGGGGTGGTGCTTGGATGCGGAATTGCAAGTGGTGCCTGGTTGCTTTTTCTTTTGGGTACGTACCTGTTTTTGGAGGAGGGGGCTCTTGCGCGTTGATGTTTCGTGCCGCAGTAGCAATAATACAGTCGCAGTGGTGGGCGTGGGCGTGGCGGCGGTGGTGGTTGCCGTGGTGGTGGTGGTGGTGGTGGTCGTCGTCGTCGTCGTCGTGGTAATAGCAATGGCAATAGTACCGGTTGGAGCGTCTGGACTCTGGACCTATTTCTTGTGCTTCGTTCCTGAGAAGGAGACTTCTTGTGAAAGTAACTGTAAGAAGAAGACGGGGGAATTAATAGATTGATCAGGCAAAATCGCTGCAGCGTGAATGCAGGCAGCGTGAATGCGGGATGGGTGAAAAGAGGATAGATTGATTCAAGAAAGCACAGGCGAATTAAACAATTAAACAATTTGTTCGGTACGGTCCTGTGCGGATGCTGGGACTGGCACTGGCAATCTGGCACTGGGCTGCGATGTACGATTCGATGTATCTGTATGTAGACTTCTTTGGGTAAGGAGGAGATACACACTTGCACACAGATGCTTCCGTAGACACAAGCGACAAGTTAGAAAGTAGAAAAAAAGATGGGACACCGGGGGAGGCTGGGGTTGTGGTTGTATGAGGTGAAGTCAAGACGGATGCATCGAGTAAAGTCAGAAAAATGTGCTCGGTCGGGAAAGTGTGCAGTGCAGCCAGTAGTTCCGTTGTAGCCAAAGTGGTTGGTCGAAGGGTCCCCTGGGTGCGGAAAAGTGGGCCGCAATGTCTTGTACTGCAAACTATTGTATGCGGGAAGGAACGGTGGGGGGGGATTTGTGAACTTTGTGTAAGACTTGCAATAATAAGTGGGAGAGGGAGGGTGGAGAGGGGAGAGGGGAGAGTGCAGTGCAGAGTGGAGAGTGGCTAATCTGTGGTGTGATGGACATAGGAATTGTTGGAGAGATGGGCCAATCAAGTGCTGGCGCCGTGGGCAGTGGAATGGGTCGTCCATGAAAGTATCTGTGCATGCCGATTCGATTCAATCGCATGCTAGCATATAACTGGTGAAGATGGGTTAGTCGCGTTCCATATATTCCTCCATTAAACTTTTTCCCAAAATTGCACAGACGATGAGATTGGAAAAAATGGTTCCAAAGGAATCCACGGCGATGTCGAATTCGATAGTATGCTCCCATCCAATTAAATGAAATGATTGAAATTGAGATAATATCGAAAACTCAAAATTATTTATGGGTAATGGTCATCAACCACTTTGGTGAGGGACAATCTCAAGGGACAATCCCAAGGGACAATCCCAAGGGACAACCTCCAAAAGTTCGCGCGTTCATTAACTCAGTCCCCAATCTTTTACTCGGCTCTAGGTAAGCTTTTAGTGATGGGATCTATTGAAAAGCACTTGCAGGCATCGTGGCGCATCGGCCATTCACAATCCCTACGCTGCTCGAAGGAAACGAGACGGGCAAGGGACCTTTCAATGAGCAAAGTAGCGTGCACCGGTATCCAGCCCGGAAGTTTCTGCATCCCTGAAATTCAAATTTGAAGGTGGTGGTGGGTGTGGATGGGTGTGCTGTACGTGCTCGAATGAAGTGGATGATAGATGATGGGGGGTGATTGATGGAGTGACAGTCAGGGACTCGACTCATTTGAGGGAGTACTCAGACGCGAAGACAATCTGTACCATTTGAGATAACGGTCGTAATTTCAATCTTGCACTGTACTTGGAAGCAACTTTCTTCCAAGCACCCGTCCCAACAATGAACTGTGGTAAATGTGGCTCATGGCCATTCATTTCGATTGATCAGATTTCCATTCGGTGCACACACACACACACAGTACACTCGAGGGCGAGTTTCAATCGTCACCTCCAACTCCAAGTAGTTTGACTCGAGAAGGATTGGGAATATCTTGGCAAATGGGGTAAGTCTGCGACAAGCATGAATCCTGCCCTTGTCTAGAATGGTTTGAGATAAGGTAATTCGGCCTATTGGCCAAATTTCTCCCTGATCGTTCAATCATTGACTCAACCATAACTTGTGTGGGATGGCCATGGAAATGTCTCGACTTGTGTGCTCTCTCCTGAACAAATGCAGAAATGGATGCAGTAGTGTGGGAAACAGATAAATTGTGACCCGTAATCATTTCCCGAGCTGTTGGTAGTGTGCACTGTGCAGTGTGCAGTTGTATAAGAAAACATGGTAGTGTGGGGGGGAGGGTTGAAGATCAGTGCGACAGTGTGTTGAAAGTTGGTAATTGGTAAAGTGTGAAGTGTGAGGGTTTGAAACTTGGAAACGTGAAACTTTGACGACAGAGACGACGAGGAGGATTGAGATTGTGGACATGACGTTGGAGGACAAGGAGTAGGAGAGGGTGGGCAAGGCAAGGCAAAGGCAGTGAGTGGTGAGTATGAATGTGAGCGTGAATGCGAGTGCGGATGTGAATGCGAATGTGAATGTGAGTGTGAGTGAGTGTGTGAGTGTGGTGTGAGTAGTGGATAGGAGAAGGAGGATGCTCATATGGGCAAACAAGAAGCATTTCGTCTAGAGTTCATAAATTTTATATTCCAACATACCTTACCGAAAGAGTATCTCCTGATGCAGAATAGAAAGAAGAGGCAAAGAGGTTACCGTCGATGCTTGAGGCGTTGCGACTTGTGTGCTTTGGGCTAGTGCAGGTATTTGAGGACTTGGGCCAGGAATCCAGGAATCCGTCTCTCTGCTCTGGGGAACAATAGAATAATGGACAGGAACAAGTAGAGAATAAAACCGTTTGGGGGCAAGCGTTGATGGACAATTCTGAAAAGGGGAAGGAAGCGCAACCCTTTTTCCAGCCTTAACGAGTATAAGGGGACGCTGTTCGTCTCTGGCATCAGGAGTCCGTAGTATGGATGTGCTGTTTGTGTGCGTGTATACACAATATGTGTGTCACTGACGAGTAAGATAGGTAAGCTATCTTCCTGGCCATCCTTGAAGTGAAGAGAAAAGGAGGGGGAATGCCATTTTCATTGGATGATGAATCTATCTAGGAGGCATAGGCTACTTCGCTCTAGAAGCGTTCACTCAATTGGCAACTCGAGCACACTACCGATGTATAGATTCAACAAATGTAACTACCGGTATCAGACATGTATCTGAGAAGCTCCGAAGATCCTTTCCACCTGGAGTCGATAATGTATTGAAAAAGGGTTCAGAACAGAATCAGAAGGCATCACCTATGTATCCATCATACCATTCTAGATGTCCTGGATGTGTGAGCATACGACATGTATATCGGAAATGGACAGAGATGAAATGAGAACTCCGATTCTCTTCCCATCAACCAACTAACTGCTTGCACTTTTCTCCTGGCCTTTGAACGTTCCAAATGTTTGTATCTCCCACGGGCAACTCGCTCAAGACCGAATTTGAAGTCTGCGTCTACCCAGCAGCAGCCAGCCCATGTGCTACAGTAATACAACTACCTGCCGGTAACAACTCTCAGCCAGTTCCGTTGACGTTTACTTTACCCAGAACAACGGCCATTCCCAGATCTCAGATGTCTGCACATACCCGTGCATTGGATCTCCCTGTATGATCTATGATCTATGATCTATGATCTATGATCTATGATCTATGATCTACCCGCACGTGTAACCATCTGTCGTCACATGACAAGCTTGCGGTTGAAAAGCAATTCCAGGTCTACATTGATTGTCACTTAAAGGGCCTTCTATGTATCCTTTCGTACCAAGAAAAAGGGTCAACATGAAGTCTTTGGAATTAAATCTTAAAACAATCAAGCTTCCTGAACCTTTCTACCGTTGGACAGACTGTCAGTTCGATTGTGAATAGATGGGGCATTTTCAAGCCTCAGCCGTTATCAATAATAATAATAAACCCCCTTTCAGCTCAGTCGGAGTTACACTCAGCCTGGACCTGTTGAACCAAACTTGAAGCGGATGATACTCCGTTGGACGAGCTCTCAAGCTTTCCTGTTCCTGCCTTAAGTTTCTTGGGTTGTATTTTTAACCTCCGAACCCTTGGAGAAGATCATGAATAACCGCCTTCTCTGTCTTTTGCTCGTGCTCATGCTGGTGAGTCGTCATTCACCACCAAGATGGCAACGGTATCTATCATATCATATCATATCATCATATCTCCATCCATGCATGACATAATCAACGCCTCTTGCGATACCGACAAACACATACATCGAACTCAAGGACATCATTGACCTCTCTCAAGATTTTGTTCCACCAATAGGTGACCATCAAATGTACCTAGGTAGGTGGTTACAAAATTCGCCATCCGCGATCTTCATTGGTCGGATATGGAACATGTTACTTCTAAGCCCATCATGAGGCAAAATTCGAAACGCCAATTGTAGAGAAGAGAAACCAAGAAATCCTTGAACCCCTCGTTTTCAAGCACCGCCATCACAACAACACTCACGATTTTACCACGCCATCCTTTGACCGCAGTCACACAGTCGCAATGTTGTTACAATCTTCTGGAATCACACGAATGCCATCTATTGCACGGCCCATTTCACCAGGTATGAAGCAATGTGTGCAAATTCCTCACGATATGAATGGGCATTGCTGGTAAGGGAAGTGTTTCTGTTTCTGTTCTATGCTGGGACGGTAAGATCACACCACCATTGAGGCAATACTTACGATTACATTCCGTTTTACCTCTCCCCATTGTGGTTTTCGGTGGTAGGGCGGTCTTCTTTTCTTTCCTGTCGCAAGAACGGTTCTCAAACTCTTGTGGCTTATTCTTCTCTTTCCACTTGATTGTCTGTCTTTTTCTTCATTTCATCTCTTTCTTTTTCAACGTCTGCCAAGCAAAGCTCAGTGCATTGATTGCTTGATTTCTCTTCATTATTGGATTTGTTCTTTCATTGCCATACGAAGGTAGCCCAATCAGTGGCCGATTTACACAAATTTAGACGCCGGACGTCCTCTTACTAAGACAACCTTCTCTTCTTCCTTTCATTTATACTTCGTTCATATCGAAGTTTGACGTCGAGTTGAGTATAGCTGGTACTATTCAACAGGACAAGATGGCGGATAAAATTCTTTTGACATATGTTATTCTGGACATACTCTTTGTAGGTTCAGGTGCATTATTGCTTGGGTTTGCCTTGACGACGAAGACTGGTACTTCGCAGGCTCCTACTATTGCCAGTGTAGCTACCGATTTGTTGTTGATGGGTACACCTTTGAATGGTTGGTTTTCCCGTCTATTCATTATATTGTTGGTCTGGGAAGAAAGTATAGCAATGAGCTAACATCACTCGCACCCTATAGCCGCCATTGGAAATGCAATCTTGATCTTCTTCGCCTTCCTCATCTCCATTCCCGCCATGCTCCTCAGTACCACTCGCGGCTGGCTCAAACTTCATGGCTTCTTCGTCGTTGTCTGTGGTCTCTTCACTCTCGTTATCGGTCTTGATATTTGGTTCGGTACACTAGAATCTAAACAATCTCTTCTCGATACATGGATTGCCCAATCTGCGACCACGCAAAGTTTGTTGCAGGAACAATTAAGCTGTTGTGGATATTTCAATAGTACGAGTGCGCCAGCTTTCGTAATCGATAGTACTTGTCCTAATGCTATTATTGCGGCCACAATGCCGGGATGTTCAGCGGCATTTGTTAAGTTGGATGGATTGTTCTTGGATGTCATCTTTACAGCGGCTTTTGGAATCGTGGGCTTGGATGTTGCGCTTATTTTTGGTATTGCAATGCTTAACAAGGATCGTAAGGAGAGGGAAAGATATAGATTTATTGATGAGAAGAATGGAACGGGGTCTTTTTAGGTTATAAGCGAGGGTGGGTGATGGAAATGGGTGGCTAGATGGATGGATGGTTTTCAGTTTTTGGGATGGGGATGGTCTAAGGTGTTGGAGCACTAGGGGTTTGTAGTGGAGTTTGGGGAATGGGGGATGAAGGAGGGTATGCTGTGTTGCAGGGAAATGCTGTTAAGGGAAGGAGAACGGAAGAGATTGTGGGTGGGATAGTGGAGAGGGGGTTTCTTAAGATATGGCAAACAGGTTTCAATGGAGGGACACGATTCTATGAAAATGAAAAGGGGCCAGAGCAGGAGCAGCATAAAACAAGTGAAGCTGAATGGAACAGAGGAATGCAATTACTCATCTGGAGAACTCCTACATCTCACTAAGATTAATCCAATGTAACCACAACGCTTCATTTTCTACTTCAATGTCTTTTTTTTGTTTCTTCTGAGTTCTTTTTATAAGTTATATTTTATGTGTTTAATGTTTCTAGATTGTTTGAATAGATAGATAGGTTTTGCTTTGTTTTGTTTTGTTTTGTTTTGTTTTTGAGGGGAGAGGAAGGGCTAGATTAGCGAGGTAGATGAATAGATAGGTAGTTATATTGTATTGTGTTGCATGTATTATAGACAGTTGCTAGTTTCAATGTACTATGGATATGAAGGTGAATGTAAATATGAATGTGAAGTTATTCGGGTGTGAATATTTGGGATTAGAAGGATAGTATAGTGTGGTGTGATATGGCGTGGTGTAGGATATGGGAGATGGGAGATGAGAGATAAATTTAAAAGTTGTTTATAGGGGGTGTGGTATAGGAAGAGAGGGTTTGGATGGAGGGGTTTGTATAGAGGGGGTTGAGATTTGAGGTGAATGCTGGATTCTGGATACTGGTTGATGGTTGATGGTTGATAAATTCTGGTTGGTGTTTAGTGTTTAATGTTTAGTGAGATGTAGGAGATGTAAAGATAAATAGAATGAGGAATTAACGTGACAAGATCTCTAAGATATAAATAGGATAATGAAGTGGTACATTGAAAAGGGGAGTGAGAAGAGGATTGTGAAGATGTGGAGATAGAGGGTTAGTGAAAGGGTGAGAATTTATATTTTAAGTTGGGGGGGCTTTGATGTTTTGAGAGGCTTGGGTTTGAGGGTTGGGGGTTGTGGAGATGGGAAGAGGGATGGGGATAGAAATGAAGTTGTAAAATAGAATAGAGTTGAATACTAGAAAGAAAGCTATATAAGGCTTGGAAATAAGGGCTTCTCATGGAAAATAGTGTGGAAGTAGGTAAGTAGGTGTATGATAAACGAAGGTGGAAAGATCGGGGATAGTTATTTTCTAGAAAAGGAAAAAAAAAGGGGAATTAGAAGGGCTTTGGATTCAAGAGTATAAAATGGATTTTGGTGGTTAAGGGTGTATATAAGTAAGCGAGTGTTTGTTAGAAGTAGATGGATAGAAATGAGGAATCGAATTGAGGGGAATTGTGAGGGGAGGGATGAGGGGTAGGGGGAATGTGTAAAAGGGTTGGTTGGGTAATTGAGTTTTTGAGGAAGTAATGGAGATGTGAGAGGAGAAGAGAGGAGAGGAGAGGAAAGGACAGGAGGAGATATTAGATGTTAGATGTTAGATAGAATAATTGAGAATTTGAGAGAGGGGGTGAAAGGAATGGGAAATGGGAAATGGGAATGGGAATGGGAATGGATGTTGGTTGAGATGGGTTTTGGGAAGTAAGATGAGGGGGGTTTGGGGATTGGTTTGGGAATTGGTTTGATGTTCTTATTTAATATTTGTCTTGTTCGTAAAATAAGTATACAAAGATAAGAGGGAAGTGATACGTTTATTACAATAGAAATAGAGATGGATATATATATATATACAAGTGAGATTGTAATTCCAGCGGGATGGGATTGGGAATAGAGAGGGGAATAGGAGAGGAGGGAGGTGATGATATTGAGGAAATTTGATGGAAGATGAAGGTGTAGGAGGATGGTGGAGGTGGGATATAGTAGGGGGGTGGGTGAGAGAGGAAAGGGGTGAGATGTTAGATATTGATAGATGGGTGGATGAATAGATTGAATAGATTGGACTAGGAACACGAGAAGAGAAAAAGGAAAACGAATGTGAGAAAGCGGAGATCTGGACGAGAGAGCGAGAGGGATCGGTAGATTGAGATCTGTAGAAAAAAGTTCGAAGAATAGAGATTGTATGTGTCATAGAAGTTGTGTTTGGAAATTCTTGTTATAACTTGCAGGCTGGAAGTGAGACGGGAGGTAGTTAGATTGTGGGTTTGCATTTATATATTTATACATGCGTATATGGAAAAAGCATACGATTTCGATTCATTTGATTTGTAATTAGATCTTAGAATCTGATTAGTTTATTTTTGTGGTATTTATATCTCTAATGAAAAGATCTAGAGATACTAGGCTAGAATGAGGAAATGAAAGGGGCGGGGGGGAGCGGTAGAAAAGAGGCGAGGTGGAAAGAAAATATACAGAGTGAGAGATAATTATAATAGAGGGAAATATATATTGGTACAAGAAGGATACGGAAGACGTAGCACCCACGAATTGCATAGATCCTGCATATCTAATTGTATTCTATCTAAAGAGCTAGCTATATACAGAAAGTAATAGGTCTTATATAGACCTACTAAAATAGCTAGTCTCTTTCACATTTGCTTAGGGTTTTACTATAGTAGCTATTGAATTAAAGTCATTCACTACACTCACACGATATAGTATATAGATTATTTTGAGAATGATTATAATAAAATAAAAGAGAATAGTATTGAATAAAGTAAAATATAATAGAATATAATGTAATAGATTTACAATAATATTGATATCAACAAATAAATAAATTATTATACATATTTAGTTATATCCCAGAATTTCTACAACTAATAGAATATAAAGAAATTACAAGAGCTCACAAGAGCATGAAATAGAAATATGATAATAAAGGAAAAGATCTCCAAATTTCAATAAATGACACGATAGGAAATGAAAAATGTGAAAAAGAATAGAAATAGAAATAAAAACAAAGATATTAACTAAATCACTTTAAAAGAAACAAGACAAAACATACGCGAAATAAGTATGTAAGCGGCGAGCGAGGAATAAGAAATAAGGGATAAAAGGATAAAGAAATATTATATATATATATACATTAGTTGTATTCAACTCGCTTATTTCCCAACTATCTATTACATATAGATATATTGTTATATTATTGAAGACTTAGCGAGCGAGCGAGTTTAAATGTTAAGCTTAAGAGCGTTTGTAAAGAGGAAAGGAAAGGAAAGGAAAGGAGGAGATAGATGAAGAGAGAAATAATCGAATTCGAAGGGAGTGTGTATGGTTTAGAGTATATAGGATATAGGATATAATATGTAGAGCGAAATTAATACAAAATAGAATGTGGAAAGCGGGTGGGTGGTTGTGCATGTGGATGTGAATTTGAATGTAATATTTGAATGAAAAGAAGATTATAATGATGATGATGATGAAGAAGAAGAAGAAGAAGAAGAAGAAGAAGAAGAAGAAGAAGAAGAAGAAGAAGAAGAAGAAGAAGAAGAAGAAAACAATAAATTACAAGCACATATCAATATATATATACAAATCCAAACATCCACATATCCACAATCCATTCCAATTCCAATTCCCTTCCCTCTCATCATCCAACTCCTAACCACTAACCTCCTCCCTCATATTCTCCTCCATCTCACCCCGTCCTGTCCCGTCCTGCCCCACGCCAACATCACTTCTAGATCTCTCTCTCTCCTCCTCCTCCTCCTCCTCTCCTTCTTCCTCTTCTCATTCTCTAATACCAATACCAATACCAATACCAATACCAATACCAATACAAAAACCCACCCTCCTTCCCACCAAATAACCCCATAATCCCATCCCCCACCCCCCGCACAAAAAAGTCAAGAGAGGAGAGAAAATCCATACCGATATCCCCAAACCCATCCCTCCCTCCCTCCCAATATTAAATAGACAATATGCATACATACTCTACTCTACTCTACTCTACACACATTCCCACACCCTCAGCTTAAGTTGAATCCAGAAACACAATCCCATTTATTTTACTATCTATGAGAAATTTTTATATTATGCCGTATACTATAATATAAAGCGTAGTTTGAAAAAATAAATAAATAAAGAATGAATAAAAACTAGCTGTCGGGGAAAAAGATTTTTTCAGACTGTGGATTCACAGTAGCTTTTTTTTCTTTTTTTCTTATTTTTGAGATATATACAATTTTAATTTTATTTCTTGAGTCTTTATGGGGGCCAGCCCCCAAACCCCCGATCCTCGCTACGCTCGAGATTTAAATAATAATAATAATAATAATTTATAAACTTCGTTAACCTCTCGCTTCTAGCTCGTATAAAGGCGCCGGAGACGCAATGCAATTAAGCTTTACAACCTGAAAACCTCAAAACCTCAAAACCTCAAAATCTCACAAATCTCTTTCCAATTCTCTAATTATTCAACTTTTTTATCAACCGAAACAATTCTACCCTAACATCAGCTCAGCATATTATTTATGATTAATCAAAAGAGGGTTTTGTAAATCTGCAAATACAAAAATGGCCTGCTATATATAGAGATAGATATATAATTTATATCATATATGAAGTACATTCATTTCATTTCCACTTTGTTTACTTTTACGAATCTATTAAAAAAAAAAAAAAAAAAAAAAAAAAAAAAATAGCAAGAATCGTCAAGGAGATTGATTGATGCATTATATATCCCATCTCCAACTCAAAATTCCCTTTCCAAAACCCCAGATTTCCAAGATTTGTTTTTCCACTTCTGTATAATTAAAAATTTCTATTTCTCGCCTCCCTATTTCCTGACTTATATATATTTCGAACAATACATATCGAGATACTTTTTTTTCCCCCCACAATCACACCCCCGATTTTCTCTCTTCTCTCTTCCATATATTTCGCCATTCGATTTGTATTCTCATCATCTCCATCCCTCATACTCATATCTCTTGTCACTCATACTCTACAAAATTAAAGCTAGAATTCCATCCCAGCCCATCCCATCCCATTTCAAATCTCCTCCCCCCCTTTTTTTTCTCTTTTTTTCTCTTTAACTTCATATCTCCTCACTTACTCCTCAAATACTTGTATATCTCCTTATTTACTCTTCAGATATCTATATCTATATATATATATAACACATTACAGCCACTACAAATATCCATCTATCTAGCCAACCCTTCCCCTTTTCTCTTTCCTTTCCCCTTTCCAATCCCCTTCTCTTTCTAACAATATATATCATCACTATAATATCCACTATACACATCAACATCCACACCCACACCCACACCCACATCCTCTCCTTCTTCTTCTTCTTCTTCTCCTCCTCCTATCTCCACCAATTAATACCCACCTCCCTCTCTCCCCAGATAACCCAATCCTAATCCTTCCCCTTTCCCCCTTCCCATCCTCATTCTTTAAAGATATCTACCTATCTATCTACCTATCCACCCACCCACCTTCCCACCTACCCACCTACTTTCAAATACATCTTTCTATACCTATATCTAAACCCATAATCAAATAAACATAAACCTCACACTCACACTCCCACTCACACCACTCACACTACCCAAATCGAAATCAAAATCGAATCTACACTTATCACTCTCGATCCTTATAACCTCCCTTTCCCCCTCCCCCCTTCCTACAAATTCCCTCTCATCAAACCTCTCTTCTATTACTACACCTATTTATATCCATATTCATATAAACAGCATTATCAGTATCAATATCAGTATCAGCATCAATCCTAGTACTTGTACCAGTACCTATACCAGTACCTATACCAGTACTTATACCAGTACTTATACCAGTACTATATCAGTCAACAACTTAACATCACATTCAAATTCAAATCCACAACATCACAGCCAACACAAAACACAATAAAAGCAAGCAAAATATCAGCTCTATTAATCTATTAAAATTCCTTTCATCCATCCTGCATTCGACTACATTTCATGAGTCATAACTCATATGATCATCATCAAACCATTCAGTAAACCAAGGTAAAGAAAGTCCTATGCTATGTCGAAAAAGGAAAAAAAGTAGAAATGTGCAAGTTCAAGAATATGCAACCTCACTTTTATTTTCATCCATCAAATCATCCATTCCACCCCTCCTAAATACAAGTTACACATGTGTAACTTCATTTTTCGCATGAGAAAATAAAATCCTGGGTATATGAAAACCATCCATCAACTAGAAAACCATCCGCCGATATAAGAAACCAACCAACGTCCACCAGAGGAAATGTTCAACAAATCCAGAAGATTAAGTTAAGCCCACTTACCAAGAAGAGCCATGATAAATGTTCCGAGTAAAACGCAACAGATCATGAATGTAAGTCTCTTCTTATCATGAGTCAAGTCTGGGTTGAACAAGAAATCACGAGCCAATAACTCAACCAAACCAGTGTAGATGAGGATACCAGCAGAGATGGAATCGAGAACACCAGAAACGACATTGGCAGTGAATGAACCAGAGTTATAAGTTGTGCGAAGACCAAGACCGATGGCGATAGCGATGGGTGTGGTGAGACCATAACCTGCGCAAAGAACCCATGGAAGCCAAGAGAAACGCTTGGGGAAGGGAATGGCAGACATACGAGCACCGATACCAAGACCCTCAAAGGATTGATGAAAGACTAGGACAGGGTAGAGAGTTGAAAACTCATCACCAGCAGTACCGAGGTTGAGACCGATGATGACAGAGTGAAAGATGACACCAAACTCGAGAATCAAGAAAGCAGAAATTTGTTGACGGAACGAACGTTCTTCTGCCATCTCCGAGGAAATGGTAATCTTCTCAACATCCTTTTCATTTGAGAAAGAGTTGGATGCAGGGCTGTGATCCTTTGATTCTTGAGCTTGTGCGATGTTGTCGAAGAGGTTTGGATCTTGATCACCAGAATGAAGTTGATTGTGTGTAAGGGTGGCGCGACGAGTAGTGTTATTGCCAGGTTGATTGGTGACAACATCTTCGATCGATGGACCATGTGCAAAGCCATACTTGCGGTCAACATATTGTTCAGCAGCGAAATCCATCATGAAGATGGACAAGACTGAAAGCAAAACAATAGCAGGTACGAAAGAATAATCGGCCCAGCCACCAGTCATTCCAACACAAGTGTCGGGACCAATTTCTCCATAGGCGGGATCAAGCAAACTGAAAATATGTTAGATCTCTCAAAAAAAGATTTGTTGGGAAGGAAAATGACTTACTGGATGAAGGCAGTTGCGATGATAACACCAGCACCAAAGTAACGAGCGAAGAGGTAGACATAGATGTTGATCTTAACCCAGCTGACTCTTGCAGCAACAACAGGGAAGAAGGTAGCAGCCGAGGAGACGATCAAGATAACGAAGAGAGCAGAGACACGACTGTGATGATTGATTAGTAGTTGATTGAGAAGGATGGAAGGCAAAAGTTGAAGGATGATAAGCAGGAAGAAAGAAGGAGGGAGAGAAAGCAAAGAAACAACTTACGCTCCCAATTTTCCATTGTACTCATTTTCACCCAGACCAAGATAACAAATGATATCTCTTGGATCAGCGGTGTCTAGATCGACGACGTTTGGATTGAAGTCAGTCATCTTGAAGACTTGAATGAAAGACCGAGGTAGAGGTAGAGGTTGAAGGTCGATGGATAGTTCAAGAGGAAGTTCAAGAAGATTGTCGTATCACGGTCGGTCGAAGAACAGTAGTCGGAGAAACAAAGGAGGATCAACTATCAAACACTTGGTACCAAAGTATAAGAAGTGTATAACGTGTGTGTGCGAATGAAGAATGACGAATGAAGATCCAAGATCGACACTTCCAAGAGATGCTTCGATGTGCTGTGACAGAAAACGGGTTTGATGTGCGTGTGAAAAGGATGTAAGTGTGAAAGAGTGAAGGAATTAAGAAGAAAGTCTCTTTCCCCCCAAAGGCTTATTTAACGTCTGCAGATGAACGGGGACCCTTGAATTTTGCGAACCTTGAGAGGTAGCTCCTCTATATACCACCGCCCTCTTTTTCTCTTTTGTCTTTTCTCGTCTTGTTCGCCTTTTGATTTTCACGTGCACGGGACGGGATGGATGACCACGCAGGTATTGTCTTGTCTGCGAGAAATGTCGGATCTCGGATCGCGGGTCTCTGCTGTTCTGTTGGATATGGAGGTGTGAGATGCGTGCAGATAAAAATGGTTCCAGGACGAAAGGATGGAGAGGCATGCAAATAAAAACACCTTGTTGGATACCCCCCGCCCTTCCACTTCCACTTCCACTCCCACTTCCAACTCCCACTTCTCAGCCAAATCTGAATGGAGGATAGTGACTATGAAAAAGAGATGATTGATCTTCCTTGGATGGATTGGAATTGTGGGAATGGTGATTGGATTGGATTTATTGATTGAGTAATCCGGTGTGGATGATGATGATGATGGCGCAGGGGAGAAAAGTTAAATGTGAAAAAAGCTAAATGATAAGGGTTGGAAGATTAAAGAGTGAAGAGTGAAAAGCGACGAGTGAAAAAAGCGATGCTTGTATGGTGTAATGCCGTACGGTAGGTATATCGACGATGATGATTGCAGACGGGATGAGAATCAAACATGTGTCGAGATATGGGAATATAAGTATGAGATGGAGAGATCCCACTTCTTCCCATCCAGCATCTACCTCTCTACCCCCTCTCTTATACATGCATTCCTGTATATACGTAGTACGCACCCAGCACTTCTCCTCCACCACCAGCAACAGTCACACCACGCAAACCATCCACTCATCCTCAAATCTCACGAACCGTTCACGACACACACATCATGCCGGATCCCGCATGCCGCACACAAGATGACCAGAAGGAACGCCAGGGAAAGAGAAACTCCCGAAGTGTGTGAGAGGGGAGGATGCGGAGGAGGTAGGAAGAGTAGTCACTTGAGATACATATGTGCATACCTACCTCCATACTTCTCGTCTCTTCACGTCTCGCACTCCCTCCTCTCGTATACCGCGAACAACGAAATGAACACTTGCTAGTGAAGATGGATGGATGGATGGATGGATGGACATATAAGTAAGCCAGCCAGTGATTCTCCTCTCCCCTCTCTCTTCTCTATCATCGGCATCGCATCCTCATCCTCATCCTCATGACGATTCTTCAACATGAGAAAAATAACCCACATACACATCTAAATCACTCTCCCTCCATACATAAAATTTTCATCTCTGTAACAATGTACGCATGTGGGGCTCCAACATAAATAAACAAAAACTAATATTTGCAAGGCATGCAATGCATCACTGCCAAGAAGACGGATGAGCGTACATGTGCATACGATAGTAGTAGTACTAGGCTAGAGGTATCCATTATCCATTATCCATTATCCACCACTTCATCCACTCCGTTCATTTGATCCATCCGAGAGCAACACAAATCTGACGACATCTTTCTGATTCGTTTCGGTAGGGGGGTCTTGTAAGATTCCATCCATGCCAGTCGTGATATATATAATACGTTGTTCATATGATGATGACCCGACAGCCATGTTTTTCCCATGGGTAAGATGAGGCTGAAGATGGTCATGTGCGAGGTAGGACTCGAGTACACGGTGTCGAGGATTTGTTTTCGTAGAGGCGTACGCTAGGGGGGAGGGGATGGGAGGGATATAAGGGGAGAATAGATGGATGTGAAGTGATTGATTGAATAAATCAACAAATAAATAAATAGATAAATATAATATCTATATACCTCCCTATCAAGAAACCTGAACTCGAAAACTCTATTGAAAGATTCTGATATAATAGATACTCGAATTCAACATGGAAAAGTGACACAAACGATAGAGACCAAGAAAAAACCAAAGGACTTGATACTTGATATCTATTTGTATTTATATATATATATATATATTGCAAATAATAATACAAAACTCATATCACATCAAATCATATCAAACCACTCCTCAAACCTCCCCCTCACTCACCATATACCTCACCTCACCCCATCTCCACTCTTCACTCTTCACTCTTCACTCTTCACTCTTCACTCTTCACTCTTCACTCTTCACTCTTCACTCTTCACTCTTCACTCTTCACTCTTCACTCTTCACTCTTCACTCTTCACTCTTCACTCTTCCATCACCAAACCATCTATCCATCCATCCATCCATCCATCCATCCATCCATCCATCCATTTACATATCTCAACCCACCAATCAATAATATAATATGATCCAAAAATACTTAATACTATATATCTACACATGAATTTCTTCAATGGCGGGGTAAAAGTTTGTGCTATTTCTATTATTACTTTTCGTCCTCAGTCTTCAATCCTCAGTTCTCCGTTCGAGCATGGAAGAGTGGATGTTCTAGTAAGGAAGAAGTAATCCAGAGTAATCCAAAAACAAAAACAAACATCTTGAGGTTAAAACCTCGATAAAAACCATCACAAATTACCTAGGTAGGTAATCACACCATACCCGTATAAAATCAATCACTTATCCACACACACACACACACACACACACACAGAAACACCAAAGAAAATCATACTTCATACTTCATTTTACAATTTCATGTATTATTAAATCCCTCATGAATAATAAATAGACAAATCCCAAAATCACAAACAATCCAGATATCATGATATCATACCCATCCACACCACACCTCTACAATTTAGAAGCAGGCGATGATTGTCCCACCGCGGTAATTTCATTATATAGAAGTCTGTTTATCATGTGTTAGTACTTGATCTTTCTCGAAAAGGATATCAAACAAAAGATGAAAAGGATGAGACATAAGAAAAAAAAACTCACGTAGTCAAGAAATCCGCATAATCCTCTCCAGTAACCTGACTCGAGAAATATTGAGCAGCCAATTGATACTTGTTTCCCTTGGCCCCCTTACTCGCCAATTGATCCGCCTGTTCCTTGAGTAATCTCAACGCATACGCCTTATCGACTTTCTTTCCCTCCGCAGTGCTAACACCGTGTTTAACCCATTGCCACAATTGCGAACGACTCACTTCTGCCGTCGCAGCATCTTCCATGAGATAATTAATCGGCACGCATCCAACGCCTCGGAGCCAGCCTTCCATGTATCCCAATCCGATGTTGAGATTCTTGCGAATTCCCTCTTCGGTAACGGCACCCGGGACATTCATGTTCAAGAGGTCATTTTGTCCAATCTTCACATCGGCACGACGGACAAACATTTGGTTGGGCGTGGGCATGTGCTTGTTGAATACTTCAGAGGCGATCGATGCGAGGGCTGGATGCGCTACCCATGTACCATCGTGTCCGGCTTTGGCTTCACGGATTTTATCCGCATACACACCTTCCATGGCTTTGTCATTAGCCGCTTTATCATCCTTGATGGGGATTTGAGCGGCCATTCCTCCCATGGCGTGCACTTGTCTTCGATGACAGGTTTGGATCAAAAGCTTTACGTATGCGTCCATGAATGGAACGGTCATGGTCACAGCCGATCGATCGGGGAGAACGAAATTGGAATTGTTACGGAATTTCTTGATGACGCTGAAGATGTAATCCCATCGTCCACAGTTGAGTCCGGAGCTGTGATCACGGAGTTCGTAGATAATCTCGTCCATTTCGAACGCGGCAAGAATGGTTTCGATCAAAACTGTCCCTCGGATGGTTCCGCGGGGAATAGCTAGCGTGTCTTGAGAAAGATTGAATACATCATTCCATAGACGAGCTTCGAGATGAGATTCCAATTTGGGGAGATAGAAGTAAGGTCCCAATCCACTGGCGATGAGTTCTTTGGCATTGTGGAAAAAGTATAGACCGAAATCGAAAAGACTACCAGAGATAGGCTCGCCGTCTACGGTGAAATGCTTCTCTTCGAGATGCCACCCTCTGGGTCGCACGATAAGTGTGGGGAGCGTACGATCGGTACGGAGCTTGTATTCTTTCTCGCCTATTTTGAAATCGACTTGTCTTCGGACTGCATCGTATAGATTGACTTGTCCATTAATCATGTTATCCCATGTTGGAGCACTGGAATCTATGAGAATGTTAGTATTTGATTTGAAATACAAATGCAATATTGGAACACATGAATCATACCTTCGAGATCGGCCATATATGTCCAAACATTTGAATTCAAAGCATTGACAATCATTTTCCTGTCTGTAGGACCAGTGATTTCCACTCTGCGATCAATCAACCCTGGGGCAGGTGGTGCTCCCCTCCACGCATCATTCTCTCGGATGTGTTTTGTTTCGGGGAGGAAATCTGGTAGAGAACCTTTATCCAGTTCTGCTTGTCTGATTACTCTGCGTTGAAGCAATTCCTTCCTGGTTCCATTGAAGGATCTGTGGAGGAGAGCAAGGAATGCAACCGCATCTTTACTGAGAATCTTTTTGTTTAAATCGGTGATGGATCCGGAAATGTTCACGCCCTGTAACTGAGCTTCGACTTGAGACATCTTGGACAACTGTTGTGATGGGTATATGGATAGAAATGAGATTTGATATTGCAGATATATATTCGACGTGAGGAGGGTATCAGAAAGATGACGGGATTGATGTCAAGGTGGAAAGTCTGGAGAAAGGTAGAAGATATGAAGGAGAGTTAAAACTTCCAAGATGTATGAGGGGAACAAGAGGAAGGATAGCTATGACTATATTAGGAGCTTGGTCGCGGCAATGAGGAGCCACTCGGCATGCAAGCTCCTCAGCCCAAGAGCAGCATGCCATTCGGGTGGAGGGGAACGATAGCTTTTGGTTAGAAGCTTTGAGGGTTACGCTTGTGAATGTGGGGAAATCCCTTTCGTCGGTTGTCGCCGCCTTACGTTTTTCTTTCATCAGAAGGGATTTGTTTGTGTGTGTGTGTGTGTGTGTGTGTCTAGCTAGTCCTTCATTCCTGGTGACGATAAAGATTTGATCATGCCCACGTACTATCGTCGAGTTTTTAGTCAATGGCATTGTTCACTATCTAGCAGACTCCATCACATATATATTATGTGTGTATATATATACAAATTGTTGAGGAACAGACATCTTGCTATCGTCCTCAACAATCGAACATCCATTTTGATATGCTGAGCTTCGTTCCTTTGCCCTTTTCACTTTTTGACATGTGGAGAGAGCTTCTTCCAGATCTTCTTCTGCTTCTGATACCAATTCCAGCCCTGCACGCCCTGTCAACGTGCTGGGTTGCTGGGGCGCTGGGTAAAGATGGAACCCAGGTTATCCTCGGGCGATAACCCGTCTAAAAGTCCGGTTATCTGTTATCGCCTAGACGTTGATAAGCCGAGGTATGCAGATGTATGGCATTACTCGATCCAGTCGAGTAACAATTGTCCGCTGCACACTGTATGCAGACAACGTTTCCGGTTTTCACTCCGGCTCTGTCCGATTATCGGATTTGTTTTGCATTGCCAATAATTGGCCATGGACGCTTCCGGGTAACAGGAAAGCTGGGACCGAGGTCGGTTTGTGTGTCTCAAGTCATATTCCGATATACGCATGGTTTCATGTTGTGGCTCCGATCACCTGGTGAGGGGAGGGAAGAGGGGAAGGAACAGGAGGTGATCGGATCGAGGGATGCTATTGGCGTGGTTTGAGTATTTGGATGCTACCATCGGAGTATGCATTCATGGCTACTTACAAGAGCACGAGAGAACCTCCAAAGTCTCTTTCTACACCCAAGCGAACACTGCAGCCATCGAGTGTAGGCAAAAGATTATTCCGTGTGTGAAGACGTGTTCCGATTCCAAGACGTCAGTAATGTTTTGGTATGGTTTCATACAATGTTCTGCGGTTCATGACGCCTATCAACAGGATTTCTGGCTTCTCCTAATTATTCATCATTTTTGAGAAGGAAGTCTTTTGTATTACTGCTGATGTGCGCCAGCAAAAATATTATATTACTTTATATACTATGTATGATGTAATGTACACATGATATATCCAACATCACCACAGAGAAGCAACTACAACTCCAGCAGTTACCAATCCCACCGATATATAATTTCCTCCAAACGTAGCTGCACCAGAACTAGACTTTGTCGAAGTCGACGTAGTATTCGGATTGCCTGTAGTTGCCGCCACAGTAGTTTTCACATCCGTTGCATTCGAACAACTTCCCACAGACGTCGACACATTTTTCGAGAAAGTAATATCCGCACACTGTAGAGAAATCTCATTAGCAACTCAACTCATCTCATCCCATCTCATCACAACCTCCACACAAATGTATCAAACTCACATTATACAATCCCCCACTCGTCCCCATCTCCCCAGTCACAACCTGAATCGTAGCATTCATCCCCTCAGTCACATTCCACTTCGCCCCATCCACCACCAAATCCTCCATGCAAAAACTTCCCTTCCCCGTCTCGGCAAAAGTCTGTCGCAGAACCGTATTAAACGCACTCCCGACATTATTCCCAAAACCAATCAAGACCTCGATATTCGCAGACGCATCTTCCATATCTAGAGCGATGGAACCTCCGGATAGAGGCCAGAGAGTTCGATTGCTCGATACCGTATCTTGTCCTCCGCACGGAAATTGGGACAGTGTATCTTCGTCGAAACCGCGGGAGGCGGGGTAGGAGAGGAGGAAATGAGCGGTGCTTAGGAGGGGGAGGGAGAAGGCGACCAGCGCGGAGAGAAGAGTAATGGTGTACATTATTGATGTGAAGAATAAATGGTGATTTCGGTATTGTTCGATTGAGATCCAAGAAATGATTCGATGTATTAAATGCTACTGCCACGAAATATACTTCCAACATGGCGTGTTAGGATATTTATATCCTCACCACAAAAGTCTACAATAGCAATCCAACAAGCAACCACCCCGAATACCTTCAAATGTACATTCTCCCCAAACACCCGAGAAGGTGAGCACATTCAACAAACATGCTCGCCATCCATTCCCATATCTCCTCTCTCAAAAATCCCCTCAAATCTAGCATAAAACTATGCCATTGCCTTGATCAAACATCCCCCACACAGCACCACATCCCCAAAATCTCCCTCGTCAAAATCTCCATCTAAATTCAAACTCACACTCTCAAGGTACAATACAATATAATACAATACAACCAAATAAAACAAACAAGATACAATGAAATAAAAGCACACCCACCATACGAAACCGAGCCAAACAGAGAGAATATGAGCACAATATTTCTTCTCCTATTGATCCCAACCATTCAATCATCTCGCAATCATGTTCAAAACGTATTCGGTTTCGTCTCGTCTGTTCTGGGTAGGGTTGGTTTCTTACGAGTTCTAAGGTGTGAGAGCTAGGGCTAGAGATGAAAAGCTTGATGGTTTGAAGGTTGAGATAGTGAGTAGTCAAACGCGTTGGTTGGCCGGGGTGAGAAAATGAGATGTTGGATGCTGGGTGGTGAGGGAGTTGTCTGGGAGTGAGGTGGATGGGCCGAGACGAGACTGCTGCATGTGGATATAGATATAGATATGGGTTTTGATATAACAAAGTAGTACACTTCCCGAGAAATCCAAACTCACTCACTCACGAGCGAGCGAGATAAAACATGGAAAGATGAATGGATGGTGGGAATTTTTTTTTTTAGAACTAAGTGAGTGGTTCTGACGGCTTGTGTATTTGTCTGGATTTCCTGGGCTTCATTTTTCGGTTTGGGGGTTTCGATTCTTTCTTCTATATCTCTCTGTAAGTTATGCGTGTATAGTATATCCTCTTTTACTTGTCCCCTTTCTCCCATCTCCCATCTCCCATCTCCCATCATCAACCGTCAACTTCACCATCACAGCAGCTCTTCCCTCCAACCACTCCCCTCATCTCCCAATCTCTATATACATACTATACCGCCTTCCTACTCCCACATCCCCACTTCTCTCTCCTCTCCTCTTCTCGTACCACCCCATACAATAGGTACCATACCATAAACCAACACCATACACAACACCAACACCACATCTCCACCTGCATCTGTATCCCATCTCCCCATCCCCATCCCCAATCCTGATCCCCATCCCCACCCCCGGCTAACCACATAAATCACAAACACAACAGTACACATAAGATCCAGGGTCTTCCCATCCTATCCTGTCCTACTCCATGAGAAAATGTGACGCGAACCCAAGCGGTGTAGGCTTGTGATGGTTTGTGAGAGGGGAAGTGGTACATGATGCGGTTGGAAGGGCGGTCGCAGGAACCGTTTAGTATTGTGGTATGATGATATGATTTGATATTATATGGTTGTGCTTGAGATGTGGAATCGGAGGGTGAAGTGGCTATTTGAAGTTTGAAGTTTGAATGGGTTTCCTAGATGGCGAGTTTCATTGGATTGGATTGGAATGGACTGAGAATATTCATGTTTGTTGTCATGACCGCGAGATGGAAATAGAACTTATTTTGAAGTGTTTTTCTTCTTCTTGATATAGATATAATGTGTATGAATCTACACGAGCTCTCTTCTCTTCTTTATCTTCCCATCGTACCCCTTCCATGCTTATGCTCATGCTTATGCTGATGCTAATGCTCATGCTAACAAGCAATATTTATACCATCTTTTTAATCCCCAACTCCCATCTCAAAAATCCCAAATCCAGACAAAGAATTATCACATCGTAATCGATCGATCAGGTAATTTAACAATCATGCTTCATTAACGAGTCATAATACCCAATTCCTCCCCCAGAAGTCAAAACATCAACCATCTCTATAATTGAAATGATGTGCGCTTTGTCACCGTAAACTCCTCTCCAATTCTCCATCCCTATCCTATGATCATAATCATTAAATTAAATCCTATAAAGCTGCTTGCCTGCCGCAGTACATCTATAGGTTGTTTGCTTGTTATTTGATATGTCTAGTGCTCAAAAGCAATGACATAACGACCTAATGCCAAACTTCCAAGGAATGTACCGCCCAAGACAGATAGGAAATATCCGAGATTCATAGTCATAATTGCGAGCATACTATTTCTTAATTAGTCCACATTCAATAAAAATCAAAGAGAGTGTGAGAAGAAAAACTTACAGTAACCATCCAACACCAGCAATAATAGTATCCATAACCGCTCTTACAGGGTCGACACTCAATCTCCATGGTCTAACACCCATAGTACGTGTCTTAACAACCATTACATTCTCCTCGACACCATTCTCACTAAGTGTCATATTCTTCGAATCGCTATCTATGCTAATACGCTCGGATTTGGGACCCTTTCCAGCAACGGTGACGTAGCGACGATTGGTTTCTTCGGCAAGCCATGCGCTTTCTTTCCAGGCTTTGACGGCGAGGAGGCCGCGGAAGAGTGTAGCGAGGAGAACGAGGAAGATACAGGTTCCTGCATAGCCGGCATCGGTTGTTGGTGTCCACATGGTAGAGTAGAGGGCGGTGGTCTTAGAGATGAAGAAGGTCATTGACATCATAGACATATCCATTGTGGTTGTGTTGGACATGGTGGACATGGTGGAGGACATATCCATGTCTGAAGTTGTCATATCCATTTTGGCTGAAGGTTGATTGGCTGATAGTAGAAGTTTGATTGAGAAAGTAGATGTATGGATATTGAGTGATGTTGTATGAACCGCCGGCGGATCGTTTGATGCAAATAAGTATTAATGGATTATTGTAGTAGAAACTTGAGTTGACTGGATGCTGATTTTGTTTGAGGAAGAGAGGACAGAAACTCTTTAATATAGTGGAAGTAAGAACGATGAGAAGTTATGAGGTAGATATTTGCAAACAAGTGGATCTGAGGCAGTTGGAAGGTGTGTTTCTAGATTCTTTTGCATGAAAATCCGGGGGAGAAGGTATGAGGCTCTGAATACCTAGTACTACCTAGGGATATATTCCGAATTGGCGATTTCGTTGCGAAGGTTTCAGTATGCCCAGTCTGATGGATATTGGGAGATCAGACGAGGACGAGAAAGAAGCAATTGGTGCTTTGGGAGAGTGAGGGCGTCAAGGTTGAGTTTGATACTGAGGCTGTGGCTGAAGCTGTTGTTTGATGTGAATAGGTGTGGTATTCAGGTGAGTGTCAAACAATCATTGAGCATGTATCGAGAGATGCCAAAACTTTCAAAGGTTATTCTAAAAGAACCATGGCCCGCAATTGAGAAGATTCCGTGGCCCTTTGCATATCTACCTCGTTTCTCTACCTCTTTTTTCCTCTTTTTGCTCTATCTTGCTCAAATCATTATTCATCGTTGTTTTAACCAGTCCAGAAGGTGGTGTTGAAAAGCTGCCAAGGTGGATAAATAAAGTGCTCAAACACGCTCAGACTAACTCGATTAAGTTTAAAAGTTACCAAAACTCACTCAGTCTTTTGCCGCTTTTAACACTTTGAATGCCTTCTTATCTCATCGCTCACCGATATCTTCGTCTTTGGCCTCAAGGTTTATTCCTAGACAGCTGAAGTATCCAAAAGCGGCATTGAGCACCCATGAAATGTGCTCAGGATCTGCATCATTGACTGTCCACAGCTCCATCATCATGCGAACCGTGATTCTGCGCCATGTGCCGATGTCGACCAAAGGGAGAATGGCAATAAATCTACTCGAGCACCTGTCAGTCAGTTTACGGAATACTGATGGCCCGTTCAATATGCTCAGTGCGGCTTCGTGGAGGCACCTATGTGTAGATATCCTTTCTGAATGCATTCAAGGTGACTACGACACCCTTCGTTAAGACCGAGACACCAGAGATTCTTCAAGCAGCTTTCAGAGAGCTGGACTTCACGATGCGAACATGGAATGTAGTAGTTCCATCAATGAGACTTTTCTTGAACGGAAAATCCCATCGCCTGTTCTAGACTCGACGCTTTGTTGTGTGAGAGACTGCTCCATCAGGAAGTCCAAGTCTCCGAGATATTGTTCTGATACACGAAATAGCAATATCTGGTCTGATCTACTTATGGAAATTGTACTCACCAGTCTCTATTGAGAGATATCGAACATACTTAACAGGCCATATCAGAGGAGTGAATGAAGATCATGAAACTCCATCTGGCACCCGATTAACCACTCGGGACTACCATCAACCAACTCTAAATTAACACCATCGGACAAGGAGATCAATCAAATACGATGAACACACTTTAAAATTAGAAAATACGATATGTGTTAAGTACAAATTTCCTGTCGATCTCAAATCACCAATGCACACTTCGAATGCTTCCAAAGCTCATCCTGGACGATTCTTATTCATGGATAATATTCTGTCATGGAAAGACATTCTATACCTGCCATACCTTCAACGCTATCCCAAAACCCCCAGTTTTTTGGAGTGCTCATAGCATTCCCTCGATCAACTTTCTCTTGATATTCCTCTCGACTTTTCAGCGCATAGTGATGTAGTGCTATTCGATCTCTCGTGGGCGAATATCGTCTCAAAGGTGCCTGTATCCCATTTTCATCGACAATTATCGCTCCGTCTTTACATCGGACCTGATGGACAGTGTTTGGACCAGCATAAAGTGACAACTTTGCAATGGTTTTACCTAGCACATTGTGTCCCTCCCCGTCCCATATACAGTCGATGTAGGCCTGGCGCACAGACTTGGGTCTTTTGAGTAGGCCAGCAGAGGAATGTGTCATCCAAGACACATATACTGCCCCAACGTGTTGATCTTCCTCATAAGATTCTAGAAACTCGTTTAAAATTTCTTTTCCAGTCATCTCCAGATATTCATCAGCGTCTATGAAAGCCATCCAAGTGTGATTGCTCCTGTACTTCTCGACACAGAGTTTGTAGACGTGTTCTTGCATGTAGTAGGTATGTTCTGATTTATTGAAGTATTGGAAAGTTACATGCTCTCGAGGTATACCCAAATCTTCCATTTCCGATAGAGGTGGATCAGAACCATCGTCCATGATATAGAATCTTTTTATCCCAAGATGATAGTAGTGGTGGATGAAGAATTCGCGTAAGTCGTGTTGCTGATCTTTAACTGCCATGCACACAGAAACATATTCATCATCTCGAGTATCCTGCTTAGATCCAAGAAATGGTTTCTTCATCTTATGACCAGGCCCCAAGGTTCCTAAACTCGTCGTATCCTCTGAAAGACTCGCGTCTTCTGAATTCGATGTCTCCGTTCCACCAAATATACCGAGCATTGCTTTAAACTCATCAAAAGTTCCTGCGGAACCTGCATGCTTTGAAGGCGTCGGACTTGGAATCATATCTATTGCTTCAACTATCTCTGTTGTCTCTGGTATGGGCTCATCGTTAGGCTGAATATCCACCAACATGTAATGAATCATGACCAACGCCGAGACGCATAGAAATATAGATTTCCACGGTATGCCGTGTGCTCCCGACAGAAAATTGAAGAGCATCTTCGAGAGATGATGAGGAAAGATTGCAAACCGTAATGGTGATTTTATGCGGACTGAGGATTTGAAATGGTTTATCTGGCTCCTTCCTATCTTTGTCATTTTGCTTTTGTGCTATTGTCTCAGTTAATTATGCAGGGAGAATATTGAGGAATTGAGGTGGCGTTTTTTGAATCATTCTTAAAATAGTCTCGCTTGAGATTTGTTTTCCTCCTGATATTTGGTTCCCTCGGTATTTTATGTCAAGCTGTGCGGATATTTTTTGATTGGAAGAAATCACCACAGCAGTCCCGTGAGTTTGCGAGTCTACAAGTGATCTCCATAATAGACAGTACTATGGTGTATACTTTTATTTCAAATTATATTGAAGAGTTCGAAATGAAGTTTTCCTCCATGAAACACTGCATCCGTTGATACGAAATCACATCCGTTAAATCAAAACGGTCCGTATCCTACCCCCAGTCTCCCAGGTGTCATAATCTTCATCCTCATAATTCTTTGAGGTTGCAGTAAGGAATATGTCGAATGAACTCGGCGAATAATCAATCGAGCACATCTGGATTTTGCAGGTTCTACTGCTTGTTGATGCTGAGATACATTTCGTTAACGCATATGATTTGAGTTGGCATGGAATGCATTCAAAGTAAACGCGTTCGTTATGGTGGGATGGGCTCCTGCAGAGTTGACTGTGCTGAATGAGTAAGAGAAGTCGATGAATTGCCATGATAGTTAAAATTATTATAATTCATGGTTAAAAAGATATAAGCTTATGACTTTCTCTATACTTGAGCGACACATGTTTGTGTATTTCCCGTGACTCGCACATAGTGAAGAGTCAGAGCTGGTAAAATAAAATCGACTTCAAGTGACTAAACATTACTCATCGAAGTCAAGTAAATGTATTATGACTCTTGGATTCCACACTTGATCACACAAAAGTCGAGGATATTCATTTGTAACTTCTCAACTTCTCGACTATTACAATTCAAGATACCCAAATCTCAAAGATAAAATACTACGGCAAGCTAACAAACCATCTGTCAAATATTTATCACAATGGGAATTCATAGGAAATTTACGGAGAAGGTCAAGACACATCCAAAGTACTTTCAAATATTCCTCGTCGCTCTGGTTGTGACGTTCATTATAACTATTCTCGTTGTAGGATCTCTATCTGAGCCCAACCGGCTCCTGCAGTTATACGCTCCTTCTGAGAAGTATGATTTATATAAAGTTTATTTCTTTCAAGTTTGCCGGTCTAAGATTGATGGAATCAATGATGGCTGTCATGGTAAGCTTGGTATACTCGATCTGTTTACATGTAAACTGCTAACACTACTAATTAGGGTATTTACCGGCGGTTCTTTCTAATGATGCTTCCATTGCTGGTAACACCCATTATTGGAGTTGATCATTGGTGTTTTCATGTTGATCCTTCACTAAAATATAATCACCCGCAGGATTTCCAAACCTCAGAATTATCTTCGCCTTATTTTTTCTGAGTGGCCTCGCCCATCTCGTCCACGGCTATTTCGGTATAAGAGTTCATTTGAATCATCTACATCACCCCAAAATCGAGAATGCCATGGCTTTTGTATGTATTTCTTTCTTTCTCCCTGTCACTTTTTTGAAAGACATGTTCTTATAAATGCATTTAGATATCCTTCTTCACCTCGCTCGCAGCTGCAATCGCCTGTCCATGGATTTTGATCGATTACCGGTGCCGCATTCAGTCTATCAGTAACGACGAAATCACTGTAGATGTCAGTACTAGTATTATTGGACTGGGATTCACGGCTGTGCTCTTCAGTCTCGTGAGTAGAGAGATCCTGATTGTGGGGACACTCAAGAATGAGAGAGCGATTCTAGCATTTTCGAGCAGTGCAGAAGATGGTGAGGGCCCACTTCAACCCTCTCAAGATTACGGGGATGAGGAGGGAGATGAGGAGGAGAATGGATCGCCAAAGGTCCCGGTCCGAACTACTAAGGAAGAGTATGCCAGGCCTGCTGTGGGAGGGTACCAGGGCAAGCCGGAAGAGTATGCCAGGCCTGCTGTGGGAGGGTACCAGGGCAAGCCGGAAGAGTATGTCAGGCCTGCTGTGGGAGGGTACCAGGGCAAGCCGGAAGTGGTATCGCCTTCATCTGGATACGTATCGCGACCTCAAGGACCTGCATACCAATCGCGACCTCAAGGACCTGCATTTCCACCGGGCATATGATTCCGCCCGCGACTCAGTTTGGAATTTATGATTAAAGAGTTAGTAAAGCAATGTAAAATACGTGGTTTCGACACCAACCCCACGTGGGAAGATGGACGGATATCCAGTGGGCATCAGTTGAAGTTTATGGCTGTGGGGATTTATAGTAAATAGCAACGCGCAGTGTATTTAACCGTTTGCAAGTAGTCAGACTCGAGACTCGTTAAGCTTGGGAGCGTTCAGGGTGTTGGGGAAAATAGTAATCTCGTTGTTTTTCTATTGCCTTTGATTCATGTTCATGTCCTAATGTTCATACTTTTCAGACGTTGCATGAAAATATGAGGCTTTCGTATATAATCTTCTGACTTTGAACACTGTATTCACTAATCTATCTATAGAGGTGTGGTGAGAACTTGTGCTTCGCTATCCTTTCCTACGTTCTTACAGGGCTTGCAATTTTTCCTTTCCTTTCCTTTCCTTTCCCACGCAGAAGGGGGAGAAGGCTATATCCTGTTAGAGAATTAGATAGGTTAGGAGAAGCGCCTTCGCGTCGCTCAGCACCATGATACTTAACAACGAACTTAATAGTCGTTTAATTTGTTCCGTTGCAATTTTCAAGGTGTGTTTAGCAAGCATACTATTCTGAGCGAATCAGCATGTGAATAATCCAAATAACAATATCCTGTCCAAGACTTCTCATCGCCCGCACCAAAGTTAGTCTCTTGTCTACGAGTTTAAGGGCCACATTTTGAGAGGGAGAATGATGGATATTGAATAAAGAGATGACTTGTGGCAAGGCTGAGACTTGATATGAATTGAAATGCTGGGGTTACAGCTCTTGACTTGAGTGTGAAGGGGTGGCTGCATAATCAACAGATAGAGGTACGCGAGCATTCTGGGGAATTGAGATGTATTTTGAAAGTTCAATATTATGTTTATTGTTAAGATTGCCGTTATATGACTTTGAGGTTAAGAATAAATTGTGAGTATCTATGTGCATCAACAAATTGATCGAGCGATACGCGAGTAATAGTGAAGTGAGGTCTCGACGTGACATTGAACAACCATTATTTCTGACGTCGGGCAGGACGAAGGTTTCAAATCAAGTCGAAGGGAGCATCATGACTTTTATCAAGCCATTTTTGATATTTAAGAGATATCCGTGTATTAAATATGTTTCCTGGACGGCATGAATGATAATGCTTCGCAGTTATTTTACTATGAGATCCCTTTACCTATCTCTGGCTTATATCGAGATACTGCCCTGAAAAGATGTATGTGTGTTTCCCGCTAGACATCAAAACCCCAACTTATAGAGCAAGCCCAATCTGACTCTCTCTAACATAATCAATCCCATGCTCCATGCTTATTCCTCCGTCATGTAACCTTACCACTTTCCCTCCTCTCATAGCCAGCATCACTGGTTGGCCAATTCCAACTCTCGCCGGATCTTTATTGCAATTCATGTAGACGCCGCCATCATCCGAAGTCTCACTGCTGTCATCGGGCCTTCTGATCATCCATGCACCCCAACCCCAAGCAGCCGAGGCAACAGAAGCTACTCCAAAGGTAAACCAAATAAATACCAGCAACCCCGTTCCACGATACCCCGAAATCCCAACATCTTTGCCATATTGATTGATAGCCGTAACTGCCTGGTATTGGAACGCCGTGATTATGCTATGTCCGATCAAGATTAAGATTGCCGTCAGCTATCGTATCGGTTAGTGTCAATTCTCTGTGTATAATAATGCGACACAACGCGAATTCTGGCCCAAGGCTGGTGACTCGAGCCGAGAAAACGAAGAAGGCATAACACATACAACAGAGAACCCTCCGAAAACCCAAGCAACATCGGTTCCCAGGAATGATATAAAAGCTATAATCAACACAATGCCTTCTAGACAGATTGCGGTGGCATATATGGTAAGTGCTGCGTGAAGTTCTGCGTGATATGATTTTTTGAACGCATTCTGGATTTCGCCAAGTTGATGCCCAAAGTTGTTATCTGGAAGTCGTATATGAACTGTAGAGTTCATGAGTTGGAGATGGATAATTTGGGCGGGGAGAAACTTGACTTGACAGTGTTAAAGACTTTCTTCATTCATTGGTATTTTGTAAATGAATGGAACATACCATCAGATGAAGGTTCGGAGCAGGACACATTCTTCAACCTAGGGCTTATATTACGTGTGGAAACATAATTTCCCTCACAATGAGTTCGAAAATATAGGTTCAATACATCGGTGATGGGTAGAATATAGTTATTGCTCTGAAAGATATCATCTTTCAACTTGGTGGTACCAAGAGAAATTATGGGGAAATCGAAGAGAAAGCTCTCCTCCTTACCTACGTCGATGAACATTGCTGTAAGTAAAAGGAGAAGTACTGTTAATGCTGCTGGTAAAACGATATACTTGCGAGGCATATTGACACCTCTGGTATCCAAGATTTTTGACAAAAAGGAAGTTATAGATATGTTAGGTAGATTATTATATATTGACAATCGAAGAAAGAAAGAAGATCTGAGCCGCTAGCTGCTTTTTTCTTCTTCAATTCACTCATTTAACTTGTTGGGTGTGAATGTGGCTTAAGTCCACGGGCACTGGCAGCATTCTCCATTCCCCGATTTATCAATATCAGGCAAGAATTATTCACTGGAGATAACGACTGAGCAGGACAAGTTTCACCTCAGAATATCAACAAAGGATTATTTACAAAAACCGAGACTCTCAACGGAAAAATTCAGTAACGCTTTCATCTCACTTCTGTTTCTGTCAAAGCAACGACGCGCATGTCTTGAATGATCTAGTATCCCAACATATGATGCTTTCACCGCATTTGATGTGTCTCAAACTCCGCAAGTGACTCGAGATACGCAGTTTGTATAAGATCGCATAGCTGTATGCATTCGAAATTTGGGGTTGATATCCCTTGTCGTCTGCTTGGTAGGAGACCATCAAGCCTTTCCCTGACGAACTTAGAGAAACGCCGCAAAGACGGGCAGATCAACGAAAATCAAAGAGAAATGCAGTAACGAATCAAAGCAGAGAAATCAACTAAAGTCTACAACCGAAGCAGATATGTTGATGAGAATTTCATAGCAACGGCAAAAGGCCCAAAACGCGAACTGAGTGTGTCTTTATAGCTAGCGAGAGCTGTCCTTTTGAGGAGATATCGCTGAGGAATGGATTGACTCTGCCCTAACAGAGACTGTTTTTTGTTTGCAGGTATGCCTCAAAAGAAGAGCTCAGTCACTTCGAGCCGGAATAAAACAGGACATACCTGCTAGGTAGTTTGCTCGGTTAAACATTCTATTGCTGTCATGGTGGGGATAAATCACTACGCATATGGATGTGCGTAAGCCCGTATTGAAATTATATCCGATTCCGATATCCGACGGACTGATATGCCCCTCCACTCTTGATACGCTTTGTCATCTTATCAATCTTGGCATATATGAGTCGAAATCCAAGAGGAAACGTGTGCAAGTTAACCATATATCTTCCGAACCAGACATCAATAGAATTTCTTCATAGCATCACAATGGTTCTCAAAGTTGAGGAATGTAATGATGATGATATGCATCGGGTCTTTGAGATCTTTTGCCAGGCGTTCGGAACCAGACACCCCATGATTGAGGCAATCTATCCAAATCATGATACTGAGGCTGGCCGAATCAGTGGTGGCAACCGTATGCGGGATACGAAAAATGACGATCCTCACACAACATTTCTTAAAGTCGTGGATACCGATACAGGCGCTATGATTGCGAAAGCCAAATGGAACATTTGGAAAGGTGTGATCCCACCCGAAAAAGATTTAGATGGAGATTATTGGGAAACTGCGGAGGAGAAGGAATGGGCTCAGTATTTGAACCGAGACTTCTTGGTCACTCGTCGAGCGGCCATTAAAGAACATGAAGGCCATTTAGTTTGTAAGAGACTTCAGTTGCTGTTTGTGTTTTAGCTGACCCATCCTTATAGCATTGGATATCCTTGCCGTTGACCCCGCTTATCAACGCCGGGGAGCAGGTCGCCTTTTGGTCAAATGGGGAACTGCAATTGCTGATGAACTTGGATACACGGTACGTCGAAACTGCCGATCTGAGCATTTGATTGGATCCCCGCTCTCATTGATAACTGTAGCTAATGTGTGTTCAAATTAGGCCGTAGTAGAAGCATCTGTCGCTGGTCGACCACTGTATGAGTCCGAGGGATTTGAATATGTCAAACATTGTGAAACAAAAATACCAGAAAGATTTGGTGATCGGAAAGGAGAGGGGTTCATATGGATGGTGAGACCAGCAAAGAAGTAGATTTGAGGAAGCGGAAAATAGACATTTTGACCTCTCTCTCAACGACCTGGGTATGCACATATATACATACATAAGCATAATCGATTAACGTTATATGTTGATGTCTAATGGAGTGAGTTTAGTCGAGAACACACATTTTGTGTAACTGTGGCGAGTGTGCATTTGTATCACGTGTTTAACCAGCCACTTTGAAAGACAAACCAAAAAAACAAGTCATTAAAACTCACTACGAAGAGGAAGGCCAAACAGGTGTTAGAATTAGCATCGTCAAAGACACAAGAAAGCACACTTTCAAATGGAATGAATTTAGTGAGTGCCTCTCTGTTAACTTCAAGAGAAGGTTTACGAAAGAACGTAAAACGGGAGTCAAAAAGCCGATTTGTGTCATAAGTTTGACTGAGTCTTCTTTGAATGTTACAGCACTTTTATTGCCATCTACATTATGTCGGCTACATAAGATCTCAGGGCGCGTGTTTCTAGCTCTGTGGTGATGCGTCTGCCTCCGGTTGAGTGATGCACGAAGACGGCGATGTCCCACAAAAGTCTTCAACGAGCATTAAGCCGTTGACTTGAAGGGTCTTTTCAATAAGATTAACGCGTACCATTTTTCTCAGAACGTCTCATCTCGCTCGTTTGCTTTCGCTGGTAGTGATCAATATCTATGGTTTATTTCTTTTCACAGTTCTTAGTTTGCTAGATGGCAGGTTATATATGGATGACGCCGCCTCCAATGTTCTTGGCTCCGCATTTACTTTTAACAGACCATTGAGCTTTAGGACAAAAAAAAAACATCCTACATCATTCGAATAGTCATCATAGTATTAATATGCATCGCATCCATACCCTGCGGATTACTTTTGCGAAGGTATGCATGAAATGGCTATTTCTTCAGACCTTAGAGAAACCGGAACGAAAAGCAATCGATGCACATCCTGGGATTGCAGAGCTGCCACAAGGTGAATACGACGAGAAAATGGAATTAGTGGCGGAGGGTTCACCGGGGGAAAGGGGATTGGATGGCCATCATGAGACGGTTGAAATGGAGGGTTCTCTTTCACAGCCGAAAGAAATGGCGGCGACCGGATCGACGAGTATGAAATGGAGCACCACGAGCTTGGAGATTCACGGATTTGAGAAGAACAGGAGAAGTATGGAGATTCCACCTTTTTGATTTCCTTGGATATTTGCTGTTTGCGTTGGGAAAGAGCGGGACGACAGTCTTGCGGACGTAGGATGACATGAGATTGAATTTGAGAGCGAACCGGATGGCTCTTCGTATGATTGAATGAATGGAAATACCCAGGATGGAGAGAAAGGCTTGGAATTAGATATGGCGTATGAAAAGATCTCTGTTTATAAATAATTAGCAATTTCTATTATCTCTCAGACAAACTTAACTTATCGGGAACTTTTGAGGTAATATTGCCCTGGTGATATCTCATGTTGAAGCGTCAGGAAGTATAGCTATCTTTTTTTTCATTTGCTATATTCCACTTAATAAGTTTCTGAATTCTGAGAAGAGCATCATTCATCTCTCGTCTGATTCTGACTGACCAGTCACATCGCTCTTCAGAAGTTTTGTTGCATATCTGAGAGAATCTCGCGAAATATCAATACTGCATTCGGTAGGGAAGAGGCAACCTCGCCTGGCGAGGTTGCCTCCGCATCCATGTTACTTATGCCCAAAATTTTAACACAATGGCATGGGAATTGATTACAAAAGGCAGTATAAATTTCGATCTAAATCTCTCATACATTCCCCATGATACCTGGTTCTACCTTCTCCAATTCCTGCGATAATTCCATCCAAATGTCTTTTTGGGTTGCTATCCCATCGAGTGATGTTGTCCATGGTGATACTCTAATTTCTCGTTAGTCCAAAATCCACAATATCCGTATCGAATAAACAAAACACGTAGAGGGGGTACTAACTTCCCAATCTTACAATCATCCAAATACATTCCATTCGTTTCCTCCTCTCCTCCAGCAGCATGCACTAAAGTCCTACTCCCCTCCTCAACACTTCTCGCCATCAATTTCATCGCTCCCCTCACCAAATGTTTCGTAGCTCCCGTCGCATGTCTCATAATCTCCGTATCCACCAACCCGGGATTAACAATATTCGCAACAACATGTCCCTCCCTCCCGCGCCTCTCAGATTCGCGAAGAGCAAACGCGAGTTCTCGGGAAAATAGCAGAGAGATGAGTTTACTCACATTATATCGATCTTTCATATCTGCTCTTTCCTCCACTCGCAATTCTTCAAATACGTTCCCGGCTCGCCGTTCCGGGAACGTAGTAAGATGATGCACGAAACTTCCCGTGAATGTCATTACCCCCCTCGTATCATATTCTATACTAGTTTCCCTCAGTTTAGGCAACAAAAGCAAAGCCAACAAAAACGTATTAATTACATTTACACAAATCGTCTCTTCATTTTCCTCTGCTACTTCGAAATCAAAAACATAGATTCCAGCATTCGATACCAAAACATCAAGTCTCGGGAGCGCATTTGCTCGATGCGCGAATTCTCTGACAGAAGATTGAGAGCAAAGATCGAGATTCCATACTTCGAGGGTGTCTGGAGAGCAGGAGGTACTGCTTATGATGGATTGACGTGCAGCTTCACCTTTTGAGAGGGAGCGGACGGCAAGGATGACTTTTTGGGCATCGAGACGGACCTTTTATTTCATTAATACTCAGAGAATCCACATGTCCACATAGAAGTTGAAACAAATACATACAAACCACCTCGCGGCCTCTAGTCCCAATCCACTATTACTCCCTGTGACAATGATTGTTTTCCCCGTAAACTTCTTTTCAGGAATGGGTAAGGTAACTAGGGTGTGTGATTTCAAATGATTTAAGAAGAATGACATTGTGGAAATAGGTCTTGAAAGAGATATTCTGAGCACTGGAGTTAATAGCATGGAGAAGTTCGAGGGGAGACTTGATATTGATAGCGCATTGATTGGAATCCGTCTGAAACACACTTGCTCGAGCCCATCCCTCCACCATTTTGTACGGTAGAAGAGAGGTATAGACAAAAGAAGGATAAGAATAGAGGTGAGGAGAACGAAGAAAGACATGATGAAATCGGATTTTTGGAAAGCTCCATAGCATTTGGTGAAATTCGAATTAATTTCATCATCACGTTTCGTGAGATGGACTGGATTGGATGTAAGGTGGATGGATGCTTTTGGTATTGTGTAAATTGGCCCGTGCGCTAAGCTTCCGATGGGGTCGATATTATGATCATAGAAATGCTTGGTGAGATAAATTGTATTAGCTACAAAAGCTTCTAAATCCACAGTATTTGTATGCACGCTGCTCATGTATGTTCTACTTCCCCGTGTAAAAGTCTAATCTCGCTATCATCCCTTCTTCTCTCTATGCGCCGAGACTCCTGTACCGCCCAATGAATACCCTATACCAATATGAAAAACATACATCCCATTCCCATCAAGAACAACGCAAAATGTAAAGTATTTGTTACAATATAATACCGGGGATCCGATCGATGAACCTCTCAAACTTATCACGATGATTGCCCAGCCTCTAAATCCTCACCACTTTCACTATCGCTCTCCTCATCACTACTCTCATCACTCCAGTCCCCACTCTCCAAATCTTTCCCTCGGATTCCCCAGCTGAACACAAATCCCACCAAAGCGATCCCACTAAAAACGCCCCAGGTGAGGAATCCCCCATTATGAATCTTTGTTCCCAAAGTAAACAATCCTCCACTCAAGAAAGGGCCTGCTGCTCTTCCCGCTGCACTTAAAGTTTGTGCCAGGCCATTCAATGTGCCAAGCACACCATGATTAGGCGCAGAATTTGTGATAAGTAAAAGAGCACTTGTGAGTCCTCCCACAGCGGCTACTGTTTTCAATAACAGGACGAAGCCAAGTTCAACCCACAGCCATAATTTTCCATTTCCGATGCCGAAAGGTGGAGGAGAGTCCTTGTATCCGATCCATGGCATAAGCATCATGGAAATGAAGAAGAGGAACAATCCTGACCTATACGTTGCTTTGTTTCCCATCTTTTCTTTGAGTTTACCAAAAATGCCAATTTGGAAGACAATTGTAACTATTCCTGCAAAAGAGAGAGAAAGACCGATTTCAGAAGGAGAAAGTGCTCGTCCAGAGCGCTCGGGAGCCGATGCAAAGATAGGATAAAGAGAGTTGAAGGAAATGTTCGAGAGTTGAAAGATAAGATAAGTACCAAGAAGGATTACAGTGTCGCGATTTAGGACTTCCTTGTAGGATAAGTGAGCTTCATTTGATGACTGGAAGAAGTCGCCCGTTGAGAGGAGTGATTCGGTCTCAGAATCTTCTTCGTCCGATGCATCAGAGTCATGAAGGAGTGCACGCTGAGAGGGGGTTCTTGTATAGGTTGGATGTCGAGCTCCTCCTGTGAATTGCCACATCCACGTGAAGAGGCTCTTCATTCGATGCTTCAAAGGAGGAAGATTTTTTGCCTCTTCCAGACTTTCTTCCAGGAAAAAGCCCGTCAATACCAAGTCGAGGATTAATATTGATGCCGCAAACAAATTCGGTAGTAGATATGGATAAGGATTTGGATGCCCCTTGTTGAAGGGATTCTCTTCGAAAATTAACAACCCACCCAAAGCTGGTCCTGTTATGCCACCAATTCCATAGATGACTGGCAGATAGACAAATGCCTTACTCTGGTTACTGCGGTCCGTGATCTCCCCTAAACATGTACTTATTACACCCTGATTTCCGTTGACCATACCCATGAGCGCTTGTACCAACACTGCCTGCCATAATGTTCTGCAGAATCCAAAAGCAACAAAACATGCTGATGTCAAAAGAGTCCCAAGCATTACCACCGGCTTCCTCCCTATCCTATCAGATAACCAGCCCCAGAAAAAGTTCGTTGTAAATTGCGCGAACGCGAAACTCGACGCTATAGTTCCGACGTATAAACCTATTTGACTTGGATCAACTTCTGGAAATTTCGACGTCATTTCGGGAAGGTATGGAGATATCGAATTCAACGCGGTTTGTTCGGCGAGCGCGATGATTGCTAATACAGCGAGTTGTTTTATTGGAAGAGGAGATTGATTTTGTTCATCTTCGGGCTCCCCTTCATTCGAATTCGAGTGCGCAGATCCATCGCCACCAGATGACAAAGTTGATGTGACTTGAGGTCTGCCGCGAGACTTGGGTGGTGGGGTGGGGAAGGTGTGGTAGTGAGGAGTAGAGGACTTTCGACGCTCCATCCCGCTGGGAAATTTCGCCCTTCCCATGATGATTGATGTCTCAGATGGTTATCGTGTTGGTGTATTCGAGGATAGAACAAAGATGGTTTGATTCTTATCAATCTTGTTGGTCGAGGGGCCTTGTAGGAGGTCGTGTGCTCAGGTTGAGTTATGAGCCAAGGTCTAGAACGAGCTGGTACTTGGAGGATGGAGATTAGGTAGGTACCTTGACATCAAGAATAATGGAAATGAACCAGTGAAATTGAGTTTTTAAATATATATCATGGAATTATAACATCGTCTTCAAAGCCAATGAATGAATGAATCGACTGGTTTTTGGTAGTATTTCTAGCAGAAGAGAACAGAAGCAAATTTTGTCATTGGAAAGCCGAGGGAAGCTCTAGCCGCAACTACATCATCACCAGTTTCTCTCCAATTTCTCACCCCAACTCGCTTAGATTAATTCTAGCCACTTCGGTCATTTCAGCCACACTTCAGCCTCGCAAAAACCAGCCGAAATTGATGCGTGTATTAATCAATTCTCTCCGTGATTGATATAATAACGAGGGGGTTCTTTTCCAAAAACTAAAAATTAAACATCCAAACATGTGTTAAGAGCACTGAAACTCAAGGCAACTTCTGCTTATCCACAGAGGAAGAGAATGTATGCTATCTCGTGTATCGACTCTCGAGTGAACAACGTGCCGGAAACGTGAGTTAATCTAGAACAGCTCTGGTGGAGTAGCTAGATAAAGCTTGCACATCAGCGAGCAACAGCCAGCCATTCACTCCACTTTGTCAAGAATGTCAGTGTCTATAGTGGAGCTCTATCTGATTATTACATGGACATTGGAAGATAGGTATTGAAGTGGGAAGTATTACATTTGTCAATTTAACTACGGTAGGTTCAAGAGAGTTGGAAGCTCTGATATGGTCCATCTCACGACTGTCAGAAATGCCGAAAAATCCTATGTCAAAATCAAGATCCAATGTTAATAAATCGAGGTTCAACTGTTGGTTTCTTCAGTGCACATTCTCATTACTTGCTACTCCCCAGAATCATGGACCGGAAGAACCTCGGGGAGTATATGGATGTACTTGCCATTTCTGGCTGATCGTTGATATCGGTAAAATTATTCCGAACGCTCAACGTCTGTCAAGTGTTTGTAGAAACAACTCCACTACAGTCTTCAGCCAATACCAAACATATCCCATTATTCCGCTTCTTGATAGTACATGATAATACATCTGTTGTATACATATTCAACCATCTTGATATCAAGATCATCGAACGCCAGAAGATATGAGGCAGGGGGAAAAGGTAGTAAGAAGAAACATTGGCAAGAAGGGGAAAGCATTTTTTTATTTCTCTGATAACATCCGACATTGTTAGTGTTGTTGTATCCAAGAGTCTAGAGCCACCACGGAACTCGTGGAAGTAGAGACTCCTCCGGCCAACGTAGCGTTGGCGTGTAGACGATATAACCAAGATGAATTTGTTTGACCGCGAGGAAGGTAGCGAACCTACGAGGTTGAATACGATCAAGGCAAAAATTGAGATTCAAGGGAGGCAACACGAACGTGGATGAGTATTAAGTATATGTGAATTTTTTTTTTAGATATACTGGGACACAAGTGAGATCCAAACGTTGTGAACTTTGGCATATAGTAGTACGAGTCATAGCTGAAGCAAAGCAAAAACAAAAACATCGCAGACGTCAACTGGTATCTTTGGGAGTCCATTCAAAAGATTTCGACTCCGAGAGGAGAGAGCATCAAGTACAGCAGTAATTGGACCGAGAACAAAAATGAAAGTTACATCATGGTTTTTAGGAAAGGTTGAAGTACTGATATCATATTATGTCTTCCATTTGCACTCATTCGTGGACCCTCTGCGTTGTAGCCGAGAGCATCCAGAAGGTAGACTTAGGATGCGGCCACCATTTTTGACCGTGTGCTCTGGTGGTCCATCAAGAACAAAGGAACCAAAATTTCCTGTTTCTCAAGATGGAAGTTGAAGTATATGGGCTTGTCCGTTTTGTATTCGTACTTTTTGACTAATCATTCTGCCACTTTTCATTTCTTATGTATGTTTGATGTGTGATAATATTTCTTCTGCATGTGCATCTTTACTAGGCAGCACATTTTTATATCATACATGTTCGAAATTATCCACGAGATAACCCAACAAATTCCAAGACCACCGTCGAACTTCGTTTAGATCAGATCCCAGGGTATATTCTCGAGCTTTGAAACCCCCAGACTCTTGCCCTTTCACACCGAAGGAATCGCCTGACATGGAAGTATGCTTTCGATTTACCGAAAATGGCGATCTAAGGATGCCGAGACTGAAGGCAAGCCGAAACGAAAACGCCCGCGAACGCCATCAGATATTCAATTGGAAGCCTACAATAAGTAAGTGAGGAGTTCAAGACATGAGAATCAGCTAGGAACTTACTCTTAGTATTTGGTACCAATCTCAACAACCATATCAGTTTGTTCAGTGACCCTTGTTTGCACGTCGTCACTCTTGAGATAGGCAGTATCGCAAGGATAAACGGTGCATCCACTTCGTGCGCTGTGGACATTGCCCTGGCCAGCTGGGTAAACAAAACGGATACCAGAGTTATCGGTATTGTTGGTGATGGCGCTGGCATCGTAGTAGGTTTTGCCTTCGAACTTTTGCCATTGAATCTCGGCTTGAACACGGAAGACAGGGACAACCGAATCATACTGCTTAGCCATAACAGTACCTCCCCAGCCATAAGGCATTTCCATAACGAAGCTCTCTCCACCTTTGTGGTGAATGTCCGCAATGTCCTCACACTCAGGGTGGGATGTAAAGGAGAGGATTCTGTCTATGTTATCCATAGAGATGAAGTGGATTGTGTTGCGGGGAATGACGCTGGCAAGCGCAGCTGATGAGCTGAGGCCCACGGCCATCACGGCTATCTTGCTAAGTAAAACCATGGTTCAGGCTTGAGAGCGACTTGATCCAAAAAATCACAAAGGTTAGCTTCATGGGGAGCAAGTGAGTGATCGAACGTGAAAATTACTTACATTTATCCGAGCTTGCTTAATAGCTGTGTGAGGTGGGAGAGGAGAGGAAAGAGGATGAAGGAGAGACTTGGTAAATTTGAAGTTAAGAGGAAAAGAGGGGAAAACAATGCTTTTATAGTCTTGTACATTAGACAACGAACTAATGACTTAGGATTATAATAAGCAGAACCAACGTGATCACAGCCTATGACGATTGCCATGAATCGAAGCAAAAGTTCTGTTTTTTCTAGCCAAAGCAGCGTCATCAACTCGATACGCCTCAAGACGTATGCGCTACAATTGTATCTCAAGATTAGTCTGAGTCTAGACTGGAGAATTCCAAATTGGCAATAATGCTAATTGTAGGTCACCTAGCTTGAACACCTGTAGTCTACATCATAGAATGTGTCGACTTCAAACATCACTATTAGTAACAGATAGAGCATGATAAAGACATCTCATGGAAATAAAATTCGAGGCCATGTTTAAGCAAGGAATTTCAGGGAACAAAGTTGGATATAGCAAAGAGGCTTCAATGGATGTCAATCGGAACTCGAAATTTGAGCCTAACCCTTTAAGATGATACGTGGGGCACGAAAAAAGGAGAGAGTAGCGAATTTATCCACTTCGTCAACTCATCCAATTAGATTGTTTATACAAGATGTTGAGATGTATCAGCGGATTGACTTAGATGGCTCAGAACCATCTGTACTGTCTTCTACTTCTTGAGCACAAATTGTATGCATGCGTTATATATGGAAGTGAGACTTGAATCCGAATTCTTCGAAGCCCCTATTTAGATATCCTATGTAAGATGCAGTGAAAAACCAGCACAAAATTAGACAATCTGATCATCAATTTCTTGGAAGACGAATAGGTTAACGCAAATCATTCGGAACGTCTGTACTCCATAGTTGCTTTCCTCCATCAACGCTCTAACTTCTATCGCCTTTGATCTTGAAATCATAGCATCATGAAATCCCATCTCAACAACACCATGAATAATAGTTTCCTCAAGTTGCGTCCGAAATTTCCAAATCCGAGTGATTTACATACTGCTTAGATAGATACAAGGTTTCCAAAGATCTTGATTCTACACTCTAGGTACTCTTGACTGTTGATCACTATTATCTAGTCTGTAAGAAAGGGGCAGGTTTCGTGGGAAGTCAGCGACGGCGGCGTCATGATGGAGACGGCGTCATGATGAACCTCGAAGTCTGCAAACTTTTACTAACATCTACTGCCTTCCTTCCGGCGTATCTTGGTAATGAGGAGACGTAAGTCGCTGTGCTACGCAATTAGTGCTCATGCTCCTATACCAAAACCATCATTCTCATTTCCTATAATCTGTTTAGTGGCCCTCAATGCTCTCTAGCCATCGGTGCCTTTACCCTTTCTTCATCATGCTATTCAGACCCACCTAACTCCAAACAAGTTTTCATAGAGTTAGTAGCTTCTTTGCAACAAAGGCACCATAAATTCATCATCAAATCGAGGCATCCGATCCGAGGAACTCCAGACCTGGTCCAAAAAAAAAAGAAAAAAAAGTCTCTTAAGCGACTAGGATGATTCTCTACCAGCTACGAAGATGCAAGTGACGTTTCTTCGGAAGATTTCACAGAGGAACATGGCAAGTGCAACCCTAATGTATATAGCTATCGAAACAAACCAGACATGAAGCCGGATATAGTGCAATTTGCTACAGGTTCCTTGGTCGTCAGGCTGTCAGTCGTTAGTTTATTCTAGCTCGATTTCAATTCTAGCCTTTTGACGCGCAGACGCCGATCCGCTAAATCTCAGACCCCAAGCCGCTAAGAATCCTAAACCACCATGATAGAAATAGAACAGCTTCGGTTTCAAGAGGCGAAAGTAGTAGATCCTATGATGACTAATTACGCGAAAAAAAAAAAGAATTCCCCTTTTGACTTGCAAGTTGGCACGTGTTTAGATATTACCATATCTTACTGTGTGAGTGGTCTCGGGAATACTAGCCATGCAAACTTATCTCTGTCGGTAGAATTTCAAGCCCTAAGAACATTGTGTAGCTAGTAGCGCAAGGCTGCAAGGCATGAAATACATGTATAGTTACAGCTTTCAAAATACCCATCTTCATTGTAGAATATTGCAACTTATTGCGCAACACACTCTTAATGAGTTTGCAAAAGAGCTTAAATTTGAGGTTCTAGGGTTGTAGTAAAATCTGCAATTTTCATCTCGGTTGAAAGGGTCTCTAGGCGAGTAACAGCAGACTAGTGTTGGTACCTACGGAGGACAACTCCACTCAATATGCAACCTGGATCGACTTGACCAGTCCCAAACGAACAGCCCAAAAGCCCACGATAGTTTTCGAAGTCTGCAAACCTTGATTTTCAACAATTTAAAACTCTCAGTGCCTAGGCCCAGGCCTACATCAGAAGCTCTAACGCCTTTTCAAAGAATCGCTGATCCCAGACCTGTAACCAAATACAGGATTCTTGTATTCTTTTCAAAAATTTAGATTGAAAGGACGCCAAGCGACACGCCTACCAGTCGGCAAAACTGACTTGAAAAACATGAAGTCTCTGGCTACGGCAGACTTTCAGTTTTCTAGACTGATTATCTCAAAAGGTAGTCCTAAATTATTCATGGAAAATTATTAATACATCCATTTCAATATCGCAATATGAGCAAGTTAATCTCATGCCAAAAAGTCTAATCCCCTGCACAAGTAACATGAATTCTAGCTATTCTAAGCCAAACCCGATACTAGTACTTTTAATAATCACAGCTTCCATCTTTCCACGGCGCTCATATATTCTACCCTCGTATTTCCGTTGGTGTACTAGAATCTACAGAAGGGCATGCGATCTTTCCTGAAGTTCAAATGTTAGAAAGGTAAGTCAGTTTTTATTGGGGTGGTACGCCAGTATTTCATTTCACTCTTGTTGGAATGAAAGTTATCATGAACATGCAACTTTTATAATGTCGAATGAATTTAATACTTATTCCCAAATAATCCAATGATGGAGGGCTCTCTTATGTATATGCTACAGTAATCACCATACTATTGACCTCGGTAGGCATAGATCGTTGGTCGTGAACAGTCCAGTCTTCTTCGCCGAAACCTCAAGCTCAAGTTCTGTATCACTTCAAATCTTTACATAAGTAAACGTCTCTAGTTCTCCAATGAACGGTAATTATATTCATTGCAAAACTAATTACGAGATAGAGATTAGGTATCGATGACAATTTTCAAAGCTCTTCATTTTTCATATCTTCATCATTGCATTCATTTGACTTGAAGTTTTCCTTCATCCTCCGGGGAGACCCAGAATAGCTTTTTCAGTCTTCTCTCTTTCTCATCCCTCATGTATTCATCGAAATGAATCGCGACCGGATCCAAATTACCGCCTTGATATGCCTCTGGTGCTAAAAACGCACATTTATCGGCTTCTTGTGCAAGATACCCACAGACATGCATATGCAGCAAGATCGCAACGCGTTGGCTCCCCCGCTCTGTAAGGCGCCATTCTTTCCGTGGACTTCCCTCTACTCATTATTAATAGTGAATTAGGCAGTGAAAGCTGTTCTTACCATCTAGGAAAAAGTCTTGATCTTCTGATCGTCCCTCAAAATTAATATCAGTGTTAAGCCAGCCTGAAGTATCAAGCCAGAACACCGATTTATCCCCCTCAAATTGTAATCGATCCACCACAGAATGCGTCGCTTGTTCGAGTTGACCGCGAAAAGGCCTCATTACAAATATCGGGATATCAACTGCTCGGTGTTGTGGATAATCGTATTGTGAAACTTCTGCCATTGTTCCAGAGTATTTGGGATATGCCAATGTTCTGATTGCTTTGATTAACGAAACGTAGGTCTTCTCGAAAAGTACACTCAGTTCCCATGTCGTCATATTGTATTCTTCATTGTAAATTCGGAACGACTCCCAGTCAGCATTGCCAATGTTGAGAATCTGAACAAGTTAGCTACTTGAACATGAAGTGGAAATCGAAACAGTTACCATTACATCTGGAATATAGGATTGGAAGAGCCATGGTTGCGCGTATTGTCCAGAGCCAAGTGGTCCACTGCATGCATTAGAAGGTTCAAAACGAAACAGGACAACCAAGGAACTCAAGAAGACTTCCAGACGTACCTTTGGAAGAAGACGTCTGCTAATCCTGCTGGACTGCCCCTACCACCGATACAATCTTGTAGTAGGCACATCCCATCCATTCCAATAGTTACATGATCGCTACCAAGCATTTCACCAGTCAAATACTCCCACCCCATAACTCCTCCTAATATTCCATTTGCGACATTAGATGCTATTTGGTGCTTTCTTCTGTCAAGGCCTGTCATAGAACCAGGTAGATCAGTCAAGATCTCCAACATCTTGCGCCGAGAAGCATTTTCTGGGAAGCCACTATCCACAGCATTTATAGATATTCCTAACTCCCCATTCTCTACATTTCTTTCAGAAAATGGTAGAGTTGAGACTGACATTGGATTCTGAACTGGAATCAGTTGTCCATTCTCATCTATCCACACCCCAGTAAATTGAAAAGTCTCTATTGCATCCCTGCCGATCATTGGTGCAATGATTCGAATAATGTGAGGAGAATGAGGATCAAGATCGTTCGATCGTACAACCACAAGCGATGTTGCGTTTGGAAGTATAACATATTCTTCGTCATCAACTTGGGCAAGCAGAGAGATAGGTTCCGCGCTTTTATCGTCTAATAATGCGGGAAATGCAGATGTTGCTGTTTTGTTTCGAGCATCTGTCCTCTTAAAATATGCTTGTTGATCTTTGTTATGGAGTGATATTAGGATAGTGCTACTTCCGTTGAAGGCGATATCGAGATAAATGCCTAAGAAAACTTCGTCGGAGAACCACAGATGATGTCGCGAGGGAGCATACCTGGAAATGACCCATCTTTTCTCGTACCATCTAATGTCGAAGACCAACGACCCACATACTATGTTACGTTAGCATTCGTCCTTGTGAATCTACATGATGGCATACGCGTATGTAAGGATGGCTGGCGTCAATGAAGCGAAGTCCTTCTAGTGGTGGCTCTGTTGTGGAAAGTTTTGTGTCATATTGATAGAAATGTATTTGCTGCCGTTGTTGACTCAGCCAGAACCAGAAACAAACAACAATTATTACGGTGAGCCATATAGCCTTGTGAAGTTGCTCCAGGTTGGCTTTGTAAAGTCGGCGGGGTGTCTCTGACTGCTCCTCTTCGTCATAAGCTGGTGGCGGACTCCTGAAATCCACGCCATTCCGCCAATTTTCCATCGATATCTCTGACCATGGTGTTGTATTGTTGGTTGGTGGTCGAAGAGGCGTCTCACTTGTTGCGGTTGGAGTTGATAAAGGAGAGATGTAAACCATTATGAGCAAAAATCGGTCAAAATCGGTCAAAACTGAGCAAAGGAGCAAAGGAGCAAGATTGTAGCAAGAAAAGGCCAAAGAAATCTACAGTGATCAAAATGTGAAGATTGTGTTCATGCTCAACTCTATCACGACGATAGATTTCTGAATATAGCAAAAACTTCAAAGCTGGCAGGAACCTTTCCCGCGACCTTGGTGGCATCTTTCCCAGACTTGCACCTTCCGTATTTCGCCATCACGGCCAACCGCAATACTACGAAGCAAATGAAAAGGAAGCTCAAGAAATTTAATAGCTGGTTTGATTCCTCGTCTCCTGTTCTATTGTTTCGATCGGGGTGAAGTTCTAGAATTTGCCAGTTGCGAGCTACAGCATCCTCCTTTTCGTCATTTCTCTTCCTGCTCTGCAATTCATATGCAATGGCAAGAAGATTTGCGAAACGCCTCATTCTACCGCTTGCAATCCTTTTCTGGGCTGCCCTTCTTATCTCGAACCTCTCCCCTTCCCAACACGGACATCGAGCCCATAGCCGCGAGAAACACAACACCCCCATGCGAATTCCAATATCTCGTCCATTCAAGAATTATTCAAAGAACAGGATTCAGTCATGGACATATTCAGGTAGTGGGAATTCGAAAGTTACGGTCCCGCATGCTTTACTACAACTCACAACGCATTGCTCCGACCCGGTTAACAAATTCACGAACCATCTCAGACTTCCTAATGTGCTCTACAATATTTCCATGAAACCCAGGCTTGGGTCCCCCGAGTCAAGAACTTTCTGGAACCCAACAATCTTCTCTCTGCCATATTGGGCAAAGAATCAGTATTTGATCGTGAGCATGGTGTACTTGAAGGACCGTGGCTACCGAGTCAATGTTTTGTGTGAAGCAAATATTTGTCACCCACAAACTGACAATCGTGGACATCTGCAAGAGAGAATTTGTACAGATGATGATATTGAAGTTCTCGGTGGCAATGGAGGAATGAGATGCGAAAATACACCTATTGAAGTGACTGTTCCTCCAACTCCAGCAGAAAGTTGCCAGGAAAACCAGGAAGGATTGGCTGATATTCCTGGCTTTCATGATCCTAGAATCTTCTATTCCGGAAGAGGGGAGCCTATACTGATGATATCTTCTCAGTAAGATTCTCTTTCTATCTTCCCAAATACATCCCACTAAATAATTTCTAGGTCGCGATATGCTTGCATTGGGCTGTGGTCTATTGATCTTCGTTCTGTATACCCTGGCTTGGAAGAAATCTTCTCATCTTCACCCAAAAGCTTCGGAGGACCACTCAAGTCTTATCCTGTTCTGACCGAGTTGACACGCAATCCACGAGAGACCCGAAGATCATACGAGAAGAACTGGTTTATATTTTCACCAACTCCATCCTCATCATACGTTCATTATGAGCTGACTTCTTCACAACGCACCTTCGCAAAACTCATTGGTAATGGCTTCACAACAACCAATTTGACCTATCAGAACGAGATCCCTTGTCTTATTGACGCAACGCCAGAGGAAATAACTCTTAATAGATACATGGCAAATGCTACTTGGCACCAGGCCACACCTGCTTTAAAACTGATTCTTTGCACTCGATCCAATAACACTTGTATTCTCGAGACCCCAGATATTGTTTTTATTGCAGCTATTCATCGCAAACACAAAAATGTCTTAGACCTACCAATCCGCTATGAAAGATATTTTGTGATGTGGGCAGCAACACCTCCCTTTAGTATGTTAGCTATAAGCCAACATCCAATTCTCTTTGCAAATGAAACGACAACTGGCTGGACATCCGACGAAAGTTGGGATGATGTTCCAGAGGCTTTGTCCGAAGGCCGTGGGCTATGGGCAAAACTCACTTACACCACAACCATTGCGTATGCTTGGAACAGGGAAGATGGGGATATAAAAGATAAGAGTGTAGGATATCTAGATGATGAGATACTTCTTAGTGTGGGAGTGGATGATCATGATCAGGTTTATGGAAGAGTTCTTGTGTCTGAGTTGCTACAGTGCTTGAGGATTTGTCCTGGTTTGATGTGAGCGCAATTGGAATGAAACTTTGGAGGATTAGGAGCAATGGTTATTTCAATGATTGAAATTTGAAGAAATAGATAGTTTCGAATGTGTGCATTTATGGAGACTAATTGATTTATGCTAGATGGAGATAAGACGCAAGATTAATTTCAACAACTACAAGTTGCCTTAATTACCATTCTGCGAGGTTATGATACTTAAAGGCCACAGTGATTCTCTTGAAATTGTTTGCTTAAATACAGCACCTACGTTTCCTCCTCGTCTTATCAAATAAATTTGGATGACTGAAAGTTGCACCCCTCGTTCCACAGAGTGAAGGCCATTTTGTAGAATCCTCCGGTCGAAATTTCGGCGAAGTCGCTGTTGAAATGATCTAGAATTAGTACAAATTTGATGTCAGTAATTTGACCCGAAATGCACGAGATTATTAGTGACCCCAGAAAAGTCGTCTGTATAAGATGAGGCCTTTTGATGACTTAGTGTTGGCCTCAGAAGTTGGTGGGTTTATGGCCATCACAAATGGAGAAGAGTATCTTCCGGTCGAATATGAGATGTACGGCCACGCTAAGCTAACCTTTTTCTGCTCCTTGGAATGGCCGAATACTATTGATGTTGCTGAACGGCATGTGTTAGTGCGAGTCGGGCATGCGTCTACTTCGTCAACGAGGTCCGAAATGTGTGGCCGCCAACAGATACTGGTAGGATTTTCCCCCAAAAATAGATCTGGCCATACTTGCTCGATGCTATAAGTATGAAGTGAACATTTTGACAACGATAGATATATTTGATTTTTGGCAAGCAAGAACAATCATGTCTGCGGTTGATGGAATTGTTAGCTTTTTCGTCTGCATGGATGAAGAGTGTGAGAGGATGCGCGAGATAGAGGCGGAAGGATACACAACCTGCGCGGAGAAAGAAGAACAGGGGAAGGAGAAGACTAAAGATAAATGCGGACATGAAGAGTGGGAGGTTATTATGAGTGTGGATATTCCCAACAGAGAAAATATTTTATTGGTATGATTTTTCAAGCGAGTTGGATGTTTTGATTTAACACGGTGACTAGGTACCAAGCTCCTGTAGCTCTGAGTTCATGAAGTTTACTCACGATAGTTCGCTTCTTCACGCGGCTTAGATCACTTTCAGATTCATGGAGTTTACGAACGACTTTTTGGGAGTGAAGTGGATACACCCACGATATCTTTTTGAGTGGTTCATGTGTATCGGGAGATTTGAACACACTCATACCTTTTCTTTAATTCTGACTCCCCTCCTCGAAATTGCTATCCAGTTGTCTTTTGTTGAATGTACTGTATTCGTCTGTCATGTAGATGAAGAAACTGATAGCGAAACAATGGCATGGATCCAGCTCATGGGCCACTGAAGTAGAGGAAACTTTCATGCTGCTTCTGATGTAGCTCATATCGACGTAATGTTCTTTGTAACAATCAAATTCGCTTGAAAATGAAGAGATTACGTATATATCTGTCTTAAGACTACTCTCAAGATGACTAATTGACCACTGAAAACCTTTCATATTCGAGCCGATGTGGTCGCGTGAGTTGTGGACATCAGTGTGTACGTGTAAGTACCAAGTTTCTAACAATGCAATTTGACTTCCTGTGAATTCTCCCCGAGCTTAAATTTCTTATCTAGTCAAGTTAAGCTTGACTATGGAGTTATCAACACGATGCCTAGTCATAACTCGCCATGACTAATGTCGAAACGCTTTACACTGATTCATGAAATATCGAGATTCGGATGGTCGTTTGGCTTGTCAATTAGTTGTTGAGTTTTAATGGTATTTCTACAACACACTTCTTTGTTTCCTGATGTATGAAGTTCCTAAGCCTACCTGGATATTCCTTTACGAATATGAGGCCCTTGTAGATTACTTGACAGAAGGTATGGTGAAGATATAGCATATTGGAGGCAGAATCCAAAGCTAAGTAATGCGGCTACACAAAATGGTTTCGGGACATTTCAAGCTCAGCTGAGATAAACCCATTCCATGATACCATGAAACGAGTATCACCTTTCGACTTGAAGTAAAATCTCGTTTAACTATTAACTTGACAACTGAGAAAAAAAAAAGATATATCAATAAACCTTCCCGAAATCCTCTCACACCACGATACCCCCATTATCCACATCACCATATTTTACAACTCAAAGAAGCATAACCTGGCTTCAACTAATCAAAGCATCAATTAAGAAAAAATGAAACTCAAGGAAATCAAAGAAAGCCAAAGGAAAGACGAAGGCAATAAGTTCTGGGTCCAAAATGCCCACTCTATCAACCCGCCTTATGAAATCCCTTTAGTATGTTGTCTCTGATACTGCGATCTGCAATTGTGTGGGGGAGTTAGAGGGGGGTTGTAATCTGGATGTTTTCGATGCACACTTCTTAGAAGCTTTGGTGCTCGTGTCGGAGTTCTTATAAGTGGAGATACCGGTCCAGTTGATTTGAGCTTTGCGGATTCCGAATAGGATGAGAACTTCTTTCCCCTAGATACAAACTTAGTAGGTCTTGTTGTTGAACGCGGACGTGAAAGACCTACTGCTCACCCGGCAATTCCACTCATACAATATGGGGAACTTTTGTCTTCTACTGGAATAGCGCCATCTTCCATACTTGCATCTCCTCCAGATATAATTTTGATGTACAGAATGTTGGGCTTCAGGGGCTTTGTGCATTCGAGATTATGGGTTCGGTTTCCACAAGAGCCGTGGGCTGGAATGAGGAGTATGACGAAAGGTGACCTGTACTGGGGACTGGAACAGAGGACGGTGTGTTTGCAATGGATGTGGATACTGATTCATGGACTTTAGAACATCTATACTGATCTGATCTACCTAGGTAGTTATTTGACCGCTCAATTCTGTGATGGCAAAATCGTTCACAATCTGTATTCTATTTGATCTCGAGATTTTGATACCTGTAACTGTAAGATTTCGGTTGTAAATAGGGGTAAAAGTAATCTTACTACTATCTTTCAAGTCATCTAGACTGTTATTAACATTATTATCGATATCTTTTGATTCAGGGGCTTGTGATGAGCGTTTCTGTAAAGTTTTTGCCGGTATGGAATTTGTTTTTGCGGCTTGGATAGCTCTTTCTGATGGGAAGGAGCTGAATCTAGACATGGGAGGTTGGAGATCTGCTATAGAATTATCCTTCAACTCAGTCTGTGAATTTGTCTCGTCCTTGATATGCCGTTCCTTGCCTCGAAAATATTGGTTGGTATTAGCCCCGGGCGGAGGTATCATGTGTGTTATTTTCAGTGCCGTCGGCTCTGGATATCTGCAATCAAGGTCCCAAAATGAAGGCTCAGGACCCTCAAACACGTTGAAGTTTGGGAAACTGCTTTCAGTATATTGCCACCGGCAATTATAGCCCATGGAGAAAGTAAGTGCAAATCGTTCGCCTCCTATGATTGTAAATACTGTTTGAGAGTTTCTTGAATTGATATCGCCATCGTGAGACGGACATGTGTTGCATTTTTTCGTGTCCACATTCTGAATTTGAACATTTAGTTTTCGGTCTGTAGCATATACCGCACGATGTGCAGCCACAACTTAATTTTGGACACATCCAACCCCCCGAAATGGCTTTGTTCTCTGCATCGAGAGATTTGCAAAAGTAAAGGGGCAGGGATTCAGGAGCTGCTTCGCAGCGGCAGCATTTCCATAGCATGGAGATCTTTCGAGCACGCATCTTATTTTTGAGTATGGTATCGAGAGTCATTGTAAAGCCTGATAACCGAAGTCGATTCTTGTTGTCTTTGTAAATGTTGCGTGCTCTCCTTCAGAACTGCCGACAGCAAAAACCATATCGAATTTGAAAGCAAGATTTCTGACTCAATTTCCGGGAAAATTCATGTTAAGACTCATTTCCTGCTTAATATCCACAGAATTCCTCGCAGTAAATACGTTGAGTAATGGGGCTTTGGGGAATTCATGATTACACCTTAGCATATTGATGCCCAGTCATATGACACAAACTTAAAATGCGTCATAATCAAGGGGCAATTTCTCATGTGTTGAAGACAGTACATGTTATGTGAGCACTCAAAGCCCTTGGACTAAGATCTTTATGATCTACCGTCAATCAAGTAGAGACTCTCTTGATGAGACTTCTCTGGATGGACATCCTGTGATACGTGTGCGTCCATACCCTGACATCAGTCATATACAACCTATCTCACATACTCCTGACATTTACCAGATACGATGTGATGGAATGAAATGAAGATTATATTTTGACCTTTGCACTAACCTGGAGTACGAAAATCAGTAATTTGATGCAAAATGAAGAATGAAATGAGAGCCTGAGGGCCATATCCAGAATTCACTCGCAAAACTATTTTTGAGTAAACATCTACTTGACATTAAATCATCTAATTTCACTTTTTCAGTGTAGGCTAGAATGTTCTTTTATGAGAACTACGAGTAAACAGAACCTGATTCTATCTAGATTCGCAATTTCCTGTACTACTGTTGGATTCTTATTTTATACGGCGTTATTCTGGAACAATGTTGGTGAATCTTTACAGCACAGCTGTTCTGCAATTGTGAATGATATGTTGTCGTATTGCAAAAATTTCAGCTACTTAATAGACATTCTTCTCATCCTCTATCCCTCTTTCATCTTACAACAGTTCAAGTCCAAAATCAAGTTCTTCAATAACACACAACTCTAATATTGACCATTGATCAACCCAAGTCACCCTATATCAGCAAGCTCTCAATCGTCTCAATCAACTTCATCCTCCACCAAAACAAAGAGTTGACATCATCAACAGAAAATCTCACCATGTGCTATCAGAAGCCCAATAGCATCGTTTCCCAAGACCAAATCACTCCAATCCTTGCCGGAGATGTCATCATGAATGGCCCAACCAGCCTCGGCGAGTTCGGTGGCCCAGCTGTCGATGCCGCAACAATCATGAACTGTTGCAGATGTGGTCAGAATACCTATCTCATTGCAGGTGCACCGGGAGCTACTTCTTGCAACAGCTGTGGTCATTATGAATGCAACGACTGCGATTTCTCTTAAATCACCATCATCATTGATCAATATTTCGAACCATCAAACTCGATTAGTGCAGAGGTCCGGAAGATATTTTGGTTATGGATGGTTTGAAAGTTGGTATTTCGTCTGATCAACTTCGCTCTCAGGTGCAATACGGAAGAAACTTTAGAATATATGTTGATGTGCGTTTCTGCGGGAGTCGGGTTTTCTTGCTAGGTGGAGTTTGGTAGGAAAAGTGCAAGTTGGTGGGAATTCAGTTGTCATAGTTATCATAGGACTTAACATGCACGGGAAAGATACGGTCCCTCCAGTTGCCTAGATCAGTGTATCAGTTAGTATCGGGTTGCTCTTCGAGCACCTAATACTGAACGATACTAAACACATCAAAAGTCCTTTTGATAATGCTATGTCCGTTAGAGCAGAAATAGATTTCCATCACAATTACTTTATATTAATAAAGCTTCTTCAATAACTAGTCTGGCGTGATTCATTACCAATCGTGAAATAGGTAGCACAACAGAAAGCAAGGATTCGCTTATTTGGACGCACCATTCGTCTGTAGCCATTCTGATGAGAATGAAGGGGTGAATCTCGGCAAATTGTTGCGAGTACGGAATAACTATTTCTTCGAAAGGATTAGGTTGGCAACAACAAGAAGTAAGGTTATATGTTATATCCATTTGACTTTAAGTGATGCTGTTCGAATCGCTTGAGATTAAGGTAAGATTATAGATGTGAAACACGGCATGAGAGATGCTTCGGCGTCGATTTGACATTTGAGCTAGAACGATCAGAGGACATGTCGGGTCATTTACAAAATACAACGGATATTGCAGTAGACAGATTTTTTTATTTAAAAAAAAAATACATTACTATTCCATTTTGGCTGCTTCTAGGGGTATAAATAATCAACAAACCAACTAAACAACAAACGCGCCTTCTCTGAGCGACTCCAAACGTGTCTTTGCTCTTGCTTCGTTTGAAAAGGAACCTTGTTACAGACAACAAGGATAATAATTTGACTCTCCATCATTGAAAAGATGAGTTCTTGCACCTCCATCATCAGAGACCGAGAAAGAACTTCCTCGATATCTTCCCGTGGAATCACGAGCGTTCGCAACAGAGGATGAGAACGCGCTCCCAGTGATCCCCAAGAAAAAGTGGCTGTTAAGCATCACTCCCATATCAATAGCACCTTGAAAATCAAAACTTAGTTTGTTGATGGTCTTCAAAGTATTGGCATCTTTCTCCGCCAGTTTCCACTTATGTGTAACCTCCCAGCCTCTGGCTTTTCCGGCCTCGACGAATTTCAACACTTGATTTTGATCTCCGCAAGCCAAATAGACCAAAGGTTTTTCCTCGCTAGGGCTACCATATTTCTGCCATGCGCGGTCCAACGCATCTAGATCTTTCTGAAGCTGGCTATCAAGGGAGCTCCATATTTGATCAGATTCTACTCTGAAATGCACTCCATAGAAAGGTCGATCTATTTGAGTCAAAAGTCGATCGACGACCCGCCGAGGAGGTTCTTTAAACCGGATGAGATATCCCAGGTCATTCCATAACTTAAGATCTTGTCCAGTCGCATCGTCAGTGACTCTAAAGATTAGGAACTGGGGGTTAATCTCTATGGCAATTATACCGGCACCATGATCAAGCTTGTTGCCAGGATTCAACAAAAAGAGTTGTTCTAATTGAGTGTATTGAGCGTCAAAGAAATCTTTGAAGCCCCTTCCTTTCCAGAAATATCCCTTGAATAGCGCAAGCCCCGGAGCAGTTTTGTCCGAGAGTTCAATTGGCCAGCGATGCTGCACAGTAACTTCACCCGACTCGATTTCACGAGGCTTGATAATTCGCATCTGTGGACAAGCTTTCTTCATTTGCTCTAGTAAATGAGCTTCTTCAAACCATTCGCCATAAGCCATGGATGCCTTTTCATTGAACCGGTTGAGTTCTTTCAAGTTATCTTTGTCGCGAGAGTGAATCGATGGCAAAATTATTCCGTGGCCAGACTCTAAGGCCATCTTCAAGCAAACCTTTACTTGAGACACGATTGTAGTCAACCCCGCAAATATGCCACTACAATCCAAGTACACCTCGTTTTTCTGCCATTCCGTCTCCTCGCACTGTTGTTTTAGAGCTGGAAAATCATAATCTGCCGGCTTATCTACCGAAATTACTTGTTCAAAATACCTTCCAGCTTGAGAATGTGCTATATATGCGGAGGAATATATGCTTTGAGTAGGTCGCACTGAATTCCAACTATGATACAAGATAACACAAGATATCACAATTAATGGCAAGAATCGGAGCAGAGCTCCAGGACGAACAGTCATAGTGGGTGTATGGCCGGCATTGAGGAGGAAATGAAGTTGGGGTAAGGTTATGGAGGTGTGGGAAAGTCAAATTTTGGGCTATTTTGAAATATTCTGGTGGCTAGTAATCTTATCTCCCACTTGATCAAAGATTGTGAAGTTACATGTGCAAAAGCCCGTTCCCTGTAGATGCATTTTGCCTATTGACCTCGGACGGACTCCGCGGGGTAAACTTGCGAATTTTGATAAGGTGGCTTCAGGGGTACATTAACAAAAGCGGCACGATCTGTGTTAACGAACCAATTGTCGTTATTCATTTTAAAAGCACCGCATTAAGGGCTGCAGTCAGACAATTTTTGAGGTAACTGGCCGAGCCGGTTTTTGCCATAACAAGGCACGATCCATGACGTCTAATCTAATTACACAACGCCCAAACGAGCTGACAAGTACATCGATACCCAATGTTCGGCTCCATAATTCTACAAACGAGGTGATGGTGCAAGAGTTCTTCTGTATAGCCATTGCGCAAACCTCACACTAGGTTCATCGATCAATCTCGTAACAATCTCCGCAATCCAAAGTGTAACAGGGAAGAGGATCAGATGGGGAACAAAGAAGCTCAGCTCCATCCCGAACAGCCCGGTTTTCGAAATTGGGAATATATTGGTCCACGGTAACATTTCATCCGATATCTCTTGTGACCAGCCGACCGCCGAGTATAGTCTATCGCCTAGAAGTGTCATGATGGGCCCATGCACAAGATAGAAGGCGAAAGATACATGGCCCATATATTGGCAAAATCGAGTTTCAAAGAAGCTCTTTAGCCATGGAATTCGAGGAATAGATGCCACGAGAAATGTCGCTGCAAAGAAAAGGTAGAACCATTTGTAATCAAACACGGCTTGTGGCTTCAAATAGGATAGATAATACCACCCAGGAGTGTTTCTCAATACCTTCTCATCCAAATTGAAAGAGGGCACACCTCCAAGATACATAGCGGCAACGAAGAGGTTAGAGAAAATGAGCTCTTTCCAAGAATCGAATCTGGAAAAGAAATGGGGCAAGTCATCATTTTCGGCGAGCAGATCTAGATCGCAGAGAAACATGCCAGCCATAAACATTGAATTTTGGGCGCCATCTGCGATATACATGAAGTAGTAAATTAATCCGAGCTCGAGGTATAGTCTCGCATTTCGTGAGCATCTTGAAAATGCCATAAGAGCCGCATAAATGGTAATGGAACCTTTCATTTCAACTGGTATTGACCACACATGGACATTATAAGAGAGCCAAGGATCTCCGCCAGTCCTGAAGATGTAGCTGAAGTTCTTCATCTCCAAGTACCATTTCCATACCTCACTGGCCCAATTCTTTTCATGTTCAGACCTCGGCAGTGGATAGAGATTGAACTTGTGCCATATGGTGAGATATATCAACGTCGTGGCGATTACTGGAAGCCATAATCTTATCCAACGTCTGAATAATGCTGATGCCAGATTATCTCCAAGCTTTGCCAAATCTCCAGATTGAATGAGCATCAATGGCTTTCTGGAGAGAACATATCCTGAAATCACGAAAAACGTGGTCACGGCGAGATGGCCACCTGTGAAGAATGTTCGAACGAAAGGTAATTGAACCGCATAGTACATCTTCTCATAGCCAAACCCCATCTCCAAGATCCAATTGCCGTTCGCTGCGGTGTGGGCCCATAGCTCATGATGTAGAACATATACCAAGAATGCTGCATAACCTCTCAATCCATCAAGCCAGGCAGTTGCATGGAGTGGTTTTGCTGGCGCTCTCGTTCTACTTAGAAATGAAGGCTTTATGAAATCCGGGCACAGCTTTTTAGGTTTCCAGTATTTCGTAGGTGATTTGGTGACGGTCGGAGACAACAATGGGTGATCTGTTTTGATCTCCTCCATGAACCCATTGTCGAGGATACCTTGATATCCGCGAGGCATTTTCAAAACACCTTCATTCACAGGCTTGAAGATTGCGAAATGATGCTGAGAATCAGATGGGATAAGAAAATTAAAGTTGTAAATGAGTCTTGAAGAGAGTGTCATTCATGCCAGCATGCTGTGCGAAGCCATGAGCATTCAGAGTCATGCATGTCTCAATTGATCGGCTTTCCACACGCAGACACGGTTGGTGCTGCTATTGAGTCGTGAAATACAATCACAAGCAATAATTGACAACGTTTAGCTTTTCTTCGTGAAATTCTTCCCCGAGGTTCGTGCACGTCCAATAATGCGGGGTGTACGGGGTGCAATCCATATCAAAAGTGGATTATATTGGAGAAATATTGGAAGATCAGCGGGAAGTTCTCACGGCCTTTTCATCATCTTCATGGGTACCCTCGTACCCCAATATATTGCGTTGTTCGTGTTCATTCACCCCTCAAGTCTGTGTGTTGATCGTGATGTGGTTTGTTGTGAGCTAATCACGGAGGTAACATGGAATATAGGGTTTAGCTTCGGCAAAACCAACCGTTAGAGCGATCTGATTGGCGAACGACCGGCAAAGACACCATCCACGTAAATTTTTCACCAGCCATTAAATCAAGCTTCTTAGTTGGAACCTTCACATGTGTACCGCGGCCGCTACTCTAACATTGCATTGTTACATTGTTTTTGCGGGATATTGCACAAGTAACCCGCAGCTGCAGCTGCATTTGCATCTGCGTGGACATCGACTGGCACTTCCCACCTTATCTCTCCGTCTGGCCTCGAGCAGGTCTACCGAGTAATGGTATTGATCGACAATTCAAATTCTTTTAGCGGACGGCACTTGATCCTATCTCAACAATCTTCGCATATTATCGCATTAGTGTGCGTGTAATCAGGTATTATTGAGCAGGCACATTGAGAACCCCCCCGAGAACCCCCTGCCAAGTGCAGCCATCAACTTTTATTTCTTCAATCACAAGCTTGTGAAGCCTGTTGTTTTTATGATACTCACCAATAAGTTTAACCCCCATGCTTGACGTCAGATTAATCTGAATACCACCCTGCACGCACCTCAATCAGTCAACCAACTGGAAGTCCGTCCCGTTTTTCGCACAAGTCATTTTTCCAGATCTGATTTGTCGATCTATCCAAATTTCGGAGAAAAAAAACCTCGGAGTAGCACTTTCTTCTTTCATCTGATTTATCTCTTGGTATAGTTGTTCAGAGTTAACATGCGACTCTTCCTCACACATGCAGAATGAGTTTAGATTCCAGTGATACAACGATGGAAAAGCTACGAAGAACTAGATCACGAAGTATGCAAACGACCTCTCAATTCAGCGGTCGGCTACCAAAGCAGATACAGAGAGCTTTACCGGTTTATGCCATTCTCGTCCTGTTTATTCTGATCATCTCAAATGTCGATACTCTGAAATCATCTACAGTATCACATGCAAAACGGTCGACGCAAAAAATTCTGAAAGGCAGCACAACCGCAGACTTTCCAAGGAAAATATGGCAGACATGGAAAGTCGATCCATTGGGTTTCGCAGAAAGAGATCTTTTAAGTGCCAGGACTTGGACTCAGTTAAACCCAGGACACCGATACGAGGTTTTAACAGACAATAATGACATGTATTATGTCGAAACACACTTTGGACCAGACGAGTTGGACAGGCCGGATATAGTCGAAATGTATCGATCACTGAAAGTCCAAATCATTAAAGCAGATCTTCTGCGATACTTGATAATGTACGTTGAAGGCGGAGTCTATACAGACATTGATGTCGAAGCACTCAAGGCAGTCAATGCCTGGATCCCTGATAGATATTCTGTGGGAGATGTAGATATGGTTGTCAGCGTGGAAATCGACCAACCTGAATTCAAAGACCATCCAATTCTTGGTCAAAAGTCGCAATCATTCTGTCAATGGACATTCATGTGCAAGCCTCGACTTCCAGTCATGCTGGCATTGGTTGATAACATCCTACTGTGGTTAAATGATGTTGCCGCAAAACAGAATGTTCCAATATCAGAGATCAAGCTCGATTTTGATGAAGTCATCTCGGGGACAGGACCTTCCGCATTTACCGGTGCGATTTTGAAGGAAATGACCATTAAGACTGGAGATCAAGTTGATTGGAGTACCTTCCACGCCATGCGCGAATCAAAGCTGGTGGGAGGGTTCCTCGTTCTCACCGTTGAAGCATTTGCTGCTGGACAAGGACATTCGGATTCTGGGAATCATAATGCGAGAGGAGCTTTGGTCAAACATCATTACCATGCCTCGGAGTGGCCTCTACTACATCCTCGTTTCAGTCATCCAATATATGGCGAGGTGGAGAAATGCAATTGGGAACCTGAGTGTGTTAGGATATGGGATGAAAATATGGCTGCATATGAAAAGCTGTCACCGGAAGAAAAAGAACAGCAAATCGCAATAAAGAAGGCCTTGGACGAACATGATGCACTTCATGCGAAGATGGGTGCTCAGAAACTTGATCTTAATGCATTGAACATGCCCCAACAGAACTTAAATCCGATACCTCAAGCCGCAATTCCAATGCCACAGCCTGGATTCCATCCAGATGGTTCGCCGGTAAGAAATTTGGACGGTTCTATTATGAGGAACCTGGATGGCTCACTACCCATAAATCCAAACGCCCCACCTCCGGCGCAGAAACTTGAGATAAAAGACTTGCCCGCTCCCAAGGCTGACCCGGCTCCTCCAAACCAACCTCAAATTCAACCAGCACCAGAAGTCAAAGCGAAAGATATGAAAACAGAAGAAAAGAATACCCCTAAAGATTCTCAGACCGAACCGAAAGGCGAAATTTTTCTTGGCGCTGTATGATTCTTCGTGAGTCATGTGCTGTTATAGATGAGAACACTGAGGCAACAATGATCATGCTCTAGATTTAGGAATTTTGCTTTGTCTTAGAGCTTACCCTAATAGATTTCAGAATATCGAGGGTGGGTATAATGAGAGTGATAGAAGACACCACTTAAAAAGGGTCTCGAATGTATGAGGCTTCAAGTTATCTTTTTTAAGTTGGAATTGAAGCTGGGAAATGGTTTCGATCGCTTCTAGAAAGTGATGGCACGTCAGTGCAATCGAAGCCGGAGTTTAATGATTGAAGGATTTTCATATGGAAGAATATCTCTACGAATTTTGGATGTCGCTTACGAAGTCATCTGCCACCTACGAAGTATATAGTACATGTCCCATTTCATAAAATCGAATACCACATTATCTTCACTGTGAGCCAGCTAAAGCAATTGACGTCACCGTTTTCGTGATTGAAGATCGTCGCGTGTTTCTAAAGTAGGAAATCCGACCCATCACTAGACACTACTCGATATGCTTTCGTGAATAATTGTCTAATCCATAGCTGAGAAGTTGAGTTTAAGGCCTAGAATATACTGTCGACGTTGATCATTTGACTTCGACCAATTAACGTGTGGAATAATTTTGAAACGGCACAGATCACGACCGTGCTGTTGCATAGAAACAAATTCAAAGAACTTTGAACTCGCCAATCGATTTGGAATACTCATTAGTCTCTACAGATCGGGTCTTCCTTAGCCCCCGTCAAGCCATTCACGGTTTGTAGAACAGCATTGACTTTCTCAATCTATTTCAGGGTCTTTAGTAAAAAAGCTTTCTCGGAACCCTCTAGGTCACGTGTCTCTTGAGGACAGTAAACCCCAAGACGTAGCCCCATGGTACAACATCTTCGAAAATACTTTACTTAATGATCAACTATTGCAGGTGTAAGTAAGGAAAATAACAGTTTGGCTCGGAAAATCTGGTCAGGGTCATTTTGGGGTCTCTGGAGGCGTTGCAGAATGAGAAATACACATTGCGGGGTAGCTATCTAGCCTTTAGTTGGTGCTGGTGGTGTCATGTAGTTCTCTATAACGCCAAGACATCTTCAGACCAATAACCCGGCAATGCATCCATCTCTTTTACAGTACCAGCGCTAGGTGAGCGGAAGTTGTCTTTGATCAGGCGCTACGATCGAAGCTAGATCCTCCATGAACCGCTTGGATAATGAACCAACAAAACTTCACAATTTCTATCCAAGTGTTCTTCAGGTAATAATCAGCCCATGGTTTCTATAGGAATGATATGAAGTTATTCTCGTATCTCCCCGTGCTCCCTTCAACAAACGAAATGCCACAATGCTACGATAGGTTACTCCGTGGTTCGCTTCAAATGCTCTAGGTCGTTCAAAAATAACACAATGCTAAGACTTCATCCGATTAATAATCCATCAAGAATCCTATCCAGAAATCCTAAGAGGAAGGTGATGACCTTTTGAACTATCAAATGCTCAAATCTTTATGGCAATACCATCTAATCAAGGCTGAATCCCATCATCTGACGACGTGTACATCAATATATGTAAGTGCGTAGAATAACCATATGCACTGGAACACACCAAATCATATCATCAGCCAACGTTATTGGTGCCCAAAAATAAATTTTATATGGTGCAATTGAAGAATAACTCCTATAGGGCTGTCAGCACGATGAGGCTCGAAATTGGGGGCTGTGCAAAGCCTATCAGTGTTGATTAACGATTTACGTGCAGTAGCGGGGCAACATTGGGGCTCGTGGATATGCTGAAGATATCTATCCTTAGGACGTCAATGTAACCTCAACAATGCCGACCGTGGATATTCTATCCCGCATCATTATTGCAACCAAAAGATCAAGAAAGGGAATCCGCAATAGCATTCCCGGAAATAGATTTATGGTTATCGCACGAATCTCGGAGGGAAGGAAACTTCCCACGGTAGTGCGATTCCAATACTACGTGGGGGATGAAATTGTTTGTACTCGGCCTCCCATCATTATTGTATCAGTCAGTACTCACTCAAGGTACATCATCGTATCGCCATCGAATCGCTCACATCTGCGAGCTGTTTCGAATGAACAAAATTCTAGAACAACTGACTAAAAGTTGGTATCTGAAACCACCCATTTTGCCCCTCCATGTTACGTCCAACATCTCCACTATCTGACTGCCAACACCACGTTTTAACCACGAAAGCTAATCTCTGTGTCACTATCCCATCACGATATGGATCCTTTATCGCGCCAATAGTCATTGCTTCTAGAAATGTAATTTTTGCCTATGATCGCGAGTGTGTCTGTTGGGTCTTATTTTGAGGCGTGGCGCAGCCGCAGCGTTTGCAGCTCATCCATCCAGTGATGATGACTCGCTTCAACATCCGACAGGATTAACCGGATTTGATGACCTCTCGCATCAGCTTCGTACAGGAGCCACATTTACAACCATAGAATCTGACTTGCATCTTGCATGATGCCATTTTCTTTCTGAGCAATACGTCCCCGGGAGGCTCCTCTGTATCTTCGTCAGAAAAGAAAATCCTTCAAGATGGTGTGGTGCAGTGGGGGTGAAGATACATAGCCATACCAGAAGCTATTTGAGGATCCACACATCGTAGGATAAATAACATGGTGGCTTTCAGTGAAGAAACCTTGGATCCGATCAGATACTAATGATGAAGTTAAATACTCAATAAGTCAGCGTCGATATTTAGATGTTCGATAGCTTGTCTACATCTGTTCTTGTTGTACCCAGTTCGCATTCCATAATCTCTCTTACTCTATCAAAATACTGTGTCTTTCGAAATCCACAGATCTTGCACCTTTTGGTATTCAGCCGCAGCAAATATGTACACATCGTTGCCTGGAAGTAGAAATTCCAAGACAAATCTACCGCCTAATATTTCGGCTCCGGAAGAATATACGTCACAGTATGGACGCACAACCTCGCCAGAACGATCACTTATTGAAAATGAAGAATCGACGACTACTTTAAGTCCCTCGCCAGGGATTTTGTCTCCCGACTCAGGAAGCATCGACTTGGAAAAATCTGATTTGCCAATTGAGCCCGAATCGAAGAACAGAGGATGGAGATTCTACGGAAGTTTTGCTTGTTTGGCAATCCTCAACCTCGTTTGTGCTATTGATGCCACAATTCTTTCTGTGGCTTTACCTGTAAGATGGTTCATACTTTTTCTCCTTTATTATTCATTGATGAAAACTAATACTCGTAAATTCAGACGATTGCAACAAGCTTACACGCCACTGCAATGCAAGCTTTCTGGTGCGGTACATCATTCCTTCTATGCTCTACAGTCTTTCAGCCTACATGGGCAGCTTTCTCGCACATCATCGGCCGGAAATCAGTACTTCTGACTGCTCTATTTCTCTTCTCGGTTGGCACAATTCTTTGCTCCGTCGCCAAGAACATTGAGCTCCTCTTGGTAGGTAGATGCATTCAAGGTATTGGAGGAGGAGGCCTTGTAGGTTTGACTTATGTCCTTCTTGCTGATATGGTTACCCTCCGTGAGCGCGGTAAATGGATGTCGATAATATCTCTTCAATGGGCCATTGGTTCCGTTATTGCCCCAGTTATCGGTGGTGCTTTTGCAGAAAAGGTCACATGGAGATGGATCTTTTGGCTGAACATCCCCTTTTGCGTTGTCAGTGCTATTGGTATCCCCATATGTCTGAAACTGAACATTAAGCAAGGTTCTATGTGGACTAAGCTTAAGGCCTTTGATTGGTTTGGATCGTTCTTGTTTGTGGCCTCTGTCACCAGTTTTTTGATTCCTCTTACCTGGGTAAGTTACTAGGGTGCCATTTTGATTTTGAGGATACTAATTCCATCCAGGGAGGTGTAATGTATACCTGGAGCTCTGTCCGCACACTCGTACCACTACTAGTCGGTGTTGGTGGCCTGATCGCTTTTCTCGTCTACTCCATCTTTCAAAAAGGCGACCCGTTAATTCGACGATCATTGTTCAACTCCCCCACAGCAATAGTCGCTTACTTCGGCACATTCGTTCATGGAATCTGCGTATGGTCCATTCTTTTTTACATGCCTCTATACTTTGAAGTCGCCAAAAATTATACTCCCATCCAATCTGGCATTGGTCTTTTCCCAATGACCTTCACTACCGCTCCAGCTGCCGTGGTAGTCGGTCTCATTATTGCCAAAACCGGTCGTTATCGTCCTTCAATCTGGGCAGGATGGGCTATCTCTACATTAGGGCTTGGTCTTCTCATTCTTCTCAAAGAATCCACTTCAACAGTATCCTGGATCTTTCTCAACCTCGTTCCAGGTATTGGTCTAGGCACTCTATTTTCAGCTCAAGGATTTGCAGCCCAAGCTTCAGTTACCAATGCTGACCTTCCCTTTGCCGGAGCTATGTACTCTTTCTTCCGAGCCTTTGGCCAAACAATCGGCGTGGCAATATCTGGAGTCATCTTCCAAAACACATTCCAAAACAAGATTCTCAAAACATCCTATGCCGTCTACGCAAACGAATGGTCAAAAGATGCATCTGCATTTGTGCAGATTGTGAAAGCATGGGCAAATACCGGAACCGAAGGAGAAATGAAACAAGTGGTCATTGGAGCTTATGTCGAGAGCTTAAGAATGGTATGGATCGTCATGTGTGCATTAGCTGGACTGGCTTTCGTTACTAGCTTGATCTTCACTAAAGAGATTGCTATGAGTAAAGAGCTGGAAACGGATCAAGGATTCGATTATGGGTATGATGGTAGGAAGGGGAGGGAAAGCAGTAGAACTATCGTTCCTATTACCCCGCAACATAATGGGGATACGATAGTTTGATGTTTGGATCTAATGACGTAATGATATATGATACATGATATATGACATGCTTGGGATTGGGATGCAACGTTGGGGAAAGTAGGAAACATGTCTGATATACGTAGACGTGGTAATGTAATGGGACGACCAAAGAAGATATCCTCGTCCATATCTGCCTCGCAGGTTATATTATAATAATAGTTTTTTATTTTTTTCGATCTAGCCACAAACAACGAACAAGGGACTGAATTTGCGCACGTAAATAATCCCACAGTTCTCGTCTCCATCAGACGATTTCGTTTCTTGCTACTGTTTTTCGATAATAGCACTGGATAAGAAGATAGACTTCATACAAACGAGAATCTTTGACTAATAATTAATAGCTCTGTAGCACCCGATAACGAATAAATCACCAGTAGATATGTCTAGTTCAGAGGAAACCGCTTCAGATACTAGTCGTCAAGGTAAGTTATTAAAAAACCTACTTGCATTGCATCATTACCACTCACTAACACTGTCAATCACAGAAGTGTTACTCCTTCTTCCGCTAGTAGAAGTTGATAGGAGATTTCGACAGGCATTATCTAAATTGATAAAATCACGGGCTGTAGATGTTGTCGCTAAAATTCGACTCGAAGCTATATGTGTACATTCAAGCGTACCCGAAATCTTATATGGGGCCGACTTATCTTAAACAAAGAACTTTGCAGGAAAGATCGTTAAGGTGGGGCGTGAGGGGAGCGAGAAGGTAATGGTACTCACAAATGACATAATACCACATGATGCGCAGATACCTATTAGAAATGAGCGTGCCGAAATAGCTAAAGTACGAGTATTTTCCCCCACTTTGGGGCCAAACAACAGGTTAGTGAAGTGCTTTATTTTATTTTACAAAAGTACATGAGCCACGCTAACAATAGCAAAGCAAGTAACCATTCATCTTACCGCTCTTAGTGTCTAGCAAGAGCACGGTACTTACTAGCCAAGTGACGCTCAATAACAAAACCGAATTTTCCGATTCTCACTTGAGCATTCATCATTTATACATACTCTCGACAGAAAATCCTTCCCGTTGCAGAAACTTTCTTCTTTCGAAATGTGAATGCTTCCGCATTCCACATAGCTGTGTGACTAAAATAAATCAGACCAAAATGACGATGTTCATCTGTAATTTGGATTATATATTCGAGACAAAGTATTTTGATATTGGTTAAAGTAAAGTAATGATAAGTATGTTTAGCATCTAGTATTTTTCAGCTTTTTTTTATTACTAGGCATTTGTGTAATCTCTTACTTCTCATTCCCTATCAAAATACTTCTTATTGTTGGTCCTCTTGTTGTTGTAGGAAAATGGCTTGGTGTGAGATATGCAATAGCAATAGCTATGCAACATAATCAATATCCACAGCCAATTTCCACTAGAAAAGGACTATGATTCTTATCCTTCGAGGAAGCGGGGTACGTCGTGGATCAGAAAACACGAAAACAAACAACGCAAACCATGCATGAATATTTAAAATGAAAAAAACTAATAAGGTCTATCTATCTAATAAAAACAACAGTGTCGAAAAGTCTACTTTCCATTTATTCAGTTTCCACCATCGAAACAATGTTTTTCTCCTTTCTTCGCCCATCTCAACCCTTTGAAAGAATTACATGCCTCCTCTAATCGATCTCTCCAACTCCCTGCTCTCCCCACTCTGCTCAACCATCCCTTTGAAAACCCCATCTTCAATCTCTAGCAACTCCCTCGGACTACCGAACTCCGCTGCAACCCCATCTCGCATAACTAATATACGATCGAAATCAGCCACTGTGCTCAATCTATGCGCTACAACCAACAATGTCGTGTTTGCAAATTCTTCACGAATACTACGTTGGATAAGCGTATCGGTCGACATATCAACGGCAGAAGTCGCTTCATCTAGAAGAAGGACTTTCGGTCTAGAGAGAATAGCGCGGGCTAGGCAAAGAAGTTGCTTTTGGCCTTGAGACAAATTGGCACCTGCCGAGGAGATAGGAGATGTGAGGTTGAGGAATACGTTTGTATTTTCTTTGTTGAGGGGTTCAGTGATAGTGGCGGTTATAGAACTGCTTGATGCGGCGGTGGAGGATTCAGCGGGAGTTTCGAGTTCGGGGGCGGGACTGCTGTTAGCAGAGGGAATGAGGTGAACGCGTTGAAGTGCCTCTTTTAGTTGTTGATCGGAGAATTCATCAAAGGGATCGAGGTTGGAGCGGATAGTACCGGAGAAGAGGACAGGATCTTGGGGAATGATCGAGAGTCTAGTTCGGAGATCGTGTAATTTAAGGGTGGAGATGTCGATTCCGTCGATCATAATGGTACCAGCTCTAGCTTCTAGGAAACGGAAGAGAGCTAGAGAAAGTGTTGATTTGCCTAAGAAATAATCAGTAATGTGCATGCTATATCGTAAGAGTTCTACTTACCAGCACCTGTTCTTCCAACGATTCCAACTCGTTGATTTTTGTCCACAGAGAAAGATAATCCCTTCAAAATTGCTGGCAATCCTTCGGCATACCCAACTTCTAAGTCCGTCACTTCTAATTTACCTTCTTCTGGCCAAGAGGCGCGAATGTTATCTGTTCCGCCCTGTGGTTCCATATCTAATTGTGTGTATTCAAATATACGCTCAGCGGCGTTCATGTCTAACTCTGCCGAGGCAAGCAATCTAATGGTATGAATAACGGCTCGTCTATAACTCAATGCAAATGAGAGAGCAAATCCGGCTAATGAAGCATCAACACCATGAGTGGAGACAATAAACGCGGCCACAGACGATGAGAAGAATGATCCCACTAATGCCATACGTAGTCCGAACCATCGATTAAAGAGCCAATTGTGCCAAGTGGCGGCAGAAAACGAATCGACCAGTTCATGCATCTTGGCTTCGAAGACTGGTGCGTTTGAAAATGCACGGATGGTGCCGAGACCAGCAAGAGCTGATCCAAAGTGTGAAATCATAGGTGACTTTTGGATTGATTCAAGACGCTTAAGAGAGCGTGCACCTTTTATATACAGGAGTGCAATATAAGTGCAGATACCCAATAGGACCAATGCGATAATGATTATGTATGGCGAGACAAAAAACCTAGAGAAATGTTAGCGCTACTATCATTGAGCCGTGAACAAACAACTTACGCAGAGACCATAATTCCCACAATCTCCAAAAATGCAGAGGCGGTTTGGGCGAAATTTGTAGAGAGTTGGGAATCCATGGCAGAGAAGTCTGCAGTGAAACGATTCAAGATTCGTCCTGTAGGAACAGTATCCAACCATCTCAAGGGAGTACGAAGAACAATATTGGTCATCTCCTTGAAAACGTTTCTTGAGGCCGATAGAGATCCTCGATAAATAAAGTAATATCTAGCAGTGGCAACGAAAACGGAAACAGTCGAGATGAGGACATAACCTAACAAATAGTAGCCCAGTGTGTGGTCTCTTGAAAACGGATTATTGATCTTCGAGACAAACACTGATGGCGAAAGCTGTTGTTGCATGCTGGTAATGTAGGGCAGATGGGTGGAATTGAAACTGGACAGGTTCATCTCAGAATGCTCATAGGAAGATGTCCATATCTTGATCCACCAAGACCTTCCAATTACCAAAGCTTCGGCGACCAGATAGAAAATGAGAACCAAGCCCCAGAATGGTATGCCACCAGTTGCCATGAGATACTTGGTATATACGCTTGCCTTGACACTTCCTGTTTCCCGTTTCTCATCTTCAATCAACTTCTTGGGCTTGGTGGCTGGTTTATCGGATGGCTTATCACCATTTGCTTGGGAGGCATCCACCTCCTCAACTGCTGCTTCCTCATCGTGCTCCGCTTTTATAATGTCATCAAAGTTACCAGTCTTTCTGAGCTCATCAATTGAACCTGCATGCTCTAGGACTCCATTCTTCGATAATTGAACGGCATAACTTGCCCGTGGAAGACAAAGTGAGACGTGGTGCGTTACTAAGATTCTCGTCCTACCAATCGACAACTCTCCCATGAGTGCGTTATCGTAAATTTCTTTTCCAACGTGTGCGTCGAGTGCCGAGAAGACATCATCAAGTATCAATATTCCGGCTCGGGAGTAGAAAGCTCTTGCTAGAGTCAAACGCCACTTTTGACCACCACTTAAGCTTATACCTTGGGCACCAACTTCAGTCAAATCACCATCATCGAACATGTGTAGATCTTTCGTGAGAGCGCATGCATCGAGCACTTTTTGATATCGTATAGGGTCGAAGGGTAGGCCGAAAAGAATATTGTCTTTGATGCTAGCATTTTCTATCCATGGAGTTTGGGAAACAAATGCTATAGCGGAAGGTAAGACCCAATCTGCAGCTGTGGCTTTGCTATCGTGTCGCTCAGATGCCTGAGGTGGTCGGGGTACAGTGATATTACCAGACAGGACCTCAACCTCCCCTAATATAGCGGAGAGAAGAAGAGATTTTCCGGAGCCTGTGGGTCCCGAAATGACACTCAAAGCATTATTGGGGAACTGAAGATTGAGATCTCTAAGTACAAATCGATCTTCTTCCTCTGAAATCTTGGATTTCGATGGAAAGCTGACTGACACATTCTCGAAAGTAATGGAATCTCCGGGGTAGGTATTCTCTGGCTTTTCTGGGGATCGGAGAAAAGAATCGATTCGATCGCAACTGACTTTGGCGTTCGCTCCCATCATGAAGAGAAAAGGGACCATTCCTAGAACACCTTCAAGTTGCATAAACACACCCTATTTCTTAAGTTAGCCTAATCATTCCACATACTCATACGAGACAATCAATCATACGATAAGGTAGCATCAAATATGCTATGCCTCTAGGTATGTGAAGAACTCGAGGGAGGCGAACTGCAGAAGAAAATATATAACATACCAACGCTGTGAATGCAACAGATGGGAGTAAATCTCCGTGGATATAAGAGTATGTAGCCAGAGCCAAGACTGTTAGGAGCACAGGGGCAACATTTGACCCAACCATCATATACAAATTATTGATCTTGGTTTTCCAGAGTTTAACAATTTCTTCTTCACGAGCTTCGAATATCTTCTCGCCCCATTGAGTTTCATTGGCCGAAAATTTAATCTGTCGAATACCATTGAGGGCCTCAGTGACTATAGTAGTCTTCTTGTCTCGAGCCTTCATCAATTCTCTTTGAAAGCCTCCGTAACGTTTTGCAAGAGCTTGATTGATTGGTGCCATACCTATGATTGCTAGCATACTGTTGTAGATGAGAAAATCAGTAACTGTCTACAAGGGATTGAACTCAAAGGAAAGCAAGTTGAGGGGGCAAGTTGAGGGGGCAAGAACCATAATTTGAAAAGAGAGGTTGAAGATGGAGAACGTAGAGTATGAGAACGAGGAATAAGGCAATATGTAAAAGGAAGCAGAACTTACCCAGCAGCCATCGACTCCCAACCAACCAAGAGCCACAGGAAAACAACTGAAACAACAAATTTGCAGAAGAACAAGATGTAGAATTGATTGACAGCGCCAAAGTTACCAACTTGATTTGCATCCACGGCAAACATGTTGACAATGTCTTTGTCGGTTTCGAGCTTTTTCTTCGTGTCCGCGTCTTTTCCTTTCTTCGCTGCTGGCGCATGAGGCCCATGGCCGTTAGATGCATCTGGCTTTGGAGTGCCGTTAGAGTTAGCATTTCCATTGGCCTTTGAAGCGTCATCAATTTTGGGGGAGGTTTTTCCCTTGTCCTTTGCCTCATCGTTCTCCTCCGGCTTGGGAGGTTCCTTGCAGTCTTTCATCTTCATCATCTTCTCAAAGATAAGGGATGTGAGAGTTGATCTAATGGGAATTGCAAGATCGGACCACATCAACCAATTGATTCGATTGTCCATCAACGTTTCAGCAATTGTAGCGGCGAAAAGACCAAAAACCCAGACCCATGCTTGAGGATCGATTACATCAAATCCCTGACGAGCTTCAAGGTATTGTAGTAATTTCAAAACAGCAAACTGTGGCGCGGCGTCAATGACGGATGAGATCATGACCAACCCCCATTGAGTAAGTATGGGTTTACGATACGCCCAGAATATTTGGAGCCACAATGGAACAGTTGGCTTCAATATTATGGATTTGAAGTACTCTCTGACATCTTTGGAACGAACATGTCCATCCATAGCAGGGAGATCTGATATTTCAATCAATTTTTCCGATGCAATATCAAGGAGCTCGGAACTCCAATCGAAGGCGTATCTATTCCATAGCGATTTCTTGAATTGTCTCTCCACAACCTTTCCATCGGGTGTGAAAACATCAGGACGGCGCTCGACGAAAAAGAATGTCACAGTACTGAATATAGCAGCAACGACTTGGATGGCTGTGAGAATGAACGATACGAGGCGGACATGGCCAGGAGTTGGAGGGTGGAATGATAGCACGAGACATGTGAGAACAGCTACCAAAGCACACGATACAGAATTAAATATTCCTTTCTGGAATTTTAATACAGGGTGAGTCTCTCTTGAAGTTTCCAAGATCTGAACGAATACAAAAACCTACCATCTATTAGTAAAAGGCTGCGATGTGATCCTACAACAGTTTTCGGCTTACCCAAGATACGAACAATAGCCAAATATGCGTCAAAGACCAATGCGAGAACTCATCCTTCACGACTGTCGCAAAAACAGCCAATCCAAACGAAGCCAAAAGTCCCACAATGAGAGAAGTGAAGATGATCACGAATTGGGGTTTGGTGGAATACTTTGCCATGGATTCTTCCGTAGCCACCCCATCTTTGTCTTCGTAGAGAGCCTCATGATTGGCCACTCTTGGTGATTTGAAGTTCCTAATGAATCGCCATGCAGTTGGGATCGTGAAGAGTCCAATGAGTATAGGAGCCGCATTGGACAGCTCATTAATATAAGAAACCATCCGTCGGACCACCTAGATTTGATGAGAGAATCCGATCTTCATCAGGGAGTGTTTATTGTTTACAGATGTGTGAGATGTGAGATTTCCGATTTGAAGTTTGAAGTTTGAAGACTGAGGCTTTGGGTGTGCTTTTATATGGAGGCGGTGTGAAGTTAGGCACCCGTGATGATGACCACACTCTGCCGCAGGTGAGATTTACGAAAGAAAAGGAGACGGCGGGATGAATGATGATTTGATGAGTATAGTGCGAGGTGGATAGCGAGTTTACTTAATGGTCAGTATTGATTACTTGATAAGTAGTAAGATTGCGTTTGGTTGAAAATAGATAAATAGATATAATATGAAAGCTTCCATCGTGCCCACGGAGTTCGTGGAAACTGTCTTCCGACTTTCCGACTTTCCGGCGGATTGCTTACTATCGTCCAGTCCGCCCCATAAATCCCGCGGACGAACCAATGAGAAGCGCAGTACCTTGGGAGTTGCACGGCTGTCAATGACTGATATCGACGTTGACATTGGACGCTGGACATTGGACAGGACGTGCGATCTATCGTGGGAGACGAACCAATACCCACATCGTACCGGAAAGCTGACCAAACGTTGGCAGCTCTTTGGTTGTCTAGTCTTTGGGCGATAAGAAGGTAAGAAAGGGATAGATTCATGCTCCCGGCAACCCCGCAGTGGTGAGATACCCAGGTAGGTATCCTGTCGCCAGGTCACTCTATGTGAAAGGACGGCATATCAGCCCACTTTGAATTCACATTGGAGATATCAGTAGCAATTCCGCGCGACGTTTTACATAGTATTAACAAACAGTCTCTTGTTGATTGCAAAATGTCTTCAACTGCGAGACAGCAATCAGTACCAAAAGATGGCAATTGGCATGGCCGAATTGAAGTGGGAGGGGAGTTCCCGCCCGAAATGGATAGATACCATTTGTACATTGGTACTCATTCCTCAAACCCTCTTCATCTGCGGATTTATCTGACAGGCTCTTGAATAGGACTTTTCTGTCCGTTTGCCCACCGAGTAAACCTCATTCGACATCTCAAAGGTCTGACTTCCATTCTCCCTATATCCATCGTCAAACCTTATCCAAAGGGTGACGATAAAGGATGGCCTGGTTGGAAATTCGCAACAGAAAGCGACCCGTACCCTGGCGCAACTGGTGATCATCTCTTCAATTCCAAATATCTTCACCAAGTATACTTCCGATCCCAAAGAGATTACAAGGGGAGATTCTCCGTGCCTGTTCTGTGGGACAAGAAGACAAAACAAATCGTTTGCAACGAAAGCTTGGAGATTCTGCGGAACTTAAATACTGGATTCGATAGCATACTGGATGATGAATACAAAAATTTGAATTTCTATCCTGACAATTTGGCCGCCGAAATCGATGAAATGGGAGAGTGGATACAAAGCGATATCAATACCGGAGTATATAAGGCTGGATTTGCGCCAAACCAAGAAACTTATGACAAGAATGTCGTGCCATTATTCAAAGCCCTGAATCGAATTGAGGAAGTCATTCAAAAGAATGGAGGTCCATATGTTTTGGGGTCAGAAATGACAGAATTAGATTTGAGGTTGTATCCAACAATTTGTCGCTTCGATGCCGTGTATGTGCAACATTTCAAGTGTAACCTTGGAACGATTCGTCATGATTACCCGGTACTAAATGCTTGGTTGAAACATTTGTATTGGGAAGTAAAAGGGTTTAAGGAATCGACGGATTTTAAACATATCAAAGAAAATGTGAGAATCTCGTATATTTTTTGATGGATGGATATTGACAATGATTAGTACACGAAGAGCCATGCGGACATCAATCCAAAGGCTATCACACCGATGGGCCCTATCCCTAACATTGAGCGTGGAGTAGATCATGATTGGAGTAAGTTGGTGGCAGGTAAAGTCGATTTGGACTAAGAAATGAAACATTTAGTGCTTGGGTATTGCTAGTTATGTACGTCGTCCCCAAAACATCGCCTTCCTCAGAAACTTGTCTCCCAGATCAATGATATTATCTTTTCAGAAGTTTGAAGAGCCCCTCCAGTAATATAAATGAAGTCCGGTGCATTCTTGGTAGTCATGTTTATGATTCTCTCGCTTTTGATAACGCTTCCTTTGCTGCTTTGTCGGCTTGACCTCATAGTTGGGACGTTCGATGGCAGTAACAAAACTCTAAAGATTGGTTGAAACAAGTGCATATCAGTAAAACCTATCTAATATTCCTAAAAGCTTTTGGTCAGTTGTACCAAACGTTCGAATGCCCCCATTTAGGGCCAATATATGAGTGGCATATATCGAGGTCAATTTAAGCAGTAAGGCTTCATGATTTGATAACAGCACAATTCTCATAAAAGTGTTACCTTCTTATTAGTATGTACGTGAATGCTTGAGCTGAGCCCTCATATATCTCAACGACTAAATCAACTCCACCACAATACCAACGGCAAGGTCCTCACTCTAGTAAGAAATGCAATACCTTCAGAGCTTGATGTTTTATTCAACTAGACAGTCGCAGTTTAGTGGAGTGGTCTGAATACCTACATGTACTCTCAGGCCCCACATCTCTGCTTAATATTCCCTTCTGATGCTTTAGCCCCCATCAAATCATCAACAGGTGAGATGGCCGAGTTGGTCTAAGGCGCCAGGTTAAGGTTATAGCTTAACATAAGATTATTACAATCTCCTGGTCTAGTAATAGGCGTGGGTTCGAATCCCACTCTCATCAATAACTTTTTGCATTTTTGGGAGAATTGGGTTTCTCTGATGCACTTTCATTCTTGACGTTTTGGTAGGATGGATGGTTCTCAAATCTCAGAAATTGAGGGATAAGAAGGAAATTTTCTTATGTGTGGAGCTGCAAATTTTTGAGTAGCGCTAGGGAAATTGGAATTGGTGGGGGTTTTTTGGTGCTAGGGGGGAAAGGGCGGAAGCGGAGTGGAGTGGGGTGGAGTAGAGGAACGTCAACTCTTGATTCAGAATTTGAGGATAAGTTGCTTGTTAAATACGTGTTTACAATTATTATCATATACACTTAAGCATAATGAGATCTCAGGTTATCGTATTTCGGCGATGACTCTTGACCGATTCAAATTTGCTCGGAAATATTTTAAGCATGAATTCTTAATGCGAAATGTGAAACCCGCATTTGGAGGGCCTCCCAATTTTTTTCTACACGGATCTAGATCTGCAACTTTTGATGGGGATGAAAGGGGTCTATCTCTGTGTGTGAGTTGTAGCGGAAATGAAGTAGTGAGGGATTTGATATTTTGGAAGGGATTTAATTGGTGTGTTGAAGAGGGGGTGGAAGTAATTGAGATTTTGTGTTTCTTGGAATTTGTAAGGCTGTAGTGTATACATTGTTTTAGGCTAGGAAGTTAGGATGGGATGGGATGGGATGAATTATTTATATCAGCTCTATTATCGTAGATCTTATGGTTGGATGGGAAGGATTTCTGGGGTGGGGATTCGGATGGCGATGGATTTTGCTTGTTGCATTTTGATTCTTTTTGAGGGAGGGGAAGCTCTTGTGTATTCAAGGTGAGGAATGGATCAAATCAGGATACAATGGAACAGTGAGGTGTATGAGCTCACAGAATAACCAATAAGTTTGATTGAACAAGGCGTTTTCAGTAATTCTTAGAACATTTTGAGATTTATATAATAACTTGCGGTAGATCAACAATGCGATGCTTCACTTTGAAGAGATTTGAATGGAATTGGAATTCATGATGATTTTTATAGGGTTGAGAGGCAATTTATTTGGCTAGAAATCTATGATTGGTAGGATGAATTCTGCAAATTGAGTTTCGAACGCAGGCTATCAATCAATCTTGAACATCTCTTAATGATCCTCAAGCTGGATATAGACTACATGACTCCCATTATAATAAAATAGATGTAGGGAAAGAATAATCTAACAAGGAATCAAGATCCTGAGGCCCTCCGCCAATATGGCTAGCAGAGCCTAGCAATTGTCTTAGGCCACGAATATTGAACATCATATACAAGCATCGATTTCAATGACCATGCACTTAAGATTATGCAAGGATTGAGTACGGTCTGATTAGTAAGTAAGTATCCTACGAAGCTGGGGGCCTCGTTCTTAGTGAATTCATGTGTGTAAATACCTAGTGTACGGCTACGGCTACCGCTACACTTGGAGTACGTCGTTAGCTACGGTAATATCGCTCAAGGGGGTTGCTGAATTGGAAAATCTTTCGTTCCATTGTGTATATAAGAGACTTTGAGCACCGCTCTCCTCTGCTTCTTCTATTCTCGTTACTTTATCTTCTTCACTTAAAGATTGCAATCTCAAGAACGGATCACATTCTCGACAAGTCAAGTTATCGAAAACTCTATGTTGGATCTTTGAAAATTCAGAGTTGTCTTCTATACTCCAATCAAAGAAATATACATTCAACACACACTTCTTTACCAATACACCAAATCAAACCAAGCCCTTAAGTAACCATGGGTTCAAAGAATAGACGTGTTGCCCAGGCCGCAACCAGCGAATTCATCCCCAAACACCCTTCTGAAATCAAGGCTCACCCGAACATCGTCCTCACAGGCAACATTCTAACTCTCACCATCGACTACTGCGCTCCGGGTAGCCCAATCGAAAAATCCACCTCGATGAAATCTCTCCTCGCCATCCTCCCCGACTACACACCTTACGCCAAGATCCTGCAACTCAGCATCCATGCCGGCATTCCACACATGGAGCCCCAAAGCGTCCATACCGCACATATCCAAGATATGAAATCGATTGTTGGAGAAGTCAACAAGTTCAAGAAGTTGGAGGTGGTTAGAGTGAGAATGTTGATTGATCATTGCAGTTTCCCGCAGATGAAACTCGCGGCTGCGATGTTTGGTTTGAGAAAGGAGGTTCAGCGTAATTTGCAGTATGTGATTAAGGGGGAGGAACCGGTTAGGATTGAGCAGGAGGATGATATGATGAAAAGATTGTTTGGGGTTTGGAGAAAGGAGTTTTTGTGAGAGGTTAGATGGGGCGAGGTGGAGGTTTGATGGTGGGGGGAGATACTGTTCTAGGGTGTGGTTGTTAAAAGATGCGATTTTCGATCTTTGGTGTTGGTTATTGGGGGGAAACTGGGTTACGGGGAAGCTAGCGCATATTCATTTGTGTATGGCGATACTTCATGGCTTTGTGCCATTGAAATATGGATGTGACTTCTGGTATGGTGTTCAGGGACATACTCTCAATGATTGTATTTACATAGCGATATAATAAGATTATATCAATCCTCATTGTTCTTGACTATCTACAAGTGAAAATTTAAGACGAATCTTAAGTATTTCGGGACCATGTACTCCGAGATTATCCGATCAGAGGGCTAAGATATAAAAACATGAACCAATTCTGTCTGATTATTAGGTATATGTATTTTTTACGTGAATATATCTTCTCTCTGTGACTCCTTTGTGAATTATGTAGATACTTGTGAAGGGCAAATGGAATAGATAGATGTACTAACTAATTGAAGTGGTGATAACACAGCATATGCACAAGAAAGTGGATATCACAAATATATAGAAAAACTGTGAGACGTAGTATTGATTTATCGTAGCCATGGATTCACCGAAAGATGTTTCTAGTCCAATCCTTCCTCGCAATGTCTGATACAACTCCCACAAAGAAAGACATTTCAGAGCCAAAAAGCAAACATACTCATTCTTTCTACTCCTCAATACTTCAATCTATTAACTATCCCCCAAACTCATTACTTATTATTACTCAACAATCTTCTCCAACCCTCCCGACCCCGAAAATCGTCTCGAATAAACCCCCAGCAACTCACTCATGAAGCAACAGCTAGCATCAATCTCCCACTTCCCATGCCCCTCAACCGCAAACGCCAAACTCCATTTAATTCTCTCCAACCCAAACAATCCAGCCAAAAAATACAAATCCTCGGTTTTCGATTCCTGGGATTTAAGTAGAATAGTCATGTGAAGTTCCTTTACTTTATCGAATTTGTTCAAAATACCGATGATAGTTTTGAAATCGGAGATGTGCGAATGAGAAGATTTGATTGGGCGTGAGGAGGGATTTTTGAGGAGGGGAGGAGCTAGAATAGAGATTTTGATATGGTGAGTCCAGGGCGCATAGTCGGGGAGAATGTTGGCGAGATTCCTCATGAGAGACGGGATTTGGAGGGGCGTGGGGTGCAGATCTATGGAGAGGGCTAGGATGCCGCCCCAGTATATTATATGAGGATGTTGTTGGATTTTGTCAAGGGGCTTTAGAGGGCGTGAATTTTCGTGGTTCATTTTTGAAGATTTTGGGGTTCGATGGGGTGAGATTTTGACGGAGGGGTCTTGTGCGTGTTGATGATTGACTGATTATGTGCTGAAGTTTTGATTGGGGATTCGTTCAGTATCGAATGTTGGGGGGGAGAGGGTGGTTCTTTATATATACGAGAGAACAGGATAGATTTGTATCCAATGGTTCTCTAAAAGAGGCATAAGAACACGAATGATACCGTCGGTCCGATGACCGTATCGAATCTTCCCTAATATGGCTTCTAGTCTAGCTGTGGCACCAGAAATGCTGTCTGACATCGACAGATAGGTGCCGTAGCTTGTATGTATACACCCATCTCGCAGTACCAAATCTAGAAATTGAAACAGCATAGCAGCCGTATACCATTACATCTGGACTTAGTGTAGGAAGAATCACCACACTACGATTTGATATTGTAACCCCAGAAGTTGATAGCGAAATCAGTATCATTAGTGTTGAAACAGAAGGCCAAGTCAATTCGAATGTTTGCATCATCGTTGGTAGTATAATAAACATTAATAGTGCGGTATATTTCCTGATCATCGGCTTCTGTACGGCTGACTAAGGAAATAATCTTCGTGGCGCTGTTAGCGTGTATGCTATTCACTTTCTGTGATGAAATCTCGCTAGCGTGTTTTTGTGGCGGAGTTTTGCAGCAATACGCACGGGTTTGACCCTTCAATCTCTAATAAGTTCTAACCAAATTCATCTCTGCGCTACTTTTCCTAATCAAAAATTCACTTCTCGTCGTAATCCACAGACATGAAATTTATTGTGGGAGTTTGGTAAAAGTACCGTCCCATCTGTAAAATATAGAGCCGTATGAAGTACATTCTGCTCCAATCTTAATTTTCTAGCAGTATTAAAAATAGCCGTATGGGAGGAAGATTTGCGCCAGTATTTATATGACCAGGTCTTCGTATCCTCATCTACCTCTCACATCCATGTTCAACTTTTTGACAACAAATAAGTCGAATTCCAATCACCTCTATCAAATCAGAGAATAGAACAGATTTCCACGAGACTATCCACGCTTCCAATCATCTCGTCAACAACATGAATAACTTCCTCCAATCCCTCCACGATAACCTCACCAGAATGCCTCGATTCATTCGTCTTCCTGTAGACTGGTCTACACGCAACAAGGTTAATGTCCCGTCTTCAAAACGAAATGTTCACAGCAGATACGAAGCACCGGAAGGATGCGCCTGCGAATTTTGCAAAAGCGATGGGAATCATCACGTCGGACTGAGAGATAAAATCGGTAGCACTAACCCTAATGAAGCCACACGAGAGCGTTTCGTTCCAATATCTCCACTCCCTGGATCAATCTCGAACAAGAAACGTCACCCCAAATCCAATAAGGTCTTGAGTCTCTCCATCGATTATTCCGGAGATCAACAAACGAATATGTCTATTATTCTTCGACAGCTTCAGAGCCCAACCTACACTTCATGGACTGGCATTCTGGAACTCATCATCTACCCTGGAATTTCCCGCAAAGACGCGCCTCGGGCTTACATCAATCACGTCCAAGGAATAAAAGATCTGGTCCACCAAATCAATATTTCTCTCACTCAAGTTCGGCAGATTCGCTGTCAATTCGTCATCGATCATTTTAGCTTTTCGCAGTTGAGACTAGCGGCTGGATTCATCAATCTCGATAACGATAGTTGGACTTTGGCGTATGTTGAAAGAAGTGACAATAATAAGATTAATGAGATTCATAAGAGGGGCTCGGTGTTCAGGAGAATCGAATGTGCTTATAGGGAGGATTTCGCAAACTAGATGGATAGTCAGGAGTGACTTGGGTGGTAATATTTGTGCACGACATGAAGAGCGTCAGGGCCAACGTATGAGCAGCTTTGGATTAAGGGTATTGGTTGATGGTAGCTTTTTGTGAGGTGTTTGTTGGATATTGAGGAGTTGGTATTTTTGAGTTGTTGGACAGTCTAGCACTAAATGCCGCTTAGGCGAGGCATGAAGTAAGGGAGATAGAGCAGGCCGATGGGACTTGGGTTTCCAAAGTCTACCGAGTCCACCTATAATGAGTAATTTGAGTTGTTGCAACTATAGCTTTTTTATGAAATTTTGACAATCGATCACAATGCTTGACTTAGTTTTCTGTTCGTGTTTCCGTACCACTTTCTTGTACTCCGCTCTTTCTCCAATCTCGCTATTGCTCCACACAACTTAAAATTTTAAAGCCTCTATCCGTGGCATTCTTGTGCATATTTTATAATCAGCGATTTTCTGTTGACGGGAAAAAGAATTTTGTGGTGTCATTTTGACACGAGCTGAGAGAATTCAGTATCTTATCTTGTGCCCTCGAAGTAATTTTGGCGGTAGAATCTCCATTAGTATTCGGGGCCCATTGATTGAGTATTCGTCGACATACTTCTACCTAAAACTACTTGTGCTCTCTCTGGGCTTCTGTAAAATTCATGACTCAGAATATATATATGAAACTGACAAAGTAAAGCCAATGCTGTTCGTGCTGATTAGGTGTTTCCTCTAGGCTTTAGAGCTTGAACGTGCTCAGTTGTGTTATTCACTATATCACTCCCTTTAATTCATCATTATATAGTCTATTATAAGGGTTCCATATGAAGTTGACGCCCTTTGATTTTCTAGTTCGAGAATCTCTTTGTGTAGAAACATGCTTTGTTGCCTGCGTCTCTTTGTTTTGCTGAAGATCCCTTTGTATACTAGGTAATTAGATGATGAATACTTTACTTTCATTGTTCGAAATCATCATAGACAAGGAATGGGGTCCAGAATAAGATAGAAACCCGTCAATAACGATAGTCTAAGGGCCTTTCTGTTTTGTAGTGGTTCTCAAGAGTGTTTTCAAGATATGCTTGTAAATATTGATCCGACAAAATTCTCTCTGGGTACTAGATGGGTTAACTTTGATTCAATAATACCGTCTGGACAGTGTTTCTCTCGGAATATGTGCTAATGATCAATTAGTTTTCAAGTATCCTACGTTCACGGAGGGGAGAGGGAAGGGGAGGGGATTATTCACTCACTTATTGTTAGTCACTTCGAATTACTCGTATTGTATGTTGTATGTTGAATGAACCTGCATTCATCGATTTTATTAGGCATAGCAGCCTGATGATCTGGGTTGAACAGAACATCTTCTACTAATCTGTCTTCGACAGTGTTGAATGATCCCAAGCTTTCAGAATGCCTCCATTCTAAGAAACTTGAATGATCCTGTCATTGTCAGCAAAAAGAAAAACTCACACACTCGCCTTGGGTCTTCGATTTCGGACTCACTCGCTATCGGAAGAAATATAGCTGTAGGGACCAAGCTTTTTGTACTGGGTTCGAGATGACTCCTCCTTGGGATCCCAATGCCCCCCGAGAGGCATGGTGGGACGCTTCTGGATGCCAGTACGACGTCCTTCGAGGGTAGCGAGTGCGTCATCTCGATCTTGAACCTGTTGACCAGCTTCGCGACGCTGGGTTTCTTTGTGGATGGCCTCGCGACGCCAATCATCGATGGTCTCCAAAGGCGCGAGTTGCTCTTGCGAGATGATTTCCTCCCTGAGGATCTCATCGCTGTTGCGCTCTTGGAGATTGGGTCTGTCGGGTTGGAAGCTGTCTGGGGTTGGAGATGGGAGCTCGTCGACCCATCCTGCGTATCTGTCAGATGTGAAGTTAGCGGTGACCTCAAGCTCACAAGCTGGGCATTTCATCCTGGAGTAGCGTATGGTAGATTTGCCGGCGTTCAAGGTGAGAGCGCGCTTCAATCCTTTCTTGACTTTCCCAGTCAAAGTGCGTGTCAATGACTTCTTGGGCTCTTGCGAAGGGTCTTCGCTTGCTTGTCGGGTTGGTGTTTGTTTTTCCGTCATATGTCCGCATGTATACTGGGTCTTGGTATATGAAGTAGACATGATGATGAAGAGCTGTGTGTTGGAAGCTGGAGTCTTTCTTGTTGTTGTTGTTGTTGTGTGTGTGTGTGTGTTTGTGTGAGAGAGAGAAGCTGAGGATTTATAGAACAATCAGTACATCCAAGGGGTATATATACTTGGTCTGGGACGCATGTTGTGATCTTATTCAGGTGCTGTTCAGAAGTTTTGCGTTTTGGAGATGGTAGAATAGACTAGTCAGAACTACTTGCTCTCAAAAAAAAACGTGGAGAACAACGCCACTCATGCAAAGATGCCCCTTTCCGAGGAGGAACATAACGTATTTGAATACCTTATGTTGTTGCCGAATTTTTAGACGCAGAATTAGTGTTTTTAATGGCATATGCACTTTTAAAATCGTTGGCGTCAAGGATTGCTATGTAGCATCATGTTTTATTCTAATTTAGAGTAGAAGATATCTTTTAGAAGTATATTTGTCGTTTAGAGCAAAATTTCGGGGCATCTCATGTCTATGATTCAAGACTTTAGTGGATTCATGATCTTGTTTCATCTTTATGTGCCTCTTTATTACGGACCCGAATGTCATTCTACAGCCTACACTATGAAATATTCCATTGGCTGAAGCTATTTTCAGCGGGAGAATTTTTTTTTTTGATAGGATCTAGCTACTTCTGAATCATCTACCGAAGTTTCTAGAATTTGAAGTTGACGCAATTGTCTTTTAATGAAGTTACTTCACATTGGCTTTTTTGATGGGCTATTGATAGAAGTCATAGCCGGAGGTCAAATGGCTCAACTGCTACGGCATCAATGTGTTGCTGTAATTTAACGAACTCTAGATCTATCTTCACCACTTTAATGTGGTTTTTGCTGGCGACTATAAAAGTTTCTCTTTTGTGCAAGTGAAATAAATCTTTCATCACTGCTTTTCTATCTTCAGTGTCTAATCGGTATTTAACTTAGGTAAATCTACTGGCAAGTCAAATTCCCTCGTAGAATAGATATCACTTAGTCTCATTATGCTAAAGATTCTCTCAGAAGTCATGGCCAACAAAAAGACTCAAGCTAAGAAGACCAATCTTCCTCCAATCCTTCCCAAGCCACCTTCATTAGTTGAAGAACACGATTCGCTCTATTGGTTAGAAGGCACACAGTCCCTACAAATAACCATCGCATACAACGAAGACAAAACACAGGAAGAGACTGCTGCTTATATGGCTACCATGATTGACCGTGTAGGTGAATATGGTCCATGGGCGGTTAAAATTGATCTTCTCATTCACCCACGAATTATTCGCCGCTGGGAAAGTCTCAGCATCTACACCCAGCATGTTTCTGAGATGATGGCTTTGGTCGAAACAATCAACAACTCCTTCACCAATCTTACTCATATCAATGTTCGACTCGAGATAGACTTTTCCAACTTCCAGCAAATTAAATTAGCGGCTTGCTTCTTAGCTTTTAAGGCACATTGGAGTTTGAGCTATTACATTGAAGACAATCCTATTCTCTTTGAAATTAGCACGCAAGGCTATCTTATGAGACGCCTTCGTGGTGTCTACCATAGAGATTGCAAGTCATAGATAGTCACTGTCAGGTCTGAGTATTCGAGGAGGGTTGCCATCAAATTGGAAGCAAGATGTCGTTTGCCTCGGCTCATTTTATTTTGGGAATCGCCAAGATGGCGGGATAGAGTGACAGTTCTTTACGAATGTAGGAAGAATTTTGACAATTTGTCACTTAGCTTAGGATGTTTTCTTTGGCGCAATTTCGTTTATACCCAGCATATATCATGTAGCATTATATTAGCACATCTGCAACCCCACCTTCAATCTTAGACAACGGGTGCATATCTGATAGTTTATGGTTATTAAGCGATGAATTGTTTGACGGTGAACTTCAATACTTTCTACGCAGCTCTTCGATCACTCAAGTTTCCAAGTCATGTGTTCGTTCTAAAAGCCTCCATGATCTAACAAGCAGTGTTTAGAGTCTCTCATAAACGGAGACCTTGATAACGGAGGCTCAAGGATACGGAAGCCACTTTCTCAAATAGAATCAGAGATACTCCTACGGATGAATCTATCTGTTAAGTTCCTAACAAAGACTTGTAAATTGACAAAGAATGCTCCACGAAAACAACGGGAAGAGTTGGGATGGGTTGAAAGAAGCAGTGAGCATAATCGAAACAACGGATTATTCTTTGAGCAGCCATCAACAAAGACCAGGAGTAACAAGCTAGTAACACTTTTTGAACAATTCTATTGTTCGGGTGAACTCTGGTACAAATACCGTTGTGATCAACATGAACTCTCTGATTATCAAACAGCACTACTCCTCAGTATCAAGTATCATCAACTATAAGTTCAGTTAGCACTTCCAATTAAAATTTACAATATGCCTTCCAACAAGGATTGGTCGATGTTCAAGATGAGTTGGTCTTTCCAGATTGGCTCTACTAGAGGAAACATCGAGCCTATCGACCCGCTTCAGACAACACCAGAATCTCAGCAGAAAGCTAGTAACCAGATCAGCAAGGAGAAGATACAGCAGATCAAGAGAGATCAGATGAGCAACTATCGAGCAACACTCCCTCGTCATCCAGCAGTCAAGCTCTTTGGCCAAATGTTGATGGTTAATGTCGATTTCCATCCCAGAATCGGTCAGCATCCCACGGATGTTCCAACTCTCCTTGAACTACTCCCAGAGTATGACTTCTTCACACGTTTTATTCATGTCACATTCCACGACGAGCTTTCAGAACTAGACACTGACGAGAGTTATCAACGTAGAGAGACCATCCAGAGTATTATGTCTATGTTAAACAGTTTCCAGGACATCAAGCGATTCACTGCCGTGAGAACGATTTGACGAGCATGTTTTTACTCGGATGAAATCAGTTCTTGCACGTAAGATCTTGAGTATTCTTGAATAGAATCGCTAGCTTGGCTTCACTGCCGTTTCAGAGATCGGACGCCTGCTCTTAACCCTCAATAATATTGCATTTTTTTTACATATAACAATTTCAACCCTAAGCATTACCGTGATGTACCTTACTTACTGTGATCATCAATTCTGTGAAATTAATCTACATTAGCTCTTCAGATAGAACGCTCCATGAGGCCGGACTCTTGTAGATTAGCCTCCAAGTCTTGATTTTCCAACATTTTCGAGCCACAAGTTGACTTCTCTTTTGATCTTCGTCACCTAATCACATAATCTCAATAGTGATGAACTGCAGTACTGAGTCGTTATCAGCTCGCCTGTAGGCTAGTCTAGTGACATTCCCTTGAAACTCGCTGCTGTACTGTAAATCATTTTCAATTAAGCGACCTAATTATTTATCATATTGCATTTGATCCGTTCAGTTATAGTGGGGAAACCTACCGTATAACATCATGTTTTGACCGTAATAATTTATCTGCAGATGCACTAGACACTAGTCGCAGTCGACTGTTTTGGAGAAAGGCTACTTAAGGCTTCTTCTGTCCTGGAGAAACGATTTCTTCTTCCTTACAACATCTTCCTTTAACCTACATCAAGCTGAGTCCCTCAAAAAACAAAAGAATATTCCTTTTGGGCTCATTACTCGATCATCTACTTCAAACATCTTCACTACTATTCAATCCATATTTACAACCAACTATCTGCAAGTTCCCTAATTAAAAATGCAATCTCAGAACTCCAACGGTAACTCATCTTCAGCCATGAGTCAAACAAGCACTGCACCACTCCAGGAGGAGAAAACTCTCGATAACGCAGCCCCAGCCATGCGCCCTTCAACTGCTGCATTCTTCAAGAAGGAGAAGGCTGTTAAGTCTTTGACTGCGACTACCTCTGTGCCTACTCAGGCCATGCGCCCTTCCGCGGCAGCTTTTTTCTATTCGAACAAGACTGATGGCTCTATGAGCATCACTGCGCCCAAGCACAAGTACAAGCCTAAGCCACTTGTTGATCTGAGTGCATTGACGCAGCACCCCTCTATCACAATTATCGACAACAAGGAGATCTCAATTTTCATTGAGCTATGTCCCTTCACGGATGATAAGCCAACTGATATGTTGGCTCTTCGTGCCGCATTGCCAGAATACAAGTCCGTCAAGAAGTTGACGATCAAGATCCATGCACCATGGCCCCGTACAGAGCCTAAGGAGTGGTACAACAATCGTGTTAGCTGCACAAAGAAGCTGTTCGCAATCATCGACACATTCGACCTGTATAAACTCAAGGTCACAATGTCTATTGATGGATGTAACTTCCCTCAGATGAAGTTAGCGGCTGCAATCCACACGTTAAAATTCAGTAAGTTCCATTACTCCTCTATTGATAGAATGTTTCTAACACAAATTCAGAGAAGTGGCAGCTATACTACCAGGTCTATGATGAAGCCAACAAGTCTGAGGGAGATGAGATCAAGATATTTCGCGGTAGCGAATATGACCTCAGACTTCGGGGAGTCTGGAAAAAAGAGTTTCTGACCTAAGTTCAAATGGAAGCTAGGTAGTACATCAATAACTGGGGGAGGGAAGTTACTCAACGTCAACAATTGCGGTTGGCAATGAGAAGAGATGACCATAGACATGTTTACGGGATGATGAAGTGGTGTTTACGATATGATTCTTGCGGGGTCCTTTTTCTTCTTTTTGTTTGCTGTGCATCTGGAGACAGTAGCTATGCTGTATGCCCTTTCATACAGGGAATAATGGTCAACAGGGATCAATTTTCTGTAGACAGAAAATGAATTCGCCTATTCTAAGCGTAACCACAACAACTGGATATATGTGTGAGAAGTGAATTTTGAAACCTATTACATAAGTATGACCACCAAGAAATCATCGCTGACAAGGTTTGCCAAGGGGAAGATGTGCACTGTAGAATGAAGCAACGCCGACGCACGCAGGCAGCTGGACTATCGATTACGGCGATAGTGAATTTTTGCATGAATGCTTGCTGAGACCCTCAAGCTGGGTACTACTGAGAGCAATTTTGACGTGCGAAGGGTCCTGGTCTGTGTTAGTAAGAGTCCAAAATCATAGATCATTACATGATAACCTACCAAAGTCCCCGGCCTTCCCGCAGAAGAATTATCTCATTGGACATTTTGACGGTTTGTGAGTTGTTAAGTTTTGCTGGTGTTGATCGTGGTATGTCGATCTTTTCACTTAGAACTTCGATGGCAGGGATATCTTGGGCGGTGCTTTCCTGGTCTTTGAACTCGATTGTACTTGCTGGTGTTGATTTTGGTATGAAGTAGTTCTGTAGAACACCAAGATACGAATGCCAACATTCGAAAGTTTGATATCGCTATCGATGGCAGATCAGCGATGCCCTTTTTACCTGTTCATGGATCAGTATTACAGTCCTCTAAGCCCACCAGTATTAATGACTCACCTCTAACATAATAGCTTCAAGCTATTTAGATGTAGACAGCTTTGAATATTTATGTGCAGCAAGTAAGTATCATTCATAAAGACTTACAAATACCGAACGCATCTTCATCAATGAGCCAGTCAGCATTTTTTTACTTAACACAAGATCTAGCATAATCCTTCAGACCCATGCAACCATTGAGGGGTAGTGCATCGTTTGCACGAAGCAATTAATATGCACGCAAACTTCACGGTCTAACATGAAAGAAAGCAACACCATCTGAGGCATAGTCCAAGTATTGAGCACCGACAGCAGTGAGAAGTAGTAAATAACAGATCCTTCATCGTGGAATCAATAGTACCTGCGTGCCACATTGGACATGTATGCTTCACCAACATATGATCACCCGGATACATGATCATGATCTTTAAGTCAAAGTTTTGGAAAGAGTTTGATATTAGTTCTTGTATTCGATTCTGCTTTCCTCGAATTATAACATCCTTGCCTCCATAGGCTAAAGTTTTTCTGGTGGCAGAGGCAATTTTGAAGGTTGTGGAGATATTACTAGCTTCATCCACAGATTCGAGGTAAGGTACTGTAGGTAGGTAGGTGGTCAGCAGCTACTCAAATCAGTGGTTAAGGAGATCGAGAACTGGTACTTGATAAATTGCTCTTGTATAAAGACTAGGAAGAGAGATAACTTACACAAAGATCTTCCATTAGATATAGTGCTTGTATCTTGCCAATGGAGCAAGCTTATCGATTTCATTGATATGAAAGAAGAAATTTCCTCAAGAATTATTGCAGATCTTCATATATTATCTAATACGATTAGTTGAGCGCATGGTTAAGGGGTATTGCATATATCCACCTGACAACAACAATCACTTAAGAATTTGTGATTCGCTGGTAGCCTAGTCTGCCGTTATACCAGCCGCTCCATATGACTACCATAGTCCACAAGAAGATGAGGATGATCAAGGCGCGCAAAAGCAGAAGAATGTCTAATGCATATTCTGGTGGTTGTACTCTTCGCATTATCGCAATCGACTCCATGTTGAAAATAAAAGGATTCTAAAAGAGTTTTTAAGTATGGAAGGTAGGTAGGTAGGTAGATAGTTAGACAAGAGTGATTCGACTATACAGGTCTCCAGGTTGTCCTCAGAATCATGTAAAGAAAAGGAGAACTTGATAATAAAACAAAAAAGCGATTGGCAGAAGGACACAAACTTCAGGGCTAGTGCACAAGAAGAAGAAGATTAAAATCTTCAAAATTATCCGAGGCTGAGACAGCATAGCCTTATTTTATTTATTAGTGACTACCTAGGTATTAACTTAAATTTTAAATCGAGGATCAGAGACCTGGGTTTGAGTCATAAAATCAACTTATTACATTCACCTTGATGCCAATTCTAAAGCTTCAAACATCACTCCAAAGAATCCTCAGTTACTTGAAAGTGCATGTCTCTCTCTCTCTCTCTCTCTCTCTCTCTCTCTCTCTCTCTCTCTTGTCCTTTCAATAAACGGATGAGACCAAATTTCACTGGTTCCAAAGTTAAACAAAAGAACTAAAGAGTCTATGGCATACTCAGGTAGTCTGGGGTAGATACGATGGGATAATATCAACCTTGAAAACCAATAGGATAGAAAAGTAGCATTATACAGGTAATTCACATTGAATTCAAATTTGATAGTAGCTTTTTCAAGATTAGAATTAGAAGCTGAAAGATGAAGGAATTAGGTAACGTCAGTTAAAATTAACATCTTTGAGATTCACTTCAAAACAACAGGGAACAAGCAAGAGATGGAAGGCTGTCTGGAGAGTCAACAGGTGTGTAAGTGAGGTCAGAAAAGCCCTCAAAAACTCTAGGTCCTCTCGTCCTATTGAAATATTGGTTCTTTTCTAGATATTGCCAGGCTGCAGAAGCTTCTACTGGTATTGGATGAATGGATGAGAAAAATATAAGAACACTTCCTGCTCTAACTTACGATACCTACCTAATAATGCCTGGTTTTACTCTTGGTAAGAATGTATAGAGTTTAAAGGCCCTTGACTGGAATACCAATCAAATCACTAATGTGGTAACAGTTGAATCAAGCTGTAAAAATACATTAGTCCATCATCAACTAACTCATTGGTAGAAGTCAAACAGATGTCAATGATGTTAACAAAAGGTCCCAGGAGTTACGATGTGTTCTACATATTAATATTTTAGACAAAACAACAAACCCCATATAACAAAGGTCAAACCATCATTTTGAGAACTATATCTTTCTAGTTTACATCAACTTCTTAGGATCAAAATATGAAGGAATAAATTGATTTGATATTATGAAGAGAAACGATATGTAAGTTAGCTCTTAGGCTAGCTAGCAACCAGTGTGTGTCCCCCTCTGAATGACTCTTGCAGTAATCTTTGTACTTTCCCCAGAATGCAAGCATGAATATCAGTCTTTCGACATTCTTGGAATCTTTGGTGAGGCAGTTAAGCTGTTAAAGCAAGCACGTTCAATGAAGTTTACCGCTATTTGAGAACATACAAAAGCAAATCCGAGAATTTTGCGAAACTAAGCTTAATATTCCTGAGGAGTTGAGAAATTTAACCTTTCACCTCTAGAGATCCTCCAACTAATGTGTTCATGAAGGGTTCATGCTAGAAATGAACATTCACATGAAAATAAGCTCTGCTCGTTAAATTGTTTCTCCGAGCCCCGACCACATACACACGTGATATTTTTCTCCACATTCGCTACATCATTGTTAAATCTATTGCTTTATTCAGAAAAGCTACATAATTTAATTGATAATTGCTTCCTCGAGATATTTAGGGAGTAATTGTACCTTTTCCTGAGGATTTAAATTTTCAACATCAGATTCTCAACTTTTCTTTCGCTCTCTCACCACTCTAAGCCTCATCTCTTCCCAACCAAAGTTCTTCAAACTTGGGCGGGAAGGTACTGACGAGCATTTGAGCTTAGCCACAAAGTTGGCATTTACCCCCCGAATAACTTGCTCGTTGGCACACAACTCGACACTGTGACCGACGCAGCAGAAAATTGAGCTGGAGATAGAAGAAAAGTGTCGATAATGACAGACCCCGTTGAGTCAACGTAAGTAAGAACTATTAAATTTGATCATGCCGCGGGAAGCGCTACCCCCTCTTTCTTCAGGTCTCAAATTATCTTGGGCGTTACTGTGGACAGTGACAACCTGCTAATCCTTATTTTCTTAGTCACAAACGCAGTAAATCATCTGCCTTATCTCTGCTGCGCAGCAGGAGAGAGGGGAAGGATGACGAGAATGTAGAATATCAAGCCCCGACGTCGCCTGCGACCACGGCACACTCACCCACGTTTCCAGCTGCACCGTTTCAGCCCACTGTCGGACATTCTTCGAAGAAATCGACCAGTGCAACAGGACTCATGAGATCAGTTTCTAGCGTCCATCCGCGGACCACGGCTACTTTATCACCCGACAAGACGATGTCCATCGAGCAGACTGTTCGAAAGTTCAAGATATTTGAGGCATTGAAGAACGGAGATACAGCAGCAATCTCAAAGGCAATCCGTGAGTCTGATGGTAGTCGCATGAGCATCTCTAGCTTCGCAACCGTTTCAACCAATTTGGAAGATACCACCATCCTGCACTTAGCTATTCAATGTGCTGAACAACAAGTAATCGAGTATGTGTTATCTGATGGAGCGGGAACAATCGATGTCAATGCAAAAGATCGTGATGGGAATACAGCTCTTCACCTTGCTGCAAGCTTAGGTCGTGGTCCTATTGTACGCTTGCTTCTTGGGCAGCCCGGTATCAATGATTCTTTACCAAATTATGCGGGCCGCCTACCTCTCGACCTTGCTCGAACACCCGATATTTTCCAGCAACTACAGCTCTCTCGTTCCATGTTTGTGGATGCTAAGATAAAGCAAATACATGAACTGGTTGCGTACGGAGACTATAAAACATTGGGCGAAATTTTGGAGGAACCTCGAGTCAAAACAGTCTTGGATATCAATGGCGGAGAGTTCACTTCAGACCCAATCACGGTACAAGCTGGTGGCACTTTACTCCATGAAGCTTCCAGAAAAAAGAATATTGAACTCATACAAGTGTTGCTGTTACATGGTGCTGATCCGTTCCGTCGCGACCGAAAAGGAAAACTACCGCAAGATTATACAAAAGATGATGCGACCAAAGCTATGTTAAAGAAGTCTCCTGCTGCAGTTGCCGCTCAACGAGGAATCCAAGAGAAAGCTGTTCTCGGGAATGTATCTCAACAAGGAGCAGTCAATGCCAACCCGTCAGATGCACTAGCTGGAAAGGAGGGCCGAGAAATGCAAGGTTATCTAAAAAAGTGGACAAATTATCGCAAAGGTTATCAATTACGTTGGTTCACCTTGGAAGACGGCATCCTAAGTTATTCCAAACACCAGGACGATGCCGGATCTGCTTGTCGAGGTGCAATTAATATGCGTATCGCAAAACTCAACATGGATCCCACAGAAAAGACCAAGTTCGAAATTATTGGAAAATCATCCGTTAAATACCATCTCAAAGCGAACCATGAAGTTGAAGCTAAAAGGTGGTTTTGGGCGCTGAATAATTCTATTCAATGGACTAAGGATCAAGCCAAGGAAGAGGAAAAACAAGAGGCCAAGAGATTAGAACTGTTACAGCAAGCAAAAGAGCAATCTGGTAGTGGATCCAAGGAAACATTTGACAGCAATGGTCTCAACGAGCCATCTCTTGCCTATACGGAATCGCGCCGTGAGAGCATTCAAGGTAGCAGGCTTATGCCACAGAATAGCCTAAGCAGGATTGCAAGTCCAAGAGTCGCATTTACCAGCACTGCTGGTAGTATTGGCGATGAAGAAGAAACTAACTATGGATCATACAACGCAAGCTTCATTGGCGAAGGAAGCAGAATACCAAGTCATATTGGAACTGGACCTGTGAATGGAGATGATGATGATGATGAATATGGAGATGGCTCTAGTGAACACGAAATGCCGGCAGGTAAGGATGCTTTTGAAATAACGGCTCAATCTGCTCGACTACAACTCGAACTCATGGGACAAGTCAACGCCGCTTTACAAGTAGAGCAATCCAGAAATCCAAATCTCGTCATTTCTGACCCAGTTGCGAACCAAGCAACCGCCACATATGATTCGGCCATTCGTAATCTCAAGGGTCTTGTTGGCGATCTTTTGAAAATTTCCAAAGATAGAGATGCATATTGGCAACACCGTCTTGATCGGGAAGAGCATATGCGAAGGATGTGGGAAGAAAGCATGGCTCAAGTAGCTCGTGAACAGGATGAATTAATGGCTCGTATGGGCGAATCGGAGGAGAAGAGAAAGATTACAAAACGAGCACTTCGTGAAGTCACTCGGTCGGCATCTAGACCGGCTAGTAGAGGTGAATTGGCAGCAAAAGCTGAGATAGTTGAGGCTCTTGATGATGTTTCTCTCAATGATGACGGGACCGCTCCTTTGAGACACGTACCGACTAGCAAAAGCTCATTGCGACAGAAATCGAATGCTGAAGATATCCCTGATATGTCTGATTCAGACTCAGACGAAGATGACGAATTCTTCGACGCCGTTGATGCCGGACAAGTCGAAATAGTCAAAGCTTTACCACTTTCGAGCCCTGTCGTAGGTGTAACTGAAGAGGTAGAGGAGGATGAACATGTGAAAGTTGATGGGCTAGACATCAGTTCTGCCTTTAAGGGATACGAAAATGGCATAAGAACTCGTCTAAAGATGGATGCTGATGATCGTCCAAAGATTTCTCTATGGGTATGTACTTGAGCTCGTTTTATTCCAACTTCACTAATACTTTTCAAGGGTATTCTTAAATCTATGATTGGCAAGGACATGACTAAAATGACACTTCCTGTGTCTTTCAACGAACCGACGTCATTACTGTATCGATGTGGTGAAGATATGGAATATGCAGATCTTTTAGATATTGCAGCAGACCGAGCAGACTCAATCGAGCGCATGGTGTATGTTGCAGCTTTCGCCTCGAGTGAGTATGCATCGACGATTGACAGAGTTGCAAAACCTTTCAATCCCCTTCTTGGCGAAACTTTTGAATATGTTCGTCCTGATAAGAACTATCGCTTCTTCATCGAGCAAGTCAGTCATCATCCACCAGTTGGTGCTGCTTGGGCTGAGTCTCCTAAATGGACCTATTATGGGGAATCAGCTGTGAAGTCTAAATTTTATGGAAAGTCTTTCGATATTAACCCCCTCGGTACTTGGTTTCTTAAACTTCGTCCCACACCTGGAGGACCAGAAGAGTTGTACACCTGGAAAAAGGTCACATCTTCCGTCGTTGGAATCATCACTGGTAACCCTGTGGTCGACAATTATGGGCCAATGGAAATCAAGAATTGGACAACAGGTGAAGTTTGCAAAGTCGAGTTTAAGGCTCGAGGTTGGTCAGCTTCTAGTGCTTATCATATTACTGGGAGAGTCAACGATGCAAACGGACAGACTCGTTTCAGTCTTGGTGGCCGCTGGAACAGTAAAATTTATGCTCGTTTCACGCCTGGTTACGAGGCAACTGTCGAGGAGCCTAAGTCCGGTTCTTCTCACCGTAGAGGCAGTGTCAATGACCCAAGCCAAGCATTTTTAGTCTGGGAAGCTAATCCACGCCCAGCTGGTATCCCATTCAATCTGACTCCTTTCGTCCTCACATTCAATGACATCAACGACAACCTTCGCCCTTGGTTGCCACCAACAGATTCTCGATTGAGACCTGATCAGCGTGCCATGGAAGATGGCGAGTACGATTTAGCTGCTACTGAGAAGAATCGCCTTGAACAAAAACAACGTGCTAGACGACGTGAACGTGAACAGCTTGGTGAAGAGTTTGTTCCTAAATGGTTCGAGAAATCGAAATGCCCAATCACTGGAGAGGAATACTGGGCTTTTAACGACAAATATTGGAACGAACGAGAGAAGGCTGCCACTGGAGAGGCATGGACAGGTGTCGAAGATATTTTTAATGATGTAACTGAGGACGAGTGAACATGCTTAGATGAGGAGATAGAGAAGGGTGTAGGATATCTAAATGTAAAGTATAAATCTTTTTTCATAGCTTTTGTTTTTGGCGATGAACTGGGCGGTTTACCATGAGACGCAACGATACACAAGAAAACACGTACATAAATACCTAGCAGTTAGCGGGCTGTCAGCCAATCAGTTAGTCATACATAATACATATCATTCAAATCAGGTCAAGAAGTCTTGGCACGTGTGAACATAATGTGAGAGCGGAGAATTGGTTTAATTTGAGCCTGTAGCAGCTCGCGGAAGTCGGTCTAGAGTATATTCTTAGCTTTCCATTGTCTAGGTGGATTTAGGATATTAATACGCACTTACCAAACAAGTCCAGATATTGCGCCCTTCGGCAGCTTTACAAAGAGCCTGAGTTTCATCACGTTAGCTTGATTTCTCGAAAGGGTAACTTTGATTGTCCGTCTAAATCGGGGTAGTCGAGGAGAATTGTACTTACCCGAAGGCAAAGGAGCGGCGAAAAACACGACAGCAGATGGAACAAGCTAAATCGGAGGTCAGCGTTGCTCCGTGTATTCTGTCCATTGTCTTATCGAAGTAGAGCCACTGGGGGGTATCGTACTAACCAGAAGGCACGACAACACGGAGGCAGCAGCGGCAGTCTAAACTCCCTGTATAAGTGGTTAACTTTCAACTTTCTAGGCCTGTTGATTGCTCAAACGCGTCGGGGTAATTTGAGGGTACTAAACTGACCCAAGGAAAACATAGCGGAGCAGGGTGGCACCAGAGATCTAAACTTTTCAGATCGGAAGTTAGCGTTGCTCTATACACCTAGTCCATTGTTCAAATCAATTAGGGGTATTGAGGTGTAAAGTACTTACTCTAAGAAAGCGGGGTACCGAAGAAGACGACGCCATCCTAAACGCGCTTTATCGAGAGTTAGTTCTGAGCGCTGTATACCCGCTGATTTTCCAGGTAGAGGCGAGAGTTTGATACGTACTTGGCGAGGGATGGAACGGCTCATATACTGCTTGGTATACTCCCCGTTGGGGTCGTCTTCGTCGTCGTCCTCGTCTTCCCGACGATGTTCCTTAACACCTGTACTTGTTAGTACCATTGTTCCATAGTATACCGAACATTCGCACATACCCGGCTCGTCGTCAGGGCCGGCTCCCGCATCCTCTTCCTCTGCCTCTTCGTCTCCTCCTTCCGCTTCTACATTCTCCCCCTTTCCCATTTCTCTCCATTTTCCAAATCTCAAGCCCATCTTCATGCCGATGGCGGCACCAATAGCACGAGCATCCGGCTTACTATATAAAGAACGACATTAGTTCTCAGATCGAAGCTAACCAATCAAAGCGGGTCCTAACTTACTCCTTCATGACCGCATTGGCCGCGGCGATCAACATTCTCTCTTTCTCCTTCGGATTCGCATTCTTCCATGCTGAGGTGGTCTTTACCTTTTTCTTGGCACGGAAACGATCTTGGGTGGCGTTGTTTGTAGCCTTTCCGATGTCATCGGGAACTCCCCGAGCCTCGCGGTAGCGGGCCCGCGCAGAGGAGCTATTGGCAGCAGTGGTGGTGGCGATGGCGCTGGAGGTGGAGGTAGGGAAGGTGGTGTTGCTGCTGGCGGCGGCGGCGGCAAGGCGAGCAGAACTCTTTTTGCCCTTGGCAGAGGCTTTCACAACCTTCTTTGGTGGCATGATGGCTTTGTTGATGAGGGTGTCTTTCTTTTATAGTAGAGTACTCGTTCGATGCTACTGATTGCAGAAAATATTTCTGCTGTTGATCCTCTTGACAAAGAGAAAAGAAGCGAACAGAACGCACAAAGTTTTGACGAGATATAATTTACCTATATTTGAGCCAGCAAGGCTGCATTTACGTCTATCTAAAGAGCCACCATTCCTGAACGTAGAAAGATAGTTGATTGTGGAGGCTCCAAATCAAGAAGTGAATACTTGAGAACGGATTTTCAACAATTCGCAATTTTCGGTTTTCATCTATCGTGCAATGAAAAAAGAAAAACGTTTGGCTACATCTACGATCATATATTTCTACCTATCCTAACCTTCAAATTTCGAGGTACCTGAGCTCTACTACCTCGAATTTGAAACTAATAAGATGGAGGAGCTACATTCTAAGGGTACAAAGATAGTCCGAAGTTCAAACCTCGACGGCAGACTGCTGTTATGTTATGCACATGTGTCATATATATCTCGAGTCTATTCGCAAATGATGTGTGGGCTATCCACTGGCTGGCGTGTCGATTACAAGGACGAAAGCTGCGGCGCTCCAGTATTTCATTCAAACGACATTAAAGGATGAGAAGCGCTTCACTGTGGACATGTATAACAACAACAAGGAATTATTCTTTTACCTGTTACTACAATACTCTCGGGGGTATCGAGGTCGCTCAATAAACACAAGAAGGCTGCAAAAACGGAACAAGGAAGTGGGAGAGAAATCCGAGGAAGGGGCCTACAGACTCCAACGTACAGCGATATTGAATACGCAGTTAGTAGGGCGCCAAAGACACTATAAGAGGAAATCAAGCTTTGCGACTGATGGCTGCTAGAGTTAGAGTGGTACTGGAAGTATTTTATCTATAATGGGTATGTGGTAGTCTGGTGGTAGCATTTTGAGGGGAAGATGCAGTTGTAATCAGCTAGCGGTGGAATAGAACAATAAAGAAGGTTGGAGTATAAGATGGCATGGTTCAATATTTAGATGAGCACAGAAGCAAGAAAGTGTGGCAACGGATTACGAAGATACATCTATTCAAAGTTTGTGCTATGGACATGGATGCTTTATTGACAGGAGCTGAGTTTATGAGCGTCAAAGGCGCCATGAGAGAATGTACATGTTTTCTTTTGGTCTATCAGACAATATAAGTATGAGATTGAGACTTCCAACCTTTAACTACTCTTAAGTTCATCATTAACATAGTGTATGCATTCTCTGAAGATGTCATAATACACATAGCCTAATTTCTTTCCCCAGATACAAGTAATACTACACTTCCCAATTGCCTTCTGATGTCTTCCCTCTCAACATCATGTGTATCTTCAACAGCTCCCCACATCCCGGTTTGCCAATCTACCTCTAAACTTGCAGCTTTGGCTGCCTCCTCTACACCAAATTTCTTCTCGGCAGCTTCATCCCGCAAATGTGCTAACTCAGTACTCCATTCAACCACCAATCGTGCAGCTCCAAGTAAACTCTTTCCAGCTAGTACGCCTCTCTCCAATCCTGCAAGCTCGAAGGGAGGTAATCCAGACACCCATCCTCTTATTATATCTTTAGTCATTTGAGGTTGACTCTTAGGTACGATACTATCCGCATCTAAAACTGGTATAAGTTCTACCCCGGGCCATACCTTCTCGGACAAGAATTGAATGATAGGCTCCGCAGACTTCCTCTGAATGCTTCGCAGACTTTCTACTCTGTCAACGTGTGTTTCATATCCTGGTGGATCTTCAGGTGCTTCAGGTGCCCAGCACAAGAGTGAATCAGTATCGAGATATCGCATTACGGTTGTGACAATATGATTCCTAATTGTATCCCTGCCCTCATTTTCTTCATCTATGATATCAAGAGCGCGGTTCACGAGTGAGGTCATTGGTATAAGGTGAGTTTTCAAAGCTTGCTGTGCAGATACAAGGAGATCCCATTCAAGAGCGATGGCAGATGCCAAGTGTGGTTTATGATGTGGTACTGTGAGGATATCTTTGGAAGGTCTTCGAAGAGCTCGTTTGTCAAGGAAAATCTGTAAACCCTCTGCGTTCTCAACACTGATTAGCGGATTTGTTGTTTAATATAAAATAAGGAATTGATAGATGTTACCTTCCGTATCCTGTACATTAACATCCTTCCAGAACCTCTTGAGTTTCGCAGTTCCACCGCCTTTCCCATCAGCTACAGCTCTCATATCTTGACCCTTTTTGAGTAGCTCTGCTTGCTTCCTCTTCCTTGCGACCCGAATATCGACATGCTCGGCACTGGGAGTTGGCGCGGCTGGTGGCGGGCCAGATGCTGTGAATGCTGCAGGTGCAACTGTTGCGGGCGAAGGTTGTGTTGTGTGGATACATCGTTGGCTCAATGGAGCTAAACTTTGACCACGAGAGATTCGTAGGCCTTTCAAGCCATTCACCACCGGTAGTTGACTAATGCGCTTCATTTTTACAAAGTGTTTATAGAGAGTGAGGATTGCTCAGAAAATAAGTCAACATTGAGGTTGATGCGGTTATGCGGCCGCTTGCTGCATTTTTGCCGCGTCACGTGCCAATATCAGTATCTTCCACTCATGACATCTCGGCACCAAGATCAATTGTTACCTCAATCGAGATTCACACGATACACATCCCCTCGGAGTACCATAAGTAGATCAAGCTGTCTAACTGACAAAACTAGAAGCGTGCTGATCGAGATTATAATGACACTTGCGAGTTTTTTAACTCTACTGTTTCCACAAATTGGGTGGTGGTTATCATTCACCCTTTTCTCAGACTTGAGTAGTTTCGAGTCCATCTATGGGGCAACCGATGCCAAGTTTCATGGATTCATCGCTGTAAGACTGGTAGAACTGGCTTGATGGGTGATCTATTTCAGATACTCTTTGCCAGAAGCAAGTGCTGTCTCATCAATATGGCTTCGTACCTACGACAACTTCTCGCCATTGATTTCGATGCTCTCAATCTCACAATGACCTACATCCTGCAATCTTTTATCATTTTCAATCACTTGTCTACATACGTAATGATGTTGACAGTAAGCTATCAAAGTCTAATTCCGACTATGATGGGAAATAGAACTTAAATCCTCGACTATTGAACTTTAAAGTTCATTTTCTCGTGTCTTCCGGTATCGAAGGCTTTTGTTGCAAGTCTGTTCCAGTGTGCAGGGGTAAGCCCATTTTCCTGTTTACCACTGATCAAATCCAGCTTGCTTCCAGATTCTGTTAATGGTTGCGAGCCGTATGCTACCTGGAGATTAAGAAAATATTACACAACCTCTTGGGCCAAAATCCCAAATCAAATAAGTTCTAGCTATATTCCACGAATATTATGGCAACTCTCCCTCTGCAATTCCATGCTGAAATAAATATAGCAGATGTACTTTAAGGTTCGGTCATGTTAAAACTATAATTTCCGTTAGGTGAATTAAATACTTTGAAGAAACTCTGCCTTGGCCATGAGTTATCAAATCCTGTCGATTACCCCAATACATCTTTTCACTCCCTGATTTTCCGATAATTAGGTACTTGGAGTCCATAGACCAATAACAATGGTTTCATTATTTTGATGAAGTATGTTACTCCACGGTATTTCACACTTTCTTATTCCAATTATCTGCTACTCCAAACCAATCCAACGGACATGGGGAAACTCTTACTGCTGTTGAACTGTAGCCCTCACCCATATAAGTCCTATAATTAATAATTCTTTGATGCTTTCAAACTCCTCCCATCAAGTACAATATCTACGTGTAAACTAAGTGAATAACTTCAATTTAATGGCTACTGTATTATGACCCTAAGCGAATGCGAAAGAGACTAGCTCTTTAGACAGAATAAAATTTGACATTTAAGAACCTACCATTGTAGGTGCTCCGCGATCCGTATCCTTCTCATACAAGCACTAAGCAATTTACACCAGTCTAAATTTAGAAAAGTATTCATGATTCATCTGAATTTGAACTCGATCTGCGGGCGTGAAACTACTGGAATGTGTATTTTAACCAAGCATCGAACGAATAATATCTGATAATACAGTGAGTGTATACTTGTGATGATGCCCTCAACGCTCAGTTTTCCATCCAGCATGTTTCAATATCCCCGGCTTCAAGGCCGACAAGAAAACAATTTCGATTTTTGAATTTCTCCAAAACATTAAATGACTCTTGAAAATCAGGTAGACCATGCACTGAATCCGCTGAAAATTATTCATTTTGAAGATTCAGATGTCTCTCGATATTCACATCTTGAAACCGTCAAAACTATGCTCAACTGTTCGACACTCTGCGATCACCACATCCTTCCTATCTGCGTTTGAATTTTTGTGAACCGTCAAGTTATATTATTGTGACGGTTTTACCTTAGCACTTTCATACCGTCTAAGATGATTAATGCAAACCGGCTCATCAACCGTGTTCATGCAGTCGCATGAAATGGATTTTTCTGAGAGCCTCTGCCACTGTATTGATGTCTTTGTCAAAATAAACTTCAGATCCAGAGAGGATTGAGATGAGCCTGCTGCGGCTGAGACAGAAGCTTCATTGCAATTCACAGTTTCTGATTCAATATTTGATATTCAACATTCAGTCCGCGCGAATAATCTGGTATATACCTAAGACTCTCACTAGAGAAGCACACTACTAGTTAGGTACTAATAATGGCCACTGGCACTGAATTACTCTCAGAAATCATGATGCGAAGCCGAATTTTAGGCCTTGATCAAAAACATAGGAATCTCAATGGGGCTGGAATTGCTCTGTTGAGATTCAAATGAATGGATGGACAGGTGCTCGGAATGTTCATCACCTGTAGAATTGTTCTCTTGATTTCTTGGAGAACAATTTGTATCATTTTATGAGCTTGTCACTCTTTTGGTGTCTTGCGTACTGTGATTATATGGGATGTTGGATCCCTTGAATTTGATGACTTTATTATGTGCGGTGATATCTGGTTCCTCCAGGCTTAATGAGATGATCGGTGTTCCCAATCAAATTCCCCAGCCCTCTTGTCTACAAGGGGACCTACCTACAAATATGATTTGTTATTAGGAACTGTGCCTAATTCCCTTGACAATCATCATATTCCAAACGTCTTTGAGTTAGTTATGTGTGAACTAGGCCCATGACATAACGGTTGAGGTTATGCATTTTATCATGGAGATTATAGAGTGTTAAGTCATGGTGAGTTTAGTGTAGAAGTAATAACAATGGAACTATTGGATAAAGAATAAAATTTGATTTTGGGTTACATGATGAAATTGCGGTATATAAATACTTTTTGAATTTTGAGTTCTTTGGATGAATCTCAGAACACTTCGAGACACAGAACCAATTTTGGGATACGAATGATAGTTCGATACAGTGTTCACATGTTCGTGTTATTGATTGGATTTCCTCGAATTTGCGGAACCAAGAGTCGAGCAGAAGCAGAATGAGCTACCAAAATCCGGACCATGACAGCTTCTACAGTGTGATTTAGGGGGGGTATTAATCTACTTGTACCTCCCTCAGCTGATCCAAAATTCCAATATGATTTAATACATTACCTCGCCTCCCAAGATTTGCAGGTCCAGATGTCTGCTGGACACCTTGTTTGGATTCACATCTACTGAAAATCGTCAGAAAAATGAACTCGAGGAGATGGGCCGTATAATTGTTTTATAAATTATGTCAAAGATTTGCTTGCACGCGAGTAATGAATGCATTTTAGCATTAAAGCTCACTACTTTTCAGGAGCAAAACCCGTGTACGGGCTGAGGTACGAAGCCTATGATTACTTTAACAGTGAAATGAATACTTGACGTCTAGTTCTACTTTGCTGCCACTATGTAATTCCTGAAGCCGAGGTATGAAGTTCTTCGATAGACGTGGAGCGGGGAGCGTGAATTTTTGTGGAAACCCCACCTCAAAGCCCCACGACAATCACACAATTGTATATATATTCTAGATTCAAGAACGAGAACAACAAACACAACAAACTGTGACCATTCAAGCCTACTTGAAAACACTCTCGGTCGTCTAGTTGGTTTATGACGTCAGACTGTAAATGTATATTGTAATCTGGATGTCGCGCGTTCGACTCGCGCCTGAGAGACTCATCTTTTTGATTTTTTTTGCATCGATGCCGATCGATTTAAAACGTTCGCACGAATTTTGTGCTTTTGAATAGTTAGAATTTTGAAAAGAGCGGGGAGGCCCGCTAGGACCGCCGAATATCAAACAAAGCAAACACCAGCCTGGTTTGCACAATTGGTTGGGCGCGGGTTTTTTAAGCAGCCAGGAGGGAGAGCTACTCACTCTGTTTGTCTATAACTCTCTAGGCGGACTGAACCAAAATAAAAATTTGTCGACATTGTACGATTCCAATTCCTCCCTCCTTGAACATACATAGTTTTTGAGTTTTAATGAATAGGTCAACGAAAAATAAATTACAAAAAAAAATGGACAAAAAATATTTTCTATTGAAGGGAATTGAGCCCAACGGGGGGGTCGAACCCCCAACCTTGTGATTTCAGAAGAACTCATAGATATTGAATCATAAGAGTCACACGCTCTACCGATTGAGCTAGCCGGGCAGGCTTTAATCTTGTTGATGGAGGGGCGCTGGTACTTTGAATATTTAAAGCGTTGACAATTGTCCCAGGGAAAGCTTTGCAAAAAGAATTTAATTTTTTTTATGATTAGCGAGGATTTGGTTTTAGCTGGTGGAGGTTCTTTGTGGGACATATCTCGATAAATTTCCGAAGAACAAAAGACTTTTGTGGAGAAGTACCTTTGTACCCATAACAACCGAATGAGTGTAGAGAGTACAGAGTCAGCCGCAAGGAAAAAGACTTGATGAGTGTCACGTGTAGCCGAGAATGAAGGGGGAAAGATTTAAATAAAAAAAATAAAAAAAATTAAAAGATCAAAAAATTGACAAAAAGATGTAGCAAACGCCCGATGAGAGGCTCGAACTCTCAACCTTGGGCTTTCATATGACAGAATATGTCTTAAAAGGCCCACGCGCTAACCAATTGTGCCAACCGGGCTGGTGTTTGCTTTGTTTGATGACAGTACAGCTTTTTTTAAAACTATAATGGGCATTGTGGCAGGCGAAAGGATTTTCAAGCCGGACTATCTTCTACGCAAACACTTGGCCCGCTTATGTCAGCCCCCACCAAGCACTCACAACATTGCCTCGGACAAGTTGGAACTTGGTGAATTGATATTGTTGAATTTGAATAAATGTAAAATTTCAGGCCGACGTTGTAAGTGCAGCATCAACTCTGGGACTTTTTGGCCAGGTGTACGACGCTAGCTGTCTATCTAACTACACTGAAATACTTTGTTCATACGAGGAAGGCACGATAAAGTACACTCCTGCATCAATTTATATTTACCCCTCAAATGGAATCCGAGGACCTCAACCAAGCATATCTCTCCTTCACCTATATTCAAGATCGTATCCAACCACTGCCACCTATACCAGATACGACACAAGTACGTCAACGGGAAGTTAATCATTTGAGAGTTCAATCTGAAATGGATTCTTCAACTCCACGAAGCGGTTGGTCTGTCCATGGACTTCAAAGTGCATGGGGAAACATCGGGGCTAGTAGTGATCCAAGTGATTCTCCAACGAGTGTTGAATGGCGAGAGAGTTCTACTCCTGCTGCTAGAATACAAGATTCGACGACTCAGAGATGGACTTCTACAGTGGATGATCGAACCTTTATGGGGGATTGGAACTTTGCTACTCAGTATGTTATCAGTGTTTCACGAGATATGTTTAGAATTTGTTATGTTTTACTCCGAATTACTCAGTTACATTATTAGCTACCAAGTAACATCTAATTGATCTAATCCCTTGGAAAATTTTCATATGGCTTTACTCTCTTAAAATTCTAGGAATTTAGGCTCTATTTTCAAATGAGTGTATGAAAAGGTCGTAAAAATGCGTAAATGCTAATTATTAGCAGAGGTGACCAAACCGAAACCAATACCAACACATCTTCATACCCTCATCCAGATTTATCACTACCCCATCCAAACCTAAATCTCGATTTCCGTATGTCGGTTTCCCTGAACCCTCGTATTTCGGTTGGCCAAACACCATTTGGACATCGAAATTGGATATCATTCACAGGGGGTGTGTGGTCTGGATCATGGGGGTCAGGAATCGTATTAGTACATCGGCCCTTTTCCCTCTGACTTTCTATACTAATGTTCCACAGCCCGGAGGCCAAGATAGCCAACTGATAATACCCGACGGATCAGCCCGGCTCGAAACTAATTATTTACTCCAAACTCATGATGATCCTCCAGCACATATTGCCATCAAAACGCATGGTTGGAGAACGGGTACTCCTGAAGTATTAGCTCGGCTAGCGGACCCTGCATTAGCTGATCAAGTTGACCCGAATAGTTATAGATTTAGGCTGTTTATTGAGATGGAGACAGGTGATGAAAGATATTGTTCAAAGGTCAATTGTGGAATGTGGGTGGGTAGTGGAATGAGAAAGGGGGCAGAGGTAATCTATGAGTAAGTGGTCATTATTCAAACTTGGCCCTCGATGCAACTGACAATGTTGATGTAGTGCATATCGAGTATTATAAGACTAGGTCCGCAACCCTCTCAATCTCGTGAAAAGCAACGCCTTTCAAAGACAAGGAAAGTGTGCTATGCTAACCTGTAAAAGGTCGCAGAGCTCATAGAAGAGGAAGTAGTGGTTGGTGAAAACACAGGCCTGGGAGTTCTACTTCTTCCATTGACTTCGAGCGGATCATTATGAGGCATACAGGCTAGTTTCAGCGCTGTCATTCTGTCCATCTTAGTACTCTAGCTGAAATTGTTGGTATTTCTGCTTGTGTACCTGACCGACTGATCATGATTAAAACTTGTGAATGAGACAACAACATGTTGTGCATCCTGCAAAGTAGTTTATTTTATGTTCCTCCTTATGCTATTCACTAATGATCAATTTTCAAAGAGAAATCGACATGAGGTACGCCTTGATGTATCGCACTCGTGGAGATGATATCTATATCTGTATGTATGAATTAGAAATGATCAGCGAGAGGGGAAATGTGTTAAGCCTACCATTATTGATATAAGTCTCCACATTCTCAGACGTAAGCCCTCCACTACACTCCAGTAAAAACTCCCTCTTCCCAGCCCACCTTTGCCTCAAGCTCTTCGCAGCAACCTTCAATCCATCTCCCGAAAAGTTATCCAACATGATGATGTCAGCACCGGCTTCAATAGCTTCATCAGCACCCTCCTCGCTATCAACCTCCACCTCTATCTTTAATGCGAACCCACCAGCCGCCTTCGCAGCCTTAACGGCATCAGTAATACTACCTCTAGCCCAAATGTGATTATCCTTTAACATAGTCATACTAGACAAATCATGTCTATGCCCATCAACCCCTCCAACAATCATTCCATATTTCTCCACCAACCTGAAGCCTGGAGTAGTTTTCCTCGTTCCAGCAAGAATTCCCTTGTACCCCGCCTTCCTAACCAAAACCTCCATGTCCCTCGATTTCGTGGCAATCCCAGAACAACGACTCAATGTATTAAGTGCAACTCTCTCTCCTAGTAAAAGTTTTCGTACTGGTCCAGTAACAGTAGCTACGGCTACTTTTCCGGATGCGCCAGGATCGACTAATGTTCCTTCCTTCGTATGCCATTTCACCGAACATCCAGCTTGTGCGAATACCTCGTCGAAAAATGGCACACCTGCTAGTATTCCTCGCGATTTTCCATACAGAGTTGCAGTCCGTTCGCTATCACCAACGACAAATCCGCCGTAATCAAAGGAGGGGGTATCTTCTGCAAACCAGGCTGTGATTTGAGATTTCCAGTGGACAGGAAGGAGATCGGCGGGGTTTCCATGTTCGAGAGCCATGGTTTTCGAGGGTTTAGAATACTATTTAGAGAGCTTGGGAAAGAAATCGTACAGAATTGGGGCAAATAATTTTGCTGCTTCAGAAGTTGTGGTCATAGACTGAATGTTTGAAGGCTCGGAGGGGTCGGTCCACCGGTATCCGCGGTAGGCTTTGGAACTAGGGGGCGCTTGGGCCTAGATTCTCCATACCCCTCAGGAAAGATAAATCTTGGGTTTGTAAGTTCTCGGAACAACATTGCTTTGGCTCATTTCCATCTTGTAAAACATTTCCTATCATATTCTCTGTCCCATCTTTTATTCTTATCTCTATTCATATTGTAATTGTCTTTGTAACCCATTAATATAATATGCTTCATGCCAAGCTCTGGTGCCTGGGTAAGGCAGATTTCCATACGAAAGACAACTTGACCGAGGGCTGTGTTTCTGCATTCCTACTTCGAAGATCTATAGGACATGAGAGCTGCACAATCCATTCGACATCTTGTTTACTTTCAGGGTTGGCAACTATATGAAAATCAACTCTTGGTCGAGTGATAATCACGCCGAAAAGACAACCAGAAGATCAACATAAGAAAGAGACCTCCTCTCTAGGTCCTCTATATTCTGTCTTCTCGATCACGTCAGTGGATTGATTGGATCTAAAGATGGCTTATAGCGAGAATGTTTGTCAAATATGTGCTGTATCATTCAATCTAGCAAGGTGCCGCACAAAATATGAACCACCAGAGGCTGCCTGGGGCGTTTCGACTAGTATGTATTATGCCAGAGGAACGACCACCTGCTATGATTTGTCAGAAGAAAGCGGCTGCGAGAAAAAAGCCAGATATGGACCATTAACTGAGCATATTGCTGGTCCAAATTGCGTTTTCGGTGGGGGCTACAGCGGACATCGTATTTCAGTGGCACAAATGAAGGTGAGTGTAAATTTCTCGGACAATCCCCCATTACTCACGGTTGTAGGATATGAGGCTATCTCGCTACATCATTAAGAAACCAGAAAATATTTCTGAAGAGGAAGATGCACCAGATTATGAAAAGTGCAGTGATTACTTTATCACTGATCAGTCAATCACCACCCAAGATCATTGGCAGCCGGGTGACTTACCCCGTTACCGTTACGGTGTCAATACGTTCTTGGCTATGAATTATGAAGTGGTAAATGAACATGGATTTCCTCGTGGCGTCCCAGTTCACGATTCATGCTGGAAAATCTTCGAACGTGTTTCAAAACTTCGACTGGGGAGGGTTGACCTCCAAGGATTCATGGCCCTTTGGCATGTAAGTGGCATCGATTATAGTACTTTACAATGTTGACTTATTACTTCTCTAGAGGTCTGCATGTTCAAATTGCGGTTTCCAGAGTATTAAACAGGAATCAATAATAAATGAGTGTAAACAGCAGTGGTGGAATCATATTCCTGGCTCGGAAGTGCGTTTTCACTCCCCAAAATATGTTGATAAATATTAATATTTGCTAGTATCTTGCGGCCAATCCTCATGATATCCCGGGATTTTCTCTTATAGTATTAGATGCATATAAACACCAGAATCCTTATGATAAGGATATGGGGGCTGTTTGGCGCAGGAGACAATTCAAAGGAGATTCATTGCAGCCATATGTGAACTCAACAGATCTTTTCGAAAAACTTCCAATCGAACTTAAGCAAATAATTTTATGCGAACTTGGATCTAAGGATATCGCAAACCTCCGCCTGGTAAGTCGCGCATTTCGTCAACTTCCCCAGCAGCTGTTCAGGGATCTCCTTGTGAAGGAGCTTCCGTGGTTCTGGGAGATCGATCAGATTCAACAGCGCAAAATGGAAATTTTTCGAAAAATGCTCCTCGAACGACATGGAGAAGATCTCGCAGGACTGAACGAAAGAAATGACTCTGAGTATGTACAATTTTTTAAAGATTGTATCGCTATGAAACCACCAAGTTTTGTTTGGAAGCGAGTTTATGATCAGGTCAAACGCTTACAGAAAGGGAATCTGGGAGTGAGGAATAGGGTGAGGGTCTGGGGATTAGCGGAGAGAATAGTGGAACGCATTGGCCGTTTGAGAGGTATGGAAAGTGCTGGGAAAAGACATGATCTAAAGGGCGATGAGGATAATTTGCAGGTCGAACCTACGCAGGATGAAGTTGATAGCGGCGCTGTTAATCATGGGTACGAATGTAGTGAATGTAATCATTACCAGATTGAGAGAATGGAAATATCGAGCGAACGCTAGATGTATAGGATATTCTCTATCTCATCAATTGCTTTATATTCAACATTAACTTAGCATTTCAAGTCGTTTAATAATCTTATTGAAATCTAGGAATTGCATTCATCTCACTGGCGGAATACAGGCAAAGCTATTGCAAGCCCTTGAAGAACCTTCTAGGATTTGATCCCAGATCAAGAATCTTGCATTTTTCTTCTGGGACATTGATCAAAAGTTTGATCCGGTACTTTTCCCTTGATTTTCTCTGGCGGGAACTTAAGCGCTGACAACAAGCTTTTGGGTCGCCAACCTGCCAACGCGATGCTGGGGCAATGGAAAACAGAGCTTGGGACAGGTGTCCGCCTACCTTTATCTGCAAGATTGAACAGAACGGTTATCGACATGATGGTAACCAAGCGCGAACAATTTGAACAATCCTACAAAACCCGCGATAGATACACTTAAATCATCGAAAACTCATTATTCTACCATAATTTCTGTGGCCGAACCTTCGGCCGGTAATCCGATAGTTGGAAGCACTGCCGATGTGCCCAGCGGCTATCGATGGTTGGCACTCACCACGCTTTCATTTAAGATACCAAGAAACTCATGTGTCTCTTGGATTCAATTGTGGATTCTCCTTTTTAGACGTTTATTTTCCATCATACCAAATAATTTGCAGTCGTTGTGGCTTTGTAAGTATATTGCCAAACTACTTCCCCGTACCCATTTAACTTAAGATATCTGAATAGTTTTCCAAAACTCTAACGTTCGCTATGGCATCACGATCTGATTCAAAACAACCGCCATGTCCTCACCCACCTGCATCAATGACAGTGCCACAAATTCCGTCTCCTATCCACACTGAACAACCCGTTCGTCTACACCGCTCATCTCATAATGTCTGGGGGGCACTAACTTTTTCTTTCCCAGAAATTAATCGAGGAGATGACTCTATCGCCAGCATCTGAATCTCCAGTAGGCTTAAGAGGAGGTGGACATCACAATCGTCATCATCATTCTCATACAAAAAGAAAGTACGTTCTTGCAATTTTCTGCTAATTGGTAAACAAGAGAACGGTTCATACTAAAGTTTTGTGATGACAGTACTGCAATTGTGGGTGGTGTGTGTTGCTGTGAGTGTTGTGAATGCTGTTGTTGCATATGACGAAAAGGATGAAAAGGGTAGTACGGTTATGAGAATTTCGCGATAAATTCCACTTTTTAAATAAAAGCATGGAACTTTGGGGACGGAAATATCTTATAAGTTAGCGGAATGAATTTAAATATTCCACTTGGAAGATCAGCATGCTAAAATTGAGCAAGATGCAGGCGTGATTTAAAGTGAGGTTTAGATGTCAAAGTCTGAGTGCCTCCACATATTTTGAAGGACGAAGAGAATGTTAGTCGAGCCACTTGCCATACCTTAAGTACTGAAGTAATAAGAAAGCTTCAATAGCTTGAAATGTCAAAAATTGCAAAATGATCATTGTAAAAACTACATCGCAGCTTTCAGAAGGGGCTACTAGATCCAAGTTCACGTGATTTTACCAAAATACTCTCCCCACCGCGCCTCAAACCTCACACGAGAAACAATCTTCAGCGCGACAAGTGGATTCAACGCAACAGACTTACTGCTTTGAAAGTTATAAAATAGCGTGCTTGCAAGACGTGTTTGAGTAAGTATGCCTCCAGACTTCCGTCTTTGGAGTAACTTCAGTCCACTCGAATTTGGGGCATGGCGAGGCTTTCTCTCTGGCGATGAAGGTGAGGTTGAGTTCAAAGAAAGCAATTCATATCTGTATACATGATATCTGGATAATCTTATTGGACGCTAGAACTTGATGGAATTCTTACAGGGCCAATTATTGTATTGCAACCTGCAATTAAAATTAGAGATCGTGGTTGACAAAGGCTGTGAATTAGAACAAACATATCACGTGGATTAGTTTCTACTTGGTTCAGTAACCATTATGCCACGTCTGACTTGTTTTTTGGTAAAAAATATTCTTCATTTGTTAATTAAAGCCAGGGTATCAATGGCTCAGAGCGGGCTGGGCGTAAGAATTCAATTATTCAATCATAGTCATGTAGTTTTCGTGAGATGACTCCTTTCATCCATCTAGTTCATGGAGAAGGAGGCAGCAAGGAGGCCAAGGAACATTGAAATTGGTGATTAAATCTTGCATGCTTTCATATTCCAAAGAAATCACGGCAAAACTGTCATAGTATGCGGTTTTTGACAACAGGCTTTGTTAAATAGCTGCGTCAATATCTCTTTTTTTTAAGAATCCCTCCAAGCCTGCTAGTCGCAGGATCAAGCGAGAGCTCACAATATAATGCTTGAATTTTTAAAAATCTATCACAAATCCTATAATTCTTTGATTCAGTGTCTCACAGTGCACGGCGAACTTCAATTTCGTAAGTGAATTGTGGGGAAACGTCATATGTGAGAGAGTTTTTATTAATTTTTTTGGTGTAATTGCAGAGAATTTGAGACCATTCTGCAAGCTACATTTTATTATGTGACCTGAAAGCCAATCAAGCAAAGAAAGGAAATAAAAAGATGAACCGTGCCAACATTCCTGCCACGCGCTTGCAACCTGTAACCCCTCAAAAGTACCCCGGAATTCATCTTTGTAAGAAACTTTCCCAGGATTGTCCCTAAACTGTCTGCAATCTTAGCCGTCGCCGTCCCTTCCTCCCGAAAAATATACCCGAACCTTTTCGAACAAGGCCGAGTTACTAGAGTTCATCCGCAGATATGAAATCTATTCCTCTGGGGTTTTGGCCTCTTTTGGTTCTTTGGGTTCGTTCAAGAACTCCTTCTTATAGACGCCCGATAACCTACGACCGAACTCAGAGCCATCAGTTACCTTCACGTAGTCGCCTTCAAATCCATGAATCTCATAGGTTAACTTCCAGCTCTTGCGGTTCAAGCCCCAAAGGCCAGCCGCCAATTTCATCTGCGGGAAGTTGTAAGTATCGAGGAATACATTTGCATCGAGGTGAATCCATTTGAATCCATTGATGACATCATAGAATGATTTCATCGATTCAAGTCTGCTCGTAACCTTTTCACGAGCCTCCCTATGTGGGGCAGGAGTGTGGATTTCGATGGCCATGTTCTTGACATGAGGTTGGTACTGTGGCAGGACCTCGAGGAGTGTCTTCATGTCCGTATTCTTGTCGATTCGAATGCCAATATCATTAACACCAAAGACCACGATAGCAGGGTGGGAAGCAAGTGTGCTCAAATCAAAAGGCTGAGCTGCAAGAACTTTGGCAGCTTGGGCAATGTCGGATGCAACTTGTTGCTTTCTAGCAATCTCAGCAAACATAGCTGCGGATGGGCGTACATTGGCAGCGGTGCCACGAGCATTTTTGGCTCCCATTTTGATATTTGGAAAGGTTTTGGTATTGGGTAAGTGTTTGATAAAGGTGTTGAAATGTAACTGTTTTGTTGGAAGTATTATGATAAAGTGTGATGTAGGTGGATCGAATACTTTCGTTTTGAGTGTGATGAAGTCAAGTAGTAGTCAACCAGAAGAAGATGTTGTAAGTAAAAAGAGATTTTGGGAGGGGAAATCCAGTTGCTTAAGTACTAAAATTTCTTCTGTACGGTCAGAAACCAGAGCCTAGTGACCGTCTGTAGCTGTAGTGTAGTAAATTTAGCGAACCCACGCTGATGCGATTGATTGATAGTCTATAGTAGGAGGTACGGCCAGAAAATTGGATATTGGACCCCATGGGGTTCGCCTCCGGCTATATTCACTCTGTTCTACAGAATATGGATGTATCATAAATGTCGACAGGATCTGGTCATTCACTTGGCCGTAATTTAGTGGCTGTACATTCTTTGCATCTTCACACGATTACATGAGTGACGGTAATCAATTGACCTGCCTGGCTAACAGAGCATGTCAGATTGCAACAACATTGTCCAATGTTGATAGAAGATTATATGTACCCTCTCTCAATAATATCTCTATACACGTGCTTATTTAAGTATTTTGTTGGGCTCGCAACGTCACTGTCTCCCGTTCGAGTGATTTTTGCACAGGCTTCTTAGTAATTTGACCTGATATCAACTGCCTAACCCAAAGATCTTCTCAAGCCCTGAAGAGCAGTTTACTGAATGTAGAGACAAACTATAGGCTTTGATTTGTATAAAGTGATAATATCCAACAGATATTCCGGTAACATAAAAAGAATTGCGAAAATCCCGGTTCACGATCAAAGGGCGAGGAGAAGGTAATTGAGGAAGCAGCTAGAGTGGTCAGGTATAACGATAGAGGAAAATTTCCGGAGCTGATCATTGAAGAAGAATTTTCAAAGAGGAATTAAACTGCGTAGCAACATACAACAAGATTCGTGTGACAACTAACCGATGCAGAGATGTAGTAGGGTGAGATATGGGTAGACGCCGAGGGCACGCCCGCTTCCACCACCCTCACCAGCTCTTTCTACAATGAGAAGTTTCATGACCAATGCCACGATCAACACCAACAAATTCACCCTTTACGCCGAGGGATATTGATAAATGGTAGCAACTGTAAGCTTAAAATATCCAAAACCGATAGACAGGTACTAACAGAGTATCAGTTTTATATCACTCCGCCACCGAACCAATCACCGGCTTGCTAGGGTCACCATAAGTGAGCTTGTTAAAAGATGAAAGAATAGGAGGCTTCTACATCTCACACGCTCATAAACATCATTCAGGGTGTTATTATCACGACCAACAGGAAGTTGGTAGAGAATTTGGCGTGGTGGCGTATTCTGTCACTCTGGATGACTTCTTTAAGGTATGTTCTATCTACATCTATACTATCCAAGTCTCCAAATCATCTAGCTAACATTTGAAAAGCTAATTCCAGGCTTGAGAACCATTGTAGTTTCCGAAACACTCGGGCTCGCATCTTTTCGAAGCAGATACATCTACCACATTGCCTCTCATCCAAAACCGCACCTCCAAACCCACAACTAAGCACACAAAGTCATCTCGAAAATGCCAACTCTCACTCAACCACTCTCTGAAGCCCAGTCTTAATCTTTTCTTAAGAAAAAAGACAAAATGTCTTGATGATTATGCATCTTAAATAATCCTCCGTTGCTTCCCCTTTAACACTACATTGCATTCAAAATTTTAGTTTTCCCGCAGATGGAGAAATAGTAATGATCCTCAAGCGACCTATCACGTATTATCTCATTAAGCCACAATGCACCAGCATATATAACAACAATAACCCATTCATCCAACCATCCAGCCAAGACCCCCAATCACCAGCCAGAGCGATTCCCACACATCACCCCCGTGCATCAACGAAGTGTCTTCTTTACTTCCTGATCAGTAAAACTGAACTAGCGAAACAGATTCCCCATCAAAATCAATAACACCGATCTCTATCAATCACTTCTCTGGTAAGATGTCTTGTGCTAGGCACTACTCTATGGGCTATCCATACTATGGAGATGATTTTGGATTGTTATGTTATGAGAAACTGTATTATATATTATGTATGTATGTATGTATGTATGTATGTATGTATGTATGTATGTATGTATGTATGCGGGAGTAGAATAATGTGAGGGTTGCAAACAGGGAGGGAGGGAAGAATATTGGTGGAGAGAATGTGTGGTAGCTGTGCGGATGTATTTAATAAAGGAGAAAGAGAGTGTGTTGGTATAAGAAAGGGGGAAACGAAGTATAAATCGCGCGCATTTAGGAATTAGCAGATCACCGAATCCTGTTATGCATTGAGAATGTATGGAAGTAAAATAAAACACTCCTAGTAACTTGTGTAGATATTTCTAGATGTGATGAAATGATTTCAGTCTCATTTAATTCGTTATTCGCAATCAGAAATATACATCAATTTGCATTTCGATGTCATATCAACCAAGCGCGGGTAATGTATAATATTAATCAAAGAGTAAATATACATGAACATATTATCAATTCTTCAAATTCCAGAATATCCGTAACATAAAAAAGTAGAATAACCAAGTGAGGTAGGATGGGTTATGATTTATTCGTGCTATGTATGAATAGTGTTACTGGAGCTTAAACAGCAGTCTAGTCAATCTCAACTTCAAACCCCTTTATCTCTATTTAGATCTCTATCTCCAACTCTCCCACGCGCATTCCTGAGGATGAAAACAAAATCATCGTATCGCATCTCTACAGTTTCGAACCCAACTAAAACTACTCATCCCACACACACATCAAGTACTCAAAATCCTCAAGCAATCTGCATCCAACAAACCCATCGAAAAAAATTGCAACCTCTACAAATTCCATGCCCCTAACCTCCAACCCCAAGCACCCCACCCCCAAAATCCAACTAATCCATCCTCCCCGCCCCCCAAAAATCCCCATCATCATATCATTTCCCCACCAACCCCTCTCTCACTCTCTCACTCACACAAGCTTCTTCTCCGTCCATTCCAAAAAATTTCCGCATATCCTAGAATACCATACATATACATAACACTCAATTTTATTCTTCATTCTGAAAACATATAAGATGATATATGATAGATAGACGCTCAGAACAATGTGTCATATTGAAAATGTCGGACAGAGAACCCGATATATTCAACCGGGGAAAGGCGAGGAAGATATTGATGAAGGAATCGAACGTGGTGGTGGTGGCGGTGGCGGTTGTGGTATAGCATCATACATATTCTATGTGTTAACTTTCGTGGCCGTAGAAGATATTAGGGATTTGTACGAGGTTGGTATTAGAGATGCGTTCTGATGTGTGGGGCTCGTTTGAGGCGCATGTTTTCTAGTGGTTGAAAGATGAATTTTGATGGATACAACTTGTTTTTGACGCGTCGAGTGATATCTAGAAAACTTCCCGTTATTCCAAGTCCCGGTGGGTTTCTTGAATCTTGGAGCTGGGCTGTAAGTGATTTTAGATAGGGGAGGATGGATGAGGTGCTGTAACAATATTGTCCACACATAGACCACTCGACCAAGGTAAATTATTGATTCTCGTAGTGATCAAACGTAATCTGCCTGGCAGAATTAGAAGGGCGTGGCGTTAAATTTCCTTTTCAGATTCCAATATTCGAGGATATTCGTCTGAATAAGCGGTCCAGCGCAAGGGTTACTTTTGCGTAAGGTACAGTATGACCCTACGAGAATTGGCGAGTGTCAGTTAGCAGGTGGATGCACACACTGAACCTAATAGGAAGCAATTGAGAAGAGTTTTACGTTCTTTGTTTGTAGGGACTTGTGAAAGTTATGCTGGGTTTCTGGCTCCTTTTAGATTATATGCTAGCATGTCAGCTGCATCTTGCGACGGTAGCTTGTTGAAGTTGAGATAAGTACATTGCGATAGATAACTATGAGGTAAATTAGAATCGAACTTTCGGAATCGATAAATTGGTCACTGGAAGTCGAATATCTTAGAGTTGATTTTTACATGAATACATAGTAAGTGATATTGGCAGTTTTGACATACCAAATATTATACACCAGGACTACCACAAAAAAAAAATCTCCATTCCTAATCCCTTCAACAAAAACTTCCTCGCCAAAGCTACTTCCTGCCTCCTTGATTAGGAATTTCTATTGTATAAAATCGTTGGAAGCTACCATCATAAAAGCTACCCAGAGAAAAGATCATTTTTGACGAAGACGGCGAGATATCATAACTAGCGGTATGCTGATAGCAGAGAGATTCCCCACAAAGCCATAGCGAAATCGAACTAGAAATAACTCTGCATTTTTCTCGCTAGGTTTAAGACTCAAAGTAATGGGGAATTGAACAGTGAAGCTACCCGGTGATATTGTACTTGGAGGGATGTTCATGTATAAGTCAAAATGAACAGTGACCACTTGAAGAAGTCCACAAAAACCAATAATTCAAATCTGCAAACCGGAAACCGGAAATAAAAGTCGAAGAGATAGAAGAAGAAAAAACCAGTAAGAATACCTAGCTAAAGAGTATCAGATCGGCTTTGCTTCCACATGTTTCATACTCTACGTATGACAAAACCGACTGACAATGAATTGGAAAAGCAGATTTGATCGGAGACGTACTTATTCCGTACTCCGCGCTGGTTCTGTCAAGAGATGACTAGGTACTCTCAGATGAACTTTTTAGGTATCTATATCTATACCTATACCATACCAGTATTAAAAGGCGCAGGACAGGATCTACAACTAAATACAATACAACCAAAAAATAGTTGCACTTGTTCCAATGGGTTCGCAATTAAATTATTAACTTAGTGGAGGAGTATGCCTGTCTTCAGACTGCCCTGTATATTTTTCTAGGGTCTCGGAAATCTCGTGTTACGACGATTGAACCCCCTCAGCTATGAGCTGGAGATAACCGTATAGCCATGCTCATGAATGTAATTGTTGGTTTGATACGTGAAAGACTGTGTACATGATTCTGGCATTTACGAAGTCAAAACTTGTGACAATTCAATCCACATCCACATCCAGACATATGAACTTCATGGTGGCATTCCCCATGCAGCCAAAACTCCTAGCAAAGAAGCGGTTTGGATCAGATCAATGCATAACACTGTGTAGGCAAGATCATATACCCAAAATTCATTCTCAGACCCACCACACTGTGATTCCTCATACACCCTTAAAGACTATAGCGGAAACTCTCGAATGCCGCTTTCTCCTTCCATTCGTAAGTCTATCCTTCAGCGGTCTTCAGGCTTGAAACACAGAAGTGGATATACAAGGAAATATTTGAGCTTAAGGAACGGTTCGAATATGGCACGAAATAGAGGTCCAAGGATGAGTAGAGTGATGAGTGAAAAGTGGTGACAAATTTGGATCGATGAGTTGAGAAACCGAGGCTAGTGAGATTAGTATGAAGAAGTGAAGAAATCACCTAGCTTAGGTGCTTGAACGGTATTGCATATATCAGCCAGCTGACTTGATATCTCAAGGTACTGACTGTTGCCTTGAGTAGTTGGGTTTTATCCTACCCACTGTTGCTGGTGTTGCTGCTCGTTCTTCACCGAATGCAAGCTATGGGAACCGCAATCCTCTCTTCCTCCTCATTCAGACTGAACAGTTGATAAACTAGTATGAAAGATCAAAATCTTTGCTTGGCACTCGGTAAAAGTAAGGATGAAAGGGGGATGGCCAAAATGCGTACATAGTGTAGAAACCTGATGTATCAATGCTGCGTTTGAGACAATGCTCGTATAAAGGATGTGGAGTTCGCATTCCCAGGGCTCATTGCACTAGCCCAGCATATGGGAATTCCGTTATCCCCATTGATACCTATATTGCACCTACATTGTTGAATCCACTTCTCTCTCAACTGCGAGATATGCTTCCTGGTCCAGTTTCTTATATTCTTTGTTTTTTTGACATTAAAAATGTATTTTTGAGTTGCGGATGGCATCGTGAGCTCTGCTTTGTGCCAGCAGGACTTGACATCCGGAGACTCGAGAATCTTTCGGCATGGACTCGTTTTTAGCTGCCAACTCGTTTCGAAACTCGTCATGTTCGCAGCTGTCGGGGCTTCGCATCGGAATCGTAAATTCGTATTCGTTTTAATAATAGGAGTGTATCGAATGAACTACTTGTTAATTTCTCCAAACCCCTGGTATTAAGATTTGGAAGAGACAAGTTGTCAAAGACTCATCTGCCGGATCTTCCTGATACTGCATGAACTGCCAGTCCAAGCTTGACATGATAATGAATTAACCGGATTTCACCTACCGAAACTTCCAAGGTTTGGCATTTCCATGAGCTCGAATTCGCTCACCTCATGGCTCGTTGCGGGTTCTTTGTGTCCGGGCCGTCGAGGTTAAAATCGAAGGCTCAACCCATAAGAAGTAAATCACTGGACTGTCATTTGCGAACTTGGGCATCTCCCCAGCCTTGCGCCTTCCCACATGTTGATTGTTCCAAATTCCATTTGTTGAAAGATCACTTGTCGAGTGCTGTGGAAATTTGTACATCTGCAGTCCCAAATTTACTTACATTTGCCCAATCCAACCCAAAGCCACGATGTCGAGTTTGCAGACTCGTGATGAGTACAAACAATTTCTAGCTCGGTTCAGATGTATTGAAATCATGAAAATTTCATCGGGCGAACCTATCAAGGTGTTGTATTCCGAAACTTTCTGACGGATGTCAAGGTTGTAGCTTCATTTTCGTCTCAGTCATATGTAAATCCGTCAAATTGCTGTCTGCCGGCTCATTCCAATATTGAGCATTTCTTTAGCCTTGAACTCTCTCACCCATCGACTTACTCCAGAGTCATTGCGTCGTGAGATTTAAATCGCGAGGAAAACATCACCACACTATATCTGCCGAGTACCTTCCAGAGCTTTGGCTTTCCCACCTTTGATCCCATCTGTCAAAAAGGAATACCCCGCTCACCTAAGCAAAAGAGTTGAGTGGATGGGTTCGGTTCGTTTTCGTCCATTAATAAAACGTCGAATTGTCGTCGTTCTGCTCATCCTAAAACTGGGTATTCTTCCAGCCTCACGTTTTCTTCCCCCGTTCTTTTCGTAAATGTATCGTGATAACAATTGAGGAGGTTGAGGGGTAGGGAGTTTGTCTCCTGCCCCACCACCAACCAGCATTTATTGTTGTTTCATCTTGTCTCGAGCTTGCTGTGAGATAATGCAGATTGCACACACACCACTGAAGAGTGAATAAGCTTACCGTCGACTTGACTGCGTTTGGATGACACTCGAATTCCAAAAACGATCCCGACTGTTCATCTCAAGCCAGATGAAACATCCATAACCGCATCAAGTATGGAATATGTACTTCCATTCAATAATCTGACGCCAGCCTCGTTGTGCAGGAAATGTCAAGAGATATAAAACTGATTGGCGATAAGTGGGGGGTGAATGAATACTTTTTTTTCTTTTCTTTCGAAACTCGCATCATAATCTTGGGTTTCAATTCCCATTTATCCACTGATATTCGTTACTTCTCCTCACGTACCATGAAAATTTGCAAGTGAATGGATGCAGGTGATGCAACGAGAACCCACTTGTCGTGAGAACACGGTGACACTTCATCAAAATTGATCAAATCTTGAAGCCATGGAGGCCGTTCTTGCATCCAGTTGCATGATATCAGAATTGCCCCTCACTAAATTTGCTTGCCCCTCCACCAAAGATCCCAAAATGAATGAAAATTTGAGTCAAGGATTCTATCAAGATAGGAATTCACTAACCGCTTGTACAGATGGTTGCCGCTGGGGAATCCACATTGATTTCATCGATTCCACTTGGGTGCATGAAGGAGCAAAATTGAATGGGAGTGATTGGCTTTCGTATAATCAAGATAAAACCTAATGTACGATGTCCTCGAGCAACGAAATAGTCTTGTAACTTGTGAGCCTGAGCCATCCTGGGAGCCCAATGGTCCCAATCGCCACATTTATCTCATTGTCTTCTTTTTCCCGGGCAAAACCTTCATTTTGTGGCCCATTTTTGAACCATTTTTCACTTTTTTTTTTCGCTTTTTCTCTGCTGGGAACCTTTCCCTTAGACGTTCAAGGTTGTCTTATTTTGTTTTGGGGATTTTCATGAGTTATGACCACAAAATAGCTAGTCTCAGCTAGTCCACCATACAGCAGCTAGCCATACGCTAGATGTGAAAGAAAAGAGTGAATGTAGCAAATGAGAATGAATCCACTTCCAATATTCACCGGACCAGTCAGACCGTCGTAAATGACTGGAAAGTAAGCGTTTTGGTTGGAGTCACATGATATACCCCACCAACTAGCGTTCAAATTCTATCGCTTAGCGTACCGCACACATCAACTTTTTTTTTTATAAACCCCGCCATCCTCTCGAAACTCTTCTTCTTCCTTCTTCGTCGCACATACCTGGATTCAAGTAATCATACCTGTGCAGTAAGTTTAAATTCCATCCATTCTTCCATCCATCGGTCTCTTCCTCTTCTTCTTTTTCTTCTTCATCAACCTTCTTGAAGATCGATCAACTAATATCATCTTCTTTCGATAGATCTATTTACGAAGACAAAACTTCCACAAATAAACAAACACAACCATCAAAATGGGGTAAGTCTCGAAGTCCATCAGAGTTTTCCATCAGCATTATCTCTCACCCGTCGATCTACATCGTGGACTTCTTACTGATTTGTTTCTTCTTTGCAGAAAGGAAAAGACACATATCAACGTCGTTGTCATCGGACACGTCGACTCCGGAAAGTCCACCACCACCGGTAAGCAATCCCACCCGCATATCTGCAACCTCGATATTTGCATCTCTAAGAACAACCACTTACATTACATACAGGTCACTTGATCTACAAGTGCGGAGGAATTGACAAGCGTACCATCGAGAAGTTCGAGAAGGTGAGCAGTTTTTTCTCTTCAACACATTCTTTGTTCGTGTACAGGTTGGGTGCTCAATGCCCAACCTTATCGCACTGTGCCCCTCGGTGGGGTAAAGATATTTTCTTGTACCACTTGCAGAATTTTACTTGTGCGCTCGGACTTTTTTGTTCGACACAATAGAATTCTGTGCAAGTGGATGTACTTTGCAGTACATCGAACAAATTATGTCATCGTTGAACCACATCGGTGTCTTCAACATGCTTCTGCAGCGTTAGCTAACAACCATCATAGGAAGCTGCCGAACTCGGAAAGGGTTCCTTCAAGTACGCATGGGTTTTGGACAAGCTAAAGGCTGAGCGTGAACGTGGTATCACCATCGACATTGCTCTCTGGAAGTTCGAGACTCCTAAGTACTATGTTACCGTCATTGGTAAGTTGGTTCCCTGCCACCCTCATCTTTCAATTTTCTAACATCACTACCAGATGCCCCTGGTCATCGTGATTTCATCAAGAACATGATTACTGGTACTTCCCAAGCTGATTGTGCCGTTCTCATCATTGCCGCTGGTACTGGTGAGTTCGAGGCTGGTATCTCCAAGGATGGCCAAACTCGTGAGCACGCTCTTCTTGCCTACACCCTTGGTGTCAAGCAACTCATTGTTGCCATCAACAAGATGGACACCACCAAGTGGTCCGAGGATCGTTACCAAGAAATTATCAAGGAGACCTCCAACTTCATCAAGAAGGTCGGATACAACCCAAAGACCGTTCCTTTCGTTCCTATCTCCGGTTTCAACGGTGATAACATGATCGACAACTCCACCAACTGCCCATGGTACAAGGGTTGGGAGAAGGAAGCCAAGGGAGGAGCCAAGTCCACCGGAAAGACTCTCCTCGAGGCCATCGATGCTATCGACCCTCCTTCCCGCCCAACTGACAAGCCCCTCCGTCTCCCACTCCAAGATGTTTACAAGATTGGTGGTATTGGAACGGTGCCAGTCGGTCGTGTTGAGACCGGTATCATCAAGGCCGGTATGGTCGTTACCTTCGCCCCAGCTGGTGTCACCACTGAAGTCAAGTCCGTCGAGATGCACCACGAACAACTCGTTGAGGGTGTTCCAGGTGACAACGTCGGTTTCAACGTCAAGAACGTTTCCGTTAAGGAAATTAGACGTGGTAACGTTGCTGGTGACTCCAAGCAAGACCCCCCCAAGGGTGCCGAGTCCTTCAACGCTCAAGTCATTGTTCTTAACCACCCTGGTCAAGTCGGTGCTGGTTACGCTCCAGTTTTGGATTGCCACACTGCCCACATTGCTTGCAAGTTCTCTGAGCTCCTCCAAAAGATTGATCGTCGTACCGGTAAATCCATGGAAGACTCTCCAAAATTCATCAAGTCTGGTGATGCTGCCATCGTCAAGATGGTTCCATCCAAGCCTATGTGTGTTGAGGCCTTCACTGAGTACCCACCTCTTGGACGTTTCGCTGTCCGTGACATGAGACAAACTGTCGCTGTTGGCGTAATTAAATCTGTTGAGAAGCAAGACAAGGCCGGTAAGGTTACCAAGGCTGCCGTCAAGGCTGGTGCCAAGAAATAAATTCATTCATGATGCGATGACATTTGCTTTTCGGGTGTGGAACATGGACATGAGGATATCATAAATGTTAGGTAGCTTCATAGATTTTCACGCACATTAATGAATCAATTTCAAAGTAAAAAAATCATCTATTGTGCCTTGACTTCCTGTGACTGTTTTATGTATCTTTGGCTATGAGTGAGGAAGTTTATTGCAGTATCACAAGCCTACTTCATCTTTGATTTACACATGCCCAGTATCTTCACACTTGTAATCATTCTCTACAGACCTACAAGAGATAATCCCCAATTCGACGTTTACCGCTCTCCGATATAAATCTATTATAGCCTATATTTAGTGATTTTATAGCCTATTACTAATTCGTTATAACAACTGTCAGAATTATTATGATAATTAAAAAGAAAAAAGAAACTTCTACGAATTCTGTGACGATGAAAGTGTGAAAGAAGGACGAAGTTCTCATTGTACTATGTAGAAGCTATTTATAGGTACCTGGGGTACTCTGGTGCGCTAGTGTTCGCGTATCAAATTCGTAGTCTGAAAATCCTTTTTCCCCAATGGCTAGTTTATTATTGAATTTTAATAGAAAATAAGAAAATAAGGGTTTTAAAGGATCTTAAAGATTTTAAGATCTTTGAATATTAAAGTAATAGGAAATGTGAATGGAAGAGTATGTATATAGGAAATAGGAGAAGATTAAAGAGATAGATAGAAGTTAAAGAGAAAAGAAATAAAAACAAATATAGAATTAAAGAGTGAATAAAAAGTTTTAATTAAAAGTTTAAAGAGGGATTTGTTTATCTCGCTTTCGATTTACTCTTTAATTAAAAATTTTATCATTATATTATATAATACAGAATGTATCAAATAAATATAAAAATCATTTGATTCTAATATAAGTAAACTTTTTTATTTGAAATTAAATGCCTAAAACTGAAACTTAATAACTTTTCAAATTCAAAAAATTCATTGAGATTTTATTGATTAGAATAAACTTCATTGAATATGAAAACAAGTTTAATTATATTAATTTATTAAAAACGTTTTTTTCTTCAGTACAGAATTAATGCCCTTAGATTATATTATAATTGACAAAGCAATCACTTCGTTTACCACGGATTCTGCCGCCATAGGAACAGCCTAGGTTGTTTACTCAAGGATCTGGAAATCTAATCACTACCTTAGTCTCCAGATGATCGTTAAACCGAGCGAAGTATTCGGGCGCCTCTTCGATACCGATCGTAGAGCTGACGATGAAGCTTGGGCGTGCACGACCACTCGATATCAGCTGAATAAGACCAGGGGCAAGTGACTCAAGTGCAACCGGCCCACTTCTCATAGTGAGAGACTTGCCGAAGAAGTCTGCCATAGGGAAATTGATACTGTGTGACAAAGTGTCTGCGAGAGGTGTTCCAGTTGAGTTGGTCGCCGATCCGAATATTCCAATTTGTCCCAAGCCACCGCCCGCAGCTGTGACAGCGATCATGTTTCGAATAACTTCGTTCTCACGCGGCTGTCCTTGAATATCGACTGCCTCGTAACCAACGCAGTCGAGACTGCGCATCACACCACCTGGCTCTTGCGCTATGATCTGCTGAACGGGGTCCGAATTGTTGAAGTTGATCGGAACTGCTCCAATGGATTCTGCAATAGCAAGTCGCTCTGGAACGTGATCTACAGAGTAAACTCGGGATGCACCGCGGAGTATGGCAGAGTATGCAGCGAGAAGCCCCACAGGCCCAGCGCCAAACACTGCTACAGAGTCACCTGGCTGGAAACCAGAATAGTCAATTGCACCCCAAGCGGTGCCCCAGATATCTCCCACAAGGAGATAATCATTATCATATTCAGCGGTGTTAGTACCATTTGTTGATGGAATAGCCATGAGGTTGGCGTCCGAATATGGAACGCGGGCATACTCCGCTGCAGGTCTATATCAGAAAACGTGACAACATCGGCAATTGGGACCAGGAAATATTACCTTGAAGACCGCCCGCATCGCCGTACTCACTACCCAGGCCATATGATACTCGGTTTACTTCCAAAAGGCCCTTATCATCCACACTGTCTGGAATGATCACTCTGTCACCCACTTGGAAATTGGAGACAGCACTGCCAACTTCAACAACTACCCCAACACCTTCATGGCCAATGGTATATGGTACGTCGGCGCTACCATATACTCCATGATACACATGAAGATCGGTGCCACAAATGCCTGCCGTGGTGATTTTGACGATTGTGTCGGTAGGGCTTTGAATGGTTGGCATAGGAATACTCGTGACGTTCATCTGAAAGGGAATGCCCGCCCAGAGAATAGCACGCATTGTCGCGTTGAGGGCCATTTTGATAAGCAAATACTGTTGATTGTGATGTGCAAAAAGAAAGTCAGAAGACTTTTCATCCTCTTTATACCTCACAACGTCATGTTAGAAGTCTCCTTGAATATATCTGCCGTTATCAAGTCCCGAAATTGCTTGTATAGCCTGGTTTGTCTGATCTTTGAGTATATATTTCTGATAAGATACACGTCATTATTGAACCTTATAATAGAGCCGAAATGGGGACAATTCTGCAAGCTCCAGCCACGGACTTCAAACCGGCAAGTGTGGAGATGTCTGCTCGGATCTAATATGGTATAAAGCTGCGTAGGGGGGTTTTCCATCTGTTGAAAGCCGTCCTTCTCGAAAAGTCTTGAAGAGGTGTCAGGTATGTCAACCATCATTTTTGGCTAATGGCATCGTCATTCGGGACGGGGTACACATGACATTTTTAATTGCTGAATTGATAAAGGTTAAATATTGAAATCTGATGTCAGTAGTAAAGTTGGTAATGCCGGCTTGGCTAAGCTGCCCTTAGAGGCCAAGAGCAAGTTAGCTGATTATTAAAGTTTATGTTCCTTACGCACTTATTAGCCTAGCGAATTTTCCTCGATTCCCGAACAACGTTTTTGCGATCGCATAACGTTGAATGCAAACCCTGGAAACATACTAACCACTTGCCCCATGTAATTACAGTGACTTGAGCTTAACGTGATTAGGCGTCCGTTCCAGCTTTTACTTACAGGTTCGTTGAGTTCAAAAGGCTAAAGCTAAACCTTATAAACATCTGTAGTCTCAAATATGAACCTGAAAGATAAGAATATGATTTAAGAATACAACCAGGAATCAATAAATAAGGGGAGCGTCTGAAACGATCGTAGAAATCCAAGGCGCTTACTCAATCAGGCTAGTCTCAATATAGGTACCCCTATCAGATTCGAGGGTTTAGAACTTCTTATGCTCTTTTCCAATATAGCTGAAATAAATCAGTGTTATGATCAATAAGTTGTGATTCTAAGATTGTACCATTTGCTCAATGTCATCAGTCCCACCCAGAAATCTGAATAGAACTCCCTGATTTAAAAGTGCGAGAACGTCAACAAGACTCTGTTTGTAGGACATGAGTTAAGAATAGAATATGGACATGAATTAACTATGTTGTCGAAGATAAGATCTGGATCGCTATCAAGCTCCTGGCATAGCTTGTGTCGCTTATTGCAATCATGTAATATGCAGTCTGCTTACGCTCTTTACTTACCTGATCCTGGTTTGGTATAGCTTGTGTCGCTTATTGCACACATGTAAATCCTCGAGTCTTAGTTGCCAAGCTTCAAGTGACACATACAACTGCCGCGACTAGTGAATATCACTAATTTTCTAGATTGACGTCTTTGTGGGGGCTGGGTTTGATCGCGAAATTAATGCGGACGCATTTCCCAAGCCCTCTACGTCCATAAATAAATGCGGCTGTGGGCCAAACTTTGCCGTCTACCACTCTGCCTGGCCAAAATCCTTGGTTAAGTGATCGCATTGGCTATAGTCAGGCCTTTGTTTTCTTATAATTTTTAAAAATCAATTCAATTTGTTATAACCCTGAAAGCAACGTTGATAAATTTCCAAAAATTTCACGGTAAATCCACGGTAATCTTATTTTGGGTTTGGGAATGCGCGGGCGGTGTGATATTATCCAACAAGATATCGGCAATTGGGTAGCCACAGAATGAGGCAGACCAAGATCTACTCATATAAAAGCATTACGCAAAAAGTGTCAAGCGATCAATCATCGTAGTTACTGAGGGCAAACAATCAACACTATGGCGCCGAATCTATATCTTTTCTTTATGTTAGCCCTCATCGCCTTCTCTGGATCTCCTGCAGCGGCATCAAATTCCAAGTTATGCTCGATTGCCGTGCTCTCTAAAGCGCTTCCTGAGAACGCAACTATTTTGTCCACCGACTTCATCTTACCCGGTCAATCACACGGCGAGGGCGCGGCTAATCCTGCATTTCCAACCAACCCTACTGATCTGCCAGCCACCTGTGCTGTACTGGTAAATGTGACCACCTCAGAGACGTCCTCCTATCGATTCGGACTGTTCTTACCCATTACCACTTGGAACGAACGCTATCTGACAGTCGGCAACGGCGGATTTTCGGGCGGCATCAACTGGCTTGACATGGGTGCTGGTGTACGCTACGGCTTTGCAGTCGCATCCACTGACATGGGACATAACTCAACCATGACTGATATTACCTGGGCGCTGGGACAGCCTGAGAAACAGCTCGACTTTGGCTTCCGTGCAACCCACGGCACCACTGTCATCGCCAAGCGACTTACTGAGACTTTTTATGCATCTAAGATCAATTATTCTTACTACTCCGGTTGTTCGACAGGAGGACGTCAGGGCCTCAAAGATGCGCAGCTCTTCCCAGATGATTTTGACGGCCTGCTCATCGGAGCTCCGGCATGGTGGACGACACACCTTCAGACGTGGACCGCCAAAGTGGGATTGTACAATTTGCCTCAAGAGGCTTCCAATCACATCGATGCCTCCCTATATTCCTCCATCGCTGCTGATATTGTTGCTCAGTGCGATGCATCAGACGGTGTCACTGATGGTATCATTAGCGCTCCCCACGAGTGTAGGCTCGATGTAGATCGTTTGCTTTGCAACACTACCAACACTTGTATCAGCCCAGAACAGGCGCAGACTGTACAGAACATACATTCGAACTACACCATAAACGGTCAATTTACGTTCCCAGGCTTGGAAATTGGATCTGAAGGCGAATGGAATGTTCTGTTATCTGGTCCGGAGCCCGCACCACTGGGTGTCCAGTACATCCAGAACATGTTGCTTGATGATCCTCAGTGGCCGTGGCAGGATTACACAGACTCCCTTGTTGCCTTGGCCGATGATGAAAACCCTGGAGATGTCACTGCCGACGACTTCGCCGCCATGTCGCAGTATTTGTCAAACGGGGGTAAAGTGCTCATGTACCACGGAATGGCCGACGGGTTGATTCCAACTGGTAGCTCGACATACTTTTACGAATCAGTCGCTCGTGAAATTGCAGGTCACAGCAACATCTCTGATTCGTTCCGATTATTCCTAGTACCGGGCCTCCATCATTGTGTTGGTACTTCAGTTGACGCACCTTGGTATTTCGCGGGCGCTAATCAAGCTGGTATTCTTGGAACCTCTATCCTCTCGGTGCCAGGGTTTGAAGATTCGAAACATGATGCTTTGATGGCTCTCATGGAATGGGTAGAGAATGGCAGAACTGTTGAGACTATTGTGGCCACCACATGGATCAATGCTACCGATTCGACGTCGGATGTACTACGCCAGCGTCCACTCTGCCCATATCCCGCACGTGCGAGTTTGAAGAATAGCGATATCATGAACTCCGCGGATGCATGGGTTTGCGAGTAGTTTTTAGGTTCCTCATTTGTATCTGGCACATATTGCTTCTATTGGTATACCGAAGGTCACGTCTCCGGATGCCCGTCCGACACTATGCCATTGGTCCAAGCTCCCTACATATATATAACTTCTTTTCTCTCTTGGCTCTCTTAGATAATTAGATTTTAAAAATACAACACTTTTTGATTGATTAGCTGCATATACCCCTTGAATCAGTTCTAGGGACGAAGACTCTCGTGTAGGCACCTTTTTATACTTCATGACCTACGCCTACGAAACATAAACCCCAGCAACAGTCAGTATGTATGCAATATTAAAACCGAGCTTGATGCTATGAGCGATCCCGTCTCACATGAGCTTACAAATTCTATATTAATAGCCTAATTATTGAATTGAGTTCTTTCCAAACGGCGATTCTTGGGAAGACAAATGTTAATTCCCTATAGTAGTAAAGTTAATTTAAAACGAAAACAAATTCAGTATAAATCTCTATATCGATTTCTATTCTATATATTACTAGACATCGAGGAAAAATAATTTTTCAGATCGTAGATTCATAGAAGTCTTTTTTCTTATGAATTCGTAAAAGCAAACGAAGTGGAAAAGTACTTTATATATATATTATATAATTATTTATCTATATAACAGATCATTTTTATATTTATAGATTTATAAAACCCTTTTTGATTAATTATAAGTAATATGCCAATATTAGAATAAGGTTGTTTTAATTGGGTAGAATAATAGGTTTTACAAAATTCCTTCAATTTAATATATAATCTTAAAAGAAAAGAAAATTCAATTGGAAAAGAAATAATTAAATTAAAGTAATTGAGAGCTTTCTAATGATTTAATTAGTTTTAGGGTAAGTTTTATAATAATAATAGAATCAATTGATTAAATTAAAAGGATTGATAAAAATGAATTTGAAGGTGTATTTATAAGCAAATATATAATACCTGAAGTATAGTTGTCTGAAATGTTTTTCAATATTAGAATCTGAATTAGAATCTGAAAATAAGAAAGAGAATTAGGAAGAGAATTAGAAAAGAGAATTAGAAAGAGAATTATAAGATTTTGAGGTTCTAAAGCTTAATTGTATTTCTGATGCTTTTATACGAACTAGAAGCTAAAGGTTAGCGAAGTCTATTATTATTATTATTATTATTATTATTATTATTATTATTATTATTATTATTATTATTATTATTATTATTATTATTATTATTATTATTATTATTATTATTATTATTATTATTATTATTATTATTATTATTATTATTATTATTATTATTATTATTATTATTATTATTATTATTATTATTATTATTATTATTATTATTATTATTATTATTATTATTATTATTATTATTATTATTATTATTATTATTATTATTATTATTATTATTATTATTATTATTATTATTATTATTATTATTATTATTATTATTATTATTATTATTATTATTATTATTATTATTATTTATAATTAAATCTCGAGCGTAGCGAGGATCGGGGGTTTGAGGGCTAGCCCCCATAAAGATTAAAGAATTAAAATTAAAATTTTATATATCTTAAAAATAAGAAAGAAAAAAAAACTTCTATGAATCCACAGTCTGAAAAATTCTTTTTCCCCGATGGCTAGTATAAATGCATTATTGTTTTAATAATAGAATTCAAATATATTGCTTAGCGTTTTATAGGTATTGATTAAAATAGAGTTTGCTTTTCAAAAGAAATATTCTTTTCTTTGATATTCTTTTCAATCCTTTTCTAATTTTTATTTAATTATTCTATTTCATTTCAAAAGAATATCAAAAGTATATTGTAAGAATGCTTTATAAACATTTTTAAAGAATTCGATTTATAAAAGCTTTCTTTTTTAATATTCTTTCAATTCAATCTTATAAAAATAAAAAGTATTTTAATAATCTGAATATTATTATTATAGCCTAAATGAGTTTTAAAACTTCCAAAACCTTTTGAAGCTATTCCCGAAAACTAATTAATGAGTTATTCTAAAAAGATTGTATAAAAAGAATTATTAGAATTAATATAAAATGACAACCAGTATATAATAGGGTTTAAAAGAATATAAGACTTTTTATGAATTCCCTAATATCCTTTCGAAAGTAAAACTATATATGATATGAAAACTCTGCATCGGATAAATGATCAGCCCGATGTCGGTCCTACATCGATGTTTCGTAATAATTATTCTATAATGGTTTAGTCTTTTTATCAATTAGAACAATCCTGTTCTAGTATTAGTATATTACTTATAATCAATCAGAAAGGGTTTTATAAATCTGTAAATATGAAAATGACTTGCTATAGAGATATAATATATAAAGTACATTTCCACTTCGTTTGCTTCTACGAATTCATTATTAGTCTAATTATTTTATATATATATATATATATATTATTCACTCCTCATATGCTCTTGACCTATAATAATATTGAATTCGATTAGTAATTTAATTGAATATGAATATATAGATTAGAGCTAGATAGAAAATGTATATATATAATATATTCTATATAGTATAATATAGTAATAAAGCTTTTAATTAAAAAAGAAATTGAAAGTAAGATAAGTAAATAATTTACTCCTTACTCTCCTTTCTCTTTAAGCTTTCAGCTTTCAACTAATACCTTTCATTCTCTTTCTAGCTCTTATACTCACTCCTCTTTTTCTTTTAATTCTTATATGTTCCTATTTCATGTATCTTTCCTACAATTCTAATATTCATTGAATTCTGAAATCTCTAAGACCTTTTAGAATCTTCATTTTCTTTTTTTCTATTCAAAGTTAATATTAAACAGATCTTATTTAAAATAACGAATATTTATTAATAATAAAGAGGACATATTAAAATTGTATAGGGATTTATATTGAATTTCTTTTAGTTAGTAATATTGACTTTGCCATCACAGGGTTAGTTGCAAAATAGGAGGCCGCGAAACTTCGAACATGTGTTCCTTTTTCTTTCAGCAATCTTTGTTCTCATTCACTTTGTACTTTAAATTCTTCTCCTTCTGTTATCTTTTTCTCTATATTCAGGATCGTTTGCCCGTCTTTCTCTAATTCTTTTGTTTTGGGCCTCCTTTATACCTGGTTGCTGATCACGTAATTCTCTTTTTTTCTTTTCCTCCTTCTTCTTTTCCTCAGACCAATAAGACCTCAGCTGCTTGTGTTTTGTCAAATGCTTCTTTTTTTCTCTCTCCATCTGCACTTAATGCCGCGCGATAAACCCTGGTGTTTTCTTTGAGTCGGTCCTGGTCTTTTCTCGTCATAATCTGTTTATAAGCCGAACAATATACCTTGAAGTACTCCTTTTGCTTTGCTTTTGTTTCGTGCTTTGAGGTTGCGGTTCTTACCGGGTCTGTAAACGGCTATCATATATTAGGGTGCGTTTGGATCGACTTATTTTGATTTATTTCAATTATTAAACCTCATTTATTTAATAAATATTACTTACTAAATTCAAATAATCAATTTATTGAATATTTGAGGTTGTGGAATAAATCACTTGATAAATAAAGTTCAAATAAATGTATTTATCGAATGCTTAAAGGTATTAAAAAATTCTTAATAATTTATTTAATAAATATTTTTAAAATAACAAATGCTTTCAAGATCTTTATATATTAATTGTAAAATAGCTTTTTGGAGTTTTATAAGTAATATTTTTAATAAATCTTTATTGTTATTTATCCCTGTTATATTTCAATATATTTCAATCATTAAAACATTATTCAAATATATTAGCCTGAATACCCTTGCCATTTTAATAATATTACAAATTTCTTCAAATAAATAGAAAAACGAACCGAACGCACCCTTAGCCTAGAAAGCATATAGCTAAGACTTTTAAATGCTTATAGAGTGACTGCATACACCGAATCATGGTAACGACAATCCATATGAGCAAACATCTAGAAGTGTCTCTTCAATTCCAGGATTTATATAAGATCCCAGAAACCCGGCAAAGACTGCCTCAGCCAAGTAACAAATTATTCTTACTTCGCTCCACACCGCATCGCTCCACTCGATTTCATTATATTGACCATTCATTTTAGTTTCCAAGTTAGACAGTGGTCGCAATGGGTGGCTTGAATAGTACGGCTGGTTATGAATACCTGCGGATATAAATAGCTTAAGGGATTAAAAAAGCTATATTTATTAATCAATGAATAGCTATAGGTATTAACATTTTATTTTTATAGATTGATTGAATAAAGTGTATATAGTATAGGTACTGTTTAATAAATTCTATTCACCTAAGATTTTATTTTATTATAATGGATTCGTAGAAGCAAACCAAGTGAAAATGTACTTCTATATGTATTATATAATCATATATCTATATAAAGGTCATTTTCGTATTTGCAGAGTTATAAAATCTCTTCTGGTTGATTATAAATAATGTACTAATATTAGAATAGAGTTATTCTAATCGATAAGAAGATTAAATTATTATAAAACAATTTCAATCAAATATATAAACTAATTGCTAAAGATATATTCTATTAAAGTTTATTATAAGCTTTTCAAATATACTATTTTTGATACTTTCTAAATTCTAATTATAAAGTTATATATCAATATAAATATCTTATTATAAATCTAATTAGTAAGCTATTAAATAAAAATCTCAATATCCTTGATTAGTAAGCCGATAGGTTATGTAAACAAGAATTAGAAAAGAGAATTAAAAGAATTAAAAGATTTAAAAGATTTAAAAGATTTAAAATTTAATTATATCTTTGATATTATTAATATTATTATCACTATTATTATTTGTAATTAAATCTCGAGTATAGAGAGGATCGGAGATTTGAGGGCTGGCTTTTATAAAGATTAAATAAATAAGAATAAAATTTTATATATCTCAAAAATAAGAAAAAAAGAAAAAAAGAAAAAAAGCTACTATGAATTCATAGTCTGAAAAACTCTTTTTCCCCGACGGCTAGTATTGAAATCAATTACAAATCGACTTTAATAGAAATAAAGTGTTAATTATCTTAAGCTAGAATTTAAGAATTCCATTAAGTCCCTTTGAAGTAAAATTTTCTGATTTTTTACGAAGAAATTATTCGCCCAATTAATATTTTAAAAACGCTTTTTTCAATACATTATAAAATTATTGAATATTTTCTTGCATTGACGAAGCGGCCATTTCGTCAATCGCGGATTCTGCCACCACAGGGTTATGCCTTGAAAGAAAAATCGAAAACAATATGGACGAAATCAGACCTTGTTTGCCAAGGCCGATCGGGTCAGATCTGCAGCCCATTCAAACCGGAGTCTATTGGAATCAAGAGGGATCTTGAGATCAACGGGAGGTTTTGAAGCAAAAGATGCGCAGATGATATTCTGAATTGCATAGATGGCCGAGTCAAATGTTTTGATGAGTGGTGGAGTCTTGCCAGAAATGGTTTCATGGATGTCGACATCTGTGCCGAAATTGTGCTTCAAAATGGAATTCATGACTTCAGAAGCGTCGTCGCAACTGTTGGATTTGCCGAGAGGATCGTACACGGTGGTCATCGACCAAAATCGACCAACTCCGCCGAAACGTCTAGTGACAGCCGCAACCCAATATGCCGCATCGTTTTCTCCTAGAAGAATTGGGGCTAAAACACTGAAAGGATTTTTAGTAGAATAAACTTGCCCGGTATGGTTAGGAAAGACTTACTCAATAGTGGTTTTTGCAACCTTCTTCAATTTCTCTACATCTCGAAGCTTGCGTGGGTCGATGACCATAGCATGTTTTGTGAAAATTTGAGCATTTAAGGTGATAATTGCGTGTATGACTTCAGCATCGAGAATATTGCCTGGCATCAGTGATTCCATTGATGCTCGGTTGATAACTATCTTGTTAGTTCCTTTGGTGGAACCTATAGCGGAGTGATCGGGAAAAGCTTTGACAACTTCCTTTATCTTGGATTCGTAGTCAATAAGTCGATCGTTTGCGGATAGTTGTGCGAGGTACTTTGGAGCAGGTCTGATGTTTTCCCAAATTTCTTTATAGACAGAGATGTGCTCATTCTCCACCACATAATTAATTATAGGTGCAAGTGCCTCCTTCGAATTGATTTTTTCGGTAACGAGATCCGGTAATATGCTCGACACAATTGCATTGATTTCCCTGAATTCAACTGCATCGGGGAAGCGACGAGCCATCTCTACAAGTGCTTTCGGGATGGCACTTGACCATTTAGATATGGCCAAATTACCGACTTCGATGGCGTCTTGTGCATTCAGGGAGAGTAGAATTCCAAGGCCAAAAGTGTCAACTAAGATGGCTAACTTCTTACCGTACGCCTTATAAGCTTGGAATTTCTTGATGATTTTATCCTATTCACATAATCAGCAAATAGATTTGAAGCAGACGTAGCCTTGCCAGAAGGTTATAATAGTAATACTTGCCTTAGTAGTGTCGAACAAAATTTGCCACGCATCTTCACCACCAGCTTCCTTGGTAGCCAAACGAAGGTATACCGATCCTTTAGCAATGTTGACATTGATTGCGCATCCTTTACCTTTGCGATTTAGTTCTAACTGAAGTTGGTTTTGAAGGTCGTTCTCGGCTTCGATATATATATAATAACATCCGACCAACTGTCTGGTGAGTCCCCAAGTTAGTTTGGAGCTTCCATTCGTCAAAAGTCCAAATATTATATCAAGCTGGGATCCATCTGGCCTCATCATTAATTGACAGTGAGCTTGAATTTTGCAAACTATAATTGGCACGAGTGACGTGATGCCGAGTGACTTAATTTTCTTAGTCAGAAACGCAGTTGCAAGCTTTGTAGCAGATTCTATAGTAACTGTGCCGGACCAGGATAGAAGTACTAAGAGTCTGGCAATGTCTCTTTCTTCGTAATTGTATCGAATTAATTTTAAAGACATTATTTCCGCAACGATGTCTTCTTTCTTTTCAGGAATGATGGCGGACCACTGTTATTGACCGGATTCTGGTTTGTAGGGTTTGAGCTTGAGAAGAGGTTCTTTGACAGTATCCTCTTCCAAATTCTCATTGCGCTCATGAGTCTCACTAATAAGATCATCAATCTTCTCCAACTAATCCTCTTCGGACAAATCTTCAAACAAACCATCATAAGCTTGAGTGAGTAATTCAGACACAAATTCATTGACATTTTCTTGATAACCAAATCTCTGCAGTCGAGTACGAAGGAGTTATTCTGTCACTTCGGGAATATCTTCTTCATCAGAATCGAAGTCCTCTGATGATTCCTAGCTATCCATGATGATTTCTTTGGATACCGCGGGTCGTTGTTTGCGTGTCAACGCCTTGGAAGTTTTTCTCTTCTTAGCAGGAGAACTTCCTGGTTCGACTTTAGCGACCCACTTTCCATCCTCGTATTTGTCTAATGATTTCTTGATTTTCAGTCCAATATCTTTCTTAACTTGGGTGAACTGTTCAATTGCCTAAAACAATTAGCAACTATTGTAAGAATTCGACATTAGATACATACCTTTGTGTCCTGCAATAATTCATTCATTTTCTCAGGTGTCAACTTTAAAAACTGGCTTTTGAGTTTTTCAAAATCGGAATCATTGCGAGACTTTCTCTTGGTTCCCGCTCTTGGGGGAGGAGGTTCGGGAATATTCAGATCCTCGATTTCCTGGACATGTTCCTCCTCTGATTCCTCGGGCTCCTGTGCGAAAGCCGATACCTTCGATGCCTTGGATTTCTTTGGGGTAGTAGATGCCTTGGATACCTCAGGTGGCATGAGTGCCTTGGGTACCGTAGATGCCTTTGATGAAGCAGATGGCTTGTTCGCCGTTGAAACAGGATTGAAGCATATCATCTTGGTATATCAGAGGTAAACTCACATCACGGATTGATGGAGATAGCAAATATGGGTTTCGAAATTCATTGGTTAGATAGGTAAACTTGCTAGACAGAATTAGCTGTAAATCAATTTGAATAATGAGTGAAAGATGGAGGTGAATATACCTTCAAGAATACCTTGCGAAAGCGAGTTTAGACGTCATCAATTCAAAGAATGTTTCTGTTCCAATGAAACCTTGCCAAAGCAAAGTTACAAATCCTCAATTAAAGGAAAAGGTTGTATAGGTTTAGGAATTGGGATTAGGGAACTAACGATAAGTAGATCGTTAGCGTGAAGCTAAGATTAAGCGAGCGCTAGCGTATGATCACGTGATGTACACAGCTGTACTGCATTCAATAGCTCGCAAGCTGTCAACTATACTTCGGGAGCTGAAGGATATTATAAGAAGATACAAAGTTATTATAGTATTTGTTCTAATTAATAGAAAAGTTGGTCAAATGCAAATACCAAAAAAAATTATAAAAGTTTTGAAATAATTTTTTGATAATAAGAAAAACAAAGTATTAGAACTTTTGATTAATGATTGATTTGATTATTCTTATAAGAATGAAATACACTTCGATTTTAATATATATATTAACTTGGTTTATAATATTTTACACTTTAGCTATTTGAATAATACTAAGGAAGTCGACTGTTTTACGACAATAACATCTCATGTACTGAGGACCGAGTGTATTACTAGTGAGTAGTGTGCGTAGAAGAGGCGAAATGTATGACGTCTTTTTGAGACAAAAAGACACTATAGTGTATGCGCATTGTGCGCGGAGAAACACGTGACCAAATAACATTAGTACTTATAGCTTCTCTTTTTTGTAGACTAAAAATCCATTATCTTTTTCCCCTCTTACTTTAACTCTTATATTATACTTTAGCTCAAATAAGTCCTTACACCTCGCTATCGTTATATAGTAATTCACTTTCAATTACTAAGCATAACTATTAAATTAACTATAATATATATAAAGACTTTTCTTATATGACCTCTATTATCTTCTACTCTTTTATAATATATCGTTTATACATTTACTCGCCTACTTACTTAGTATAATTCACTATTAGTTTATACTACTACTCCGTATTTATAGTACTATAAAAGAGTAGAAGGTGGTAATGATCATATAAGAAAAGTCTTCGTATATATCAATAATAGAATAAGTAACTATATATAGAAAATAGAGTAAATCACTACTTCGCGATAGCGAGGTAAGGGGAACGATTAGAGTAGAGTATTCAAACTTTGAGAGTCAACTTGAAAGGTGGAAAATTCGATGTCTTTTTTAGATCTATAGAAGAGAAACTATAAATACTAGAGACTGATAGCACGTGACTTTCAGGTTACGTGTTTCGCTTATAGTACTAGACTAAAAAAAAGGGTTGTAATAGGAAAACATACTAAAAATAGTCATTTTCAATCTTTTTATTCCTATATATTTAGAAAGTGATGTAATTGACTAGCCGTCGGGGAAAAAGAATTTTTCAGATTGTGGATTCATAGAAGTTTTTTTTCTTTTTTTCTTTTTTTTGAGATGTATAAAATTTTAATTTTATTTCTTTAATCTTTATAAAAGCCAGCTCTCAAACCCTCAATTCTTACTACACTCGAGATTTAATTATAAATAATAATAATAATGATAATAATAATAATAATAATAATAATAATAATAATAATAATAATAATAATAATAATAATAATAATAATAATAATAGTTTATAAAGATATTATAGATAGAATTAAATTTTAAAACCCTTATAAATCTTATAATTCTCTTTCTAATTCTCGCTTACATAACCTAACGGCTTACTAATCAAGGATGCTGAGATTTTGATTTAATAATTGATTATATCAGGGAGCGATCACCTAATTAAATATATATAATAGATTCACTATTCCAAAAGCATTTGGAATATTTTACACTTTTATAGGTTAATAAGAAAGTGAATTACTTCTAACATTATATTCCAGATACAAAAATATCTTATTCTGAGATTCTTATTTATATAAATTTAAATAAAGATAATCATACTTTGAATTCAATTTCAATAATTGATTCAACTATAATTATTATATTTCTAATATTTTATATTTATAAAATTCCTATATTTATAGAATTACTAATTCCTTCATAATTGATATATACTAAATAAACTCATACAAAACAGAAATGAATATTAGAAAGCGATTACTTGATTGAGTATATATAGTAGATTCACTATTTCAAAAGTATTTGGAATATTTTACGCTTTTGTAAATCAATGAGAAAGTGGATCACTCCTAACAGATTAGATTTATAATGAGATATTTATATTAATATATAACTTTATAATTAAAATTTAAAAAGTAATAAAAATAATATATTTGAAAAATGTATAACAAACTTTAATAGAATATATCTTTAATAATTAATTTATATATTTTCAAAAGATTATATATTAAATTGAAATTACTCTATAATGATTTAGCCTCCTTGTTAATTAGAACAGTTTTATTTTAATATTGATATATCATTTATAATTAATTAGAAGGGGTTTTATAAATCTATAAATATGAAAATGACCTATTATAAAGATATATAATTATATAATACATGAGTACATTTCCATTTCGTTTGCTTTTACGAATTCATTAAAATCAATTAAATTAAAAAATTCGATTTTATAACATTTTTATTAATGAATTTATTATATTTTTCAGTTTTTAGATTTTTTCGTTTTTAAATCTAAATGTCAAAATTAAATAAATTTCTAAAAACTATTTGATTTATTTTTAATTAAAATTCTATTGAATCCTTACTATATTTAATAGTTTGAAATATTAACATTCCATTTATAAAGAACTATAGTTCTTTAAAAACACTGAAAAATGACATTTTTTAGTATGTTTTTGAGCTACGGTCATTATTTTTTTGTGGGTCACTGTACCAACCTGTGCCGGATACCGGGTGGCTGCATATGCTAGATCCCAACTACCTGATACTTCTCCACATTAGCCCGATATAAGTTGACTGTAATTTGCGGTTGATATCGCCATGATAGAAATACCTCCGATACAAGGAATGTCTCCGAAGGAGTAGCATTTCCCATGATTTCTTTGATAATATTTATGATTCCTCGAGGTAGGCAGGATCTATCTATTTCCCAGTACTATTTGGATGATTGTGAAATTACTCCATTCTATTCGAGCCCCATAACACCAAGAACAAAATGCTAGTTGAACCAAGGTTAGCTGGAGATGCACCGGCCCCCGACGGTGGTTTTATGGCCTGGGTTCAGTGTGCAAGCTCATTCTCTCTGTTTTTCTTATCTTGGGGTTTCGTGAGCTCATTCGGTAACTACCAGGCGCTGAATACCATTAATGTTCTTTGCTAATGCCCTGCAGGTGCTTTTCAAACTTACTATGAGACTATCAACCATTCATGGTCTCCCTCTCAGATCTCTTGGATTGGATCTACTCAAGCGTTTCTTCTCTTCGGGTTTTCCATAGTTACTGGTCCAGTATTTGATCTGGGCTATCTGAAATCTCTTGTTTGGACAGGATGCTTTCTGTGTGTGCTAGGGGTGATGTTGACAAGCATAAGCTATGAATACTGGCACCTCATACTAGCTCAAGGAGTCATTTTTGGCTTAGGTAGCGGCTGTTTGTTCATTCCTAGCATTGCTGTACTTTCAGCTTATTTCGACAAGAAACAAGCACTAGCCTTGGGCATTGGCGCTTCTGGTAGTGCTATAGGTACATTCAGAAAACACTCTGCTGTTGCGGCCTTTTAAATTCTAACACGATACAATTTACAGGAGGCATTATTTTCCCCATCATATTCAATAGGTTGCTACCAACGATCGGCTTCGGATGGTCAGTCCGCGTCATTGGCTTCATAATTTTCTTGGCATCCATAATTCCTGTCCTTGGAATGCGTATACGGAGTCGTCCGTCTGCAGTCCGAAAGTTCTTTGATTTAAAAGCCTGGAAAGAAACGCCATTCATCATCTGCAGTGTCTTCTTCTTTCTGGTCTTTATGGGCGCATACATTCCGTCTTTCTACATTCAATCATATGCTCTCGACATCAACATAGCTGGCGGGGGGCTCGCTCCCTACCTTCTCTCTTTACTCAACGTCGGATCTTTCTTCGGGCGCATTGTATGTTCAAATTCGTTCGGTTATAGAGACTTGATATCTGACGTAATTATAGATCCCAGCTCATTTCGCTGGTACCTATGGCCCTTTTAATGTCGACATAATTTGCATTCTTATAAGTGGCATCTTAGCATTTACATGGATAACAATTTACAGTGTTCCCGGCATCGTCCTATTCAGTATGTTTTATGGATTCTTTTCCGGAGCTTTGACATCGTTGTCCCCCAATCTCGCCGTGGCTTTATCTCCAGATATGAGTGTTCTAGGTGTCCGTTTAGGCATGCTTCTAATACCAATATCTGTAGGCATATTGGTTGGAAACCCGATTGCCGGAGCTCTTGAATCTTATGGATGGATAGCTCTGCAAACGTTTACGGCGGCACTCTTGATGGCCTCATTCGTGGTTAGTATTGTCGTTAGAGTTTTAATGTATGGGAAGAGTTTGAAGGTCAGATGCTGAAATACTCATCAGCCAATTGTCACTTTATACCATACTCAGGAACTCCCTTAGGCCAATCTCAATAGTCACTGTCATAGAGCAATCACAGTTAATTCCCAGAACAAAATCTTGGAAACACGATTTTATGCATTGTGATTCGATTGTTGAAAAGTCCATCGTATGTGATTTAGGGCTGTCAATATTTAGTTGAAATATCTGCAAGTTCACAAACGCTGCGGCATCGCAAAGAAAATGGTTAAATGAAAAATAATCATACAGATCTTTTTTCTGGAGTATATCTTGGCAAATATCGACCTTAAAATTAACACAGCTAAAGCGATTAAGAAAGAAAGGTTGACTCGATTGGCATTTTGAGAACAAATTCCTAACTCTTTGGGTGATGGAAACACTTTGATCATGTGAAATCTAAAGCCAAGTCACAGCCACAATATCATGTATTTGCAGAGACGCGATTCAATTTTGCGTAAAAGTAATTCAGAGCTTCCAATTTGTTATTCAATAAAGTATTGCGAACAAAGATACACCTCCATCCATAGGAAAAAAGAGTCCGACCCGGCGTCCTCACGCGGCGTGCTTTCCATGTGGCCAACGTTCCTCATTGTAAATCTCGGGGCTCAAATAATATATGATTTCAAGAGAATCATTCTCGATTTTGCATGAAACATACATTTGTAATCTAATAACACTATTCAAAGAACGATAGGTACATATTCTATTCAAAACCTCTAAGAAGTTTGTTATCATTTAGAAGTACACACCTCTCCATTCCTTGAAAAATGTTTATAAGTCTTTAACAGCAAAAAGATCATTCTTAGTATAATGTTTCACAGAAAAATAAACCTTTACAATGACTCTAGAGCTATTAAAACGCACTTCAGAATAATAAAGAAATAGTTATTTCAATTTACAAGTAAAGAGATTTACAAACTTAAATATAATAATAAATTCGGATTAAGAGATTTTTATTCTTTTTATAAATCGCATTATATAAAGTTTAATAATAGATATTCTATTTTATAATTCAAATACTATAAATAAATTAAGCAAAATTGTTATATATTAAAACAAAATAAAAAATCTTCTAATAAAATATTTTCTAAATAAAAAGAAATCTTTTAATACCTAATACAATTATTATAGATTGATATTCAATATATCGAATTTAAAACAATTAATAAAATCAATAATAGCTATCCGATTTTATAAATCGATAAATATATCAATTTAATTATTAATAATCTCAATGCTAAAGTATACTCTTCGATTAACAAATCCTTATGAATTTCTCTAATTTCAATTGAACTCAATAAGAGTAAAATCATTAATTATAAGGCTTCTAAACTTTAGTAGTTGATTTATATTTATTAGGAATGGAGCGAGATTTGGAATAATATATATATATAATAGAATTTCATGTCGGTAATTTGTTGGTGCTAGTTATAATTACCTGGAGCAAATGAATCCCATAAGATCTCATATATAGCATCCCACTAGAGGATGGCATTGGAAGATAAGTGCCAATGTAAGGGTTTGGAGAAAGCAAGCACAAGGTCACGAGCTACAGAGCTGTTCATCGTCTGAGTATCCTAGAGTTAGACAGAACATGTTAGCACTAGGCAAAGCAACATGGGCAGAGATAATACTAACCGAAACATAGTACATGATGATAGAATTCTTCCAGGATATTGAATGGCCGCGAAAGTGTGGAGAAATGGTTCCATCTGTCAAATTGTATGTGAGTATGGGCAAGTTCGTCGTGTATAGTCACCAACAAGCTACCAACACCTAATATCGAGAATTATCCTTTCAATTATGACTGACTGTCGGTGAAAGTGAAATTCATAGTAACAAGGGGCCAAGATCGCGCAAAGGCCATTGTGATTGTATCCGCGACGATGACGCCTATTTCCTGTGGAATCTTTGACAATATGAACGCCAACCGCATACTGTGCCACCGCCAGATATGCAAGCCCGCAAGCTGTATCTAAATTGGAAGAGTGACGGGTTGGATGCAACTGTCACCGTATTCTCTGCCCAGTCATTGTTCAGTGGACTACACCATCAATAAGCTGGCCTGAGAAAAGACAAATCTTGCAAGGATAACGGTCGATTATTGATTCTATCACAAGGCCCTGTGGTGGCAAAATTAATATTTTCAACAAAAAGAAATTCAATATAAATCCCCATACAAATTTTTCATTCGTACATTACGTTTATGATATATTCAATTCATCAATAACGACATAGCCAATTCATTAATAACGAATGGAATCGGTATAAAATGAGATCCGTTTAGTATTGACTTTTAATAGAAAAAAAGAAAATGGGGGCCCTGAAGGGCCTTAGAGATTTCAGGATCGATAAATATTAGAATTCTAGTAAAGGTGAACAAAAGGGGAGTGAGTGTAAGAGTTAGAAGGAGGAAAAGAATGAGTGTAAGAGCTAGAAGGAGGAGAAAAAGGGGAGCGAGTGTAAGAACTATGATGTGGGTGAAAGGCATTAACCGAAAGCTTAAAAGGAAAGGAAAGTGAGGGGTAGATTATTCACTTATTTCATTTTCAATTTATTCTTTAATTAAAAGCTTTACTACTGTACCATGCTATATAGAATGTATTATTTATATATATTATTCACTTAACTCTAATCTATATATTATATTCAATTCAATTATTAATCGAATTCAATATAAATAAAGTATTAATCATTTTAAGTTAAAATTCAAACTAGAATTCAAGAATTTCATTAAATCCCTTTAAAATAAAAATTTCTAATCATTTATGAAGAAAAAAGCCCCTTAATCAATACTTTAAAAACACTTTTTTCAATATATTATAAAAATATTGAATATTTTCTGGGACTGATAAAGCGGCCACTTCGTCAATTGCGGATTCTGCCACTACAGGGAGGCCCCCCTGGCGACGACTTCACAAATGATTCTTGTCTCGGTACCAATTCCCCGCATAGACAAGTAGCATTTAAATGAGAATGTAGGCGTCTAGAGCCACAGCAAATTTCCCTACGACACCCGGTAAGTCGACGATGGCCGAAGCAATTATGAAGAAATTACAGTTGGTAGGCTGTCGGTGGTGAAGTGCGGAGAACCGAAATATCGCTTTAATGAATTGCGTTTTTCAACTAGTATATTCGGCCTCTCAATTTGATAAAAATCTGTCTCTATGTGCTTCAAATTAACAAACAGTAACAATTTGTACAAACGAATCTTACATAGGCTATCTGAAGTTTATCTCGGATAAATTTCATAGAATCTCAATGTTCTGTTCTTTTTGGCTCTACGAGACTTCTTTACACTTCGCGTTCATGGACCGTCTTCTGGCACCTCGCCATGATTGGTGGAATTATGTACCGCGAAACAAGGAATTTACAGAGTAGTAATACTTTCTGATTGTTCCTAGCCATATAAGGAAAAGCACATTCGCAAGATCTAACCGATGCAGAATGGAGATATTTTTTAATCTTGTATTGCCCAGGTTCGAAAGATATCTCATGGCTCTCAGCAAAAAGACCTATCTGCGGAGACCTCGGAACATGTAAATATCATCCGATATGTAGCTGGAAGGAGAGGGGGTGGCCCATCTGCATTCATCCATACAGGCATGAACACCAAAAGTTGGTTTAATATATGCCAAGCAAGGTGAATCCACAGTTGGACCCGAGACTCTGGGTCCGGAGGTTGGTTCATGCGGGTGATAGCTAAAGATCGACCTATCGGACTTCCCAAGTGAGAATGTGGCGCATCTTGAGGGCTTTTGAGATTGAAATTGTCGTAATTGCCGAAACTGGTTCCATTAGTGAAGATAATGAATGGCAAAGGGCAACCTGGAATATAATTTAATGCGGGGGTGAGGCACAATTTTGCAATCATCCAGTCATTTTGCTTCACCGCTCTTTCAACATCTGCTATGAGCAGTTCATATGTGCCTGGAATCACTGATTGACAACAGCAGTCTTGAAAGTGTGAACACCTGTTAAGCCAGTATCCATGGCCATTTCATACATGTTGGTGTCTCATAAATGACGAAATAGACAGCGCTCAAGATCAGCTCACCTATGATGTCTTTTCAAAACAAAAAGTAACAAAAACCAACTTTTTAATATAGATTACTAATTTCGATTATACGATTATGTGATTACACGATTATATAATTAAAATTAGCAATTTATATTAAAAACTAGCAATATATACTAAAAAGTTAGTTTTTATCACTTTTTGTCTTAAAAAGATGTTATAATTATCAGGGAGCGATCACCTGATTGGGTATATATAGTAGATCTACTGTTCCGGAAGCATTCGAAATACTCCACGCTTTTATGAGTTAGTAGTAAAGTTAATCACCCCTGATAATAATACACTCCGAAATGAGAGGTATTGACTTGAACCTCGATAATCATGAATATATTCGCACCAATAGGAAATGCGCTAGAGCCGTCTTTTCCGAAATCGACCAGGTTACTCCCTGTGATAGCAAAGTTAATACTTTAAACAAAAAGAAATTCAATATAAATCCTTATACAAACTTTTATTATATACATTATAATATTGATATATATATTTATTGATAACAATATAATTATTTTATTAATAATAAACTAGCCGTCGGGGAAAAAGAATTTTTCAGACTTTGAATTCGTTAAAGCTTTTTTTCTTTGTTGAGATATATAAAATTTTAATTTTAATTCTTTAATCTTTATAGGGGCTAGCCCTCAAACCCCTGATCCTCGCTACGCTCGAGGTTTAATTATAAATAATAAGTTTTTTCTCAGTTCTTCGTAATTAAAAATAATAATAGTTTAATAGTTTTGCTAATGTTTTTTGAGATTATTTTTAACGCTACTTAGAATTTATATCTATATTTATATTATACAGCTTTTAAAATCCTTGAAATAAATAATATTTATATTTTTATATTCTATTGAAATATGAATTTTAAAGCTATTTAAAAATTATAAGTTTTTGAAATAATGATTTATATACTAATTTAAATAAAATATATTCAATCTTCAAATAACATATTATTATTATTATTAAAATTCGCTAACCTCTGACTTCTAGCTCGTATAAAGGCGCCGGAGACGCAATCAAGCTTTAAAACCTCAAAACCTTAAAACCTAATAAATCTCTTCTCTTATTCTCTTCTCTTATTCTCTTTCTAAATCTCTTTCTAATTTCTCTTATTTTCTTCTCTTATTTTCTTTTTAATTCTTTTTCTAATTTTCGCTTATATAATCTAGTAGCTTATTAATTAAAAATGCTAAGATTTTGTTAGGGAGCGATCACCTGATTGGGTATATATAGTAGATTCACTATTCCAGAAGCATCTGGAATACTCCACGCTTTTGTAGGTCAATGGGAAAGTGGATCACTCCTAACAGATTTTGATTTGATAGCTTCATTAATTAAAATAATTCTATTTTAATATTAGTATATTACTTATGATTAATTAGAAGAGGTTTCATAAATCTACAAATATGAAAAAGATCTGCTATAGAGATATATAATTATATAATATATAACGTGGTTTATCATCGAGTAGATCATATCATCGAATGAATCACTTTCACCTTAATTTGTATTTTCAAAATTATATTATTTAATAACAATCGAATCAATTAATTAAAATTATAAAAAATCTAATAATCTAAAATCTATTATATTATTTTGATAGGTTTTTGTATTATATTTTATTTTTCTGTATTTATTATAATATTGATTAAAAGATGCTTTTTTATTAGAATTTCTTTTTTTTTTAATATTTGTTGTATTGAATTTAAATATCAATCTTTTGTTGAGATAATATATTAAAAGCTTTTTATTTTGTAAATATTTTTCTTTGATATAATTGAGTTTTTTTTGTATATTGATATTTATTTAATATTTCATTTGCTATTCGAAATGTATGATTTTTTATATTTAAAAGTGTATTTTTATAAGTCAATCTTTTTGTATTTTTAATTAAAGTTAGTATAGTTTTGAATATAGGTATAGAAGAGTTTGATTGATAATAAATTATTCGAGATTTAATTAATATTGATTAAGAAAAAGTTTTTATTGAATTGTAAAGGGTTTAAGAGATTTATTGATTTAGATTGAAAGAGGGGGGGGGGGGGGGGGGGGGGGTAGGTATATAAATTTGAATATTTAATTTTGAAAATATAGTTTTAGGATTAAATGGAATTAAATTTATTTTTTGGAATTCTGATTTGATATTTTAAAAGATGATTGATTTTTTATATACAATTTTAAAAGCTATAAGGAATTCAATTTTCAAAATATAATTGATATATATTTTGATAAATCTATTAATTTGATTACTATATGAATATTTTAGATTGTTAAAACAATCAATATCAAATAATTGAATTAAATAATTTGAATACAATAATAAATATAAATATATAATATTATTCTTTTTATAGTATATTTGAAAAGCTATTGATTTATAACTTTTATATTTATTTAATATTAATATTCGATATTTATTCTTTTTTTGATTTTTAATATACTTATTGAAATATTTCAATCATTTTAAATCTATCTTATTATTTATTTATTTATTAAATATAGATTTAATAATCTATTCCATAAAAAGATTGATTTCAATATATCAATTGAAAAGATAAATTTATTCTTGAATTATTAAAAATAAAGGAATAATTTCATTCTTTTCATTTTTATATATTATTACTATAATCTATTTTCAATTATTTAATTATATTAATTTGCTTTTATTATATTTTTCAATATTAATAATAATTATTATTATAAAATCTATTTTATTAAAATTATAGAAATCTTTATTCAAAATGTTGTATTTTGTTTATATATTTACAATTAATTGAAATCACTTTTCAATAAGCTTAAAATCCTTATAAAAAACTCTTTGAAAATTATAAATACATTTAAAATACATTTTTAATTCGATTCAATGTTTTATAAATCAATATATTCAGAATTTCTTGATACGTTTTGCACCTTTCAATTTGAAAATATAATTTGTTATATTTTCTATATTCTTAAATTTAAATAAAAAACCTTTCAAATTTATATCAAAAATATATTGAATAATGATCTCTTCTTTTAATTTTATAAGTTTATATCGATTCGCTTGTATTTCGATATATGGAGTTAAACTATTCAATTTATAATATAGTGTTATAAATAGTATATTATATAATTTAATAAATCATTATATATTAAGTTTTTTATCTTTATAAATAGCTTTAATAATTAGAAGTATTCAAGCTTCATTATTTATAAATTCCATAATAATTAATTAATAAAACATATATTGAATTGATATGTAAATAGTTGAAGTGAAAGTGATCCACTCGATGATATGATCCACTCGATGATAAACCACGTTAAGGTATATTTCCATTTCGTTTGTTTTTACGAATCCATTATATAATATATAATATATATTTCCATTTAGTTTACTTCTACAAATCCATTAATATTATAAAAACCCTTCTTTTTAATAAATAATAAAAGTATTGAAGATTTTATTATACTAACGAAGTGTTTACTTCGTCAATCGCGGATTCTGCCACTACAGGGACTGTAGGGGTCTCGAAATGGCCAATCATTTTCTTATTTCATATCTACAAGCCCACCCAACCCTGAGCATAATATTTGATGGCATGAATAGTCGCCCAATCTCCAGATCAGGCGTTCGGCAGCTTTCATGTATTAGATACAGAACTCGGAAGATAACATTTGGGCTTGCTATGCAGGAGTCGCCCGAGCCAACCACACTCAACGGATAGCCAACAGATACTTCACAATTCGGTTCACCGAGTGTGTGGTCTGGTGGCGGAGACGTTTTCAATGCTACCCACCTGCCACCTGCCACCTGAAGAAAAATGAGACGAATACAAGTAGATTTCTGGGTGCTCGCGACCCAAGAGTGCAGGTTAGTTAGCAGCTATAATCTTTCTCCTGGTTACTTTAAGATGATTGTGACCCAAAAAAATTCCTCAATATCAACAATAAAAACAACAACAATTGGTATCTAGGTACACACCATAACAAAATGGAAAAACTCGGACTACTGCGTGGATTAGAAACGATTCACTGGCTGAGCGTTATTGTCTTGATTGCCTTTTTAGTGAGTCGCTTCAATCAATATGAACCTTTTATTTTTGGCACCTTTACTTACTTCAATAGAACGTTTTCACGTGGGCGTTCTTCAGGCTCAAGCTTCACCCCTTGGCTCCTATCCCAGGGCCACCGCATTGGATTCTTTCTCGAATCCCCTTTGTCTGGGCTTTGCGGCGCGGAGAATTGGTGCATAAACTTGCATCGTTGCATGAAGAGTACGGACCTGTCGTTCGCATTGCCTCGAACGAAGTCTCCTTCACCGACGAAAGAGCATGGGATGCATTCTACGCCCCATACCGCAAGACATCATATCTCCCTAAAAGTCCTTTCTGGTATCGACCCCGCATTAATAATGGCTCATACGGTATTATGGCATCCCCGCCAGCCGAGCATGGACGTTTCCGTCGGGCGTTTGCCGCTGCTTTCACAGAAAAGTCTATGCGAGAACACGAACCTATGATTCTTCAGTACACCGATATATTGATAACTCAGTTAAAGGCCGAAGCATCGAAGAATGCACCCATAGACATTGTCGATTGGTTCGAATACGCAGCCTTTGATATTGTCGGCGATCTCGCCTTTAGCAAGTCTTTTCATTCCTTGGAGAATAATGAATTTCATTATCTCGTCAACGCATTACGAAGGGTCATGCATGCTTTCACACAAGCAGTTGTTCCCCGCATTCTAGGACTTGAAATGCTTTACACATGGATTGTCCCAAAGATTTCTCGGCAGAAGCAGATGGCTTATAACAAATCATTGAATTATTTCACCCATCAAAGGCAAGCTCAAGGAGAAACTCCGGGTAAGAATGATCTAATGACCTATTTCACCGATCGTGAAAACGGAAAGGCTTTGTCAATAATCGAGACTGAAAATGCTATTGGCGACATTATGATAGCGGGTAGTGAAACAGTTGCTAGCACGCTTGCAGCCATCTGCTACCAGATCGTGAGAAACCCTGAAGCCAATCGCCTTTTAGCAGCTGAAGTTCGACAAACCTTTGACCGAGAAGAGGAAATTGGGGCATCTGCGGTTGCTGAGTTGCCATATCTCAATGCAGTTCTAGATGAGGCTATGAGACTATGCCCTTCACTACCCATGGTCTTGCCTCGGATTGTCACCGAACCTGGAATGGAAGCATGCGGCTACTGGCTACCCACTGGAGTATGCACCTCAATACCTCGAGCATGGGAATTTACTGATTGCGTTACAGACACTCATCACATTCTGTCAATTAGCTGCATATACATCCCCAGCTAATTTTGCCTCCCCGAAAGAGTTTATCCCAGAACGCTGGTTGCCAGACTCCAAAATTAAGCCCCACAATACCAATGTTTACCACCCATTCAGTGTTGGCCCACGGGATTGTGTGGGCAAGGCTTTTGGTCTCACGGAGGTGCGTCTAATTTTGGCGAAATTGATTTGGAATTTTGATTTGAGTCTTGGGGAAAACGAATGGGATTGGTACACCCAAAAAGCCTTTTTGGTATGGGAGAAAAATCCGCTCTATCTTAATTTATCTGTAACAAGCAGATGATAAGCCGAGGCTTTTTGAGAAACTTCTTCAAACAAGGATATCTATTGCGTGGACAACTAGTAAAATAAGACCACAACTTCACATACTCTATTTTCTTATACTATGACGAACTTTCACCGCGTGAGGAATCAGATGCGAAGGCCGCTCTGACCAGAATCCCTTTCTACTTAGGAAATTCTCGGTACCGGGTGTAACCGCGCGGATGCCATCAGCCGTTCCTATTGGTTCTGATGCTTATGCACTCAGCGTACTGTGTCTTTCCTTTACACCAAAAATCACTCTTTTGATTAATTAATATTTTCATTAAAATATAATATAATTTTATAAAATTAAAATCAACCAATCTACATATCAATATTAGTAATGTATTAAAATTTCAGATTATTAAGATTTTTTTGAATTGGAATCTAATATTTTAAAATATCGATTTTTAACTTTATATGAGAATCATATTTAAATTCAAACCTTTTGTAAAATCTCTAATAATTTTTTAATGGCAATTATTAAAAGAAACGTATTTATATTTTTAAGAGTTTGAAACTTGAGTTTATATAAGGATTCTAAATTTTTTTATAAAAATTAATAGTTCTAGAGATATAATTTAGGTGGGGAAAAATAATTCTTACAATTTCGAGAGTATTTTTTTTAAATACTGATTTATAAGAAATTCTTTCTTTTAAAATTATCAGTATAGACATATTATAAATTTATAATAAAATTTTATAATTTATTTTTAGCAATTTCTTTTAGAAAATTATTAAAGATTTTATAAAAGTCTTAAAATCTGTATATAATTCCTATATAAATTTAAAAACGAATATTTTGAAACTTTAAATCTCAATTCCAAAAAATCTTTAAAATCTTAAAAATCTTAAAAATCTTAAAAATCTTAAAAATCTTAAAAATCTAAAAACTTTAAATTAAATTTGAAACGATCTGAATTACATATATACAAATTTTCAATAAATTCTATTTACAAATAAGAAAATTAAGAATATCATTTTTTGAGATTTTTCGTAATACAGAGTGGCCCAAAACAGGGGTGGCTGGAAAATAGGACACCCGATTTAAGGTCCGGGAGATTCTCGACCGAGTTTTTATGCGATGACCTCACCTCGTCTGGCGAGATCATGTGAAACTCGAGAGCAAAATGGATGACTCTGGTTTCACTCTACGAGTTCTATCTGGAAGGCTATATAGCTGAAGGTCGCACGATTAAATAATGTTATTGTCTGCTCGAGTACATGGAATTAGATTAACAGGATGCTAATAAGTTTCCTATGTGGGGTTGCAGTGGCAGTTATCTGGGAGTTTATTGAAAGCTAGATTGACCTGTAGAGTATTTCTGATCAATCCATTATTTTATATAGAGCTGAAAATTGAATTCCTGTGCGAACTTTCATACTGTTGTGCTATATAATACTGCTTTGAACTATCCACATGAAGCTTTATATTCCCCTTCACTAGTCGGCTTCGCTAAAGAAAATAGTTCCAATAAATATTCAACCCCAACGCCTGATATGCATATACCCCCAAACTACCTCGCTAAATCAATCAATTCTTTCCAAATCTCAATTTATCATCATTTTCGCCCCAGAAAACTCATGTTCCCCGACCTCTTATCCAAAAATTACTTCCCATACGACCACCAAACAAATCCTCCCAGTACCAAAAATACAACCACAAGCTGCACGAATAAATCTCCCTCGTGTGAATCCCCCTCTTCTCCATTCCCATTCCCGTTCCCGCTCCTACTACCGAGTCTTCCACCCTCCAAATCATGAGTCCGGGAATTGGTATTACGTATCCTTGCGTCCCAATGCGATCGATCGTATCTTTCAACTGACGGAAGGGAAACGTGGTAATTGGGACGTGAGGGACGGGATGGGACATCTGTATGGTGATTTGGACGTGAAGGACGAGGTGGGACATCAATATGGTATTGTTGATGCCCTGTTTGCAAAGGCGGAGAAGGCAATGGAGAAGGTGGAAGATGAGAGGGGATAGGATACGAGTTTTGGATGAGAGATTGGCGTTCGCTCGCGAGACTCGTTGCGCGGTTATAGGTGTACCATCCTGGCGACGGGATTGTGGGAATAGTTTGTGCTTGTAGAGTTTGCGGAAGACCAGGGAAATTTGTAAATGGGGCTGGTTCAGAAAGATTTCTCTGATCCAAAGGATGTTCCATGACCTCAAAGCTTTGATGCGAAGCCAATACGTCTCCTCTAATCTCCTCCCAAGGATCTCTGAATGTAACTCTTAGTCCCCTCTGTGCCTTTCTTCTCCTCTCAGCTTTCACATTTCCTTCCTTCCCCTTCATGACCACCGTATCCACCCATTCCACTCCATCCTTATCCATCTCAAATTTCCCTATCAATTCCAGATAACTAGTTTTACAAATTCTTGTATCGAAAGCTCTGGAATCGGGTTTAAAGCTAATAGCGCGGAGCTTTGAGAAGGGGACTGGGAAAACATGCTCAGTAATAATAAAGGAAGGTTTATTCATTTCTCCTGCTTCGAGATAGAGTTTTCTTTCGAGATCGGTATCTAGGTCTTCTAGATTCTCAGGGGTTTGAGATATCGCGATGCGGGATTTCTGGTTGTGTTTTTGACGGGACTTGGATGTTATCTAGCGGTGGTGACATGTGTTGTTAGCTTCCCCTCGGTATCTACCTTCATTTTCTCTACAGACAATAACTTTGAACATATAAAAAGGAGATTCTCTACCATGGCAACGGAACAAATGTTTCCTTCATGCTCCAAAATCACAACCGGATGATTATACCCCTCATCATCCAAGCATCTCCCGTTACAACAAATTTTCCCACGACTACAAACTAAATCGTCATCGCTTTCCAATTTAGACGGAAGCCATACTATACAACCGACACAGATATCGCTTTTCCTCACAATTGCACGGATACCGGCCCCAGAATGTGTTTCGCGGGGTGGACTGCGTCGGGATATGCGGGCTGCATGACGACTGCGCGTTCGAGGCATTTAATTAATTGTACGAGATCGGAACCTTGAATTCGATATAAGGATATGGATAAAATTAAAACGACAATAAAGGTAGAAGAAACGTAATACAATATATCATGAAGAAAGAAAGAAAGTGACGCAGATCACCATTTATCCCTCCCCGCTCCCGTACCACCTGTGCGCCCAGCTGTGCAACATCGACAAGCTGCACTGCATGCTCAGCGCAGAACGTGGGGGATTTGTGGCCAATGGAAATTTGTTAGTGAGTAATGAATGGATGGTATTTGGTGGTGGTGGGTTTCTGTGCCGCAGTGACCTTTTGGGAGACCTTTGTGTATGGCTTTTTGTTAGGCTGATTTTGGGGAGGGGTTTGGGGTCCAATGGAGTGGGAGGTTTGCGAGGGGGGGGTGAAACATGGTGGGTATGGGGCTTGAGGCTGAGAGCTTGAAGAAACATATTTCTTTTCTTGGATAGTTTAATTTTTTCATATCTCTCTCCGGTGGAAAGTTGGGATTTTTCAAGGGTGACCAAATTTTTCGGATGGAAATGAATTGTTGATGTAGGGAACAAATCATCAACAGTACATTTTCGTAAATACTGTGATGACACTTGATCGCAGATACATATTTAAGAACGGGAGAGTTTAAAATATTGTGATGTTGTACCTAGATTATAGTTGTAACTGCCAAACTATGAATCGAGATGATATTGCATCCGTCGCTGCGAGCTTGAGAGTGACTTATGCTTGCTTTGCATCTAAATTATTCTAAATATGCATCTGCATAATCTGTATTGAGTCCCGTATTGATAACTCCTTATGCCTTCATTATCATACTATCAATTTTGTCGTCTACCTCATCCTGTCGTGAGCCTTTAGTCCTGTATGTCACTATCATATATTATATTTTGTCTTTCATGCCATTCCTCTTCGATATCAATAGAAGAAGGGCCTAAGATACCAACCTTAACACCTGTGAACACCATATCCTCCCTCCAAGCCTTGTAAAGGTCGCCTCCGAATGTGCCAGTCAGTGTTGTACCCAAGGGTTCACTGAAAGTAATCGAACAAAGATATTGACCTGGAACGGGCTCGCTATCTATTTTGTATTCCCCGCGCCATCGATAGTTCCACGTTGGATTGTGGGAAGATGGCTTGTCTCTGGCAGGAAATGAGAAGGCTTCCGGTCTAGATTTGCACCAAATACGTTTGGCCTTGAGCCTTGTACATTCGATATCGTCATCGTTGCCGTCTTTTTTCTTCTTCTCGTTCTTTTTGAAAGTGATCTTCCCTCGCTTGACATTCAGATCAGCTAGTCTAACCGACTTTGTCTCAACAGTTGGAAACTGTTGTTCAAACCGGAACAGACCCGATACCCCGCCGAAATTAAACTCGCCAAACATTTGGAATTGACCATCAGATTTTTGACTGTATATCTTAAGCGTGAGAGGAGTGGACCATCTCCTTTCCATTTCTAAGCAGGATATATGCCAATCTCCAGTTACGTCCCAGTTTTTGTCGCGTGATGCACGGATTACATCATCTTGGGCTTCGCTAATAACGTCTCGAGCATTTTTCATAGCTTCCCGAGCCTTTTGTATTGCTTTACCTCGGATCTGATGTATGTCCTGAAGTTTATTCTCAACAGCAGGTTCGCTTCCTCCCACGGTTATATGGATGAGCGAGCAAAGGTCTCTTCGGCGTGGTGGTTCGTCGAATTTTGAAACTTCCAATGATTTGTATGTGAGACCGAGTGATAGGGCAGCTTTTCGAATCTCGGCTACTAATGATGAGTCAATTGTCATGAAAACAACGTTTTCTTGCTCGGAATCTAGGAATGTTGGGAACTTTTCCTTCAAGAACTTTTCTGGGTTCTTGCGAGCTTTTTCAAGATCGTCCAATTCGTTGTTCCATCTGCTCTCCTGCTCGGCTTCTGCCTTCTGTTTCTCCTTTTCTAATTCTTCTCTTGCTATAATATATCGTATATTGTAGTCATCATCCATTGCCGTTTCCAATGCAATCAGCTTTGGCAGCATTGGTTTGTGTCCATCTTTTCGCAACCTATCTATCATTTCATAGACTGTCCCGGTCCTTTTAAGACCTCTGAAAAAGCATTGAGCTTTCCAAAAGGACTCTGAAAGCGTTCCACAACCATCAGCAGATGGAAATCGTGTTTCGAGGTTAGAATCAAATGTATGGCTGTTTGACTTTATACCGTAACCATCGTAGATTAATTTATTGTTACCAAATTTTCTTTCGATCGGAAGTATTTTCTTCCTGATGGAGGAATCTAATGGGTCAATACCGCTCATGGTGACTCTGCTGTGCTAAAAGAGGTAGAGGTGCTGAGAATAATGCAGAGGGAAATGAAGACTCAAATATTTGTTTAATCGTACAACTTGCCTTGTCTTTAGAAATGATTGTTGTTGAATTAGTAGTGTCGACTGCAACATACGGCTGAATAGCCAGATTCGATAAGACTTGTGAGTTAAAGTTAGCCGGATCAAAAATAGTTTATATTTCGAGTCTGAAAATGAATAGAATGGCACGGAACAACCAGATCATACACAGATACTCTCAAATGAAATGATGAGTGCTCACCGCGAACTAAACTGTATTGCCAAATCACAAAGTCGAGATTTGATCAGTTCAAAGTTATATCAAGCTACGGCTACTGCCCTGTTGAATATTGTTGGAGCTTGCGGCTTGATGATCAATCATTGGGATATCTTTCAATCGTCACGAATAAAAAGTTATTGGGGTTGCGAGGTTATGTTCGAATTAGTTGGGAATTTTTCTAGCAGAAATCGCTTCGCGTCTTCTTCTGCCATTTGGTCATCTGTGAGCCTATTCCTCCATGAACCCTCAAGTTCATCTGCTGCCCTTTGTCTAAGATTCTTCTAAAATTTCACAAGTTCTGAGAAAACTGGTTTATGCTCGTTGGTGCAAAGCCTATCGTCAAGTTCGTCTATTCTACCATTTGTATCCAGACCTCGAAAGGCATACTGGGCCTTACAAAACACCTTCAGGTGTTTATTCTTTCCTCCGCGCTTTGTCAATTCTTCTGACGATGGGATTTCGCCTTCCATATTTTCCATGAACCCAATGGAGCCATATTTCAGAACGTCCGACAGCCTATTATTAAATCCGAAGATAGTTTCGCCGAACAGTATGTTTGTAATTTATCTCTCCATATTCAAGAAGCATCTTACTTTTGCAATTATACCTATTATTGGAATACAATTTTAATCATGATGTCTAACAATTGAAAGACCAAATGTCATGTGTCGATTAGCTTCATGACGAGTGCGGGGAATCTGTGGGGAAGCTAGTTTCAAGTCAACCATATCACGTGGAAATTTCGGACGACAATCTTCTCGAAACTCCAACATCTATCTTATTCCAGAGAGAATTAGACACATATCAGTACTGATTCTGTTCTGTTATTGTTCAAGAGAATCCTTGATCTATTTCCTTTTAATAGACTTGCCCAATATCTCATAGATACTTGGCAAAAAATTCACTCCACAATTTATATCCACGATAGTATTCTTCACGAGTCCTTGGATTTTCCAAATCACCCCTGTTTGGGAAGTTTTTGATCAGCAAAAGGCCATACTAAGCTTCTAAGCTAATAAGTTACTCACATTGAAGACATCCAGCCGTGCACTTGATCATCGAAAGCCTCAAAGTACTTTTCGACCTTCACATTGTTCTCATATGTTTTGCATTGCTACAGAAATTTCATCAGCGTTATCCTATTTGTTTGAGACAATGGCACAAACCTCTTTATTCTCATCCTTACTAAGTAGAACAATTTGTGGAATCGTTACCAATTTGGCATCTTCCGGGTCTACCAAAGATGGATGTGTTTGAGCTCCTGCCTTGAAGATAGTTCCTTCTTGTGAAGCCATTGTCACTATCTATTAATTGTCAGGACTTCATAATGTTCGCTTTATGCATGTAATAAATGTCCAAAGTAAGATTTACGAACCTTTGCACCCCAACAGTATCCAGCAATCCCCCAACTCTTCACATTCTTTACTTCATCTCTTTCCTTTAACACATTCATAAACTCCCCGAGTCTTTTAAGGTTCTTTTCCTTTTCCGCTTGGTTCTCAAATATCTTGAAGATATAATCCCATTTCTCACCTGTATCCGCAGGCCAATAAGCGATATCTGCTTCATTGCCCGGCCCAAAGAAATCAGGCACAAATACCTTTATACCTTGAGGAGATGATGAAATCTTTGTGGCAGCGAGAATTTCAGCGCCTAGGAGCGTCTGGGTCCAAAAACCGAAGATGTCATAGACTAAGACAATGGCTGATGTGGCGTTCTCGGGTCCAGTGACGTCTGCATAATATTTCTCAGTAAGTTTTTTTCATGGAAGAGGGGAATGTACAATATTTTGTCCCGCCAATGTCAATAAACTCGCCGGAGAGTTTGTATTCTGGCCCATGTAACGATATTGGAGTACCTTTGCAACAGGCTGCGCTTGGTTGAGTCATTTTTATCGAGTGACTCGAGATCCTTGATACATCGCTAAAGAGAATTGATTGTACACGAACAGTAGAAAAGTGCTTTGCTATATAAAGCTTAATTTGCCAAATCGCAAGAACATGTGAAGATCGATTTCTTTGAATGACACAAATTTCACGGTTCTACAACTTATGCGACATGATTACTTACCAATTAATGAACCCATCATATTATTGAACATTCCCGTATACGGAAGCGGATAAAAGAGAGAAGTGCGGGGCTAGTTGACGCACCATCAATTACTGTCGCAACTTCACCATGAAGCAGACTTTCCAACGAATCAAAAGCTCTCTTCATTAGTTTTAATACCAATTTAATATAGGTGGATTAGGATGATAAGATGGTGGTAATCCAATAGGCTATGGTACATACAAAGATTGATAATTATCCTGTACCGATTATCAGATCCCGTTCCAAATCCCGAGGAGACGATCTGGAGATACTGCTGAACGAATTTTGGTCAAGAATAGCTATCATAAACACTAATTATATACTGGCATTTCTCGAATGCTATTTTTTACACGATAGTGAGCGTTACCTCTGAAAATTGATTACTGTCATTTTCTATCACATTATTATTGATTTCGCAACTTGCATTTCAGTTCCAGCTCTCCAAAACTCAAGCAAAAGCATAAAGGATATCGGCATCAATTTACACCCGTCAAATATGGCTGGAGATGAAATTGAACGTCTCATGCATTGAAGATACTCAGTGCAGAAATCGATAAAGTGGGTTTTAGTATGGTTTTAGTATGGTTTATATTTTCCATTGATTTCTGCTTTTATCTGTACTTATTATCTATTTCGTAGAGTATATTTACCGTCTATGTATATAGTCACCATTATCCACTTCACAAATTGCAACTCTAGCATTGCCGAAACGTGAGTAATGACATCAGTGGAATTAATCCATTTTTGCTTTCCGCTCTCTCACCCCCTTCTTAAACCTAGACCCACTAGGTTTCATAGCAAACCAAGCCGGCAATGCACATTTCCCCACCAAACCCCCAAAATCCCTTTTACATTCTTCCAAAAACTCCTCATCCGAATATGTATTCAACAATCTCGACTGTTCACCCCCGGATTTAGAATCAACAAGCAATTGCAGAATTTCCATAAGCGATCCCGGAGTCTTGGGAAAAACTTGTACCGTCTGACCAGTACGTGCAGATACGAGGAATCCTGATGATTTTTCTCCGAGAAGTAGCATGTATAAAGCAACCTGTAGTAGATGTTCTGGAGATAGGGAATCTGAATGTTTGATTTCCCAAACGGCAGCAATCTCTTTTTTGGGTCGACATATATCCATGGCGCCACCTACTATGACTCCAAATTTCTTCAAGGGTGCTATAGGCCCACCACCGTAGGTGACAAAGGGAAACTTGCGATACCTCGAGCTTTCGAAAAATATGCCTTGTCCTGAAATTTTGGCGTCGCCTGGTAGTGTGTTCAGGACATAATGAATGTATTGATAATACGTCTCTGTTACCCATGTGTACCCCATCAATGGAATACTCAAGAGCTTGGTAATATCTTTATCTTTTGCTGCCATCTCAAGGTTTGATAAGTATAATATATCACCGGTTGTAATAACCCCAGTGTCATATGCGTACTTTATGTTCTGAATCCTCTCATAAAATTCATTTGGAAGCTCGCGTAGCGGATTTCGTCGTTTCGTAGGTCTCTTAGGTGGCTCGAGAAGTTTTAAAGGTCCCGCAAGTATGTCCAACCTCTTTTTTAGACGCCACTGGAAAACAGCAGGAATAGCCGTTCCAGTAATTGCAGCCACGGCTTCAACAAGACCATAAATGTCTTGAATTTCAGAAGGTGGAGGCGAGCTTCCGTAAGTCGGTTCGGCAATCAGTTTGAACTCGAGACGACTTAGACAGTCAGTTATAAGAGTTTCTGAAACATTTCGACACAATGCAGTGACGCCGAATAAAGGTACTTGTCTTTCAGGGCCCTGTGGTTGAATATCGAGATTGCGAGTCATGACCAAATCACATGTTTGATCCACAGTATCCAGGTCCACGAAGGGTAAGGGAGCGTTTGTGTGCGCATGAATAAGGACAAGATGCTCAAGTGCTCGGGTAGCTGCCACGTATTGCGGATTAGTGACAGCAATAGGATCTTCTGAGACCTTGTTGAAAAAACTGTGATATGCCTGATCAAATCCAAGAACAATCGAGGCCTTGCGCTCAATTCCCTTTGCTTGATGATAAGTGCATATCAATACTTTTCCATGTGCAACTTCAGGTGCGATTTCTGATACATCCGAATCTGATCTGAATACAGGAATTCCTCGGAGTGCAAGATCATTAGCGAGATAGATTGCAGGCGAGATACCACGCACCGATGGCGAGAGAACTATTATATCGTTCGGGGATATGTCAGGAAATTCCAGAAGTCTTTGTACCTCGTGCACTAAGTCATCATATGGATCACATATAACATAGCGTGGTTGAGGGTAAGGTCGACCTGATGCATCATGGGATTTTACTGCCCGCATGGGCTTTCCACTCGGATCTTTGAGAAGTTGCTGGTTGATAAAGTCAACATTGGATTGCGTCATACGATTTGAGGCAGTCTGATCCGCCAAGATCCATTCTTGGTCATTTATATAACCGAAGACTTCAGGGTGATTAGCCATAGACAAGAAGCGCGAATCTGCATTGTTGAATCCATAAACTTCTTGACGTCTGTCGCCCAAAACTACGACCCTCAACGGGTTTCCTGATTTGGCCTGTCGGTTATGCCCAATGAATCCTTTGTCACGTAAGACCTTATCCACAAACCTTTTCAATATCGGTGTCATATCCTGCTGTTCATCCAGAATCAAGACCGAAAATTCAGGAAGTTCCATGTTATCAAAGATATTCATATCATCCTCCACAACTCGCTTGAGACCTTGGTCGGTAGCACATTCTGACGTGTAGTACCTAGCTCCTAGTGTATGATAGTTCTGTACTGTCACATTGGTCAAGCCCAAATCTTCTATCCTCTGTTTTGTCTCTAACATCAAGCGCCGGTTATAAACCAATACTAGGAATCTGGTATCAGGTGCAGATTGTGCAAGATGTAAGATCGTGGTCGTTTTTCCAGAACCAGCGCATGCATCAACGATGATATTCTTTTTGGTATGTAACAATGTGTCAATAGCAATTTGTTGTTCGGGAGATGGTGGTAACAAGGTCCTGGGTGGTCCAATACCCCGGACAGCAGCAACCGTCTCATCCGGGACACTTCCCGCTGTTGCAGCCGCGACATGCGCCAGGTTTCTGATACAGAGGACGACGCCATGAGGTAGACAAGCTTTCTGATCCAAAACTGCCCATGGCAATGAGTTTGGTGAGTATGGGAGATGCCTGGAATGACGTGTAGCAGAAGATATTCCCAACGTCGCGAGTGGCCGTCGAAGGCAACCTCGAAGCATGGTAGAGTTGAAATTAATATTGCTTATTAATTGAACACGTGCAAAGGGAACTCAGGATGCATATGTAACTTCAATTCCAGGGTGCGCGAAGGAGATTGGAGTGTTCTCAGCCGAATGAAGTGGCAAATGTCAGCACATGTAACATGTTGCTTTTGATGAAAAAATCAAATCCTATCAAAACCAGGCATGCGCTCGAGATGCGAGGGAAACTTTCTGGCTTATATTGCCTTGATACGTCTCAACAAGAAAAGACTAATGATTGTGATATATCGGCCACTTCATTCTCGTAACTGGAAAGGGGGTGGAGCAAATGCTATTGACATTATCAATATTCCAATTTGGTGGTTGGTTTATCTAGCTGACTAAGCAATATATCAGAAAAAATAGTACAGTATATACTCGTGATATACAAACATTTATTTCAATATTTATGATCAATCATCATGACAATACATAGCCTACCTATCGGTGTCATAAAAATACTTATACTCAATAGTATATTCAGTCAGTCAGTCAGTCCTGGAGTGAAAATATCATATTCAAAAGAAAGAAGACTCCTCATCGTGAACCAACGTTTGTTTCTTGCTCCTATGGTATTCAGAATTGACACAATCTTACGCCGTCAGTTTCTACTCAATGCATATCGATTCCATTTTTTATTTTTATTTTGCTTTTAGAACTACCTAGCCTGGGTAGGTTCATCATATCATTTCGGATCTGTCAAGGTCAGTCTGTATCTTAATGGTACCGTCCGCAAATTCGTTCCATTCCCCCGCTCTTCCATCAACAATTCAATAGTTGTGATTCTCTTTCCTGTGTCCCATTCTCCTAATGTTCTTATCTAAGTTATTAGAGTCTAGAATGCCCTCTCTCTAGAATTTCCCTGATAACAAAATGTCTAATGACTCTGGCGTTAACCTCATGACTGACAAATAAAACCTCTAATATTCCCCTCTTCTTGCCCCTTTAGAAGATCCAGAAACAAACGAGCCTGATTACAATCTTCCTTAACTACCTACAATCCAATCACCACCATGGATTCCGCTTATTTCATATGACGACCTGTCTTACCAACCACGAACCGAACATGGGAAAATGCACATTACCAAGATACCCATGCATGCTGTGTAAAGAAATTATAATGTGATATTTCAGGAGACGAAATCAATTTTCTGCAATCTCCCAGTAGAATCGAGGCATGGACCCCTTAAATTCACAAGTGACTGAAGAAAAGATGCAGAAGTGACTCCTGTGTGCCGAGACATAGTTGTGCGTTGCGTTTTGTGATATATGCATCAGTGAAACACTCAACATTTCGGGCAATATCGAAAACGGGTTAGAAACAAATTTTCAACGGGCGAAATCATTGATCCTCGCTCCGAGGCAACAAATGCGACCAATATCGTCGCAATCCCAACAATTGCAGAATGCAATGCTACCTCAAGTTTATTCCTGGTCATGAACTCGTGGGGCAGGCTTGATAATTCTTCATTGGAAATTGTAACATTTTGCAAGACTTCAATAAAACAGTATAGATGATTATCAAAATGAGAATGCGGTAGAGGAGTAAGGCATACGAGCTTATATTTTTATTTGCAACATTTGAGACTTCAAGGATGTCACTGATTTAGAAACGAGCAAAGGTACAAAACCAGAAATCCTACTAGTGGCCGGTGAGGTGACGATATACGTGATGGAAAAATGAGACAAATGATACCTACCTGGTTACATTTTCTTCAGATGAAGAAACGAGATACTTCCCGTGGGGGGTGAAACGTCTTTTTACCTTGTAATGGATCAGGTGAGTTCCTGTATAAAAATATAGGGATGCATGGCAACCAGGATAATTCATCCTTACACCAACTCGTCCCGCTCCAAATCCATGTCCGCAGAAGTTTAGAATGTGCATGTCTCATTTCCTGGAGAAATACCCATGCGTCCTGCTCTATTCCAATCATTTGTGGTTTGTCTCGTGAAAGTAGGTGGTCGTAGTTGTGCAGTATGCTCTTCTAGTCATGATGAAGGCAACGATAAAAATCAATCATTGTTATCGATCCTGCAGTTGTTCCGTATTATGTCTGTGTATGTGAATGCTGAAGGAGATTCCTCGAATAGATTTCATCCTGACGCCTGAATCTGTCTGCGGATTGTTTCAAGCGATAGATAGCACATTCTTCGTGTAGATGTGGTTGACTTCCACAAAACTGTATCGGCGAAGGTACAAATTCCATGTTCTGTAAGAGATGCTGAGCTGGCGTGCGAAAGTGTACGCGCCGATTTGCTGTTGGCTTTGACTGTGGCAAAGTATGTAGAAGGAATTGGGCGCGGCATTGAACGTAAGTGCACCATCGAACTCACCTAACCTATCTCCATCACCAAAAGTTAGCTTGAGCCTGAGACGGTAGACAACATGAAGGGCATTTTCACACCAACTGATGCGAAATATCTGCGGCCCTTTCAATGGGGCTTCCTTGAATCGTCAGAGAGCGAAGTTCTTATTGTCCATTAATCTCGCAAGGCGTTCGTCCATCTTTGGCACGAGGTATGTGCATCTCATGGCGCCAACGAGCGTACATAGATAGTACAAAACAATAAAATTAATTTGGGTCAGCAAGTTGCATATGATACTGAAATATGATTGGTCGTGTCAGCAAGTTGCATATCATTTGCGCTAGTTCCCATGTTCGCCCAATGGTTTTCCTCTTCCTGTCACCGAAAGCGGGGTCAAGAATTCCGCATAACAGCCTCCTGGTGTAGCCTCGTGTAGCCTCGTCAGCTTTCCCGTCTCTACCCAAAAAGGAAAATTGTATATCACTCACTCATTCCTCATATCACAATACGCTTTCTTTTCCGCTCAGATCTCTCAATCTTCCTCTCTCACACCTCCCACCATAATATCCACCATAAACTCTCTTTCAAAAGGCATCATGCATTTAATTCTAACCGGGGCAACCGGTCTCGTCGGTTCCGGCATTCTCCATCAGATGCTCATACATCCTTCTGTTACCAAAATATCCATTCTCTCTCGAAACCCTGTTCCCCTTGCTGAAACACATGCAAATAGCAAAAAGGCAACAGTCATCCTCCACTCTGATTTTAAGAATTACCCGGAGACTGTCTTGGAACAACTGAAGGGGGCAGAGGGCTGTGTTTGGGCTTTGGGCACTAGTAGTGCGGGCATGGAGAAGGAGTAAGTCTTCCTTCGTACTCTGCGAGAATGGGAATTTATGAGTCTAAAGAATAATGCTAATGAATTAATCATAGAAAATATACCGAGATAACCAAAACCTACACCCTCCACGCCGCGCGAGCCCTTCCCTCCGTTGCCTCTCCCAAACCCTTCAAATTCCTCTACATATCCGGCGAAGGCGCAAACTTAGCTCCTGGTGTGCTAACTCCCATGTTCGGAGTCGTAAAAGGTGAAACTGAAGCCGAATTACTCGCCCTCCCTGCAGAAAAAGGTTATGAGAATCTCAAAGTGTACAATGTGAGACCAGCCGCGGTGGATCCTATTCAACATGAAGAGATCAAGGAATTCATACCCCAGAAAAAAGGTATCATGAAGTTGCTGGATATAGGGCTTTCTCCAGTTATAAGGGCTGTGGGGAAGAATTTGAATACACCGACCAGGGAGATGGGAAAGGTGATTACCGAGTTGATGTTGGGAAATGGAGAGAAATTAGAAGGCAGTGGGGTTATAGATGGGAGAACTTTGAGTAATATTGGATTGAGGAGGATGGGAGGATGGTAGACAAGAGGAAGAGGTTTTGACACAATTCTCACGATTTTCATTTGGTAATAGAGCAGTTTTAATATGGAATAGAAGAGGATTTTATTTGCTCTCATGCCATCCCAGTTTGAGATCCTATGAATATCTACCTATTTTCGAATCTTTTTTGATAGCTAATCTCTGTAGCTTTATGTACTTCTTTCCTCACCATTCTTTTCCCTTTCATCCCAAATCCTTCCAATGAAAAATTTCCTGACACATTCCATCTTTCCTTCCATCAACCCATAATCCATCCATCCCATTATACAAAAGAAATTTGAATGATAGACAGTATTGTATAATATATTCCCCAAGCCAAAGTTCCCCTTTTAAGAATTAAAATAAAATTGGTATCATAGAATCGAGTATAGCAAAAAGAAAAACCGTAAAGAGATTAGAGTAACCAAAAAGAAAGACAGCTGTATCATAGCAGCATAGCAGACGATGATAATCGTGAAAGTCGTTATACGTTTCTACACGGAAGCAAAACGCCAATGAGATTAATGCGGGAAAAACACTAAGAAACATGGGAGAATTGCCCGCAAAAATGAAAGAACACAAAGATAGATCAGGTAGGTGAAGATCTAAACCTTAACACCTTGCTTTCCAGCGGGCATGGTGAAAACCATTGGTCGAAGCAAGAACGGCGACATTGGTGCCGCAGGCGCAGAAGATGAGAAACGGGATTCAGCTTGCAAAGCTTCAGTAGCCTTTTCTTTTCGAGGGGCTTGTGGTTTAGCTGCTACTTGCTTTTCTTCGTGGGACTCATCCGACGAAGAGGAAGACAGAGTAGGATCGCCCATTCTATTAATCTCATCTTCAACATCGGCCAACAGGGCAAAAACATCCGAGTCCGCATAGATGCGGATAGACTCCACAGCTTTACGTCTCGATTCTCTCTTCTCTTTGAGTTCAGCTTCGGAGAGTTTGGGTTGAGGAGGGATAACGTCGACTGTGCGATGACTTTCTCGCACAGGACTGATCCCCTTGATGGGACTTCGTGGAGGTGTGATGGTATTTATACTATTATTATCTTTTTCAACTGTAGGACTAGTAACGGGCATAAAAACAGCAGCGGCAACATGTTCCAATAACTTTTGACGCACTCGTGTGCGTCTGTTCTCGGCCTGGTCGAGTTTGGACACCCAGTCATCGATTGATGAATCGAGTTCTGATAGTGCTTCCTCTTGTTTGAGAATGGCATCGTGGGAGAATCTTGCGGTGCGGGGCGAGCGGAGATAGGTACAAATGCGATCGTGGAGATTGCGACGACCGGCACGGAGGGAGCGGTGGGTTTTGCGGAGGTAGAGACAGCGTTCGTCTAGAGCGCGGAGTTCCTGGATTTGTTAGCAGGATACTGGAAATGGGAGAGGAATTAACATACTCTTGAAAGATTATCCACATCTTTTGAATTGAGAACCTCAAAGCGACAAACTTGGCCAATAGCCTGGCATCTAAGTGTCTCCATTTCCGTTTGTGTCATTTTTGAACTTGCTTGAGAAGCCTTGATACCCTGGGGTAAATGTTCGAAAGCCAATTGCTCCTCCGAAGTAGGAGTTCGTTTTGAATGCGAGATCTTGGGGGCCGATGCTTTGATGGGTGATCCATCACTTCTTTTCTTAGGTCTTCCTCGATCCATTATCGAGGGACCAGATTCGGATCCCCCACGTCGACGAGGTACATCGTGAGTGAGAGTTCCGGCTCGTGGCTGTTGGGAGAATGATTCAGATTGGTTGCGGAAATGACCTGGGGATACTCGTCTCGGGGTTGGGAGTGGAAGAGTGATTGAGCTGGAATTTGCGCTTTGCTGCATGATGGATGAGGCATCTTTGATTGGCTTGGGAGATGATCGTCCGGAGAATAGATTCATCCATGGTTTTGGTGATGATCGACCAGTGGATATCCAAGGTTTTGGAGAAGAACGTCCTTCTGGTGGAGAGCTTGGAGTGGTTGCTGCTGTAGAAATACTAACAGATGGTGAAGGGGTATAAGGAGAAGATCTATGATATGGGGATGGCTCCATCATTCTAGCAGACTTTGGTGGAACTTGTGGTGGCATTGGTGATCTAAGTGTACTTGGTGAAGATTGAGTACGGATTCTTGGTGGCATTGGAGCACTTCTGGATGGGATATATAGAGGAGCCAAAGATTTTGGTGAAAGTGGTTTGGGTGATTGCGAACGGCAATTAGATTTTGATCGTTGTCTCTTCAAACCGTAAGATTCATTAATCTCGTTTTCAATCTCAGCATTCTCATCTAGAATTGGCCCCTCAATACATGCAACTAAAGATTCGCCATATGTATGCTGTCTCCATTTACCACCTGGTGCACTAGAAGATCTTTCGTGTAGAGGAGGACGTCCTGGAATAGTAGCTGTCCGACGTTATTATCAAGCACACTTATGAGGGTTTCAAGGCACTTACGAGAATCCATCGAGACTTCATGAACGGTAGTCATTGGTCCCAACTCAGTGACACTTGGTTTTCTTCGTTTGTTCAATTCTTTGGGCTTTTGAATGTTGTGCTTCTCTCCCAAGGCCAATGGTAATGAGGACTCTGGACTTTGTCGATCTGAACCAATCGATAGCTTCTCTTTAGGGAATATACTGTATTTTCGTGGTGCTTCACTAGGTTGATGCATTCGCCAAATATGTTTTTCTTTCTCTTCCATAACTGGGGATTCCGAATGCTAAATATAATGTGAGCAAGAACCAGCTTGATCACGAAGATAAGGACATACAGTGTCTTGAGATGAAGAAGATACACCCATCTCACGAGCTATTAAGTTATTTAGGCCAATGCTGCTCGTAGCATCGACCATGTATTCGGAAATGTGAGCCATATTAAGGAATTGATCCGCTTCGAAGCTCCCGGCTCGATTTTCCGATTCAATGGGTGTAGGAAAGAAAGTTCGATACTCAGTTGTGTAAGAAGGAATGTGACATATATATTAATATAGCGGAGAAAGAAACATGTAAATAGACTCGATCCACTTGAAGACTCTAAGAGGCGGAAAAGACAGGACTAAGATATACTCAAGCAGTGCCAGACACTTGGACCGACCCAGCGAGGGTTCAAGTGGGGATATGTAATATTCTTGATATATTATCCCTAGTCTATAAGGTAGTGTGCAGCAGGGCCCTTTAGTGCCCTTTCTTTTCTTCTCTTACTATAGAGTGAACATCGATTGTTTTAGCGTCTGAGACAGGCACAATGACAAAAGGGGGCTAGTAAGCACCAAACCATGTGGAAAAGCGTGCAGGATGCCGGATAAAGTACGGGGGAAGACAACTTTAAACTTCGAAGTTACCTATTTGCCTCTTTCACTTAATCATACTGTACCAAGGCACTGTGCAGAGTAGCTAGTGCAGAGAGGCGAAATTGTGATTTTGGCAAGTGTTTGAGGGTGCTAGTGACAAAACAAGGGTGGCTGATGAAATGAAACCGCTTGGAGCTTTTGACAGGATAGTAGTTCGCTTACGTTGACGGAATCAACCAAGGGTCCGTGCTGCCCCGTGCACATTCATGGCAGCCATGTAACTGCATGGAAAACTAGGAATACACATGGAAGCTAGGAAAAACTAGGTAAGAAAAGTCGTTGACTGCATGATAAGTTGCAAGGAGCACAGGATTATGTCCAGGGCTAGCTACTGGTGTGTAAGAAGAATTAATAGGTGCTTGTACTAACTAGGTAGAAAAAAGGGAGGAGGTCAAAAAGAAGGGGGACCGTAAGACATGAAGATTCAAGAACTTCGTGATAAGCATTAGTGGTGAATCATAAGAAAAATATGTACCTGCTTACTCGAGGAGGTGGCTGAATCAGGGTCGGAAGTTCGAAATTCATGGTATTGACATGATGACTTAATGTCATTCTGAAGTTGATCGAAGGCTATACTGATTGTCTCGGTGTGACCTCCGGGAAGTTTGATAGATTACGTTCATCCTACTAGTTGTGATGATCAACATGGGACACATGGAAAGAAGCTTCGTATCAGAAGATTGGGCTGGCTTGGCAAGTTGGCGATGTACTTGCACAGACGTCGATTTAGGGTTGAGAGTTGGGCAAATCGGAACAGCATCTTTGATTTATTTTGTTCAAATGCTGTTCTTATCCGTGAATCAGTGGATCGTTTCTAGTTTCGGGGTCGATGTGGAGGTTTTTGTTTGGAGATTAAACTTCAGAAAGCCGTCTTAACGCCCTAAAACAGGCATAATCGCTATAACTGATAGGTGCTGCATCTGTAGGCTCCACATCGAATCTTGGAAAGAACTGACGAGAACTTCAAAACAAAATATCATGTTTTTGAGAATGGGAAATCCCATTGTGGAACAGATGGAAAAAATCTCGGGTGATTGCTCTGTTATCTTATCATCATAGATGTCAACCGAGGTTCTTATTGCTTTACTCGTTTTGCTAACGCTGTTCTTGATAATGCATTCTCCTCAAAAGCCTCATTATTCAAGTTTTTGAGACTAATTTTGTTTCTAGAAGAAAGTTCCCATCATAAGAAAACTCAGTTTACTGACTTCCGCCACTTGATCACACACTTAATAGACTATGTGAAAGTTAATTTTATCCTTATGACTCGCCTATCATATCATATCATGTTGATTTGTTTGCTACGTTCTCATGATCAATCATCACAAATTTAGAACTGTTCTAACTGCCTCACAGACTATAAAGATTTGCAAGAAATTTGGATAAACGTTCCTAATCTCCGACATCTCGATGATCTCACAGGAAAACAGCTAATTGCCTCTAAGACTGCATCCGTTCGTGAATGTTGATAACTTTTGAAGAGCCGGCGAAGACTTCACAGTGGGGTAGGCAAATGACCCTATTCAGTAATTCATTCCGCATTCGTCTGTGCAGTCTCAACCTCTAGACTAACTTATGTGGAGAAGAACTCTCAAACCTCCTTGATACAAGAGTCTAAATCTGTTCGGCACCAGTCCGGTATGTTGACCAATCATTATCGACGATGGATTGTTCGAGCTCTTCGTATCATTTCCGTGTTGGACATGATGACCTAGATGACCTTACAAATGGAAATCATTTCCTTGTTGCCCATCCAGATAGCCTGCTATTCTACGATAATTACTCTGAGAAAGTGTTTTGCAAATATCTCGTTGGATAAATCTATTTTCCTAGCTTTGGATCTCTTTGCCACGAGAAGTGGCCGGGATTGTGAAAGCTTGAGTGTGAGCTGGAAAGTGCAAATGTGGAGAATTGGGAAAATCTCGATGCTTAATATTTACTTTATTTCCCCCTCCGAAACCCCACGCGGGAATTGTCTGATTGAACGTCATTCTGAGATAAAATCAGAAAATTAAACAGCTATCCAATTGATTCAAAATCTTTATAGGAATAATAAAGGGGTACAACATCAATCTAAGAATTCGTCCGGAATGAACAACGAAATATTCAACGAAAGGTTATACTTTCCAAACGGCGACGGCCAGGTATTCCCCACAAGTTCGCACATTAGTATAACGGTCGCCAATAGGAACTCATACACCACAGTTTGGAACCCTAAAGCTTGTCAATAGAACATATGTTATAGGCATAAGATACTCCGTATGTTTGGTTAATGTCTATAATACAAGAAGTAGACTCCATAACGGATGACATTTTGTTACACAAACCTATATGCGATACCTAATAGGCATTTTTCAAGAACTTCATTGATTCTCAGGGGGGGGGGGGGGGGGGGGGTGTTTGTTTCGTCCCATTTTTCCATCTCTTCATTTTCCTTGTTAATGGCTTCACGGCAACCTACCAAATACCGGTATGAAGAACGGTGAAGCTGTGTGGCTTCAGCAGTAGCAGAAATGCACTCCATCACATCTCTCTCCCTCACACCTCCGTCATCTCAAAGTTATGCGGATACTCTGAAAGTCAGGAGTTGTTTTTTTCATCTTCCTGCGTTTGTTTGAAACCTCACATTTTCATCTCATCTTTCGTTATATGCTGTTCCAATGCATAAAGGGGTACAATCCTACAGATCACGCTAAAATACGATTTTGCGAGTCAGATCTACATAGGATGATTGATCACTGCCGCATTTCATGTATGCTTCGCATTGATATCTAGTAAATAACTTCAATTTCATGATTCAAACCCTACTTGTATTTCTAAATGAGGGACGGAACAATACTTCCGGGTTTGTTTTGAATCCATCCCCATGATTGATCATGAATAGATCCTATTGTTCACATAGTTTGAAACTATGTTTTCTTGGGAAAGCACTTTCCAAATCCAAACTGCATTGCTTTCTCCAATGCTACCCAAGATATCATGATCGAGTCTCAATGGTTCTCACGACGGAGTCGAAGGGCTATATTTGGCCTATCACGTAACCGTCAGCACATGGCTTCTGTAACGAGAACATTAGTCCGTCATACAAAAGAATATCGAAGGTACCACGAGACAGATCCTCCTTTCGTATCTTTCCACGAGTTTTGGCTTGCGGGAAGGAACATCATCATAAAATGGAAGCTGTAGTCCAGTTCTTCCTACGTCGAATTCTCATTAACACGGTACCAAATTAGAAATGCATAATGTTCATCAATAATCCATCATTAATTCTCCGTAGCTCCGTAGTGTAATTCTCTACTGTGACACTTTGTTTAGAGGTAAGGAAACGTCTGTCAATGTCAATTATGAATATCATGCACAAAAAAGGCCTTTGAATTGTACATCATGCATCTAAAATTCTTCAATCCAAATTGAGAAACATTCGGAGAATAAGTGTCTAGATTCGTCTAAATCGTACGATTATATCACATTCTTGACCTTTTGCAGACAGGAAAACTTTCCCCACCACCTCCATGCGTTGAGTTTTTGCATGGGAAAAACAAAATGGATCGAGTACCTAATACAGCCAAATTCTTCATGAATCTCATCAAAAGATAAATACTAGCTTTGGTCAACATTCCGTGCTTAAACCTAACTTCCGGCGTTAAACCCTGAAGACTTGGCCCTCTCGCCCTATAGTAATAGCGCCGATATCAAAATATCCCAGAAACTTCAGGATAAATACCTCCCAGCATAATAGAAAAGCCGACCAGCTGTAACCAGTCTAGTCTCTCACCCTGAAAAATCGGGGTCAGCATGGGGTGTTCATTGGTGCCAAGCCTGTGGTTCGAAACGAGTCAACAGAATATATTAGGAGCTCCCGACTTTTCGATACCACGCCAGTAAACCAAGTAAAATCTGAAGCACGACGATAGTGGAGAACTGTGGCTATGTGGAAGGATGAACAGGAATGAAATTTTCAAATACGGACTCTTTGAGCTGCCTTTTACTACGATGTATGTTTGAGATCGTGGGTCTTCAGGTACCGTGGAGTGAAAGTGGGAACGGCGGAGGAAGTGGAGAATTCTTATCAAGCATAAATGGGGAGACTTTTGATTACACTGCGATTGATATCTGTGCGAGAAGGCGCAATGAGGTATTTGGATTGGAAAATTCGTCGGTGGCTACGATTGATACGTATGCCAAGAATGATTTGATCCCTGAGTTCCCCTTCGTTGAGTGTGTGTTTACATATCAATCCAGTTTTCATCTGCTACCAAGCGTATTCAATGCTTCAAATAGTCGACAGATATTTCGGAGATAATTACTCATAATTACATCTATTACTAAATTTTGTTGGGTTCTTTGGAAAGTTTACTGTGCCCCTGGGATAGCTCCATAAGTTCCCCTTCAAACCATTAACCTCGTGGTCCCCTATAACATATTTGCAACTATCCATCCACATCACTATTCACATGTCTAATATACCCCAGGTCCATTGTTGTATTGTCACACCAAACTATAATTCAGCATTACATACGGCAATTGAGCTTTCACCAGGATCCTCCCACAAAAATCCCAAGTTTCAGTCCAGTTCGTCCTTATTGTGCCTGTACCTTGCCTTGGATTTGCTGAAGATACTCCATCCCCCATTCCAGAACCCAAACTACACATCTATTCCCCCTATTGTTCCCCCTCAGGCTTGTTTTATCGCCATCAAAAATCTCAAATAGATTTGATTGTAGTTCGTGTCTCTGACATTAAGCGGGGGGGGGGGGCGGATCTGGGTATGAGTGAGGAAGGTACCAAGTTCTTGACCCGGCCGGGGATGGAAAACTCGACGGGATGATTTAATTCAAGCCCCTCGCTAATTCTGGTACTTTTTACCGTACGCAGTTACCATATCCTATGGCTATTTAGATGATTGGGATGTATCACAGGTCACTGTGATGCGACCAGCCGCAGCTTGCAGCCTGCAAAGGAGAGCCCCCAGACCGGGTTTCCTCCTCTGTACGTGATAGTTGTACATATAACCAATGCTTAGGTATGTCTGCTGTTTATTTTGGATGAGACTTTTCGTGGCTTCATTTCGTATTCGAGGGTTTGAAGTGTGACACATACAACACTATACCTTAGTACCTTCCTCCTCCGTGATCATCTGCCGTATGGAAACATCGTGAAAATGCCCAAATCCTCCTCTCTACAACAGTTGAAAGCCATGAAACACGGCAAATGGAGATTAAAGTTCGATTTTAATTTGAATCTGACAGCTAGATCCTTCTGGCCGGTTTCCAAATCCTTCTAGATCTGTTCCTAGATCTACCTACCCATCTCTCGGTTGGTCAAACTTTGCGTGTACCGGCTAATGTGTGTGATGTGGGTGAAAAAGATTTGTGCCTTCTCGGAGTTCAGGAGACAGGGGAAGAAAGCAAAAGGTATGTGCTAGCCACAAAAGGAAGGCACGGCATATCATGTGATTACAAAGATCCCGAGGTCATTTTTACCGTTGAGGCCTTAGGCCCGATATTGTGATTACCCCTCCCACCTTCCAACCAAAATACAAACACAAACCCAGAAAGAAAGAAATCTTTGACCTTCACTGACCAACGCCAGTGAGATCAAGTTTGGTTCGGCAATCAAGATCTTTGTTCCATCCAATAGGGGTTCCCGTTACATGAATACCTTGCTCTCTATCGGACGCAGTATCATCACATCTGCACCTCGAATAGTATCAGCCCGTCAGACAACGGTGACAGCTCGTACGATGGCTACAGTTTCTACCATCAACATGCCACGTGATCCAAACACCTTGTCGAATTATAACAATTGGAGAACGAAGCATACAATCGCCGATTTGGCTATTGATTTCACGAAACAGCGAGTTCATGGCACAGTTACACTACAGCTTGAATCTATTACGGATAAGGAATCTGAAGAGATAATCCTCGATACTAGTTTTGTTGATGTGCAAAGTGTTGCAGTTGACGGGAACAAGACTGGTGAATGGACTCTCGAAAAACGCATTGAACCATTCGGCACTCCGCTTTCTGTGAAGATCCCAGGTGGAGCAGCAAAGGGTACTGTCATTGCACTCGCCATCACGCTATCAACTACCGACAAATGCACAGCTCTCCAATGGCTCACTCCCGCTCAGACCTCGAACAAAAAGTTCCCATACATGTTCTCTCAATGCCAAGCCATTCATAACCGCTCGATCTTCCCATGTCAAGACACTCCTGATGTAAAGAGCACATATGATTTCCGAATTCGCTCTCCTCTTCCCGTTCTTGCCAGTGGCTTGCCCCGTGGTGCAGGTTCATTTGTTCATGGTGAAAATGGAGAATCCGGAACTCTTCTCTACTCCTTTTACCAGGAAATCCCTATGCCATCTTATCTCTTTGCTCTCGCATCAGGTGATATTGCTACCGCATCTATTGGTCCACGTTCCCTCGTATCCACTGGTCCAGAAGAGCTCATAGGAGCTAAATGGGAGCTCGAGAGAGATACCGAGAAGTTTATTGAGACTATAGAGAAAATTGTCTATCCTTACGAATGGACCCAATACAATGTTTTGGTCTTACCACCAAGTTTCCCTTACGGTGGCATGGAGAATCCCGTGTTCACTTTTGCTACTCCTACTATTATTAGTGGGGATAGAGAGAATGTTGATGTGGTTGCTCATGAGTTGGCTCATAGTTGGAGTGGTAACTTGGTCTCCAACGCTAGTTGGGAACATTTGTAGGTTTTGAGAATTTCACAAATCCCTTTACTTGCTATCATTCTTACGAAAATGGAGAAATTTTTGCAGGTAGAAATTATTCAACTAACACGTATGTAGCTGGCTGAACGAGGGGTGGACAGTCTATTTAGAAAGAAGAATCATTGCTGCTGTTCATGGGGAAGCATACAGAGACTTTTCTTCCATTATTGGATGGAAAGCTCTTGGTAAGTCATGCTTTTGGATGCAAATTTTCGGAAGCTAATATCTACATACAGAGGATTCTGTCAAGCTCTATGGCGAAGATCATGAATTCACGAAGTTGATTGTCGATCTGAAGGGTAAGGATCCAGATGATGCCTTCAGCAGTGTTCCATATGAGAAGGTTGGTAACTCCAGGAATTTAAATTTAGGACTTGAAGTCTAACTTAGCCAGGGTTTCCACTTCCTTTACTATCTCGAGAGACTCGTGGGCAAACCATCTTGGGATAAATTCATCCCACATTATTTCACCACTTGGAAGAAAAAGTCTCTCGACTCTTATGATTTCAAGGCCACGCTTCTTGATTTCTTTGCTTCCGATTCAGCTGCTTCTAAAGCCCTCGAGTCAGTTGATTGGGATTCTTGGTTCTACAAGCCAGGTCTTCCCTCAAAGCCAGAATTTGACACAAGCTTGGTCGACAAATGCTATGCTCTAGCAAAGAAATGGGAGTCAAAGGTAAATCATGTGTTACACTACATCACTACACAGAAACTAATTCCTTCTAGGATTATACACCCTCCCCATCTGATATTGAAGGTTGGGCCGCAAACCAAGTAGTTGTTTTCCTCCAACAAGTCCAACTCTTCACTACCCCTCTCACCCCAGTTCAAAGTCAAGCAATGGGCAAGGCTTACAATCTTGTCAACACCAAAAACGTCGAACTCAGCTCCCGCTATTTCGGCGTTGGCCTGGCTGCAAAGGATGAAACAGTATATCAACCCACTGCAGAGTTGTTGGGTAAAGTTGGTAGAATGAAGTTCGTCAGAACACTTTATAGAAAATTGGTCGTCGTTGATAGGAAGTTGGCCGTCGAAACCTTTGAGAAGAACAAGGATTTCTATCATCCGATCTGTAGGGACCAAGTGGAGAAGGATTTGAAAGAGTAGAAATGAAAAGCGATAGTGTGACAAGGGAAATGTGCATAAGCGTGCAGAAAAGCGGATATCCTACCTTTGCTGTGAGTTTTTGATAATGACGCGAACAATCAATATATGTATAGCATAGCTTGTAATTGCTTAAAATAAAGTTGGTGAATGATAAGTTTTGCTACTTGTATGAGGGCTTCTAATTATCTTATGGATGTATGAAGTACATCGCGTGGTATCACATGAAATACAAAACCATCTTAACCTACCTCTTCGTACCCAATTTATCCAATAGTCCGAACTGCAGCTCAACAATATAAGGGTTTGAATGTCCAAAATCAATTAGAACATTCAAACCATCTGAGATATTGAATCTGAATTCTCATTTAGGATATGGGAACATTATAGGTAGTCAGTGTGCATTCGTTTCCTTTAATGCGTAGCTGTGGCACATGTAGCTAAGAGTGTGGATAAAGTATTTAATGCAAAGAAAGAAAATTAAAATAAAAAAGCGCAAGCAAGAGGTTGGATGGTAATTCATACACCTGCACCTCGATACCCAAGAAATTAAACAGTCGTAGATGTGCCTCAACTAAGCCATGAAACTAAAACATTCGGGAAAGCATAGGAGCACATATAATAGCCCTGCAGTCTTAGCATATTTAGTCTTGGATTACTGTTTCCTTGTACTATCTATCCTATTCATTTCTTAAGTCTTCCTCATCTCTGCTGTGCCCTTATTCCAAATTTATGGTCTTTTTTTTCTAATCAAACACTGAGACGTCCTAATCAGAAGGTCAAAGAATACTCCCCCTTGAAGTGCCACGTCCAATCCTCGTTGGTTCACGCTTTACAGTTCAAACCAATCTTAGTTTTTCAACAATTTGCAACGACCTTGGAATTGAGGAGTTATCTCAAGCTTCCTTATGACTGACTTCGCAAATATCTCCTCTATATTTTAAGAACCTTTCACGTTGACGGGTAAAGCGGGGCAAAATATGAGGAGTAGTAAAGCTAAATACACACTAGACGGCAACTAGTGTCATTCATAAAATTCACTCCGCACATCATGATCTGGACTACAGTCCCTCACTCCATCTCTCCCACTTGGAAAATTAACCCCCAAAAGATCTCTTGTAGATCAAAAGGAAGCAAAAAATGCAAAAATAAATCAAGCTTCTATGATGGGAATTGAGCCCAACGGGGGGGTCGAACCCCCAACCTTGTGATTAAGAGTCACACGCTCTACCGATTGAGCTAGCCGGGCAGGCTTTGCTTGATGGTTTGTTGAAGGCCACTTGCGTGTTTGAAGATATATTTGAGAAACTAACAGGAAAATTCTGTAAAAACTTTTCTGAGGGGGGATCAAGCGAGGTGATGGTGGGGCTAAATTTTGCGACGAAATTTTTGGTGGGGATGGGGAAGGATTTGTCTTGATCATACACGATGGCTCTCTGCAAATGATATGCCTTTCCATTAATTGTAAAACTATTTCTAAGAATACAACTACACATAGGAGAAGATTTTCTTTTCAGGGAAATTTCCCTAGGATAATCTGTCGTGATGAGGCTGTGTTGCGAAATACTTACAACTCTACGATACTCACTCGGTACTCTTTGACCTATTGTCGCATGAATAAGTATTCATTATTGTCGCATCGAAGTATATTGTCATTTTACCTTTGGTATTCGTGTCTTCTATTCTTGAATGCTCATCATCACTCCCTTCCTACCAATACATTTCCCTCTTCCTTTATTCATTTCCTTATCTAATCCTGCACATAAGATCTGAGAAGGCTAGTATTGAAAGATCACAGTTTTTCTTCCCAATTTACTTCATATCCGCTCTCATGGTGTTCTCTAATGATCCTCTTGTTCCACATATCATTTCGAGAAGATTCGAAATTGACATCTTGGTGGCGAATTTGGGGTTTGCATGTCTTAGTATTCGGAATCTCTGGAGAATTCGATACATTCCCACTCCAGACCTGGGGTGACAGGATTCAAGAAGATACTTTGTTGCATATCTGCAAATTCCGGAACTAGTTAGAGGGAGTGAGAAAACCAGAGTTCATGCTAGGAATATTCTACTCAGGTTTGTACTTCGGCGATTTTGACCAGAAGAATATATCCTGAAGATAGGAATAGGTGGAAGCTCAATGTGAACATTCCCAATTGCTTCAGAGAGCTTTAGATTCATTCGTGAGTTTCACATAAGTAGTGAGTTCCAAATCGTTTCTTCTTAGAGGAAAAAAGGTACTTATCATCGCAGGATTATAGTCCTTACCATCGGAATCTTTGGCCTTGGATTATGATCCACGAAAGTGAGAATCGGTATGGTAATCTCAGCACTTATACACAACCCAGTAACAAGAAGTAAACAATCCACGAAAAACATATCCACTATTCTATGATATACAATTACGGGACTCGAAATTGCCAGCGCGGTTTTTCATCGGATACAAATCCTGTTGGTACGAGAAGGATACGGAAAACGTAGCACCCACGAATTGCGTAGGTCCTGTATGTCTAATTGTATTCTATCTAAAGAGCTAGCTACGTATTGAAAGTAGTAAGCCTTATATAGACTTACTGAAAGAGCTAGTCTTTTTCGCATTCGCTTAGAGCTTAAGTACAGTAGCTATATTAAAGTGGTAATTGAATTGAAGTCATTCACTTCGTTCACACAAATCCATTGATCAAACTTCGTCGCGATGATCTCATCTCATCGTTCCAATTTCCAAAACGAGGCACGAATATAACCAATCCAGTCTGCAATCACTCTGAATTGTCCGAGGAATCTCAGTGCTCTTGAGGATCCAAGAATCCTGAAAGTATATCACCACGTGCTCCACATGGAATCCCCTCGCTTCTGTCCATTTAAATAAAAACTGTGTACATAAACCTACAAACACGATTTGCTGTCACATACGACCATAGACTGAAGAGAATTGGGCATCCCGTCCGCTCTGCCATACACAAGCTTCAGATCGGTGGATTAGTAGTTGGGTGGGTGACCACCAGCGAATCCCCACTGTTGTATGTTTTCTTTTTGCCTTTTGCCGGCACGTCTTTCAGGAAATCAAGAATATCGTGAGAGCAACTACAAGTCATTTTTTGGGAATGTGTCTTTGATATGATATCACAGTGTAAAATGTAGGGACAGGAGTTTAGGATAAGAATTGAATCAAATGGAGTTTATTTAGTTTGTACAGACTAGACTTAAACAAGCTATTTTATCCTTCTACTGTAACGCTCCTTTGCTAATATTTAGAGATGGATGGCATCTACCATGAACAACTAGTGCTCGTTGCTGTCAAACAACACTGCAAAATTTCTATCACTCTTCAGTCGATTTCTAATCTTTAAATTTAAACCCTAGTTGTCGTATCTCGTCTTTATCTGTTGGCGAGCAATCTCCTATTGAACTCACAGGTTCTGGATGATCTGAGCTGTCTCCGAAAGAGGGCCACTATGGCCGACTAAAGCTATTCAGATTAATTGGTCCATTTGACATGGAATCTGCTTAGAATTTCCAGTATTCGTTCGAAAAATAGGGCCGGGTTTGTTGTGAAACACAAAGACTTTGATAACAAAAGCTCTTATTCAACAACGCCTTTAGAAGTAATGTTTTTGATTAACTCTCCCGCATCATCGCGTGTCCGGTTCGAAGTCCAGGCTACCAAGAAAATCAAGTCCATGCTGATATAATCCGCCGCTGAATGCTAACAGTTCGAATGTGAAATTGGTATGCAATCTTGAATGCCGTCTACCATTCACCCTTTCCGCATAGGATGCACGTTCAAAAACAGGTCATCTATGGTATCCTGAGGGATATTTCCATCGTCATCTACCTTTGTACTCTTGCTAAATTCACTCACGCCTCGTACGTCATCTTTAACATCATTGTCCCGTTCGATTGCACTTGAAGCTCCCCGAACTGCCACACGACCGTTAGCTTATAGCTCTAGAATCTTCTATAAAATTCATAACATACATACGGAAAGTAATGATCTCTTCTTATTCTTCTCCTTCTTCTTCTTCTTCTTCTTGGAATGGTACACCTTGTAGGGTGGATATTCTGTCCAATTTCCTAAAGCGCCGGCTCGCGAATATATGATTTCTTCACACTCCTCTTGTAGGCCATACTTCAAACAAGCGATCGTATCCTTGAAATCTTGCAACGTGATTCCAAAATGATCGAACGTACTTAGCTTTTCCAAGTAAATAAAAACAGAAAAGCATATCATGAGCCCGAAGAAACGATAATAGGGGGTAAAGTCTTTGTGATGAGTGGTACTACAGTATTCGGTAGATGATGGAAGAGCGACAGGTGCCGAGACAACCGCATCAACGACAGCAATAGAAGTTGTTACTGCCCAGATGCTTGCTTGATGCGTTACAATGTCAAGTGTCTCTGTTGGAGGCATTTTGAAGGAGCCAACAGTTTCTTCTGTCGAGTTTTAAACAATTCGGCGAAAATGTTAATCTCTTTGTCGACCAGGTTTCTGTTAAAACCCGTGTTAATGATCAATGATCCGATTGTGATATTTCAATTCTGATACCACAAACTGCCAAGATGCGAGCCGTTTACTGAATTCTTTGTTCATTTACATGTTAGAAAAACCGAGAACACTGTGGTTATGGAAGCATGGATAATTTACTCAAATTTATTTGATGTCAGTCTCCCAAGAAATGGTGGTATCGATACTCTTACTGGAAATGAAATGGTTTTTTATTTACCCGTTTATGAGAGACGCTAGTTTTTAGATTTGCGACGGACTGAAATTTAATGACGTATTGGTTATTTCTGAAAATGGTGCTCAACCGGGCAATCGTGAACCTTGTTTATCGCCAAGGGCTGTATGTGACACACTGGTCTCGGTTAGTAATGTCTATCATAGCAGGAATTTGAAAGGTGTGAGAAGACTTACTAGAATAAGACGTATTCCATGTATTCTTCCTCTATTCTCCAAATTGTAGAGATTCGTTGGAATCAGAGAAGCTTTATAAGTTGATTGAGAAGAGCTTCGTGTGATCCGGATCACTGACTTTGGTTGGTGCTCTGCATAAGGGTATTTCATGTGATGGTTGAGACGAGAAAGTCGAGAGATAATCTCCATGTCGAATTTCAAGGTTTATACCTGGTCGGATATAACATTGCGAATGCACCAGATGAATTTAGACCAATCTTTCGCCTAAATAGCCGAAAACCTCCAAGGCTCGCAATATACCCCAAGATTCTATTCATGAAGGAAAAATCGGTCTATCCTGGGGAAGATTTCTTGTGCAGCCGCAGAGGGAAAAGAATTTGTACACAAACCATGAGAAAGCCGGGTTGAGGGCTGAAAGGATTTTAGACTCATATAGGAAAGTACCGAGTTTCTGATGCCTCTATTCTTCAAAGAAAAAAATAATAATAATAACCAAGCAGTATCGATAGGTGGTGTTTAGGTTGTCTGAACGGATGGCCGAGTATGTTGGGAAAAGTTTGCCAAAGGGAGACTTATTCGATTGCTATTCCATATACAAATACCAATATCGCCTATCGCATATCGCCAGCCAAACGCTAAAAAATTGAGGTGGTGTCGTCGATTGGTAGATTATCTCAACAGTCTTTAATGGCAAAGAGCGAATGGATAACAAATACCGAGACGCGCATATTAGCTGGAGCATTTGTCTGAGTGGAGCAAGAATGAGGTGACTTTTCGGAACTATAAGTTGGCTGGCTGATTGGCTGATTTGCGACAGTTACTTGGCGCCCTCCCTAGGTATGTATCCTTCCTACCTGGTTCGCTTAGGCACTGGAACGTGTTGGCATGTTAATCGTTATCTCAATGGGAGATTTCACACATGCACCGAGACTTCTAAAAGATATATAGAAACTCCCTGTCCTCTGATGCCTTAGTATGTTTGCCGTTTCATGTCCTGTTTGATTGTCACCTTTAATTCGTGATTTTCACCACAGTCGAAAGACGGGCTAGTTCTCTAGTATCGGTTGGCTGAAAAGTGGTTTGAAACCGCATGTGTACCGTCGGCCATATAGGTCAAGTGTCTCATTCAACTTTTCGACTCACAATCCTTTTCGCTTTTTTTATATATAAAAAAGCAAAGCTTTTTGATAAAGCTTTTATAATGTAATAGAGAAAAGATTTCTTCCTTTTTCCAATTTTCTAGTTTTCTTAATCTGATTTAAAATAGTACAAATTTTAACATTTAAAACATTTAAATCGTTCTAAGTATTCGAATCATTTATTGCTATAGCAAATTACTCTCATACCCCTCAAATGTTATTTAGTCATTCTTATACCCTAAAATTAAAAGAGAATTTACTCTTACATCTCTTAGATTTTATGATAAGGAAGTGAATATAGTGAAAAATTTCAATTCGATGACTATTATATTATGATTTTGAATAAATATGAAAGAGATTATTTTTTTGAATTAAATTAATTAGTTTCTTAAATAGAATATTATTTGATATTTTAAATCTTTTATTATAGATAGATTCTATAGTAAGTAGTGGGAGAGTTGATGTTATAATGAAATGATCAGGTTCTATAATGAGGAGGTAGAATCCATTACAGAATTTGAGGGGCATGAGAGTAAATACTTTTTCAATTTTAGGATATGAGAGTAATTTGCTATTATTACTAATCAAAATTAATAATAGAAAAGTTGAAAAGCTGAATGAGACACTTAATCTATATGACCGACCGTACATGTGGGGCTCGCTTGGAGATCAGGAGTTCGCAAAAATTCACCATCGTCGATTAGTCCTGTCTTGAGTGAGACGTTGATATGTGAAAAACGGTAGCATCTGGATCCGAGAGACTAAAAGCCATGATTTCAGGTACCCATTAACCTTGTCTTGTGCTCTCATACTCCATTTCAATGTCACAGGCATATCTGTGTTTTGCAGCGTGGGGAGAGACAATCTGACAAAACGGACAAACTGATTGTCATGACCCAATTCGAACAGTGACGAATTATGTGACCTAATATTTCTTCAAGGAGATAAAGAAAAATCTGGCGTGAACGCAGGAATCGTGGCTTGATGTATTAATTCGAATGGGACGTTCGATTGACGGTTTCTGGCTTGAAGACAGGAGATAAGGTTTGAGAGGTAGCATCTAATCCCGGAAGACGACTAGATTATTGAAGTTGATGATGAATAGTGGAGTTGAGGTGTCCAATCCAAAGATGTAATCAGATTGTTGAGATCGGTCTTCGAACAACAGAAAGTGAGGTGGATGAGCTGTGGTGTCTTGTCCAAAGATACAATCGGGTCATCTGAATCTAGTCTCAATAAAAAAAAATGAGGTGTGAGCTTGAGAGCTAAGATGTCTAGTTTGAAGAGAAAATAGGAAGACAATTTGGATATTGTGAACCTAGCCGCTAGGATGATTCCAGGACGAAATTGGATGGTCAGAATCTGATTCAAACAATGGAATGGATCATGAGTTTGAAGACACATTAGAGTGTTTTGTTTAAAGGGCAGTAATTTTGTAGTCTAATTCGCTCGTGTAGTCTTTGGGAGCTTTGATTGAGGTTTTGGTGGTTCGGTTGACGAGACCGACTAATGATCTTCTGAGCTTTATGCTAACTATAGCGCTCTCGGGAATTAGACTGGATAGTGATCCATTAGAATTCCGCCTGCTCTGCTCGAGTGGATTTTTCGTCTAGTTTGAGTTGAAACTCTCAAAATGACGATATTGCTGTGCGGTGGTGTTCGTTACAACACATCTGCAATGGTGTTTTTTTTGGTTGGCCCACTTTCTGAGTTGGTCCCATACTCAACCCAGTGCTGATAGTATACCATTGGCACGTGAATGATATCAGATGAGGGTTCATTGCAAATCTCTGCAATACGATACCAGATACTCAATTGAGCTAAAGACCTTTAATTTGTTGGCCCGCGCGAAGAACATGTTAACTTCATATGTTTTTGGAACTTTTAAGGTAAAAGTTTAGGAAGGGTTTCGAGATAATCATTATAGCTCTACAGACATTCTGCTACATCGATTTAAAAGACTGTGGAAGAGAACGAATATTTTCTGCGGGTTATCAAAGTCAATGACAAGGAAGAGAGAGTAGTGGAACATGACCTACCGACAATGAAAACTAAATTAGAAATGTACAGCAATGATAACGTGGAAAGAGACTATCCTTGAATTTGAATTAGATATTTCTCTTTGGAAATTACAAATCAACAGATCAAGTCAGAAAACATGGATTTCCAAATGACATCAAATTTTGCACCAACAACAGACTTCTAGTCTATCTCCTATGTTTCAGCGGATGAACCCTTCCTCTTTCTTTCTCTTCACAGTATAAAAAAAAAGGGGGGGGGGGGGGCGTTTACAATTCCAAACTACCTCAAGCACGCTGTACCGAGATAACAAGAAGAATAAGGGATATTAGCATCCTAGACTAAAGATCCATACGATTTCTTTCACCCCAAACCCACCCTCAGAGTACTAGTCCCTTCGAAAGCAACAAGTCCCATACTTTACAGCCCAGAATCCATGCATCAAACCATTCACCAAAAGCACACCCCAACTTGCACTGTTTATAAGCTTAAGCGGATAGAAAGAAAACCCAACAACTACCAAATTACAGCCCTAAGCAAATACGAAAGAGACTGCTCTTTTAACAAGTATCCCTTATATAAGTAAGGACTGCTACTTCCTGTACATAGATAGCTAGCTCTTGAGACAGCATACGGTATTTGATATTTAGGACCTACGATAGTAGGTGTTACGTCATCCGCATTCTTCTTATATAGATAGATATTAATCCAAACACCACCTATACAAAAACAATATACTTACCAGATCTCTGATCTTTATACCCCCTCTATACTTTTCATCATCTTCTTCTCCATTCCCGGATTAATTCCTTTCTCATCCACTCTTCACTCTTTACTCTCCTCTATTCCGCGAGGTACACTATACCATAGCATACCATCACCGCATCACACTATAGAGCAGAACCAACATTCACGTCAATCTCACTCATACATACATACATACATAGTATATACCGACTCTACTCCCTACTATCTCCCTACTACCCACTCTACTCCGTAACAATAACAATAACGATAACCACCCATCCATTCCATGTGTCCACCACCTCACACCTCAGCACATTCTATCTATTCTCTCCCCTACTGCAGAAGCAAGATCTACATCAATACCCCCCTCCCCTATAGTCACCAATGCTCTCTATATTACTTGCCTTACCACGCCCTACCATCCAAGAATGCTCCCCCCTCCCCTTTCAGATCCCCTCTTAGACCCCCTCCATCCTACATAACATCACTCATACACTCATACACTCACTCAGAATCCAAAACCCAAACCCCAAAAGTCATCCATCCATCCATAATTCCAACCACTCATAAAATAAAATTAACACACACAGATAAACATACCCTCACCCCTCTCATTCGAAACCTCTAAAATGGACTTTCACATTTGATTCACAGAAAATCGTTCATTCATCGGGGAAAAAAAATCAATCTCGGCAACCATCTCATTTCATTTCAAAGTCATCCATTCATTCTCATTTTCATATGTATCCATCCATGCACGCACGCATGCAAATATCCATCCATATCATCATTCTCGCCAGCGAGCTCTTAACAAGCTCCCCAAATTTAGAGAAGAGACTGGTCTATCTAGACTAAATGTCCATATAAAAATAGACTACGAACTGAGGGAAGAATATCCTATCCCCCGCCAACCCTACCGAGGTGAAGAAGTATAGAAAAAAAGTGAAGAAAAAAAAGAAGTATATCCACCACCTAATTCTCCAAATCTACACCAAACGCATCAATCATATGATTCAACCACATTATTCCACCCGAATTCCCAACTAATATCTCCCCAAGAATTATTATCCCAATTCGATATGACTCCATATCAAATGCATTTCTCTCAAATATTCAACCAGATCTATGTTTCCTAGCCAATTGCGCAATTATTCAATAATAGGATCTTCACCAAGGACCCCTGCCGATGCAACACCATCCTCTTTCTTTTGAGCTCCTGCGCCACCAAAAGCCCATCCCATCCAACTAGCTCTCTTAGCCTTCGTTTTATCCTCTTCTTCTTTATCCTGAACCAATTGTAATGGTTTTGGTTTATTACCCGCAAATTTTCTCGCCTCTTTTCGTGGAGGACTATTAGTACTGGGCGGTGTACTGACCTCACCGCTATCTCCGCTTATACTACTACTTTCGCTCTTGAGACCCGGGAAATTACCCGCAGTGGGTACTTGACCTAAGGAAGGATGGCGAGAAGTGGGTTTACCGGCCATGGGACCAGTCCCGAAAAAGGTTTGCGAGTGTCGAGGAGTTTGGGGTCCATGGAGGGGTGGTGAGGTTTGGCCGCCTCTATACATTTGATTAACAATTGAAGCTCCACCGCCTGTATATTGTTCTGATTTAGGACGAACTCCTTGTCGAACACTTGATGAACGGCCAACTCCGAATGGTATACTAGGTGCTGTTTCGGGATCTTGATTGAGAGTTCCATGGCTCATTGGCATAACAGATTGAGGTCTTGGTTTGCGACTTCCCATAGCTACAGTCTTCGCACGTTGAAGAATAGATGCGCCACTAGCTTGCTCTTTTGGTGGAGGTGGAGGAAGGTCTTTATCCTTATTAACGGGTCCCTTAGCATCTCCAGATTTGAAGTCCGAATCAAGAATGGTTTCAAAATCTTGGTGTTGTAGGAGTCGTTCAATGATTTTGTTGATATATAATGTTAAAGCTTTATTCTGGTCCTTGGCAGATTTTAATTCGGCTTCAAGACGACGGTGTTGATCACTTTCGCCTTCGTTGTCGTTAAGTTCGGAAAGTTCATCTGCGAGAGAAGCTCCTGGTGATCGACCCTCCAAAGCATTCAGCGCATCGGCGTTGGATGATGAACCCATGTATTCAAAATGATCCTTTGAGAAATCGCCGTTCAGTGTCTTTTCTTGTAAAAGTAATTGGAAGCTCTCGTTATCTTCCATCAATCTTGCATTCGTCATACGTGCTTCCAACAGTAATTTTTCGACCTCTTGCATTCTTCCACCTCCCATATTCTCGGATTCTACCAATTTGATTTGAGCTTCTGCCAATTCTAACCGCAAGGATTCAATGAGTCTGTCTTTCTGAAGAAGTAATTTGGAATTGTTGCGAGAGTCGCTGCGGTTTAAGCCGGATGGCGGAGCGAATTGGCCATTTTCGACACCTGGGGAGGTATTGTTTGCTTTCAAATGTTAGCATAATCAATTATCAAATGACAAGTCTAGCAACTTACAACGCCTAGACAATCGTGACTCTTCATCCGACGAAGATCTTTGCGATAGAGAATCCTTCAATCGCTGAATGATTGTTTGCATTTCCTCCTCTCGATTCGCCATTTCTTCTCTCTCCTTTGTCATGGAACTTCTCTCGGCTTCATAGATTGATTCCATCTCCCTCTTTTGTCGAAGAGCGTCTCTCTTTTCATTTTGTAGAGTTTCTAATTTCTCCTCGTTCTCATGTAGACGGTCCTCCAATTTCCCTTGATCCTGTAGAGCTTCATCTAATCTTGACTGGAGAACTTGAGCTTGCTTTTGGAATTGCTCAGATATGGTTTCTGTTTTACGTAGTCTCTCCTTCAAATCATCCAAAAGAGCAATATTCTCAGCCCTAGCGTCATCATCCGCAACAGATGGTACACTGTTTGAACTCAGGTTGGATGCACCAGCGCCCGGTCGTTGCATGGCAGCTCGTGCGGATAATGGGGTGCCACTGCGTATTGAACGACTTCGTGCGTGTGTTCCGTTTGTAGTAGGGGAAGAATCTTTTGTTGGTGAACGTGTTGCAGCTCTACTTGGAATACCGGTACTTGAAGTATCTGATGACGTTCTGCGACCAGCTCCTAAAGATACTGGGGGTTTTTTGGTAGCTGTTGACATTGTGCTTGCTGCGTATCCTGAAGGAGGGTATTAAGCAAATAGCGAAACAGTGATTTCGTAATGAATAATTGATGTGAAACGTATGCTCGTTAAAGGGGAATGGAGAGGATGCAGCAATATAGTAGTGAAAGTTCAGTAATCTGGAGGATTCAGGATCATTTGGTGTGTTGCATGAATGTTGAGTGTTTGAATAAATTTGTATCGTTGCTGAGTGAGCTATTCTTGGAGGTTTCGTGGTTGTATGGTTGTATGGTTGGTTGTTGGGTCAGATCGAAGGGTGGCTCAGTTTCTCAGTTTCTCAGTTCCTCGGCTCCTCTGTTGATGTGTACGCCGCTGCAGTTCGGTCTGTGGATATGGAGGCTTTGTCCAGAGGCTTGGTCTCTTTTATCGTGGTCGTTTGCCACTGCTACGACAGTATAAGAGGGCAACTTTAAGATTTGCGATCAAGTCGATGTTTGACTTGTGATTCAGGTGAATTTACATACAGGAAGAATGCGGTATGGTATGGCAAGGTCAGGCAAGATGCGGTGCGATAAGATTTCGTTATGTATCTTGTTCAACATATACCGGATGTGGCAACCGCCCTAATGTACATGTGTGAACGGTTGATGCGCTTGAGGACAAAAAAGACTGGGTAGCGGGATGATATCGTTGGACAGAGGAGACGATGGGCTTGCATTGATTTTCTGATCAGGAGATGCAAAACAGCAGGGGAAGGGCACGATGTCGCGGGAGCTGTGGCTGTATCTGTGTCTGTATCTGCGTCTGTACCGGCAGCTGAAGGATGTGATGGAGCGAAGGGTATGTAGACAGGCACGCAGTCCTTTGCGTGTACGGCAGCGAAGGATGATTCCAAGGATCTAGGGGTTCAGGAAAGGGAGGGAAGCAGCTGCTGTTTTCTATACGTGTCCAAGCCCCTTGTTGTTGATATTATTACTATCATTATTGCCATTATTGTCATTATCATTATCATTATCATTTGTATTGTATAATTGTTTGTTGTGTGTTGTGTGTTGTCTGCAAAGCCGTTCTCAGGTCAACTCCTATCCTGATTAATCTATAAAACTCTGGCTTCGATATTCATTACGGTGCCTGGATACGGTCTGGAATTCTCCATGACTAGCAAATCGCGGGCTGTTCTCAAATTTCCATATGGCCAATTCACAAGAGATATCCATACAAGCCCGCACAATGGACCATGCGTTTTCATCGCTGCATGATTCTTAAATCTCCGCTCTTTCACCGTTTTCATCGCCATAGGGAAATGATACCTGCTACTAGTGTTGATTCACTTGCCAGGAACTTCTCTAGGGGATGTGGCTGTTTTCACTCTTGTACAGAGCAATCAGAGCGCACTTGATGTCGACTTGGACAAGTGAATTCCCGTGAAAATTTCATGGGTGGCATTGTTGGTGACGGAGACGAGACGGTCCTGGTGATGGTGATGCAGCACCTTGATCAAGGGTTATCCTCATGTGTGAATGACCTGGCTCGAGCCCCGGTAAATGTTGCTGATGTCGCTGATGTTGTTGATAATGTCTTGAACTCGAATATGGGGAATCCGGAAATCTGGGTTTGTCCCTTCTCGCTGTGCAGCATGTATCTGGGTAACTCATATCTACGAAACGATGTAGGGCCATCTTGATATTTGATGTCTCCATAGCTTCAAAAGTCCGGATGACAAGAAGAAGTTTCTCCTGTGTCATGTAAATGGAGACGCAATTCATGTCAGGTGATCAGGCCACTTCTGAGAGTCACGCTTTCTTCTAGAGTCTAGTCCACTTTCGACTTAGCGCCCACATCCTTAGCGTCCCACACTTTGAAAATATTCAGAACTTTTCGAGCTTTTCGAAATTTCCTCTACAACCTCAACGACAACACCAAATTTTCATATCCAATACAGCCGGAGCGCATTATTCAATTTCCCAACCGCAGAGATGGCACCAACAACTAAGAAGGCTAAGAAGACCGCCGACTCCATCAACAGTCGTTTGGCACTTGTTATGAAGTCCGGAAAGGGTACGCATCAAATGGGTTTCAATTGAAATACAATTCAACAACATACTAATTATTACATTACAGTCACCCTCGGATACAAGTCTACTCTCAAGCAACTCCGATCTGGAAAGGCCAAGCTCGTCATCATTGCCGGAAACACCCCTCCTCTCCGCAAGTCTGAGCTCGAGTACTACTCCATGTTGTCCAAGACTCAAGTTCACCACTTCTCCGGTAACAACGTACGTACACATACATTTCATTTGTCAAAATATCCGTCTATCGATCAGACCTAAGATTAGGTCTGGGAGGACATTACCCAGCGATAAAGTCTCTCTAGACTTTGGAGGGTATTCAGTTGCTTACTCTTATGTTTCTTTAGATTGAGCTCGGTACTGCTTGCGGTAAGCTCTTCAGATGTTCCACCATGGCTGTTTTGGATGCTGGTGACTCCGATATCCTCTCTAGCCAAGCTGCATAGATTAGGAATATCAATCATTAGTATTGGTTGTTGAGGTGGAGAAATTCTAGATGGAAGGAACAAGATCAGTCATGATTGATTAATCTTTGACATGTATCAGTATGCACAAGTTGCATAGCTTTATAGCATCACAAAATGATATACCTTGATTCTAGGAATTTGCTTTCTACTTTTATCTATTGAATGATGGTCCTGCATTGTCTGTGTTGATATGCGTGTAACCCGGTTCATGCTCACAGTGACTCACACCGGCTCCTCGAAACCCAAGGATTTTATCCCGAACTCCGGACTCGATCAAAGGCCGGACACCGTACATTTAGAAATTTTGATGCTGACAATTAAAGGCGACATGTACAATATATAAAGCCCAAGTAACTTAATTATGAGACATGATGATACCTTCCATTTTCATTTGAAATCTTCTTGATTTCAAATAGAAAATTGCCACTATTCACATCTCCGAAACTCCAGTTACCTCATTTGGCAAATTACCAAGTTTGCCCTAAAGAAGTTCTCGCTTATATGCCCGCAAACGGGTTAGCGCAATTTTGCTGAGCAATCAATCCAACTTTGAAAGTTACCTTTTGAATCCCCCGATCCCCCTTGAGCAAACCCATCGACATCAACACCAAAAAGACCCTCTAGAAATCATTCAAGATGGCCCGTCGCCCAGCGAGATGTTACAGATACTGTAAGAACAAGGTGTGTAAATCTCATTTTCGCCAGCAGATTATCATCAGATCGTGTGAGGTGGATTTGAAGGATTTCCGACCATTCGATCGCCCGCTCTTTCGCATCAACGATCTCCAGCGTATTGAAATGACGCCAAATTTACGATCGCAGAATCACAACAAACAGAAGGAATCAATACTGATGAATTTTAATTTTATAGCCTTACCCAAAGTCCCGTTTCAACCGTGGTGTTCCCGACCCAAAGATTCGTATCTTCGATCTCGGTCGTAAGAAGGCAAATGTCGACGAGTTCCCTCTCTGCATTCACTTGGTCTCCAACGAGTATGAACAATTGAGTTCCGAGGCTTTGGAAGCCGCCCGTATTTGCGCCAACAAGTGAGTTTAAACCCGAATCAATGACGTCGAGCGAAGGAAATTGGTCGAAGTGGAGATGGAATAAAGATAAAGAATATTTGGAAGATCAAGTGAAATCATCGAGATGGATACTAACAACACATTCTACAGGTACATGGTTAAGTCCGCAGGAAAGGAAGCTTTCCATCTCCGTGTCCGTGCTCACCCATACCACGTCGTCCGTATCAACAAGATGTTGTCTTGTGCTGGTGCCGATAGATTGCAAACTGGTATGCGTGGTGCTTGGGGTAAGCCAAACGGAACTGTCGCCCGTGTCAACATTGGTCAAATTATCTTGTCCATCAGAACCCGTGACTCTTGTAAGTTCACATTCAAGATTTGATACATCTACAATTATCTAACAAACTTTCAGTCCGCCCCAACGCTCTCGAGGCCCTCCGCAGATCCCAATACAAGTTCCCAGGTCGCCAAAAGATCATTGTTTCCAAGAACTGGGGTTTCACTCCTCTCCGTCGTGAGGAATACATGGAGAAGAAGCAAAGTGGAAAGGTTTTGGTCGATGGTGCATATGTTCAATTCTTGTCCAACCACGGCAAGTTGGCCGATAACATCAGACGTTTCCCAGCTGCTTTCGAGACTGAGGCATAAATCGAGTTGTTGATATCAAAGGGAATTTCGGGGTATGATCAGAAAGGCGTACATTTGCAATGGCTGGATTAGCATGGTGTCACATGAAGTGGCAGACACAAATCCTAATCATTGTACCTAAGGAATTGATTCTACGACTTTCAAAAACTCATTACGTTGTTTTTCATATCTGACTAGTTGGTGATGTGATGATCTGTGAATCTGACATGAGGATGATTGCTTTTTGAGATATCTAACATTAAGGGTCGTGTAAGGCACGTCAATCGAGAGTTCGTGTCAGCTCACAACTCAGCAGCCAAGACGAGAGAGGTAATTTGCAGTGGTACATCGGGCCGCTTGAAATGAAACCAAAAACTAGCAATGCAATATGACAATCGCGACAATCATGACAACATTACCAAGTCTTCTTTCTTGCCTCTTCTAAGTTTTATTAGATCAGCACGTCGTGGCAATGGACTTGATTTTTCCGGATCTTTCCATCCAACAAAATCTTACGCCTTGCAGACTATTCCCTTCATAATCTAGTCCCTCATCTCAAACGTTCTCACGCCAAATTGATTGGCTGGCATGACTGCGGCAGCACCATTGTGGTATACTATTTCGAGAGATTTTCTTTGCTTATCGCGGCTCGTTTGCTAGTTGATAGATGATGGCTGGTGGCTGATGGCGGACGGATTAGGTTGATGGTGCATATCCAAATGTGTGAAGAGGGTTCAGCGGGAGAAGGGATGATAAGACAACGCCGGTACGAGTACGGGAGAAACTCTGATGGGGTGGGATGATGTGATGGATGATGTGATGAATGGTGGATGATGGATGATGAAATATACCGTCCGTCACCTTCCACAAGTGCTCTTGCATCTTATTAGGTTATCTAATTTCAATGAAACAGACTTTGGGGAAAATTTAGATGTGCAGATGCAGATAGACAATCAAATCAGTTCATTACTCGCCAGTGTCAGCTAATAAGCCAACTTTGCCCAACCATTTTTCATTATGCTACCCTTTTCTTTCTTTTCGAACAGTCCCATTATGCTAACCCTAACCATTCCTTTTGCTTTCCTTTCCTTTCCTATTCTTCCCTTCCCTTCCCTTCCCTTCCCTTTCATCTGTCAGTGATCACCTCCATCATCTCTTTGATCCGAGACACTGATATCCAAACCCCACCTCGTCCGCCATTCCTTATCCAAAAACAAGTCTTATCCACCCGTCCACGTGTATGCGTGCTGTACTTATCCATTTAGTCCAGTCACGCCAGTGGGTTTAGCCGTTGATCTTGCACTAGCAGACACGACTCGTCTGTACGTATTGTCGAGTACGTACATTGATTTATATTGGATTATTGGTACCGTCCATATCTTGAGGAATAAAGTTTTTGATATTTTGTTTATTGGTTCTGCATTATCACGCTGTTTAAGTTTGATCCGTCAAAAGATAAAGAGCCGCGGGGGATTCCTAGACTGTGATCTTATGATCCAAAGAGCGCTGTGGAATTTGTCTGTCGAATCTAGAGAGATTCTAGAGATACTCATACGTCAAAACCATACGTCAAGACTTGAGTCCATAAAATCGCCTCATCTAACTAGAGTATCTAATACATTAGACTATTCGCACGTCGTACAACTCTATCCTCGAACAAGACTCGGACCCCTCTATTGACGAAGTCATACTGCCAAACACGAAACATTCGAACGGCCTCATCAATAGCCTATTCTCACCTCGATATCGTTACAGCCTACTGCGATTTCTTTAATTCTGTCACGAAGATACGACGAACGAGATCACGAAAGGGATTGTATACTAATATCTTATTGGTTTTTGTTTGTAACTGTACGACATACCAAAGATGGCTTTTAGACAATCTGCACATCATGCCCCTCCTCGAACATTTACACAACCTAATCAAGATACGAACTCGCAGACGCACAGTCAACAAAATGTACAAGAGAGTGATGGGCGTGTAGAAGCGAGTCAAGAATGGGTATTATTTTCGCCAGCTGCGCCAAGTTTTACAGAGGGTACTTACACAGCTAGTACAGGGAGGACGAGGGGAACGCGCACAGCTGGCCATTCAAGGATCAGTGATTTTGGAAGTTTAGAAACTGCGGCAAGGAGTTATGGAATTTATGATGATCATGATGTAGATGAAGATGTGGATGCGCAAACAGAGGATGATAATGAGGATGCCGAACTGGATTCCTTGGATAGTCATTTACATGAGTTTCGAACGGACCCAAGTGTTTATGGGAATAGGGAAGACGAGGAGGGACCTGTGTTACCGAAGCACGATGGACTTGGGAGTTTCAGGGTAGATGGAATTGGCGAGGATGTTCAACAACATTTATATGCATTTGAGCAGTACAATCCGAGGAAAGTAAAGAGGAGGAGAGAAAGTTTAGAAATCGGAGAAATGGCTTTGGACAGTGAGAAAGCGGCGGAAATGGAAAGGACGAGGAGGATTGAAATCTGGAGATTGGAACAAAGTCGGGCTTTGGTAGATGAGATACAACGGGAGACTAGAAGGAGGAAACAATCTATGTCGAGCGAAAAGAGGAGTACTGTTGTTGAGGATAAGGAACACGAGGATTTGTTTACATTGAATAATGTCGAAGCGGAACCTGCCCCAACGATTACACGCGAAAACGATAGTTTATGGAATAGACTCACCCGAAGAGTTATACGAGATCTAATGGGTATCGATGATGATCTCCTGTCAATCATCTTTGGTGAATCTCTACCGATAGAAGATGAACTTTCAAAAGCATCAGGAAGAGCCATTCCTATTCCTGCCACGACCACACAGCCCGATAAGAGTTCATGGGAATATAGACTTCTTGAACGTATAGCTCGCGAATTGGGGTTGTTGGTTAATCAACTCTCAGATCATCCTGGCACCTTTACAACATATCTTCAATCTCAGCAGACACCCCTTCCTTATGCAGGTTTACCCGTCATTCCAGAATCAGCATCAAGTGGCAATGCAAATATGACCACGAGTGTTCCTCTACCTGATCTCGAAGAAGAACAATTACAAGAAGAACCTCTTGCCTCAACTCTAAATACCGATGACGACCTAGAATTCCATCCTACAATCCCTCGACCAATATCAATCCCAAGCCAAATTATAGCAGAAGAATTGGAGGATTCAACACCGAGACAATCATATAGTGCTCCTATCACAAGAGAAGAATGGGAGAGAGATTTGGATATTAAAATGGTCTTCCGTTACTTGAAAAGTAGATTTACGAGTCGAAGTGAGAATGTACCGGCTCCAACTGCTTCGAGTTCTGGTTCAGTATTATCGAAAAGTACAAGAGAAAACTTGGCTGTAGAGAATACACCAGATTCATTGGCGAGAGTGGCGAGAGTGAGGGCTCATCATCCGCTGGTTAACCTTAAGGCAAATAATGGAGGGGTGAGAAAGAGAGGGACTGTGGGAAGAAGAGGATCAAGTGAGAGTGGAGTAGGGTTAGGGTTAGGTGGATTGGGGAAAGGAATGGGATTGGGAAGTGGCGGAGTACCAATTGGTGGAACACTTAAGAGTTTAAGAATTGGAAGTGGGAGTTCGAGACATTATTGGGATATCGGAGGGAGTTTGGGAGGAAGTAGTACGAGGGGAAGTGTAGTCGTAGGGGGAGGAGGGGGTGCGGGAATGGGTGCCTGGGGGGAGGTTTGATGGGAAGATAAGATGGGATAAAGTCAGAATTTGATTTGATAAGTGGGATGATGGTGATGAGTTAAATGATATGGACGGAGTTTTGTACACGAAGATATGAACGAACAAGCAAGCAAGGATAAACGGAGCATTTTTTGGGGGGGTTGGATTAATGAATATATCACATCATATCACATAAATATACATAGCGGGAATATTGGGTATCTACTTTTGAAATTTTGGAGGGGAGCATTTAATAGGGGGTTCTTGTTGGGAAATTCGAAGGGATTTGGGATTGGGTTTAGATATTTATTATCATCTTATCTCTGCATATAAATACGAATATGAATATCTGTATTATTGTGTTGGGTTGAATTTGAATGAATGTTAATGTTAGTGATTGGTTTTGATGATTATGTTGGAGTTTGTTAGTGTGTGTGTATATGGATGGGGTTGTGAGTGAGGTTGTGAGTGAGGTTGTGAGTGGGTGAGTGGGTGGCTGAGTAAGTGAGAAGGGAGGTAGAGTAATGGAAAGGGGGGAGAAGAAGAAAAGGAAGATAATCATAATGATGATAATGACTAGGAAATTTTTGGTACGGATTATAAGATTGTGTGGGATTGTAAGGGTTGAGTGAGGTATTGAGTAGGGATGGGATGGGTGAAGATAAAGAGAGAAGGGAAAGGGAAGGGAAGGGAAGGGAATAAACAGGACGGAGTGGCATATAGGAAATGGGGATTTTAAAGCGATGGAATTGTGAGGGGGTTATTATATGAATGGAGGTGGCTTGGTGCGGGAGTGTGTGTAGTTGTTAGTTTGAGAAAAGTCTAGATGGCGTAGCGCTTACATTGCAGGTCCTCGTCAATGGAAATGGGAATTGCGGAAATCGAGTTCTGGTGCTCGCGGATACTAGGGTGTCTCTAGATTTGGTCTTCGCAGCTCGTCTTCTTGTGTGCTGATGGTGATTTGGATTTGAGAATGGAGAGGGGGGGAGGGGGGGACTTGTATATGAGGAGAGTTGGGAAGGGGGATTTGGATCAGTCTGGGTTTGGGAGGGGAAAAGGGGGTCTATGGGGATGGAAACGATATGGGGAAAGGGAAAGGGGAAGGGAGGTAAGGGCCCGTTTGGATTAAAAAAAAAATTGATATTAGATTAATATATTAAATATATTAAATCTAATATAGTATTTATTGAATATAATATTAAATCTAATATATATTAATTTAAATAAATGTATTTATTGAATGCAATATTAGATTTAATAAAATATTGAATTTAATAATTTTAAAATAATAAATGTAATAAATTTTCTTAATCTTTTTTATATAATAATTAATAGGAATTTTTGAAATTTAATTGAATTAATATATTTGAGAAAAAGTGTTATCTTTTTCATTTTTAATTCAATTTCTTTATTTTCAATTCAACCTTGTATATTTCAATATTATTTCAAATATATTAGTTTCATTCAAATATCAATATTTCAAATCCTTTGTTATTTTATTATTATTAAAGATTTTATTAATAAAATAGAAAATCGATTTGAACAAACCCTAAGTGAGATTTGGAGTTTGGATGAAAGGGAAACGGAAGGTCTGAGGGCTTTGGTTGATGAACGAACGGGAAGATAGGGAATGAGCGAGGGAAAATGTGGGTGACGATGAATACTTATTCTGAGAATCGACGATAGAAAATCGGCGAGTTTGAGAAGAATGGCAAGAATTGGAAGGGAAGAAAACGACAATAGATAGTGATAGCAGAAAATCTGAGAACAAATGAGGTTATGAATAGGATGATTAAACACAGTTTGGAGAAGATAAGATCTTTGAATCTAGTGGGGTGGATTTCCCTAAGCTTGCTGCGCAATTGTTTTTTTTTTCTCTTCTTTTTTCTTTCTTTTTTTCTGAGTTTAATTCGTATGAGAAGAAGTCTTTATGTGATAATAGAGCAGGGTGAAAGATTTACAAAGCGAGGAAGAGTGGGAAAAGAGGGGTTAGCGAATTAAAGTTGCTAAGAATCCAGTCAAGGAGAGGAATAGCGGAACTCTTGACTCTTGATTTTGGAGTTCTGGGTATACAAATGTGTGTTGCGATATGAAAGGTTAGGTATCATCAATACTTGAGTCTACTAATACAAACGGCCCAAGGTAGTTCTGAAGACTGGTGGAAAGGGTTTAGAGATTAAGATGTGAAATCCATTGTCCTTTGTGGGTTGAGAATGGAAATGGGGATTTGGACAGGAGGGTATACCAATTCTTTACTCTTGTTAGAGCTGGCCAATAGCGGAAATCATGTACGACAGTGATAATTGATAATAACTTATAATCAATGACAACAGAAATGATGTTGTAGTCTCGTGTTACATAAGTGAGAGATAATCGGAAGAATTGTAGGGTAAAAAGAGACGACTGGAAAGTTTAGAAGAGGGAGGCAATTCCTTGCGAAGCTCAAAGGTAATGGGCTTTGCAATGTTATTAGTGGAGATGCTTCGGTTGATGGTGTAAAATACAAAACATGGAAATTTGGCGAATCTTATAGTACTGGGAGAATTGAAGTGGCCGTTGAGAATGGTTGGGTGAATATAAATTCAGGACCTTATGATTCTAATGAGGGTGATAAAACTAGAAAGTAGTGGAAATGGGGTGTGTCAATAATGGCTTTTCCAGATGATGAGGCTATTTGATATCAACACTTACAGAACAATCACAATTTTGGTTCAGGAGGGTAAAGTCTTGGTGTTGAGAGATGGGGAGGGAGAGTGCAGCTGGATGTTTGAAAGCTAAATAATTCAGAGAGAGGAACTGGAGTAGTTTTGAGAAAACAATGGATAATAATAAATCAAGGACAGTGAAAGCTAGATAGAAGATAGATAGGAGCTAGCAACATTCATATTTATAAGTGGTTGTGTAAAAACTGATGATCTTAAACATAATATATATTAAAACTTCAAAATATTTTACTTGTGACTACTGAGCAGTCAATCGAATCTAACTTGATAGTAATAATAGAATTTGTGTATAAAGTTAAAATTTGCTAATACATAGTTTGTAAACTCTATAGTTATATCTTTTCAACTTGCTCCGCCACACCACCATGTCCTTCCTTGCCCAATGATTCTTCGTCCAACTCACCCCGTGGTACATTGAGTGACAATGATACAACCTTAAAGGCTGAAGGTGCATCTCGGAACAAATTGTTGAGCGTCTCTAGGTTCTGATTCATCGTCTCCGGATAGAAGAAATACACTGAGATGGGAATAAGCGCCGAGATGATAGTGTACATGACATAGTAGCGATATCCTATGGTATCGAGGGCCACCGGTGTTACCATAACCACAACAAAGTTCCATAACCAATGATTCGCAGTTGAAATCGAGCTCATTGCCACGCGAAGCCGGACTGGAGCAATCTCGCTGCAATACAGGAAGTTGGCACCCAAGAATCCGATAGGATAGAAGAAGTTGAATAGGAAAATGAAGAATGCAGAAGCAATAGAGGCACTCTTGTTGGAGGAGGGGAAACTAGTGCTGACAGCCAAGGAGAGCATACACATTGACATGCCGGCGCCACTGATCATGAATACCGCGCGACGTCCCCATCGATCAATGGCGATGAAAGCGACGAAACAGCAAAGACATTTCCAAGTAAGGGCACAAGCAGCTAGGATCTTAGCTAGACTGACTTCCAGGTTGAGATTTTGCTGGAAGATGGTCGATGCGTAGACCGAAATGAGATTACCTCCACACATCTGCTGAACAAATTGTAGGAATATGCATAGGCAGAACCGGTAAAGTAGCCTCTCTTTGTCGTCTTTGGAGAAAAGCTGCATGAGTGATGCACTATTTTCTGTTGAAAACTCAAGCGATGACTCGATCTGGGCAATTTCGAAGCGAATGCGATCATCCTCGACTGAAAGATCTTTGATCACTGATAGATTCTTGGCAGCCTCCTCTGTTCTTCCTACCCGAACTAACCATCTAGGAGATTCGGGAAGAAAGAAGACCATAAACATCATAACGAGTGAAAGCGGTAGAGAAACAACTGCCAATGGCAATCTCCACTGCAAATTCGTGGATGGAAGGTGGTAAAATGCGAAGTCTACCCAGTTGCATACAGAATAACCGAAACACAAGAAGATACCTGCAGTGACAACGTCTCGCCCTCGGTGAGCTGCGGGTGAACATTCCGCTAGCCAAACTGGTATCATTACGCTTATCTCTCCAATCCCCAAGCCCAAAACGAGCCGACCGATGACGAACTGAATCAAGTTGTAAGCCGATACTTGGAGAACTTGGCCGATGAGAGTCAAAAAAGCAGCGAGAAAGATTGTCCTTCGTCTGCCCAGAAGATCCCCTAAGAAAATGCATGATAGGGCACCAATCAAAGATCCAATTTGGAAAGACGCAATGACGGCACCGCTGTTGATTGAGTTGTGTGATTTGAGTGGGCCGGTTGTGTTGACTGTGTCCAGTGATGGGAATTGATGTGCCCAACTATGGAGTGTCGCCAATGGGCCGAGACCAGCTTGGTTGTAACCAAACAATGTGAAGCCTGGCGCAACGATAAACGCAATCTGGGCAATTCTCAGGCCTCTGCCGCGCAGTCCCATATAAGAATTTTGAGAAAACATGACTAGTAAGACGAGGTAGACAAGACAAGTAGCAAAATCAGAATGAGAGAGAAGCTAAAGATGTCAAAAGAAATCAGAAGGCCAAGACAGGAGCCTTTTATTCCTGGGGAAATAGCGCTTCTCCGAACAACAAATCCGGGGACTGTACTAGTTTGTGGAGTCTTCGTAAATCTCTCCAGAATTTACTAGGCAGGGTATTACGAATTCTGTGGGGGCTCGTGTTTGGAAGATAACTTTCTCCGCATTCATATATTCGACCCTAAAGAATTCGACCCCAGTTTCGGCTAATCATAATATCAGCCAGCAGCGTAGAGTTACTTTTCGGTATCATAAGTATGGAGTATTAGATGCCAAGAGCGACGGTTCTTCCAAGAATGCTAAGACTTGAGGCTCTAGCTAGCTAAGTTGAGGATATCATCACGGTACAAACAAAGTCAAAGTGAGTTGTTCCATAAGCGACGGTCGCTAGAACTGCCAACAAAATCCTGTTTTTCTAGCGAAATAACAACGGTCCTAGCAGCAGCAGATAAGAAAATCCCTCGCAAATCGAAATCTTTGGCATGCGCGAATTGCTGGTTGTGGGCACATTTTCCTCACTTCTCCTTCTAAGGGCGAGTCTGCGTCATATTTTGGGGCGTGGTATTGGCGGAGGTTTAAAACTCCGCCGCTCCGACCATCGCACAAAATGCCATCCGGATGCCCCCACCTCAAGCGAGCTTTTCATCTCAATTTGGAAGAACCAAACCACATATCCCAATGCTTTGGAAACGGTTGCATATGGGTTCTCCTTGTTGGAAAACCGGCAATTAGAAATCGATGTTCATCTTTTAGCCCCTATAATTTGCTTGAAAGCGCTACTCGTGTCAACCGCTGTAAGTTGAGATTTCTTTCAAGATAGGGTATCCCAGATGCAGTGCGGACTTTACAATTGTACCTAATATGACGTCTGATATTGCTTTGCACTTAGAAAAATGAATGAATGAATTAGGAGACGTTGCACCTGTTGAAGCTTTTATCAATAACGGGCTCCAAACACACATTTATCGGGCCACAGGATCTCTCCATTAACTGTTTGACTCGTGGTGCAAGTGAAGTTGCCGCGGAATAATTTGATAAAAGCCGCACTTTTATGTGCTGGTTACTCAACAGCCCATAACTACCCACTATTCAATGCGACGTTTCGTATACTCCTGTCTTTTATTTATGCAAATTCGTCCACGTATCCTCGCTGTGGGGTGATTGTCATATTAACTAGGATTACTACAAAAATTGGTGTTGGTAGTGATAGTCATTCTGTACATCGTACCAGTTGGTCACTGTTGGTGATGTTGAACAGATAGATCCTTATTAGCCCAACTGGCTAGCCGCTAGCCCGACGACTAGCCGAATAGCAGCCGAATCCCCACAATTGAAGTTTTCTGCATTGAAGTCTTTCCTTCTCCAAGTATCAGCTCTGCTATTGTTGATAGAATCGAAATCTATATTTCGCCATAGACATTCTCAGCTTCTCAAAGAGAGTAAGAAGAATGTCTTGATTATTCTTAGCCAAGAAAAAGAGCGGATATCTCCATACCTCATCACAACTTCTGGGGGTGGGCCTATGACTATTGCTATTACTAATGGCGGGGTAGTGGCCTCCTCCACAGTTTTATGCAGTGGATCTGAAGATATACAGCCGTTATCCCATCATAAAACCCAACCTCTTGCATTCTATTTAGGAGTTCTGTGTCGCAATAGCACTATCACCACTCAAACTGGATTACAAGTATCAGCATATTCTATAAACTAATTCAATTTCAATTCCCACTGTGAATACATTATCTCTATCCGCTTATAAGATCTTGACTATTCATAAAAACTAGCATATCTAAAAGCCTACAACAGTAAGCCCATTCATTATCATACCACGCAATAATCTTGAAGAACTTGAAGAGGTTAGCTAAGAATACTTACTGGAAGTGTGCAAGTTACTTACGTTGGGTTTAAGCTCGACCGAAGCTTTTGAATCAATGATTGCACTACACGAGTTTCCGAGAAAGTCTGAGCTCACCAACTCCTCATCTTCAACCTGGAGAACACCAAACAGCTCCTGTTGAGCTGAAGCACGGAACTTGTTCATTATTTCTTCGAGAGATGTTGACTGTAAAGTTTCAACAGTCAAGTCCACCATGGACACATTTGCTGTAGGCACCCGAACTGAGATACCAGACACTTTACCGGCCAACTCAGGCAACACAGTTTTTATGGCCTTCGCTGCACCAGTAGTAGTTGGAATTATATTTCCCATTATCGAGCGCCCTGAGCGCCTATCCTTTGTGCTATATCCGTCAAGAACATGTTGGGATTGTGTCGACGCATGTACGGTAGTCATGAAAGCGTGTTGAATCCCAAAGGAATTCTGAAGAACCTTGGCGATGGGTGCCAAACAGTTGGTAGTGCAACTAGCGCAAGAATAGACTATAGTTTCCTTGGAAAGTCGCACGTAGTTATCCGAGTTAACCTTGTAAACTATATTTGGCGCATCCGGGCTTGGCGCCGATATCAAGACCTTTTTCGCACCCCCTATAGTGACATGTTTGCTTGCAAGAGCAGTAGACCGAAACTTGCCAGTGCATTCGGCAACGTAGTCTACTCCATGTTTCGCCCAGTCTAATTTATCCAAGTTGCGCTCAGACATGAGTGCAATTTGCTGGCCATCAATTGCAATGCTTCCATTAGGTAAGATGTCAATTTGCGTTTTGTGACCCATCAATTTGTCAAGGGCGCCATGTGTTGAGTCGTGCATAAGCAGATGAATGACATCTTCAACCGAAGAGCAAGTGTGGTTGATAGCCACAACGGTAACGTTGTCCCGAAGTAATGATGCTCGCAACAAGTTCCGGCCTTGAAGCTCGGTATATTAGTACTGATGGTCTATTGTAAGCATTCAAGGTTTATTAGCTTACCTATTCGCCCAAAACCATTGATACCTATGTGAGCATGATCTGCTGACTGCAAAACATTCTCTTGAGCAACATCTTGCGTTCCAAAATCCGGAATAAAGGGCGGCATAGTTGTGGAAATGGATAAAGACACGTGTGTTTTTTTTCTCGGTATGTTTATAAACTTGATGTTTGAATAAAGACGGAATAGCCTCACCTATTAACAATAACTGTATGTACCTTCAGCAGCTACAATTTCATAGTGAAGTTGAACCCCTTAAGCTTCAAGCAGCTGGCTGGTCAGCTGGAGTCTTGCCCGCCCGCCCGGACGACAATTCCGGATGCTGTGGTTTGCCTTCGAAGTCACCGGATAAAGGAAAGTGCGCAGAGTTCTACCACGGATTACATTTGTCCGAGTGTGGATTCCTACCAAAGCGCAAGAACACATTCCTATTATTTTAAGTCTGAGTAGTATAGTGCATACCAACTTACATAATGAAATTGAAGCCTCCATTTGAAACAGGAATGCAATTATGAAGCATTGTGTGTAATCTCTTTGTATTGCCTATCACAGTCTTTTCAATTTGAGCTAGAAATATGTTTTATGATGCGCTCGTGCAAAGGATTCTGCAACCGCCATAGTATCATTAAGATTGTGTATTTGTGTATTTCTCTGCCAGCCTGAGGAATCGGGGATTTCGCTCTCAAACTGGAGCTGAGGGTCTACAGGACTCTTTTGCACTTCGATTGAGTTCGAGAGCCTTGGTAGACTAGAAACTGTACTAGTCACAGTCTCCCGGATGATTGTATCTGTACTCTCTGGAACATTTCCATGTCTTTCATTTGTAGGCTCCCAGTCAACAGACGGAATGCCATCGATCCTACGAGCAATCTGTGTTTCGGGAGTAGAAGTCTCTTCCGGTGAGCCCCACTCGCCATTGAGTGGTTCGACATATTTCGTTTTCCGAGACCACCATGCTTCCAGATCAACCTCTGACTCCAAAGGTAGCTCTTGCCACTGCTCCATCATTTCCCCCTTGGAGAGTTGTAGAAATTCTGGACTTTCTTGGAATCCAGCATCAGGACGGTTGTACAGTTTCGAAAGTGCTCTGTGTAGAGCGTTTTCAGTCTCAATTAGGCGGAGTTCAATTCCCGCAAGATAACCGGGGGGTAAACCTCTTGATAGTAACTTGGTAAGTCATAACTTGATAGGTACAGAATATGCACTTGGTACCTTTTGTTCGCTTCGGAGTAATAGCATCTTTGTGGGGCTCCCTGGCATTTGGAGCATGACGGGCTGTAGTTCGTCAGACTTTTCTCGCAGGAACTATAGGTGAGAATGACGTACAGTGTTCTATCACACTAGCGATGAGTATAAGCAAACGAAACAGGCTTGAATTAGGAACCCACTTGCCTTACACTTCCTCTGGCGACAGGGCTCGCATGCCAACCTAGCTACAGGTGGTGACATTCTGGGTGAGGTTTTGACAGCTTGCAGGAAAATGAAGTCGAGTGGGGGGTTCCAAGAAGTTTAATGTCAAGGGAATGTGCAACACCGGAGTAGCTCGGTCCGGATAAATCCAAAACAAGATTGTTGCTGCAAGACAAAGGCGGTGAGATGTCTTAGCTCATGTATTTCTGCAGATCATCACGTGGACATGCACTCCAAATACCAAGACTTCGCAAGACATTCTCTCATCTCCACAATGGCACATTCCCGCCCCGCATACTTGTATGATTGTCCAACAAGTGTCCAAGACGCGAAACCCCTTCCACGGCTTCAACACCCTCGACCTCGCTCACATGCTTCATACCTATTTTTGAATTTCACATGATGACGCTTTGACGTGTCTTCCGTAATCACAATGATTCCAACACCAAATGCTACCAATCTGGGCCCACACTCCCCAAACAATGACAGCCATCGCACCAAACGCAGGAGAGTCGACGAGGGAAGCAGTCCTGTGCGAGAAGTTGGATTGATGAGAACAGGCTTTGATCAGAGCAAACCCAGGTTCATTGGCAGTGGGAGCGGAATTCATTTTATTCGGACGGTTTATGAGCTTCTTGCAGGAAAATCGAACTCGGCCTACACAAACTTGAATACAGCTACTCCTGCCTCGGAAAACATTGTGCCGGGTGAGGATGACCAGTTGTCAGAATCTACCAACAATTCTCATCTCCTCGCATCTTCCCCTCCGTTTTTCCGGGAAAGTGAAGTTGGCGATGGTTCCCAATTAAGCTCTGATCCCATCTCCTTCCATCAGCTCGTAGAATTCTCGGAAAGCTACTTTACCAATTGGCATCCTCTCTTTCCATTCTTACACGCTCCAGCAGTGCTGGGGATCTTTGAGATAATCAGTCGACATGGGATTCAAGCAGTTGCACCTTCTGACGCCTTGATTGTGCGGTCGATTATATCAATCGTAAGCAAGCCGAATACCCCCGTGCTCACATCCTCAGTGTAATTCGGTCCTAATTCTTAATTCAGTCTCTCGCCGACAGTCGACAATCTACTAAACGCCTTTCCCCAGTTGCTCGTCATCTCATTTTCTATAACAACGCAGAATTGGGCTCTACCTTTCAGTTTACCATGGCTCTTCCAGCAACCTTTGAGAATCTCCAGGCTACCATTTCTCTTGAGATCTTTTTGATTTCTATGATGAAGTTTAACTATGCCAGTCGACTAGGCGGACTAGCCGTTCGGTAAGTCTCTCGCCCTTTATCTTACTATGCTATGTTAATAGAAGAGAAGGATGGCATATGCCCTTGGTTGCCATCGATGCCCTGCCCGGTTTGACGGCTTTAATCCTACGGAAATTCAACTCAGACGACGAGTGTTTTGGTCACTCTACTGTATGGAACGGATGGTTTCGCAGTCGCTTGGCCTTCCGTTAGATCTTCGAGATGATGATATAGACGTCTGCTATCCAGGCGAGGAGAAGCATCTGCGGAGTGGGAGTGATCAACCGAACTTTGAAGAGTCTAATTGTATGTTCACCCTATAAACTGCCATAATGATCTAGCAACTGATCAAAGTTATAGTGCATCAATTACGTCTCCTAACAGACCTTTCTAAGCATGCTCGAATTCGAGGCCGCGTTTTGGAGCTCCGTAACAAATCTTTGTCCGGCCGTGAGGAAACCTTTGAGCGTGCTTTGGAAATGCAAGCTGAGTTGGCGAAATGGGTGAATGAAGTTAGCGAAGAAGACGAGGATTCCTTAGAAACCGAGAACAGCTCGTCTCTATCACCAGCGCACAAGTTGATTATTCAAATACTGCAGCATGAGTCAACCATAGCTTTAAATCGGCCCTTAATCGCTTCCAATTCGACCAACATTTATTCTCAGTCTGCACTTCAAAACTGCATCAGTTCATCCAGAGCAATAATTTCTCTCCTGAGGGAGTTTCAACGCAATAATGCATCGCCAGATGGCTCGCTAGCTCTGAGAGTTCCAATGGTCTGGCCGCTTTTTACGTGGTCTGCATGGATGAGCTGTTTTGTGCTTGCCTATGCCGCTTTAGAAGGGCATTGCAAACTTGGACCGGCACGAAAGTTTGTTACCATTCTTCTTCCTTCTCGACTATGCATGTTAATAACATTTTTAGATACGCTAAAGAAACATTGGTAATTCTAGGCCACCTCTCATTACGCCAAACAGTATGGCCAGACTCATGCGCCGATGCCGTTAAGCAACTTAGTCATGCGCTTGATAGGAGCCATCAAGCTTCAACAGTAATCGTCGGATCCAATCGGCCGAACCAAGCAACTTTCACTTCGAATTCACAAGACGCAACTGGAACGCAACACAGGAACGAAGCATCAACTCAATCTACTAATCGCATTTTCACTCTTGACGAAGCTTATTATAATAGTTCTTCGATCCGTACAGACATCAGTAGTCCTCACAATATTAGTAATGAATCTCAAAAGCGCATACAGCAAACTCCGATTCCATTTCCACGACCATTCAGCGTGCAGCAAACATCAAATTTCTCACAAGCAGCCACTTCACAAAGGATTCCAGAAAACGAATGGGATCAACTGGAGTTCTATCAAGGAGAATTGTTCGACCCACTCATTGCGATGGACTTTTCGAATTTTGCTACGGGAACAACAGATCCTATCACATCTTTCGGAATGCGTTGATTGATAACCGAGATAGTTTATTGAAACATTCTAGAGTACAGAAAGCATTGTTACAGATAAAACTGAAGGTGGACAACATCATAAAGTGGCATGATATTTACGCAGAATTCTTTCCCTTGAAATATTTCTGTATCTCGGCACAAACCGCATCGGTCACATCTGCCGTCCTTGCGTTTCCACCAAGATCCTTAGTCACGATACCCTAAACTTGTTATTATCTTTGCGAAATATTAAGATGATATAAAACGTACCTGTTCGCACACCTTCTCAACACACTCGAGAAGAACTTGACTCGCTTCTTCCTCACCGATCCATTTCAACATCTCCGCGGCAGTCCAGAATGTTGCGACAGGATTTGAAATTCCCATCCCAGTGATGTCAAAGGCAGAGCCATGAATAGGCTCAAACATACTAGGGTTCTTTCTACTAGGGTCCAGATTCGATGTTGGGGCAATACCGATGGAGCCTGCGAGAGCAGCGGCAAGATCGGAAAGAATATCAGCGTGCTACAAACCATCAGTTCAACGACCCCAGAACTTCCACGCTCTCCTGGTTATGATAGAGCTTACCAAGTTTGTTGCGACAATTGTATCCAAAGACTCTGGTTTTAATACCATCCTGCAAGTCATTGCGTCTACAAGCATGAAGTCCATCTTGACGTCTGGGAAGTCTTTTGCAACTTCTTTCGCCACCTCATCCCAAAGGACCATGCCATTACGTTGCGCATTACTCTTAGTTACCACAGTCAGCATCTTGCGGGGTCTTTGCTGCGCAGTTTCATATGCAAAACGCAGAATTCTGTCAACAGCGTGTCGAGTGAAGATTGCTACTTCAGTCGCAGTCTCCCATGCCTCACCACGATGCGAACGACCACCCTGTCCAGCGTATTCACCTTCACTGTTTTCACGAACGATAACCCAATCTAAGAGCTTGCAGTCCCGAAGTGGAGATTTGGTTCCACGGAAAACCTTGGTTGGTCTAACATTTGCGTATTGTTGAAAAGGTTGACAGATGGCTAATCTGAGACCCCAGAGAGAGATATGATCGGGAACGTCTGATAGTAATTAGTCCTAGTTCTTCAAAATTGTAGCATCCTTTGTCCTTTACCTGGAGCACCAACAGCACCAAAGAGAATGGCATCATTCTTCCGTAACTCTTCAAGACCACCTTCAGGAATGTACTTTCCTGTCTTCTTATATGTTTCCGAACTCCAATCAAAGTGTGTGAAATTGAGCTTGAATGTTCCCATTGTCGTTGCGAGAGCATTGAGGGCTTGAATGCCTGCGTCGATGACCTCAGGTCCGATCCCATCAGCTGGGATGGACGCGATGTTGTATTCCTTCAATGCATTGATAGTTGATGGAGACATTTTGGCTGTACTGTAAAATAATAAGTAAATAGAAATGTAATTATTTTTATTGAGAAATAAACTTGTTCGGATTAGACTTATACTGTATTCGTTGAGGAATGGATGACTTGATAAAAGGCTTGACGTAGAGAAGCATCGATAGTAAGGAAGAAGATTGCGGGGATAATGTCGATAGCCGATCCTAGTCGCTTGCAAGGATATCGGCGAAAGACAACTCCGAGAGCCATGCAAATTGTCAATGCCATGCATGAAGTCACCGGGGAAAGAAAACTCCGCTGCTCTCTTGACCCATGTGCCTTCCGAGGAAGACATTGCTCTGTGACAAAGTTGCTGAATGGCTAATCAAGTATTTGCCCTTAAGTCAAGCAAGTCGTCTGATAGCCCGCAATTCATCAAAGAGCGTTCTTGATTGCCCTTGCCGATACTATGTCAGTCCCAAACAACGCTATTCAGGAAATGTTGAGTTTTGTTGTCCCTCGAGTTCAAGCTCATCATGCAAAGTGGCAGCATCAGCAAACAGAATTCCACCGGCCATTTCTCCTTGCCTTATCTGGCTTGCAAGGTAGTGGCAAATCAACCTATGCTAGTCAGCTTGCATTAGCCTTGGAACACGAACACCATTTTAGGGTCATTGTTTGTTCCCTCGACGACTTTTATCATGATCACGATACTTTAGTCAAGATCAAAAATCAAAATCGGGATAACGGACTACTACAAGTACGAGGACAACCAGGGACACACGATGAAGCACTTGTGAGCCAGTTTTTTGAGTCGCTCACTGCCGGTATCGTCAAAATTCCGGCATTTGACAAAAGCAGATTCCAGGGTCAAGGAGATCGAGTTCCAGAAGAAGACTGGAAGGTTTTTGTTCCGAGTGTGGATAACGTATTGGATATTGTTATCTTTGAAGGATGGTGTATGGGATTCAAGTCATTAGAAAAAGATGAACTCGAGCAAAAATGGGAAAGTGCGCAGAAAGAGCCTCAGACGACGAGGTTGAGTGAAGATGCGACATTCCCAACAAACACACTTCAAAATCACCCCCTTCATAACCTCGAGATCATCAATGATAACCTTCGTCGGTATAATACAACTTTCATGAACCCAGCAAACTTCGACTCTTTGATTCACCTTGATACAGAAGAGCTTGCCAACGTTTACAGGTGGAGAGTAGAGCAGGAGCACAACTTGTGGAAAGTAAAAGGCACTGGAATGACCGATGCAAGTGTTATTCAGTTCGTTCAAGATTATATGCCTGCTTACGAACTATATTTGGAGGAGTTGCAAAGAAAGCCATTCATTCCACGAGGCAGCGAAACTGCTTCAAGTACGCAGTTGCGTCTAGTATTAGATAGAGATAGAAGCGTTTTAAAGTATGAAGAATTATAATTAAGTTGTTATATTATTTTTGATTTATCGGTTAATACCTATTGTGATATAGAAGTCTGGTTTTGAGTTTGTATCACAGGCAGGAAAATAAACAGGATTCTAATTTACTAACTTTGCTCAAAACTAACAATGTTATAGTAGGTTTGGATTTGGGATAAGATGTAGCTCGAAGAAATATGTGACGAATATCACGTATTAAAACACGTGATATCTCATCATGCTTATCTTAGTTTAAGCTAGTCTTAAACTAAGCGATACTTTAGATAAAAGAGATCTCTTAAAAATCTCTTTTCTCTTTGGCTTTCTTATTCTAGTTATTTGATCTCTATTGACTTGCTCTAGTATGTGATCGTGTCACAATATTAAATCTTCCTGATTGAAGTCATGCAGATTTTTCCGCAAACGAGCTGGGCACGAACGATTCCTGATCGACCTGTTACAGTTTGAGGGGTACAGGAGTAATAATTTGTCGTAATTATAAATATATTATCTAGAAAACAGTCGACTAGACCCTTTAGAAGGTCCTCGCTTAAATTTGAGAAAAACTCGGTCACTTATCAGGGTGTTTTGTAATACTTGTTACTGTTTCAACCTTTTCGAAGAAGAACTGCGGGCACAGACCACCTCATTCATCTTTGGCACTAAAACGTGCCAAGTTTGTTATCGTATTCTTTGTAGATAACAGATTATATGACAAACAGCATATCCAATAACTTTTCTTTCTTTGCAACTCTGACTTGCATTCGTGAGAAATATGACTTGCTCAAGTAGCGATGAAGTAGGAAGAGGGGACTCTTCCACAGTCCGGCAGAGGATTTGTACCCGCTCTGCATGCTGTTCCCCCTCTTCACCAGAGAACAAATGCTGTGATGGTAGGCTCCTCCCGGCCCTGTGGCATTTCCAGCTAATTAACCAAATCATGTAGACAATTGCGTTGTCAAAATCGCACGTCGGGAATGCAAGAATGAGCACAATCATCGAAACAAGCTTCCCTCGAGCTCGCAATCTTCCATTCCACTTCCATCCGATGAAGAACCATGCCAGAGCCACCTTTCTAAAGCAAAGGCTGCATATAGCGAGATATTGAACAACTTCGGGTGTATTTGCAAGGTCTTGCTTTCCTTGAATTTGGAATCGTGCTGTGCTCTGGAGTCTGGGACTGTTCGGCGCAAGAGTTTGGAGAAGGATGGATTCTTGACGGGAATTAGAAAAGCTTCTAGTGGAGGTAGTTCTGTCAAGTCAGTTGGAGGCGCTTCATGTGCTGAAAAGTTGTACTGCTCTCCCCCGAAGGACGAGTTGGTGAACGCGGTGACGAAAATAAACACCTGTTGCTCTACACCACCAGAGAAAACTGGAAGCGATATTGGAATCAATTCTGCTGCAAAAGCTAGGCCCAGGAGTGATGTCAAAACCAGTCCCAAGCAAATCAAAGAGGGTTCGGACTGCTGTGTGGAGGAGACAAGTTTCAATGATCAAGCTCCTGCTTCGGATTGTGGTAAAGGATGCTGTTCTGAACCTGATGTAGGACAAGCCGTTACATCGAGATCTATAAGTAGTTGTGGCAAAGGTAGCTGTTCTAAACCAGCTGTGGATCCGGTTAGCATCGCTGCACCTTTAGATGATTGCAAAAAAGGCTGCTGCTCAGAGCCAACCTCGACTCCACCGGACAAAGAGTCGACATTGGATAGATGCTGTCCTACTGAAGTTCAAGCTGGGAAACACACTATCCTGGGAGTGGAAGAAGCAAATGGTCGTAAAATTGTATGCCAGGATCTCTTGAATCCGGCTGGAAAACCTCTAGTCACTAGAGAAGCTTGCTGTTCCAAAACCATTTCTGGAGGTAACAAATGCTCCCAAGACATTGAAATTTTACCCTACACCTCGAAAACTAGCGCCGATCAGGTGGACTTGGAAAAGGGTGTTCTTCAAGTCGAACATCTCATCATCAGTGTCCAAGGGATGACCTGTACTGGCTGCGAAAAATCACTCTCCAAAGCTCTGACTTCAATGCCAGCGGTTTCTAATATCAAAACTAGCCTTATCTTGGGTCGTGCAGAATTTGACATTTGTGCAAGCTCGGCCGATATCAAAGTTACTGAAACTATCAAGTCTATCGAGAAAATGACTGGATTTACTTGCTCGAAAATGACATTGTCTGGGCACGAGCTGGACCTTATTGTGGAAGACCCTACAATCTTTATAGGCGACAAAGAACTACCATATGGAATTTCGGGTATCGTCGTACACGATACTCGCACTATTCGAGTTACCTATCATCCAGAGGTTCTTGGCGCAAGAGATTTGATGGGCAATCCATTTTTTGAATTAGCCAAGCTAGCCCCAATGACAGCCCCTCCTCTCATCACATCTGGAAGAGCACATCTTCGCTTGATGCTATTCAAGACGCTGGTCTCTATAGTGTTGACTATTCCTGTGCTTATTATGGCATGGGCCGAGCTTCCTCCTCGAGAAATCGCTTATGGAGCTGCTTCACTAGTCCTCGCAACAATTGTGCAGGTGTACATTGCTGGTCCATGGTATTCCAGCGCTTTCAAAGCGCTGTTTTTCTCACATCTCATTGAAGTAGACTTTCTTGTGGTTCTCTCTACGTCAATCGCGTACATATACTCCATCATTGCCTACGCTCGCCTAGCTTATGAAAAGCCTCTTTCAACTGGGAGTTTCTTCGAAACCAGTACGCTACTGGTAACATTGGTAATGGTGGGACGTCTTGTGACTAGTTTAGCAAGACAGCGAGCTGTGGAGTCGATTTCTATCGAATCACTTCAACCCTCAACTGCAATTCTCATAGATTCAAATTCGGACTCTCTAAATGAGATTGATGCGCGGCTCTTGCAATATGGAGATGTATTTGTCGTGTCGCCTGTATGTATATATGCGAATGGAGGCTCAAGAATGTTTCTAATTTATTGATCTAGGATTCATCAGTCGCCACAGATGGGACTGTTATCTCCGGCATATCGGACGTCGACGAGTCTATGATCACGGGCGAGGCTACCTTGGTGGCCAAACAGCCCGGTTCCCCGGTTGTTGCCGGGTCTACAAATCACTCTGGAACCTTAAAAGTTCGCCTAACCCGTCTTATGGGAGACAATACAATCAAATCAATTGGTTTAATGGTAGACGAGGCAAAATCTTCCAAAGCCAGATTCCAAGATATGGCAGATAGAGTAGCGGCATACTTTGTCCCAATTATTCTTGTTCTCACAGTCATTGTATTTGTTGTCAGAGTAGGGGTCGGTAAAGGAATTCTAGATTATTCAACGACAACTGCATGCATCAACGCCATGACTTACGCTATCTCCGCCCTCATCGTGTCATGTCCATGCGCAATCGGCCTAGCTGTTCCTATGGTTCTGGTTATTGCCGGTGGAGTGGCTGCTAAAAACGGCGTGATCTTCAAGTCAGCAGAAACCATTGAAAGGGCTAGAAACATCTCTCATGTCGTATTCGACAAGACGGGTACCCTCACACAGGGGCTACTCGCAGTGGAGAGAGAAACATATCCAACCGGTGAAGGAATCACACTCGGACCAATGATTCTTGGTTTGACAAGTAGTAGCAAGCATCCTGTGTCGTCAGCCATAGCAGCTCATCTGAAGTTAACTGTCACCAAAGCAGATGAGCTGAAGGAAATCACCTCGATTGTGGGCTGTGGAATTGAAGCTACCTGGGGAGAAGAAAAAATCCGTGCGGGAAATCCATACTGGCTTGGTGTTGAAAACCTACCAGCGGTCACGAATCTCCTCTCCCTGGGGGTCTCTATCTTTTGCATCACTGTCAACAAAAATCTTGTTGCAGTGTATGGTCTTAAGGATAGACTTCGTCCAGATGCCACGGCTGTTATCAACGAGTTGAGGCGACGGAACATCGAGATTTCTATTATTAGTGGTGACAATGAAGAGTCTGTCAAGTCTGTTTCTCGAACTCTCAACCTTCCTGAAAGTAATGTGCGCTTTCAATGCAGTCCAGCCGACAAGCAGACATACATCAAGGAAATATCGACTGCAAAAAATATTGTGATGTTTTGCGGTGATGGAACGAACGATGCTGTGGCACTTGCTCAAGCATCTATTGGCGTGCATATCAATGGAAGCACAGGTATCGCTCAAAATGCAGCAGATGCCGTTCTCATCCGACCAGCTCTGAGTGGAGTTATCGTCCTTATCGATCTTTCTAAGACCTTTTATCGACGAGTTGTCTTCAACTTTACTTGGTCGTTTGTTTACAACACCTTCGCGATTCTTTTGGCCGCAGGAGCATTTCCAAATGCAAGAATCCCACCTCAGTATGCTGGTCTGGGCGAGATTTTAAGCGTTTTGCCAGTTATTGCTATTGGGGTGCAACTGAGGTGGGCTAGTTTTACCAATTTTAAGGTCTAAGTTGGCTTGTGCTTGGTGGTGATGGGCAGGACTTCGTTTAAATACCGCATTCGTTAATTGGCCTGGTAAACTACCATAAGCTCTTCCAATTTGGGCACTCAATAAACTCTACAATATAGATACTTGTGACTAATATCACGTGCTTAGGTGATATCTCATCACGCTTACCTTGGGATCTCTCTCTTCAACTTTTTTGTTCTGGTAATTTGACCTCTATCGATGTGCTCTAATATAATCTAAGGAGTATGAAAGTAGAAGAAGTGTGATTCTTAGGATACAAGAGTGATTAAATGTCATTTGAGGGAAATAAGATTGATTTGTCGTATGGTGGATTTAGAACTGAAATTGAAAACAATGTTTTACGATTTAATAGAGTCATGGGGGGGTTGAGAGGAGATAAGGTCTACGTGAGGGTGCTATGAACTTCTGCACGCACCCTTTCATCTATATAATGTTATTCTTGAGAATTGAATTGCCCTAAAGTAAACAAATATCAACTTCCGGATCAAACGGAATTTGAGCACTTGTTAAATTGTTCGGAGGACGAATTGTATATTCGCATGCTTACAAATTTATACACAATAGCAATTCTTACCGAGGTTCAAGAATCAATGAGAATAATCATGATGACTGTTCATTCAATTTGACTTCAAATTTGGTTCCTTTTCGTATGATTACTACTCATGCATCTCGGTGATTAGTGATACTCGAGTTATGTCGGATCGTCAGGTACAGCTCCACCATCATCAATCTTTCTATTCATATATCACAACTTCAAGCGCAATCACGACGTATCTATATCCATCCTACAGAAAACTTTCGAAAAAAAGCGAAATTTTTCAGAAAAGGGCTTCTCATCTTTCGAAATGTCGACCTCAAACCCCACAATCCACCAACACACCGGACCCTTTCCCACTCCGTCCTCTCGTCAAAACCCCGCTCTCCATTTCCTCGAAAAATATGCCAATAAAATAAATTCCGCGTCCTACGAAGGTTCATATCTTCCCTACTACCATCCACGTGGTATCTTTCACGACGCTACTGGTGTTGATTACATCGGCGGCGCTGTAATATGGAAATGGATTCAGGGTTTATTCGGGGGTGACGTCTTCTCGAAGATAGAAATGGAGAGTAAGGAGTTTTTTGTAATCGGAGGACTAGATGAAAGCACGGCGGGTCCAGCAGGAAAAGCGGAATGGAAAATATATGGAGAGTGGATAGCTCATTGGTGGGTGAAGAGCACAGGAGAGAAAATTAGTGTACCGAGGAGTATGGTATTTACGTTGGTGAAAGCTGAGGGCGAGGGAACTGGAAAAAATCTGGATGCTAATGGGGCGGTCGTAGAGGAAGTAGGGTTTGAGGGGTTGCAGATTGGTGATGTAAGATTATACTATGATCGCAGTTTGTTGACGGGAATATTTAGAATCAGTGAGCAGGAGATAGAGAAATTTGGGGCTTGATTTGGGTACCGGGAAGACGAGAGTACTGTATCGCCAAAGCCCCTTAGTTGCCTCCTCTTAAGGCACGTTATTTGGGAGAGATTAGTATGATGAGATGATCTATAATTTACAACCTCATATGATGACCAAAAAGGAAAAGAAAAACTCATTATCTTCCAGTGATAGTGAACATGTATATTCTCATTCCACTAGGTAAAATCCAACTTTAGACATTTGAACTCTCAGATGAACTAACTTCCTGGGTTCCCGTGAAATGTGTCTGATAGATTCGCTCCACCAACAAACCCTCCGGCCACCAGCATTAGATGTATATGTTCCATTGATGCCAAATTTAACCACCCTTGATATCTCCTATCATCCAGTTTTATGTACCACAAACTCCCCTCTACACGCGATTGAGCCCAAGATCATATTTCCCGTACTTTACTAAGCCTCTAAAGGCTTCTGCGCATAATGCGAATATCTATCGGAATCAATTAGCATGATTATCCTCGCACCACTTATCAAAAATCCTCTAGGGAATAGGGCAATAGAATACTAACATAGACCAGTAAGCATGAATTGATGTATCCTTCATCTCCCTCCTAACATCCACCAAAAATAATTCTAGTTCCTCTACATTCCATCCTAATAGCCTTGTAAATATGGCTACGCTAAGTCCCATGAGCCCTGATGTGAGATTTTCTTGATGCCACATTCCTGTTTGAATTCATATTAGCATATATCTCTTGGCATCATTTTTAATCTTCCCTCAAAACTTCTTTTCCTCGTTTAGATGAATCATCACTTACCTATCTCCTTAGCTTTAGCATTTTTCGGCCATCTATTTCCTGGCCACTTATAAATCGCCTGATGGACCCCCTGAAACCCTCTCTTCTCCAATTTCTCTTTACAAGTAAGCGCGCTATTTAGATCCCTGCCTGCTATAATGCTTCCTTCCAACAGTAATTGTGACCATTTAAGAAGCGCCGAATCGGGTTTGAGTGTATCATCAGCGCAGGAGACTGGGAGTAGGATGTCTAGAAGTTCAATGTATCCACCTGGCTTCAGGTTACTATTTAGAGTAAAGTTAGCACAGACAGAAATTCTATGAGTTTGGGGAAAATGATAACTAAGAATAGGTTGATAATAGACAAAGAGATGAGAGAAAGCTCACTTCCAAGCTTGATCAAAGAATCGATCCCAATCCCCAAGACTTCCTGTCATCATTCTCGCATGGATAAAATCAAACGCCTCATTGTCATCAAAAGTCCATTCCTCCTCCAAATCATCCACTTGAAATATTGCATTCGGAGGTGTAAACATTGGTTGAATAGGACTTAAATCAATTCCCAAAACTGTAGCCTGGGGATACTCATCCGCAAAATCCGTTGTCCAAATTCCCGTTCCACAACCCACATCCAAAACTCTCTCAATCTTATCTGCCTCAATTGGTGCCGTGAAGAGCTTACCATCAAATGTAAGACTACATATGTGATGTTGTAAATCTAATCTTTCTTGTTCCATATCATCATTAGGGTATGCGTATTTTCCATCTTTGTAAGCGTGATATGTACGTCCATTCTCTATGCGGTATCTAGTAATACTTGAAGCGAGTGAGGTCGTGGAACTTCCGGGTTCAGATCCAAGAGCTGAATCGCCATCGTCGATTAAGGCTTCCGGATCATCGGCTTCTAACGTCACTGGTACAGGAGCTGGCGTTGGAGCTTCTGTTGCCGGCTCAGATCCTGCGGGCGGAGACGAAGCCATTGTATTGTAGAGGATAAATGTATAGATAAATAAATGATTACTATACGAACCAATGGTTTTGAACACAAAGAATAAACCAATTATCTTTCCAAACCATCAGTTCAATTGATTGAAACGTTGATCTCAAACAAACCCTATAGGGTATCATGAAATTAATTACTGACGTAGTTTGTATGAGGGTTGCATAACCAAAGAACTATATAAAGAACACAAAAGGAAGAAAAAGAGCCCTCCGAAAGAAGAATGGCATGCGGAGCTCTTATAATAGAGATCTACTCCAATAAAACCTCGGTGCTGATTTGCAAACAATTATTAATTGATCAGACACGGTCCTAGACATTCATGATCCCGAATGACTTCAGTTCGGAAATCTGACACGTACAGCAAAGAGAACAAGATAACCATTGCGGATTGTGGTCGGCAAAAAAAAAATTAAAATCTGATATGTTTTCAAAAGAGATCAGTTCTGACTCCTGCTTGTCCCACATATAAAAGTCTCTTATATGAAGCAACTCACATAGTCCTCTCCACATTCATGATTGGATTTTCCCCTCGGAGTTTCTTCCCATCGTAATCCCCCGTACAGAGCATGTTACTTTCTACAAGGAAAATCCCTTGTTCCCTCGTGTCTATTGGTGATAATGACGGGCTTAACAAGAGCCGAAGTGGGGTGAACCTGCCAACACTATTCGGAAGTATTTATCCATGTACATTCACTGTGTCGATCATGAGATTTCCAGAATTTTTCCAATGTAACGAATTGAAATTGATGAAATGCATACAATTGAGAGATGCATCATTTGCTTCCACTAAGTAGTGAAGGGAATCAGCTTTTGTAAATAGTGTTATTATTTTGAACTTGAAGAACAATGTAAGAAACAAATCCCCTGTCAAAATGTCAGCAAGACCAACAGTTAGCAAAAGTAAATTCTTAACATTGTCCCCATCTAATATGCACGTCGTTCATTCGACCGAATCACACCTCCTTTAAAAAGCTTGTTTTCAACTTCCTCAGAAACTAGCCGTGCTCACCGCACCCTCTGACGCCAGCACAGCTGTAGCCAAATACTTCGTATAAGTTGTACATAATTGGACCCCCGCAGCTCTGCTTTGAATCACCCTTGCAAGTCGTGGTATACGCGTGCGTTCCCGTTAGACTACTTGGTTCAGGGTTTGGCGGCACCGATCCCGCGTAACACTCCCGTCCATGTTCTAGTCCAATGTATTTGTAGGTGATGGGGGTTTGAGCAGTGACTTGAGCTAGGGCAGAAGGAATATAAAGTTCGGGGCACATTGAACCGTTGGAGAGCAATTTGGGAAGATTGTGTCCTCCATATGGTCCTCCTGTAGGGCCATTGAAACAACCCATTGAGGCATATCCGGATGTTGCAGTATTAGTTACCGAAGGAGTAGTTGGTGTTATGATCGATGGATTATTCTTTGATGAGAAAGGAGGGCCGAAGAAATCGATAAGGGGAACTGGATCATGTTTCTATTGTAGATGAGGCAGTGATTGACGAAGTAGTGAGACTAGTGACAACGATGAAGATATTGAAGAGGCAATCACACCAATTTGGAAGGAGGAAGAGATCGAATTGATTGGAGAAATGGAGCTTAAGCTTGAATTAGCGCCTGTGCCGTTGTAGTACATTTGCAAAAGAGATGACCCACCGCACTGAGTCATGCTAGTTAGTAAATTCCAACGGTTGTATGTTAAATGAATACTAAACTTACGTATTCCGAAGAATTTCCCATGCAAGTCAAGGAACAAGTATTCCCCGATGAAGACACAACACAGCCTGCGTTTATAACATTCCCATAATAGATTATAGAAAATTTGCTAACAGGTGTATCGGATAGAGACACAGAAACGAGAGTACTATATTTAGGTATAATATTTGTGGTATGGAGGTTTAAACTCGTGCTGGCAACTTCAGGTGAAACGTACCCGAAAGATGCATTTTGAGCATCATTGATGGAAGCTCGTGAAAGATTCCAAGAAAAGAGAAATTTGCGCCTTGGACTGATGACCCCTGTGGTATGGTTGAATTGATGCACTGCCAAGTCTTGTCACCTGCAGTACAGCCGTTTACTGAAGTGATGGCAATTTGTGCGGTACAGTGAAAATTTGAGCTTTGGTGGAGCCGATAGCAACTTGACTAAAGTCGACTAGCTGAGTATGCCGAAGGGGTAAAGCAACCGGAGATTCTAAACATATGACATTCCCATTTGTATCTGATACAAACAGACGTCCGTCTCCAAAAGTTGAACACCGAAACTTATTGACAACTCCAGTTGGTGGAGCTGGAATTGACATCAAGATTCAATTTACAGATACAGCATTGTGGGCTTTTAGTCCAGCATTTGGGTCGGAAATCGAAGGAATACTCATACCAGCCAGGTATTTGTATGTAGTGTAGTAGTAGTCGGTATCCCTAGAAAATCTTTAGTAATACAATGCGAAAGTGAACTAATGTCTCGTTTGTTTCTTTGACTATTTCCACAGCTCCTGCAGAATCAATATTCTTTGCCGAAAAAAAGTAGACAGTGACACTCCTTGGTCGTCATGCCCCAGCTTTTAACAAACTGCTAGAAAGTATACATAGTGTAAGGGATGAATATGCGTCGTTTGAGCCTGAATTCAATAAATCATATACACAGAGGAGTAAAACTATTTTGACTTAGTTTGGTTTCCCGCGAAGTATACCGTGTAGGTACTCACCAGATATGACTTCCGTTGAGAGTATATGTACCTGGACTAGCAAATATCGATCTCTGAACAATGATTGTTTGAATTATATTGTCAGTTCCTGGGTGATTGTGAACCACTGTATACACAAGGATAAATACAGAAACACTTCCAGTCTCCTTCCTTGAATCTACCAAGATCGATTGTATTCAAAACACTGATTTGATTTTAGCTATTTCCTGTAACTGTACAGCTTTCGGTTGCTTTTTGTACTACGATTTCCTATATTTTCTGATGACTATTGCGATGCGTGAAACAATAGTGCCGAAAAATACTGCAAGGTCCAATAGGGCAACCCACAGGATTCTAGATCTCAATCACCAGCATTCATAGAGACATATTCGTACGGTTCAAGATAATCCGAGAAAGTGATTTTGCCAGCGAGTAAAACAGCGAAATTTACCACCACTTCGTCCAATGTTGAAGGTGGATATCTTTCTAATGTCAGTACATCCCCATTTGCATGCCCATCCCAGTTCCTTCAAATACTAGCATATGCAATTGCGTGGACGACAATATTCCAGCTTTCCCACCTTCTTGAAGATTGAAATCTGCAATAACTAGCGGAGCACCTGGACTTGACTCCATGGTGAAAATGGACGATACGCCAGCCCCAGAAGTTGTTCTAATCCCAATTAACATCCTAGTATAATCAAAAAGATCGAATGGCGTCCCAGGGTGTACATTATAGTTATCTAAGTATCCTGATTGCGGCGTGTCTGCATCTCAAATTAATTCTTGATGCTTGGAGATTAAGCTTGCAACACTGAGACAAGATAGGAAGCTTGACAAAAAGTTACAGATCTGACGTAAAAGTACTTCCCCGTATTTTCAATCGGGAAACAGAAGTGCCAGACCAGACCAGAAAGGCATCGAAGTGATAACGTGACGAAGATTATCATATGTAACATGGATCAAAATTCGATAGAAAGCTGTATTGTTTTCCAAGGCAAATGTATGGAGGTAACTGAATTCTATACCTCAAATGATCACTGCAGATTCATACGGCTGTAATGATATGGTACTCTAATATGTACCAAACTCCCACAATAGACACCTGATATATACTTCCCAGTAGGATATTTCCATACTATGTTATCACTTGAACACAGCTACCTGGTCAAGACAATAGTTCACATTGACAGTATTCTCTTGAAAAAAGCCTTAAAGCTTTGATATGTAGATGATTTTGAGAATATTCATCCCGAAAGGAAGATATTAAAGAAGACACAAGAATAAAATTTGCATTGATTTCGACAAATCTTGATTTCACCCGAAGTTTTCTTGCTCGCGACCAATATCAAGTGGTACTGAAATTCAACGCGTATGCCATCACGACTATCGAAGCATGAGCGAACAGAGAACCATCCGACTTGGCGATTTTGTGATCCATGCGATTGACCGAATTGGCTAAATTTTGCGACGTTACCATTAACGTTATAAGATATTGAACGACAAAAAGAGAGAAGCAATAAAGACACATACGCCTGATGCTCAGGTTTATAGAGTTCGAACATGCACAATTGCGATTATGAGGTGTGTATTCATTGGTACTCTGTCTCAATCACATGACCAGGTCAACCTGTAACAAATTGAAATCGTCAACAAATGATCAACTTCATCTTAGAAATTGTATCAAAAAGCCTAAATAACGACTTAGAGTCTCACCTACTGCGCTGTCAATAGATTACACTGCATTGGCAAAAGAACTATGACAGAGCAAAAAACACGCTCCATAAGTAGTGCAATCGCTTAAATATATTTCGTGGACTCGCCGCAAGAAAACAGAGTCTACAATATGTAAGCCAAATGCGTCAAATTATACTTAAGAAGCATGAGCTAGAGAATTTCGTGCGATGAGATAAATATTCTCATCTCTTGTCCCTATCATTGATTTTCAGACTGCTACTATCAAGCATAAAGATTGTGCTTTTGAGTCCAGAAAGCGTACACTTGAATCTATACGTCTATTTCTCGTCCCATGTTCACTCGCTTTATTTTTGGCATGAGACCTTTGATGCATATAAGGGATAATCCGTCTTCAGTTGGCACAGAACAAACGGATGAAGGATGTGCATGTATATAAATCATTTGGCCTGATATATCTGACATGTACAGTAAACACAGTAATATATTACAACATTTCAAAACCATTCAATATTCTTCATTCCTCAATCATAACAATCAATACTAATCAACCAATACCCCAAACTTTTTCATCACACGTTTCAACCAACCTTAATAAACCGGCATGTCAAAAGCATCCAAATCATAAATCCAAGAATCAATACTTTCCTGGTCATACTGGCACTCCATCGTCGTTCCGTTATTCGTCCAGAACGGCCTCAGAGGCCATCCACAAATCTGTTGATTCGTACCCTTATTCGCCCCCTGCAAAACTGTTGCATTCAAAGTGTCAGGTGCCACTCCATTCTCTACCCAATCAATGAGTACCTGCAAGTTCGTTTGAGGCCATGGTCCATTAGGTTCCGCTGTATTGACCGCACAATGCGAACCACCCGGCACAAGGAATAATCGATAGAATTCATTAGTTGCAGCGACAGAATCATTATACGAAAGACCTGGGTTCATAATTTCTCTCACGGATTCGTAGTAGCGAACGGATGACGCGGTCGGAATACTGTAATCAGATTCACCATGGAAATGAATGATTTTTCCGCCAGCATTTTTGTACGGGGTGAGATCTGGCCAGTTGGTCATGAGAACATCATTATAGCGGTTCCAACCGTCTTGAATCCAGTCGCGGAGAGTATCGTATGTTACTCCCTCGAGAGATTGCAGGTTTGAACCATTTTTGAGATCCAGAAGAACTTCAACGAATGAACCACCAAGAGAGGTAATACTAAGACCATATTCACCCGTGGTGGCGTTATATGCTGTGGCTGCGTCTGTAAAAGTAGAAGATGGAGTGTATGAGAAATAAGCACGCTTGCCGTCAGTGGTGTGAAGACCGTCAAGGATTTTCTGGGCAACGGCCAAACCCTTGGCCGAGATCGAACCATTTTGTGCAGGTGTAGGAGAGGAAAACGGACTTCCTGCAGATGCTGGGCAAGAGTATGGTGCACCTAAAAGTGTTGAGATATTGAAGTTTAATGTGCAAAGATCTGTTCTTGAGACGACTCCATCTGTCTTACCATCATATGGATCGCAAGCAATAATCGTCTCGTTCACAATCTTTTGCAATTCACAAGGCGGTGGATAATAATCCAGAGTTTTCTCCACAACGTTTGAATAAAGATGTTGAACCTGCTGAAATGCAAATCTGAAAGCCGGTGCACCAATTGTTGCTCCATCAAATTGATCCGCAAATCTTTGAACTTGACTCCACCCTTCTCTACCACCCTCCGAACAACCTTGGTAGTAAGAATATAACGTAGCGTTGTTAGCTGTCATATTGAAAACAGATGTAGTAAATTCCTTTCCAATGACACTCATTTCATGAATAGCATTGTATCCAAACATATAGACATTTTGCCAATTAAGTGTCCCATTCGCGAGGAGAAAATCTGAAATGACATTGTTCTGGAAAATTCCAAAACCACCATCAGTATCACCGGCAACTGCGCCATATTGAACTCCCCCAGGCAATGATTGAGCTCCCGAGTTGATGGCATATCCACCACCACCTGTAGAAAGGTAACGATTCTGGAAATTTGCCGGCGCAGGAACCCAGTATGTCAAGAGCACACTGTCATCTAGACCGTTATGAGAGTACTTGAAAGTAACAGCACAGTAATCGATCACAGCATTTGGATAAAAGACGCTCGATGCTGTGGCATTTGTCACCGTTTTGGCTGTAATGGATGTTGGATCAAGAGTTATCCCATCATAGAAATCGACAGCTGGAAAGTTGGCTGCGAGATAAGTTGATGTGCAGATATCGGTCAGCGTAAAAGCTTGCGTCAAAGCCGGAAGTGAAGCAATCGCGGTAGCAAGATTTAAAGAACGCATGTTGATCTCCACCGAGTACTTTGGGCCGTGTGTGGTTAATAAGATGAAGAGAAAGATGAGATGAGGATGAAACACTTGAGTCATTCTCAGTTCTTATACTCTTGAGTTCTCTTGATCAAGATATTGTGACCTAATTGAGTACCCGCATGTGGTCTGAGTCTTGCTACTGTATAACCTCAGCGAACTGGTTATGGTCTAACCATATTCAGTTCTAGTTTCTCTCTCTCCATACCTAACTAAAGAGGATTTAGAAATTCTGAGTGGATGTTGTTGCGACACTGGATTTGGTTCCCCATCCCTATCAATTTCGGCACCTTGATCCCCACAAGAACCCTAACATCATCAAAAATCTTGAGTTATATTGTTTTAAGCCCCACAAACCCCACAAACCAATCACCACCCCGCAATCCCCCCAATTTCAACAGCACATTGTCGCCACAATCATCCCCACGCGTATGTGTTGAAGATAAATTGAGGCCCGATTGAAATAGAGCTGGGGAAGCTGAGCAGTGTGTATGATTGGAAGAATCAGCAAATTAATATAAGGTGGAGATGGAAAGGGTTGATGGCGACTGCATATGTTGATTGGTTTAGTGCGGGATAGGAAGCATCGGTACTATCGATCCGGGGGCGGAGATGAGGGTGGGGATATACCTTCTATCTACGGTGAAGATTACCGTTATATCTATGACAGGAAGTAGCAGGTGCGGAGTATTGTTCAAGACTTTGAAATTGGTTCTACCCCCTTTGTAGACAACATGGAAGAGATTATGAGTAACAGAGACGTGAAGTATAGGGAAAGGAGAGAAGACTCGGTACCGAAGCAGGTTTCCATAAGGCTAGACTAAGTTGGGAATGGACTTTCAGAGCTCGATATCATGTGATTAGATGTCAAGTGACGTCGCCATCCAATCTTCCCGCATCTCGACTATTCTTTCACTCTCAATCTTCAAAACTTGGTCCTCGTCCTGATTATGTCTTGTTTGTTCGAGAGAAGTCTATAATTCTGACCTCGCAGTTCAATCACACTAATTGAGTTCGAACCCTTAAGACTCTTTCTCTCTGCAGCCTCAAAAATCTGCATTGCTACCATCGCCCATGATGGACAGTAACTGCAGACATTGCGTACTGGGTATCGAGATTTACTTGAAGTCAAGTAGCGTAAATACATTATTTTCATCGCAAAAAACTGTTCCTGCTTGTACCGGCCATCTATATATACCTTTCAACAATTCAAATTTTAATCATATGTTATATTATCGGAACTCTCCAGATTCCTTCTCCGTATTTCGAGACAAAGATGTCTTAGATACCTAAAACGTAAAAATATGATTGGTTCCACGCACATTCACTCTCTTCAATTCTATACGCGTTTATCATCTATACGCGGTTATCATCTATACGCGTTTATCCTCTATACGCGTATTTAAGTGCCAAGATGCTCGTTCCTCTAATGTGGTTTATCACCCACCGAGTGGATCATATCACCGAATGGATCATATCACCGAATTGGATCGTTTGAAAATACACCAAAATCAGCTATTTTTAAATATTCTTATTTTAATAACTAATCATTATTTTTGAAAAGTAAAAGGATTCAAAATAACAATAAAAATTTAGTTTCTTAGAAATCTAATTTTTTTCTATAAATATTTCTATTATATTCGATAAAAAATTGAAAATGTCACGATTTTCGTTTCGAAAAAATACTGTCATAATGATTCTTATATTAATTTGAATTTTCAAAACAAAATTAGATTTTTATAATACCTTTATAATTAAATTTTGTATATTCAATTTTTCAAAAATTCTATCAATAAATAAAGAAAGTGCACGGTTACATACAGACGAATTTTGTATATAAATTGAGTGATTCATCAGGTGATACGATCCACTCGGTGATAAACCACGTTATACGAAATACGATTACGAACAGTAATTCGTCATTTGACTTCATTCTTTCATTCTTTCCATTCAGATTACGATGCAGAACTGAATAGGAGAATGACAAGACAACATAGCCTCCAACAGCACACCGGTCGTAATTACTCATGATAAATATGTATATAATGTATGAAGAGCTGAAGACAGAGTTCTTCTTTTCTCTCATGTTAGATTTTCTGGAGTATATCAAGATGAGACTTTTACCTTCTTTATTTGCGGTTTTGTGTTTTTGGGGTGAGGGAAGTGAGGTTGCAGCTATTTCGGGTGATACTTTTACCTGTGAGCTGTTTTATTTTCGTTTCTTGTCGTGAGGGAGTATGGGGGTGTGAGGTTTTAGAGTCACAAGAAGATACTCCTTTTATCCAGTTAGTTCAACTCGGATATGGAGAAATATTATGGGGGTCAATTCAGCAATTGAGAAGTCAATCTTTGAACAATTGAATTCTGAACAAATAGGGAAGACTTTGTATCTCTCCCAAGCTTCCCAAGCCTCCTTGTTTGATACTCTTTACTCAATACTTTATCTCCCTCTCTCCCTATTCACTTCCACTTCCGCTTCCCCTATACCATGTCCCTCACACTTCTAACACGTGCCCAGCACCCTCTTTCCAAAACTGGACTCACGCCCACCACCTCGCTCTCACCTTCGTCAACCAATTGAACATCACCGAAAAGTCAAACATAGTAACAGGCACCTACCACACCTCTACTCTCGACGGCAAACCCATGAATTGTATCGGCAACATTGGCCCCATACCGCGTCTCAATTTCACAGGAATTTGTTTGAACGATGGACCCGCCGCTGTTGCTCGTCAGGATCTAATCAGTGTTTTCCCTTCTGGTGTCACTTTAGCTGCAACATGGGATCGTGAGTTGGTATACCAGAGTTACAAGGCGCTGGGGGAGGAATTCAGAGGGAAGGGTACGCATGTTGCTTTGGGGTATGTTTATTCCTCCAATCCACTTTAACTGTATTATTGTTTGGAAAATCAACACTAAAAAACCCCAAGACCAGTAGCAGGACCCCTCGGTCGTCATCCCCTCGGAGGTCGCAATTGGGAAGGATTTTCCCCTGATCCCTATCTCACCGGCCATCTAATGACTGCTTCCATAACCGGCATGCAAAGTGTCGGTGTTCAAACCTCCTCGAAACATTTCATCGGCAACGAACAAGAAACCCAACGATCCAACTCCCCACTTCCAGACGGGACAAACATCGATGCTATTTCTTCCAACATCGACGATCGAACGCTTCATGAATTATACCTCTGGCCCTTTGCAGATGCAGTACGTGCTGGGACGACTTCAATATTGTGTAGCTATAACCGCATTAATGAAACATACGCGTGCGAAAATCCGCATCTACTCAACAATATTCTTAAAGGCGAATTGGGATTCCAAGGCTACGTCGTCTCGGATTGGTTCGCCACACACTCCGGATATCCAGCCGCAAACGCCGGTCTCGATATGGATATGCCCGGCTACATTTCCCAAAGCGCCATCAACACCGGCGAAACGTATTTCGGTCCTCATCTCATCTCTGCCATACAAGCGGGTAACATGACGGAAGACAGATTAGACGATATGGTTACCCGAATCATGACATCTTATTTCCTCCTCAATCAATCCAGCAATTATCCCACTCCCGATCCGAGCCAAACGTACGTAATGGCAAATATGTACGGCTATGATTACGGCGCTCAGATTCCCGCCCGCGACGTCCGCGCTAACCACTCCTCTCTCATCCGACAAATCGGCTCTGCAGGAACCGTCCTCTTGAAAAATACAAACAACATCCTCCCACTATCCAAACCTCTAAACATAGGCGTCTTTGGCAATTCCGCTCCCGACCCCACCGACGGTCTTACCTGGCCGCAATCAGACCTCCAAACCGGCTTCGACATCGGCACCCTCGATATCGGCGGTGGTTCCGGCTCCGCTCGTCACACTACCCTTATCTCCCCCCTTACCGCTCTCCGTACCCGCGCCGCTACATACGGCGCACGCGTCCAATATCTCACCAACAACGCACTCCTCTCCTCCTCCTCCTCCTCCTCCTTCGCTGGTATCTACCCCATCCCCGAAATCTGTCTCGTGTTCCTCAAAACCTTCTCCTCCGAAGGTGTAGACCGCACTTCCTATCCTCTCGACTGGAACTCCACCCTCGTCGTAAACAACGTCGCATCTTTCTGCCAAGGCAATACAATCGTCATTACCCATTCATCCGGAATCAACACTCTCCCCTTCGCTCAAAACCCCAACGTCTCCGCCATCCTCCTCGCACACTACCCCGGCCAAGAATCCGGAAACTCCATAGTTGACGTCCTCTTCGGCGACGTCAACCCCTCCGGAAAACTCCCCTACACAATCCCCGTCCACGAATCCGACATGCACATCCCCGTTGTGAATCTCAGCACCTCAGAAGTGCTAGCCCACCACCAGAGCCAAAACGCCTGGCAAAGCAATTTCACCGAAAAATTAGCAATCGATTACCGCGGCTTCGAAATGAAAAATGTAACACCCCTCTACGAATTCGGACACGGATTAAGTTACACGACATTTAATCTCACCACGCCAACCCCCTCCATCAAACACGTCACAACCCAACCCATCACCGCACGACCCAACCCCTTATCCCCCATCCTCCCAGGCGGAAACGCAGATCTATATACCCCTCTCTTCACTCTCACAACGCGCGTCAAAAACACAGGGACGCGAACCGGCGCCACAATTCTCCAACTCTACATATCTCTCCCGGAAACAAGCACACCCGAAGGAACACCGAAGAAAGTTCTGCGCGGCTTTGAAAAGGTGGAGATGAGGGGAGGGGAGGAGCGAGATGTGGAATTCGTGCTGCAGAGACGAGATGTGAGTTATTGGGACACGGTATTGGGGGATTGGGTTGTGCCCGAGGGGGACATAGGGGTTATGGTGGGTTTTAGCGTGCAGGATTTGAGAGCGAGGGTGGGGGTTGTGGTTAGATAGGATGGAGAGAAGAAATGTGGGGGATTGGGGGCGGGGGTGAGGAGAGAATGGAGAAATGAATGAGGGAGGGATTGATGTGTAATTGGATGTAAATTTTCTCCTGTAGATCGTAAATCATAGGACATGTATTTTGAGATTGCATTCAATGTATCCTAAAAACTCACCTATTGTTAAAATCCGTAATGATCTCAAACATACATCTTCCCTCATAACTTCAACGCTCATAATCAACCCACTCACTGTTATCCTGTTAATACAATTTCACAATCCAAACACCCAGTCCCAATATTCTCACTTTACAAGCCCCCATCCAGCCCATAGATAATAAAAAGATAAAAATATCTCCCAAAACGCCAAAGTACACGCATAAATCCAGAGAAATCCATCAACAAATATAGTAAGCAGGTACCAAAAACAAAACGTCAGTAACAAGATAAACTCCTCCAACTAACAATAACCAACCTAGCTGGACCAAAACCTATCCCGTATTCTCGTCCCGGCGGCAACCACAAAACCATCCTGCAAACCCCAAATTCGTTTCTCGAATGCCTACTTCATATGCTGCGATATTGCAGCATACTCTTCAAAATCACCGAACGGTAACAGAACCTCTCCCATCTGACCTTCCAGGACGAACAACCAAGTATTTCACCCACGACGCAAGCGACATCACGCAATGCAAGCAAATCAGTGAATCTCAATACTTTGATAGCCACCATCAGAATACGGAGGAAGTTCTACCCGAGCAATTCGTGCGTCCCCGATCACGCGATAATGATCTCCAACTTTTCGCAGTGTAAATTCGTCAGGATATCCTATCAAATGGAAAATTTTGTCTCCTGAGATCGTACCGGTAGGCCCCACTCCTAGTGTGCCATTCAGTGTCTGGAAAAAAGTCTGAGTGAGCCCGAGTAATCTGTTCCGTCACACACCATCGCTACAAAGGTTTGTACTTCGGAGACAAACTTCGATATGTCTTCTCTCCGATAAGAGTCAAGGGTGATGTTGATATGCAATTTTATGAAAACACGAAACACAGCCTCCAAGACCGTGAGACCATTTGGTAACAAATCATCTTTCAAAAAAGACGCTTCATCGTGTAAAATACCGGTGGCTGATAAGATTTTGCCATCCGCCGAAAAGCTGACGAAATCAGATATATCAACTACGGGACTAACACTTTTCCCCTTGCGATGTGTAAGATCAGACTGTGTACAGTCAAAAGAGATGAATGTGACTTTATCAGCAACCCAGTCAGAAACCCAAGATAGCAGTGAAATGTTCGAGCAGTAGAAGGCGCAAGCAATAGCTATAGACTTCAGGCTGTTCTCCTCCTCTGTTGTATTACGTGCAGCTTCAGAAAACACATGTGAAGCTGATTTGTTATGGCTTGGGCAAAGAAGCGATCGATACTTTTCGAAACCAGTAAGTCCCAGAAGCGCATATATGTGATCCCTCGGATCAGTGCTTTTGAAACCGAAGGATGTATACAGACTCTTCCATAAGTTAGAATCTCCGTCCTCTTTCCAAGCACCCAATTGTGATAATCGTAAATGGATTAACCTAAAAAATGGTATGCCATCCACTCCTGAAGGTATCATGTGACAATTAAAGCCAGTCCAGCACTCTCGCTGGCGAGCAACATCAATCCTTGATATTGTGTTAGCGAAACCAATAAACGCAATTAATGATAGACGTTCATTTCCACATTGCACCATAACCATAGGAGGTAAGGCAATTTCTTGTTGTATCCAGGTTCGCTCCCAATACGCTCTCTGCAGGAGGTTGTTAACAGCGGTGATAGATCTTGGCATGAATATTTCGTCGTGAAGGTTGCTTTCAAAGAATGTGAGTAATTATTCTTGTGAATCCTTATACACCCAAAGTAATACCCATCTTTTGATCAA